>NC_080093.1:64787436-65454936 GCF_950005125.1 Chionomys nivalis | reverse complement strand
GTAGTGACTGGTAGGGTCATTGAGCCAGTAGGAACAGCCTACGTGTCTCATGAAGGCCAGCTGATCACCGAGGCTAGCCCGTCACTTCTGATGCCGCTTCTGGGTTTCCATAGGCCCTAGGTCCCAGAGTCACCAGTGATGTGGGATTCCCCTCTGTATGTTGTGAGTATGTTTTATTGCCATCAAATAAAGCACCATTAATAAAAGCTCAGAAAATAGATATTGGGGTTCAACCTGAAGACCAGAAAAGCAAAGCAGATAACCACTGGCTCTTACCTCAACCTTAGTTCAAAAATGGTGACCCTGCCTCCAGGA
Source organism: Chionomys nivalis (assembly GCF_950005125.1). Taxonomy (NCBI): domain Eukaryota; kingdom Metazoa; phylum Chordata; class Mammalia; order Rodentia; family Cricetidae; genus Chionomys; species Chionomys nivalis. Next base: position 65,454,621 of record NC_080093.1, on the reverse strand, counting down.
AACCTCAGAATGAGACTACAGCTGAGGGCTGTCTCCTCCCATCTTCTAATCCTCTCTGGTTCTTGGATTAAAGGTATGCACCTCTACCGCCTGATCTCCACGGCAAGCTAGTGTGGCTACTGGGATTAAAGGTGTGTGTTATTGCTGCCTGGTCTGTAAGGCTGGCCAGTGTGGTTGTTTTACTTTTCTGATCCTCAGGCAAGTGTTATTTATTAAAATACAAATGAAATGCCACTACACACCAGGATCCTGACCACCATTTCTAAGAAAAGACTTGCAGGTAAGGAATCTCAAGGGCATCACCAGCTTCTTCCTCATCACAGGTATTTCAGGGTACAACACTTGGGTCAAGGTCTGGCCTCCTCTCCTTGAGCATTTTCCAGGAGAGGCTTGGCTGCCCTTACCTGTGGGCAAATCTCAAGACTGGTGACCATGGCTTTTCCTTCAGCCCTGCAAATCACTTCACATAGAGCATAGCATTGTGTCAAGCCAGGTCAGAGGTTGTCACTATGCCTCATCAGGCAGATGTACATCTACAGCATAGGTCCATAAAGTTGGTGTTCTCTTTTGAAGAGGGAAGAAGTTTCAAGTAACTGCCCAGAAGCAGAGACACCCCTATACCTGAGTTTGTGTAAAAGTGAGACCCAGGATGTTTTAGTGGAAAATGACTCAAACCACAGGTCAACAACAAGCAGGATTTCAAGAATAAAACACCTTCCCTAGGTCAATCCAGGACACGGAATTTATCTAAGGTTCTTATCAAAGCTTCATGGTGTCCATGCCTGACTACTCCTCAGGGAGACTGCCCACTTGCAGCTTTGCAGGGGACTCCCCTACCCCTCCCACATCTCCACACTCCTACCCCTAGCCTCCACTCCACGCCCCTTGCCTTTAGCTTTATTTATAAGGCTGACAGGTGATCACTATTGATTGGCTAATAGATGGATGTCTGATCCAGAATGCATCTGTCTATTGGTTGCTCTGGACCACTCTCTTACCTAGCGTGACCCTTGAGATCTAGAGTTGGTAGAAGATTTCATTCCCACAGATGCACAGAACATGAAGGCATCCAAAATCTAGTTAGAGCAAAGACTGCCGCAGATGGTTGTAGATTAGTGGAATTAGGGTAGGAGGTGGGCACAAAAACGCAAGCCTCCCTTCTCAGTTCCTGGCACTGTGGAGAAGAGCAAATTCTTGAGTTCTAGAACATTCCTATATTCTAGCAAATTCCTGTTGCTTATGTTTTGGAAATAGGTCTTGTGCTTGACAATAAAGTCATCTTGAAGAGATGGCTACCTGTAATATTCAATAAGATGTGGGAGAATGAGTGGGGGACTTAAGAAAAGGAGAGCAGGGAGTGGTTTCCCGCCACACCTCAGAGGAAGCTCTTGGACCATCCTTAAGGACACACACTGTTCCCTAGAAGAGGAAAGGTCCTTATAACCAAGAATTTAAAAATGGACCCAGATGTTGTGGGATATTTGTACACTGTTGTGAAGATATATTGCTATAATTGGTTTAATAAAGAGCTGAATGTGTAGGACAGGCTGGCCTCAAACTAACTCATGATCCTCCTGCCTCTGCCTCCTTAAGCAAGTCCTATAACCAGAGGTGGTGCACGCTTTTAATCCCAGCACTTGGAAGGCAGAGGCAGGTGGATCTCTGTGAGTTTGAGGCCAGCCTGGTCTACAGAGCAAGTTCCATGACAGCCAGGGCTGTTACACAGAGAAACACTGTCTTGAAAACCAAAAAATAAAAATAAAGAGTTGAGTGGTCAATAACTAGGCAGGAGGTATATAGGCAGAACTTTTGGACAGGAAGAGAAGAAGTAGAAGATGCCATCGAAACTCAGAACAAGTCAGACACACAAAAGAGGTAAAAGCCATGCGGTAGAATGTAGATTAATAAAAATAAGGGTTAAATTATAAGAGCTATAGGGACAAACCTAAACTAAGACTGAGATTTCATAATTAAAAACTTTTTGGTATCATTACTTGGGAACAGGCTGGTGGGACAGGAAAAAAAAACTTACTATACCCCCAAAAAAACCGTGAAGTCAACAAATTTTGCCTGCACCACCAAGGATTTCCACCTCCGTCTCCCTGGTCCCGCTCTTTTGTCCCTCTTCCTCTACTAACAGCAGGTGTGGAGGTCCGAGTGGTGTCCTGCCAAAGGTCATGTGCATTGGAACCTCAGGATGTGAGTGTGTTTGAAAATAGTGCACTTGGTTAATGTGAGTTCATACCGGAGTAGGGTTGTCCTAAGGCTGGTAGCTGGAGTCCATATTGGAAGATGAATCCGTTTTGCTGTTGTGCAACCAAAAGCCAAGGAATATCAGAGCCGGCCAAAAACACCAGACAGGTTTCCCCACAGGGCTTTTCTGAGGTGTTTGGCCTCTTGAGTTGAGAGATTGAATTTCTGCTGTTGGTTGTACCCAACTTGTAGTCATTTATTATGGGAGTCCTGGGAAAGGACCAAGGACCTCCCTGGGATGTGGGCATTGTTTATGTGACAGGACAGATGAGAACAGAACTTGGTACTAAAGTGTGACTTGCTAATATTGATTCTTCACGCTTCCCCAGAAAAGCTATATGGAGGAAGTGTTATCAAAATGAGAGCAAGCAAGCAGAGGGTCTGTACACATTTCTTCACACGTGTGGTAGAAGGAACATCTATTAGGCACCTTCTAATAACCAGATGATTTAAACGCTTTCAAAGTTCACTGTTTCCTCCCAATTGAAACATTCCCTCCCAGAGGAGGAGGGAGGCCTGTGGGACTCTGGAGCTTGGGCAGCTTCCAAGACTCTCAAAGTCCCGCCTTAAAGTTCTAGAAGCAATAAACAGCTGCTGGGGTGGAGAGAAGAGACTCTTCAATGAAACTACCTGCATGCTGGGCAGGGAACTACAGTGCTGCAGCTCTGGTCACTTGTCAGGCAGGGTGGCATGTTGTTGATGCAGCTACCAGAATCAGCCATGCCCCTGTAATTAACCCCTTGCCTATTCTCCTGTAAATAGCCCTGTAGACTCATTGGTTGACCAAGCTGGGTTTAGATGGGATAGTTTCTTTTTCTTTTTTATAGTTTCTTTTTTTTAATCGTCATGTATGATAGGCGTATGTGTGAGTGTGGGCACATGACATAGCACTCATGTGGCTGGCAGTCAGAGGACAACCTTGGGTATTGTTCATCACTGTCTTCCTTGCTCTGAAAGAGGGTCCTTGCCTGTTTTGGTGTTTGCCAGACCAGGTGGCCTGTCAACAGATTCTCTGCTTCACCCTCCCATCCTGCGATAGGAGGGATTGTGGAGAATTCTGGGGATCCAAACCCATATCCACACTCTTAATCAGGGACCACATAATCCACTGAGCCAGCCTGAGATTAGTTCTTTGGTTTGTGGTCAGTGCACTGTCTGAGGTCAACAGATGCTTGGTCACGTCTTCTCAGGAAAAGCCATGCTACAAATGAGATGTTCATAGCTGCCCTGTGGAGTCAAGGCATTGTGCCCATTTCACGGCTCAAGATGGTGAGGCTCAGACAGCACCAACAATTGTCCAGAAAGCACATAGCTGACAAGATCAGGCTTAGAATTCTAGTTTGAGGCCTCCTTCAAAGTGCAGGCTATTTCTAGAAGGAAGTCACTGTCCTTCTAGAAAAGCATTTATTTCTAATTTATTTCAAATTAGAGAGAAACATGCTCGGACTGTGGTGGCCTGTTAAGGAATATTACTTAAAGATGTGCTACATTCTTTTGTGCTATGGAGCATTTGTTTAATGATGCAATGTTGTGTTGCATTCTTTTATGTTGCATTTGTTTAACTCTGTGAAGCTGTGTTACTTTGTCTGCCTAAGCACCTGATTGGTCTAATAAAGAGCTGAATGACCAATAGCTAGGCAGGAGAGGAATAAGCGGATCTGGCAGGCAGAGAGAATAAATAGGAGGAGAACTCTGGGAAGAGAAGATCAAGGAGAAAGAGAAGAAGTAGGAGGATGTCAGGGGCCAGCTACCCAGCTACACAGCAAGCCACGGAGAAAGAAGTAAGGAAAGGTACATAGAATAGAGAAAGGTAAAAGCCCAGAGCAAAAGGTAGTCGGGATAATTTAAGAAAAGCTGGCTAGAAATATGCTAAAGATAGCATTCATAACGAAGAATAAGACTCTGTGTGTTTATTTGGGAGCTGGATGGCAGGCCCCCAAAGAAAAAAGAGGAAAAAAACAACTACAAGAACCAGAGTCCCTGGGTGTGAAACTTAAAACAGCAGACCAGGCTGTGGGACAGAAACCTCTCTGGAAGCCCTCATATCCTTATAGCTCGTCAGGTTGCCTAGGCAGGAAATCTGACACACTGTCAAATGACATGGGAGAGGGGTAGATTGCTTTCTCAGGGTGGGGTGCTGGCACTGCAGCCTCTGAGGGCAGCTGTGGTGTGGAAGACGGGTACATGGGCGTAGCATACCTTCTCCTTTGCGTTTCTTTTCAGCATGCCACGTGTCCCTCAGATGATAACTGTGATATGATTAGCCTCATGGGGCAAAAGTTATAAGAACTGAAGCACAAAGACAGTGAGGACCTGGTCTGGGCTGCACAGCTATGAATCTGGGCACAAGCCCCTTCATACAGGCGGTGAGAAATCAATTGCCCCCTGTTCACAAAACACCTTCTAGAGCAACAAGAGTCTGTGCTGTGAGGAAGCATCAGTCACCAGGAGACTTCAGGGCAGTGGCCACTGATGTGTCCAGCTCTGCTCTTTCTCTCTCAAGAGCCGGAAGTAATAGGCTGGCCGATCAGAAGGCCTCATCTGTTCAGATCAGGAGTAGCCACATGACCCAAACTAGGCCAGTTGTGGGATTTAGATTCCTGGTGGCCATGAGGGTAACTAGGCACTGGCTCTTGTCAATCCAGATAAAATGTAGGTCAGGGAGCAAAAATCTAGCTAGGGAAGGAGGTGGGGTGATGTTCTTCTTGGGACCAGCTGTGCCTGAAGTCAGATTTATCTACATCCTACCTGTTAACTGAGAAGAACCACCCTCCCCCGCACCCCTCTTTTGTGGAGCTAGTTTGAATTCAGTTTTGTAAAAGATTGCAGCTAACCCAGGCAGCCCCTACAGAACCGGACCACATACTTTCTTGGCTTGGTGGGAGAGACAAAGGGACCCAAAAAGAGTCAGGGCCCAATGAGCAAAGGAAGTGGTTGGAAGTAGCTCAGGACAGTGGCTGGAAGAGTAGAGTTGAAAGGGCAGAGGTCACTGTAATGATTCTCCAATGCACTTGATTCTGTATGAGAGGAACTTTGGCAGGAAGGAGCCAAGAGGCCCCATTGCAGATGAGAGACAGATGCACCATGCAGACAGAGGTTATGTAGGGAGTTTTATTAAAATAAAGGGAGTGGGGAATAAGAAAGGGCGAGGGGGAGAGGGGAGACAGAGAGAGAGAAAAGGCTTGCTTGCCTCTTCAGAAAAACAGTGAGAAAGAGAGTGGGAATGGGCAAAGCTTGTCTCTTAAAGGGACCTTTTGCACCTGCATACAGACTACATAGTGACATAGGAGCCTTAGGACAATGGGCTGGCCAGGGTACTGCCTGAGTGCATCCTGACAGTTGACCCGGCAACATAATGCCTGAATCCTAACAGTCACGAAGTTGTTTACCCACCATCATTGGGATCAGAGGGCAGAGACCCTTCTGGCTTCCTTGTGTGGCTTCTAGGCACCTGAACGTTAATATCAGCCAATAGAATAGAGAGCATTTGTATTGAGTGTGAGTAGTCTTTATGGGCCAGGCCCACCATTCACAGATATCTTGCTTTGTCCCAGATAATTTCAAGGAATGCTGGGAAATGTAGTTTCTTTGGTGCCCAGGCTGTGAGAAAACAGATGTTGGTGCCTAACCATAAGCTTCTGCTGCCAGAAGATACAGCAAACATCTCATTCCTTCTTTGCCAGTTCTTGCCTGGACACTCCACTCCTAATCAGCACCTACACCTTGGAGCCAGGCTCAGGATCTCTAGAAGAAAGAGGATCCTTTAGGAAGAGGGTACTTCAGGAAGGGGTGGTCCCAAGCAGGTCTTTCTTAGGAACAGCAAGAGAGAGGGCATGGTACAGGTGACCCTGGAAAAACCTGAGCTCTGAGACCTGCTTTCTCCAACCTTTCTTGTGGGGCTGGGCTTCCCAACAGTTGTTCCCAGGCAAAAATGTTACAGGGGTTTCGGCAAGGCCTACTCCAGCCTTCTCCCATGGCAATGCCTTCGTGTGCTTGAATTTTATTTTAAGTTGTTTTAAGGCAGGACCTTGTTCTAAAGCCACATCTGGTCTGGAACTCCAGATCCTTCTGCCTCAACTTCCCCAGTGCTGGGATTACAAGTATGTAGCTAACACCTGTTTCCCCTGCAGAGCCCTGAGTCAATGGTAGGCTGTTGGCAGTACCCATGATCAGTACACTCTTGATCTGTAGCTCAAAGTACTGGGTGCTACCCCTGATGTCCCGCCACCCGGAACCACCTTCCTGAGCCCCCTAGAGATCCCCAGTTACCAGGTCCCTCCCAGGGTTTCATGGGAGTTTTGTCTTTCTATGAACTTTGAACTGTCTTTGCATTAACTACTATGGACACACCCTGGTATCACTGCTTTACCCTTAGGGACACTGCTTCCCACCAGACCAGGAACTTTTTCCCAGCCCTGTGTAGCTAGCGGGGAAGACCAGTCCTGACAAGGCCCACTTATACCTCCTAGCCCCAGCAAGACCTGGATGCTGGACGCTTGCAGTTTTGCTTGGGGCCTGGCAGCACCTTTTCTCACAATCCTGCTACTGGTTTAATTAAATATCTATAGCATTCATTATTACAATTTATTAAATATGGAGAAATCAAATCTTCCTGGGTCCCCTTACCACCCCACTCCCCAACCAAAATGGAGTATCTTATTTTGCTAACTGCTTAAACATAAAACTCCTGCGGAAAAAAAAATTGTCCCCATGGCTCATATTTTTCATCATTTGATCATTAAATAGTGATGGATATAAACCTATAAAGATCCTAAACTGGAGCTTTTAACAATCCGTGAGCAATGCTATCATTTCTTTAATAGAACCTGCTGACCGCACCTCGCGCAGACACCATTTGTCATTTTCTCCACGCGATAATCAATAAGTTGGCTCGAAAATAAATAATCTAACAGTCACAATATATTATCTCTCAGACTGGATTTAGACTAACCATAAAACGGGACCAAAACAAGAAAGAAACTTTTACATAAATGTTAAAAAGTTACAAACATCACAGCTGGGTCTAATGTCTGACTCAGAACCAAGCCCCTGTGTCTGTCCCTGGTTTAATCTGGGTTCTGCTGAACAGGGCCTGGTTCTGTCCACAGCTGCGTTGTGAGTGGCCATGCTGAGCTAGGCAATGGGGTCATAGTCAGCACTCTGCCCGGGGAACAGAGTGCACTGGTCAGACATTCTAGAAGATTTTAACTTCAAGCAGAAGCAGCCTGGCTGTGTGCTTCCCGTACCTGTACCCAGGAGCAATACCTGCTACTCTCCAAGAGGCAGCATGATTTCTAATTGGTGTTAATAATAAAAACCCAGAGTCAGATGTTAGGGGGTGAAAGCCGGAAGATTAGAGAAGCAGGGCAGCCAGCCACTAGAGACCTTTGACCTCTACTGAATCCTCAGACCAAAGTGGGCAAGATCGTGTCTCCATGAATCCTCAGACTGAATCCTAAGCTCCTATCTCCTCCCACCTTATATTCCTCTCTCTGCCCAGCCAATCACTTCTAGTCTTCATATCCCTAGTGCTGGTTTTAAAGGTGTGAGCCACCATGCCTGACTCTATTTCTCTTTTAGACTGATTCAATCTCGTGTAGCCCAGGGTGGCCTTGAACTCACAGAGATCCATCTGCCTCTGTCTCCCAAAGTGCTGGGATTAAAGGTGTGTGCCTCCACTGCCTGATCTCTATGGCTACATAGTGTGGCTAGCTCCTCACTCTGATCTTCAGGCAAGCTTTATTTATTTATTTATTTTTTAAATTTTTTATTTTATTTTTATTTTTTTAGTTGTTGAAAAAATTTCCGCCTCCTCCCCGTTTCCCATTTCCCTGCAAGCTTTATTTATTAAAGCACAAACAAAATATCACCATGTTCCAAGAGGCTGACCAGAGGCCAGATTCAGCTTCAGGGACTTGTGCCCTAGGGAAGAAAAATGCTACAAAGGGTCAAGGCCCTCGGTGGGGGCTGTTTGAGAGTGGGTTCTGGAAGCTGCACCGCAGTGGCCCTGATCAGTGACCTTGTATCCTTCCAGGGTTAGATGGCGACGCATAGCAGTCACACAGCATCTCCGCCTTGAGTCTGTTGGCCATTTCATGTTACTCTCCCGAAACATTAGAGACTCGATCCAGGTCTCTGGTTTGTTCATTTATTCATCCAACAAAGTCGCTGAGAGCCTATGCATGTAGCTGGCACCATTCTAGTTACTCTGGTTACAGAAGGGGCATAAACACATAATCCCTACCCTTCATTGGGCCAGTAAAACGGACAAACTGTGTAACTCTGCAGTTTATCTTATCAGCGCAATGAGAAGATAAGTTCCAGTGTGCACCCTTCACCCTAAGTCTTTGCTTATTCGTGGGTGCTAGGCCTTTGTTCCACGTCACCTTTCCAGAGTTGGCAAGGTGGCTCAACCGGTAAAGGTGTTTACAACACAAGCCTGACAACCTGGGTTCAATGCCAGGAACCTGTGTAAAGGTGAAAGAAAAGAGCTTTACAAAGTTGTCCTCTGACCTGCACAACAGCACGGTGGTATACACGCAGACATATGTACACACCATGTACATGCCCACGATAATAGTAAATAAAAATACTTTTAAATGAACTGTCCAAGCTGGGTATGGGTCTTTAATCCCAATACTTGAGAGGCAGAATCAGGTGGATTTCTATGAGTTCAAGGTCAGCATGGTCTACACAACAAGTTCCAGAACAGCCATAACTACATAGTAAGACAGTGTTTCAGATAGATAGATAGATGATAGATAGATAGATAGATAGATAGATAGATAGATAGATAGATACATACATACATACATACATACATACATAGATAAATAAAACAAAATGACCTGCACATAGGGCTAGAGAGATGGTGCAACAATTAAAAGCACTAGCTGCTTTTCCAAAGGACCTAGGTTCAACTGCCAGCACCCACTTGGCAACCACAACCCTCTGTAACTCCAGTTTCAGGGACTCCAATGCCCTCTTCTGGTCTCCAGCAGCACTAGACAAATAAGTGGGGAACAGACATGCATGCAGGCAAAACGCCCATACACATAAAATAAAACTAAATTTTAATGCAATAAAATAACACTAGATAAGCCAACTTCAGAAATTTCTTATAGTCTCCAGATTATCATTCTATTCTGGTCCGAGCCAGACTTCCAGACACTGGTCTGTGAGAGACTGTCTGCCACTGTGTGGCAGAAAACACTGTGCCCACCTCACAGATAGAAACCTGAAGCTTAGAAGTAGTGTGGCACTGGGAAGGAAGTTGACCAATAAATTCTAGTTTGTCTGCAACTCTCTTGCTATATCCAGGGCAAACTGGGATGACTGGTCATCCTTGGAGGAGCGGCAATTAAGGCCTCAAAACTCACTGGCCTGATGTGGGATAACCTTTTGTACACTGTGAAGGTGTGCCTCTACCAAGCCACCTTCTGATTGGTTTAATAAAGAGCTAAATGGCCAATAGCTAGGCAGAAGAGGATAGATGGGACTTCCAGGAAGAGATAGGAACTCTGGGAAGAAGAGAGGCAGGATTTGCCAGTCAGACATAGAGGAAGTGGGGCACATGGTACTGAGGAGAAGTAACGATCCACCTAGCAGAATGTGGGTTAATATAAAAGGATTAATTTAAGTTTTAAGAGATAGTTGGGAACAAGCCTAAGCTAAGGGCAAGCTTTCATAATTAACAAAAAGTCTCCCGTGTCATTATTCAGGAGTTGGTGGTCCAGAGAAAGTCTGACTATACTGGCCTAGCACTTTGCATGCCTACTTCAGGACATGTTCTCTTTAAGACTGATACACATTTTCATAATAGCAGTGAGCACTTGAATCTCAAGCAAACAGGCCCCAGAATGATGATCCTACACAACTTTGATCTATACAGTTGGCCTTAGTTTCATTTTGTTGCTGTGATAAAACACCCCTGACAAAAAGCAACTTAGGAGAAAAGAGTTTGGTTTCATTCACAATTCCAGACTACAGTCTGTATTCGCAGGGAAGTCAGAGCAGGAATTTGAAGAGGCTAGTCGCATCACGGTCAAAAACGACAATGGTGGTACTGGATCCAAGAACAGAGACAATGAATGTGTGTGTTTAGCTCTCAGATCATCCTCTGCACGGATACAGTCCAGGGTCCCCTGCCTAAGGAATGGTGCCACCCACCATGGGCTACATGTGTTTAGCTCTCAGATCATTCTCTGCACTGACTCAGTCCAGGGTCCCCTGCCTAGAATGGTGCCACCCACCATGGACTGTCTTCCCATATCAATTAATGCATAGTCAAGACACCCACACACACAGGCACTGCCATCAGCCTGATGTACACAACCCCTTGTTGAGCCCCTCCTTCCCGGGTGGTTCTAGGTCATAGCATGTTGATAATTCAAACCAAGCATTGTATGGATTTAAAGCTTGGTCTAAGCCCTGTCACCCAAAAAGCCAGGTTACCCTAGTCAAATTTTGTAGCCTCTCAGAGCCTCTGTTTCTTCATCTGAAAATGGAAAGGACATATTTCAGAAGGCTTTGTAGGAAGGACTGGATCCTGGGGGTCAAAACGGAGCCTACAGCAGGAATGCAAGAAATGGTGGATTACTGATCCCTACAGAGTTTCCTCCCAGGAATAAGGGAAGGACTGCTGTTTCTAGGGCAGGCATGGAAGCAGAATCCAGCACTGACATTTGTCATGAATCAGCTCACTTCATGGAGCCTAAAATACTCTCTGTGGGTAGCTTCCTGGTGACTGATATTAAAAATGACTGATTTAAAAGAAAGTGCTTCACCCTGCTGCAAACTAAGAGGGTAGGTCTGGAGTATTCTCAGGCTTAAATGCTGCCAGTATTTCATCTTTGGGTAGTCATAAAGTTAAAGGTTAATAGGCTGTACAAATGACAGAGTTTAAAGGGGAGATGGGGAGGGCATGAGAGGTGCTCAGGCAGCCGCGGGCGTGTTGGAGACAGGTGGGAGCTCACCTACATACGGAGGCAGTCATACCGCGTGTCCTTGTGTCTTCCCATTCCTTCCCCGCACTGAAAGCTCCTCATTCCAAGGGCTGCTCTCCCAGAAGAAGATCTCTTTCCTGATAGGAGTCTTTGGAGAGACCGCAGCTGTAGCCAGGCTATGACATCGCTGTTTGATTCAGTCCTGAGAAAGGGGCCTGGGAGATGAGACAGTAAAGGCTCTCTGTGGTCATAGGAGGAGGCAGAAGGGCCCAAATGGAAAGTGGTAAGCCCTGTTTTCACGAGCCCATACCGTGGTCAGAGCTTTGATGCTCAAATCTGATAGCACCTCAGAACCACTGGCAGCTGGGTTATTCCAATGCATAGTCCTGGGCTTAACCCATAGATGGACATGGAGCTCAGGAGTCTGTATTTTATCTGTGTCTAAAAGTGACTCTAATGAGACAGATGATCTGGGGCATGCTGGCATACTGGATCAGTACATGGGCTATCAGGGTCTAGGTCCAGGTCCCCAGATCTCAAGACAGACCGTAGGTGATGACTATTTCGGAGGTATTCTCAAGCCCTAATCTTTACCCAAATTATCTAGGTGCTTATTAAAACTAAGTCCTCCTGCCTTTCACCCATGTTCAGAATCTTGAAGACACTGAGTGGCCAGCAATGGGGCCAGTCTCCACTCCCGTGTTTCCAGTAGGAAAGTAGAGGTAATGTCCAGGAACAACCTACTCAAGGCCAGCCATAAGCCAACATCAGTGCTTGGGCAGCTGGTCCAGGCTGCTGGCCTCTCCTCCAGGGGCAGGGCCATGCTCTCACTTGGCTCCACAGTGGCAAGGAGCTGTGGCTTCTGACTCTCCCATCCACATGTGTGGGGCAGCTCCTTCTTGAGCTCTCTTCTGAGCTCTCAAAAGGTGTGTGAAGGTGCCCCCACTGCAGGTGCTTACGTAACTCCACAAAATCCAGTCTATTCCACTCTGGAGTTTTCAGCAAAAGAGGGACCAAACTTCCTGCAAACATGCTGACTGGGGAGAAAGAATGGCGGGACCCTTAAAGTTCAGCCATGCCTGCTCCCTGCCAGAAGAGACTTGTACCCGAGTTTCTTCAGCTCCGCCAAATATACCGTCTGTCGGGAGGAACATGTATGGCAGAACGCATGTATTGTTGTAGCTTCTCAGATCCTCTGAAATCACCACCAGGTGACTCTGTTCTACTTTAGAACAGAAACTGGGGACTAGCTAGATGGCTCAGTGGGCAAAGGCGGTTGCCACCAAGCCTGAGGACCTGAATTCAATCTTCAGTACCCACATGGTGAAAGGACAGGACCAACTCACACAAATCGGCCTCTTTAACACCTCCACAAACACACATAATAAATAAGTGTAACTTAAGGGAAAACATCAAACACACACACAAACACACATACTAAACAAACAACAACAAAGCCCAGAAACTAAATGGGAGTGGTGACCTGAGCTTATTTATGATCCTAGCACTTGCAAGAGTCAGGCAAGAGGACCTCAAGTGCAAGGCCAGCCTGGACCTACTTTTCAAAAGGAAGAATGGTCAGAGAAGGAGAGGGAGAAAGAACAAGGGGGAGGAAAAAGAGGAGGTGGGAAAGGAAGGAAAAAAGAAAACGAAGCCAAAAATGGCTTGTCCGTGGTCAGTGTGATGACTACCCTTGGTTGTCAACTTGACATGCCCTGGAAGAGGAAGCTTCAGTTCAGAACTGCCTCCACCAGACTAGACTAGCCTGTGGGCTATCTTCTTGATTTCTAATTGATGCAGGAGGGCTCAGCCCACTGTGGATGGTACCAATCCGTAGGCAGATGGGCTTGTGCTATATAAGGAAGGTGGCTGAAGGAAAGCCTGGGAGCAAGCAGTGTTCTCGCATGGTTTCTCCTTCAGATCCTGCTCCAGTTCCTGCCTGGATTTCTCCCAACAATGAGCTATAACCTGCAAGATGAAAGAAACCCTTGCTTTCCTCAGGTTGGTTTTGGCCACTGTTTGGTTTTACTCAAACACTGTTTACGCCTCATAATGAACCACCCAAATTTTCCAACATCCTCCTCTCTAAAGCTGACAACTACATCACCTTATAACAGGTTCTCAACCTGTGGGTCATGACCCCTTGGGGGGGGTCACATATCAAATATTTACATTATGATTCATAACTAGCAAAACTACAGTTATAAAGTAGCAAAAAAATAATTTTACAGTTGGTAGTCACCACAGTGTGACTGTATTGAAGGATTGCAGCCTTGGGAAGGTTGAGAACCACAGCCTTAGAAAGACTTTCCAGACATGAATGAGTCTTGAGTATGAAAGTAAGAGTATCGTCCTCAGGGTTACGTTGTGGAATAGACTATTTAACTAAGTAAGGATGTGTTACATTTGTTTGTGTTGCAGAGTAATTTTAACTATGTAAAGATGTGTTGCATTTGTTTATGATGCATTTGTTTAACCAAGTAAAGATGTGTTGCTGTTTTTACCTTCCCTGCCTAAGGCATCTGATTGGTCTAATAAAGAGCTGAATGGCCAATAGCTAGGCAGAGAAGGGATAGGAGGGTCTGGCAGGCAGAGAGAAAAGGGGGCCAGCCACCCGTGGGCCAGCCGACCAGCCATGGAGGAAGCAGGAAAGCGGGATGAATAGTACATGAATAGTTTGTGGATGAAGTAAACGAGCCTCGGGGAAGCACAGAGATGAATAGAAATGGGTTAATTTACGTTAAGAAAGCTACCTGGAAATAGGCGTCAGCTAGGGCCAAGCATTCATAATTGGTAAGTGTCTGTGTCGTGACTTGGGGGCTAGCAGTCCAAGAAAGCCTGCTATAGGGTTATGATAAGCACCCATGATTAGACATTCACACTGGCTCTGAAGATGAGGAAGGACCATGAGGCAAGACCCACGGCTCCTTCTGGGGGCTAAGAGAAGCCAGGAAATAGATGCTTTTCAAGAACCTCCAGACAGAATTCAATCCCATCAGCCCCTTGGGTTAACCCGGTGTCATTCCTCTGACTTAGCTATAATGATGAAGTCACCTGGAAAGAAAACAACAGAACTGAACAAAGGTGCTCACTCGATCCGGGTGCCTCTACCTCACCATCACAGGGCCAGTGGGGAGGCACAGATATTGAAGCGGGAAAATAGTCCAGGCGCCCTTCGTGACAAGACCAGGGTTGGGGGCACAGATATTAAATGGGGGGCACATTTTCAGTTCATACCTTCTTTGCCCACTGGAAGTTGGTGATAACAGCCCTAGGGTGGTAAATTATTTAAACCTCAGCTGAAGTTCTGGCAGATACGCCCCCTCACCCCACTAACCCCTGCTGCCCCGCGCCTTGCTTTCCTCTCCTTAGCCTCTCTCCTTTCTGTTCCCCAGCCCCAGCCTCTACTTGGCCTCTAAGTCATGACCCGAGGGTTGAGACCAACCCAGACCCCAAACAGAAACACTGGTTCCCTAGGGTTGACCGGAGCCGGAGCCTTGCGGTTCCAGCATCCTGGAGGACCGCCACCCTCTCTCCTGTCTCTGGATGAGTTGACACAGTGGGCGCCCTCCCCAGATCACTTGCTGGACTTGGGACCCTTGGCTGAGCCTGGCCTCCCAGCCTCTGCCTCTTGCCCCAGGCTTCATGAGTGTCCCAGAAAGGGACCTCTCTCCATCAATCTTGCCAAGGCTCCATGAATTTTAAATACCACATCTCTGCTCTTTCTCCCTCACTCCCTGGGTGCGTCAGACTGCAGCTTTTACAAGATCATATTTCTTCACATTTTCATACAATTATTTTAAATGGACAAGATAATGTTGAAATTCTTATTTAAAATGTATGCAGGTAGAGAATGAACCTTCCTGCTTTTTATATTTAACAGCAGACAGAGCAATAGAAGGGAATTTTAACAACAGGACTGAAGTGGAAATGTCTTGTTCGGTCATGATGGACTACAGTTTTAAGCAGCTGGTTTTCTTTGATGAATAAATAATTACTCCCAAAATAGACAGTTTGGCCATTATTAATCTCATTTTAGACTGTGCACATTTTATTGATTCTTAAGTACAAGAATTCTGCAATTTTCACCGAAGGGTGACTTTCTTAATTAAAATGTAAGTTAGTGGAAAAGAAGTCTCAGCAGGCATGCCACAGCCAAGCGGGCTCTAGGCCTGATTTCCTCCAGAATGAATCCCTTCCTGGCTAATGACCCCAGAGATACTTCATTCAGCAAGCCTGTTTCCAGAGCAGTTGCTGAGGCCTGCAGAGGCCTAGCCACAAGGCAGGCAAATGGTACCCACCCAGGGGGCTTGGTTGACCGTCACCCTCTTGTCTGGTTTCTTTCTATAAAATTCAGGAAACAGAGTCATTTGTCCTTACAGTCCAAGTATAAAAGGTGTTCCTGCCTATTGCCTCAAAGGAATATGTATTAGATGACTGGTCTCCAGATGATGGTGAGATTTCAGAAGGTTCTGGAAATGTTAAGAAGTAGGGCATAGTTGGAGGAAGTAGGTCCCTGGGTATGGCTTTGAAGGTCTTCAGAGTCTCTGTCTCTGTCTCTCTCCCTCTTTCCCTCCCTTTCTTCCTCCCTCCCTCCCTCTCTCCCTCCCTCTCTGCTTTCTATTCACAATGAAGACTCACTGCCCTGCTCTTCTGCCCTAGCTCATTAGGCTAGGCAACCATGGACTGTGCATTCTGAAACCATGAGCTAAGGGGAACCCTTGCCTCAGATCCACTTGCCCTCTTATTCTCTCCAAACTAACTACTGATGTTGGATTCCCCTCTGTATGTTGTGAATACTACTGGTTAATAAAGAAACTGCCTTAGCCTGTTGATAGGGCAGAACTTAGACAGGTGAGAAAAACTAAACTGAATGCTGGGAGAAAGGGGGAGGAGTCAGGGAGAAGCCAGGTAGCCCTGTAGGAGACAGATGCTGGAACTTTACCCGGTAGGCCATAACCTCTTGGCGATACACAGATTACTAGAAATGGGTTAAATTAAGATATAAGAGTTAGCCAAAAAGAAGTTAGAGCTAACGGGCCAAGCAATGATTTAATTAATATAGTTTCTGTGTGGTTATTTCGGATCTGAGCTGCTGGGCAGCCAGGAAACATACAAGCGGCCTCCTTACAACAAACTCCTATTCCAATGTGTCTCTGACATGAATGTTGAGACAACTACATTTTGTTTACTTAATCAAGAAAGAACTTTGCTGCTAAGAATTAAATCTAGGAGCCGGGCGGTGGTGGCGCACGCCTTTAATCCCAGCACTTGGGAGGCAGAGGCAGGCGGATCTCTGTGAGTTCGAGACCAGCCTGGTCTACAGAGCTAGTTCCAGGACAGGCTCCAAAACCACAGAGAAACCCTGTCTCGAAAAACCAAAAAAAAAAAAAAAAAGAATTAAATCTAGGGTACATGCTTTACTACTGAGTTCTATACCCAGTTCCATGTTTGTGTCTTGTTTGGTTGAGATGAGAGAGCTCTCTGTAGCCCACATGTAGTCCAGGCTACCCTGGAGCTCTGTCTTTCCGTCTCAGATTACTGAGTGTTTGGGTTTCAGGTCTATACCATGATGTTAGGCACATTTTAATTTTTCAGTGCTTCCTAGCATCTTATAAAGTCAGACAGTTAAAGGGGAAAAGTCAAAAATGCCGTCACACAGACACACATTGAGCTTATTAAAATAGAACAGGAGACAGACTCAAGAAGTTCAAGGGAAGGGGGGCCGCTGTTTACAGAGCACTCACTATGGCCTAGGTGTACAAGGACTGTGCAAAACAGGACTGGGGATGCAGCTCAGTTGGTAGTGTTTGCCTTGTGTGCATGAAGCCCCAGCCTGGATCCCTGATGTGTAGATCAGAAGTTCAACAACCGGATAAGCAAGACCAATGGATGGCTTAGTGGGTAAATGCACCAGCCAGCAAGCCTGAGTTTGAGCCCCAGGACCCACGTGGTAGAATGATAGAACTGGCTCCTGAAAGAGATATTCTCTGATTACCACATGCATGCCTTAGCACATGTCCCCCACATATACCACACATGCACGCACACACACACACACACACACACACACACACACACACACACACAGAGTATAATTATTACTTTTTGAATAAAAGAATTAAAGGGCTGAGAATAGTGGTGCACACCTCTCAAAAAACAGAGTCAGGCAGATCTCTGTAAGTTCAAGGTCAGCCTGGTCTAAGTATTAAGATCCTGCCTTGATAAAACAAAATAGAAAGGGAAAGCTGTCCGTTCCCGTGGGGTGGCAGGCCAGCAGGTTTTCTTGATTCCAGCCTGAAGGCATGTACCAAATTCTGCACACACTGTCGGGAATGAGAGCTCATAAGGAGGTTTCTCATGAGTAAGATGGTGGACTTATTGAAACCTCACTGCCATCCCTTACTCCCCTGGGGCAGCTCTCACTTGCTTTATGGGCTGTGCTTCTGTGGATATATTCGTGATAAAACAGTCTCCTTGTGATCATCTGTGAGCCTCCAGCTCCAAAGTGCACTTTTTTTTCTCTTTAACATAATTTCTTTATTGAGACTTTGGGAATTTCACCTCCATAGCCTCCTCTCCCCGCTGCAGTAGCCCCTCCAAATGAAAATTTTTAAAAAATCCAAACCAAAACAAGGAAACAAACAAACACAAAGAGAGGAAAAAATGAACGAAAACAAAACAACAACAAAATCCTCCTCCATCTTTCCTGCCTCTCCAATATCTCTTCAATTGTCCTGGTGGCATTGGGAACTTTGGTGTGCTGTAGTGATATTTCTGTATTTTAATAAATAAAGTTTGCCTAAAGATCAGAGAGTAAAACAGCCCCACTGGTCAGCCTTACAGACCAGGCAGTGGTGACACACACCTTTAATCCCAGTAGCCACACTAGTTGCCATAGAAACCAGGCAGTAGTGGTGTATGCCCTTAATCATAGAATTAGAGAGGATTATAAAATGGGAGAAGACAGCTCTCAGGCTCAGTCTCATTCTGATGATTCCTGGAGGCAGGAGAGCTGTTTTTGGACTTAAGTCGAAGTAAAAGCCAGTGGTTGGCTGCTTTGCTTTTCTGGTCTTCAGATTGAACCCGAATATCTGCCTCTGGGTTTTTATTAATTGTGCTACAGTGTGCCACACAGTATAACCTTTGATCCAATCAGCTTTCCTTGAAAATGTTCATTGCAATGAGTCACTGGTCTGGCTCAAGGCCTCTGGTTTCTGGTACATCCTCATCACTGGATCCTCATCAAAACTCCTCTTATCTATCCCGTAGCTACTCTGGTTATCATTCCACGGGCCCAGTCCCTTCGCAAGCTCCAGCAGGTCCTGGATGGGGTAGATGTCAGGGTGGGCCAACCCCAGGACTGGTTGTAGGCCTTGGTGGTAGTTGAGAGGATCAGTCCAGGCTGTTCGTGCTGCTCCCCTTGACCCCAGGTGGTGGTGATGCAGGCCACCCAGATTGGCATGGCCCCGGTGGCAGCACGGCCCTCAGACACCAACATGATCCCAGGTGGCAACCCAGACCCCAGGAATCAGCATGGGGCCAAGGACATCAGCACAGACCCTGGCTGCAATAGATCTACAGACCCAGACCTGGCCCCCAGCTGCAGCCCTGGCCTGGATATCACCATGGCTCCAGATAGCAGCACATGCAACTTAGGTCTGTATGGCCCCAGATACAGCATGGTTCTTGGGCACCAACATGGTCCCAGGTTGCTGATCTGACCCTAGGCAACCACACGGCCCTTGATTGCAGTAGGAGTCAGAGATGTTGGCTCAGACCCTGACTGCTGGAGGGCCACGAACCCAGACATGGCCCTTGGCAGCAGCTCAGGTCTGGGCACCAACATGGTCCCAGATGGCAGCACAGACCACCTAGATCAACGTGGTTCTGTGGTGGCATGGCTCTTAAACACCTACATGGCCACTGGTGGCAGCACAGACAGTGGGCATCCTTGTGGCCTTTGGTCAAATTGCACTTTTTGAAGAACATAGTCATGCAAGATCAGAGAAAACTCCCCTATTTGCTCCTGGAGAAGATGGGGGGTTATCAATCTCTGTGGTCATTGAGGAGGCTCCAGTCAAGTCCTGGATTTGCATTTAGCTTGTAAGTCAGCGAGCTCCTCAGGGCATGGCAGCCTTAGAAGTGAATACTGCACAATGTAATGTAAAAGCTACTCTGGTAGGTTTTTCGACTCAGCCCCAGGCAGAATGTCCTTAACACAGGGACTTGTCAGTCACGATGCATGTCACCTTCCTGTCAGCTCAGCTTAGGTTTCTGGGCTTTCCTCCTGCTAGGAGGAAAGTTGGAAAGTCATGGAAAGCTGGCTGGCAGGTAGGTGTTATGAAATATTATTTTAACTGGGTAAAGATGTGTTACATTTGTTTAAGCTGTGGAATATTACTTTAACTGGGTAAAGATGGGTTGCTTTTGCTTATGCTACATTTGTTTAATTATGTAAAGATGTCTTGCATCTGTTTCACCTTGCCTGCCTAAGACACCTGATTGGTCTAATAAAGAGCTGAACAGCCAGTAGCTAGGCAGGAAAGGGATAGGAAGGGCTGCAAGTTAGAAAGAATAAACAGGAGGAGGAATCTAGGTTCAGGAGAGGAGAAATGAGAGAAAGAAGAAGAAAAATGAGAACAAAGGAGACGCCCTAGGCTAGAAACCAGGCAGTCACTGCCAGCCAGACACAGAGACAGCAGGAAAGTAAGATATACAGAAAGAGGGGCTGGAGAGATGGCTCAGTGGTTAAGAGCATTGTCTGCTCTTCCAAAGGTCCTGAGTTCAATTCCCGGCAACCACATGGTGGCTCACAACCATCTGTAATGAGGTCTGGTGCCCTCTTCTGGCCTGCAGACATACACACAGACAGAATATTGTATATATAATAAATAATAAATAGTTTTTTAAAAAAGATATACAGAAAGAAAGAAAGTAAAAGGCCCCCAGGCGAAACATAGATAGAGAAACAGGTTAATTTAAGTTAAAAGAGCTAGTCAGGCCGAGAGTTCATAACTAATGAGTCTGTGTGTCACGGTTTGGGAGCTGCTTGGTGGCCCTACAAGAAAAAGCCTGCCACCCATAGGATAAAGTGGTATGAAGAAGACAACTTAATCCTGTGTTTCCTCTTGACCTTCAGCCCGAGCCACAGAGCCTCCCTCTCATAGAGCACCTGCTTGGGAAGCTTTACAACCTTTCCCCCATCTTGTGGGGAATGTACTCTGTTTGGACATGAATATACGTATCTTTTCTGGTGGAAAGAAACGATCTATATGTCAGTCAGAGGGCCAGGTAGGCCTCTGTATGGTCAGCTATACAAGGCAAGAACCAGCTTTACAAAGATTCTAGCAGTGGGGCTGGAGAGAGGGCTCAGCGGTTCAGAGTGCTGGCTGCTTTTGCAGATACTCAGGTTCAGTTCCTAGAGCCTGTGTGGATGCTCAGAACCACTCATAACTCCAGTTGTAGGGAAGATAGTCCTCTTCTGACCTCCCCGGACACCAGACATTTAAATGATGCTCATACATACAAGCAAGTAAAACACTCACACACAATGATGGTTTTGAATGAGAAACACCTCCCATAGTCTCAGGTGTTCGAATGCTTGGTCCCCAGCTGATGGTGCTGTTAGGGGAGGCTTAAGAGGTGGGACCTTGTTGGAGGAAGTGTATCTATCACTGGAAGCAGGCTTCGAGAGCTTAAAAAATTCACATCATTTCTATATTTCCCTTCCCCGTCTTTGTGCTTCTCGTTCAAGAAATGAAGCCCCAGCTTCTGTTCCATCTGCCATGCCTGCCGCCTGCCACCTCTTCTCCAACATCGTGCACTCTAACCCTCTGGAACTGGCAGCCTAAATGAAGTCCTGAAAGTTGCATTGGTCATGGTGTTTTTAGCACAGCAATAGAAGATTAACTAATGCATGCATAAAACAAAATAATCTTTAAAGAAATGTTTTTAATTCTACTGGGTCACCAAATCCACCCTTAGTATTGGTGACAGTTTCCAGTGTGTTTACTTACCAATGTCAAATGTGTTTCACTGAACTAGCTTGCTATACTGGAAGTCAGAAAGCAGGACATACACTCAGAGTTTAGTTTGAACCCACCTAGAAAAGGTTTTGCTCCGTTCTATCTGCAGCCGTTTCTATTTACGGTGCTGTCAGTGATGCCTGAGATTTACAATTAATTCTGATACAATTTCAGTGGAATTGGCATGGTTATGGCTGTTTTTCTTTGATGGAGAATCAGACGTGTGGCTTCAGTGATGCTTGCCTTTTATCACCCATCCCTGTCTGTAAAAGACCTGGTTTATGTGCCAAGACAAGTATAAACACCTGGCATAGTATTGGTTTTTCAGTAACTTGGTTTCAGCCAGGGGTAGGGGTGGCGGGGGAGTCCCACCCTGACACTGTCTATGAAACAATTAATATTGTCAGCTGTCTTCCCACCTGCTGAGATACACGAAGCCATCTAGACCGTGATGACTCCAAGAAGCGTCAACAATTCGAATATGAACTGTTGAAGCAAATCCTTTGGAAAGCTCTCATTGCTGCAGCTTATAAACCATGATGATAGATATTCCTTCCACCATAGGGCACAAAAGACACCTTATTCTCTAGTCAAATCCCCCGATCCTAAAGCTAACATCAAGATAACAAGCAACTACGATGTGCCATGCCAAGCTCTGAAAATCATATCCTACTTAATCCTAACAATGACAGGTTGAGTGTCCCTTATCCAAAATGGGTGGGACCAGAAGTGTTCAAGAGTTCAGAAACATTTTTTTTAAACTTTAGATTACTGACATAAACATAACAAGGCATCCCAGGGTTGGGATGAAAGTCTGAAACCAAAATTCATTTATGCTATGCTTCATGTACTCTTTATATGCATACACAAGGACACACACAACCTGAAGGTAATTTGTATACGATCATGTAGCTGTATCCATTCTTAGTGCACCTGCATTTTGACTGTGACCCATCACATGGGGTCAGGTATGGAATTTCCATCATTTGATCACTCAACAAGTTTCAGATTTTGAACTTCTGAATTAAGATCATTCCCCCAGCACTGCACTGCCCTCATTACAGTTGAAGGAGCTGAATCGGACTGAGGGTTAGCCTCCTGTTCAAACACATGCACGTTAGAGGTTTAATAAAGACTGCAAAGTCAGCAGGCAGCCTGGGGAGCCTAGGCTACACCTCACTTTATTTTTTTTTCTTTTTTTCTTTTTTTTTCTCTTTTTATTAAACTTTTTTAATTAAAAATTTCCGCCTCCTCCCCACCTCCTTTTTCCCTCCCCCTCCCCTACACCTCACTTAAAAAAAAAAAACTATGTGCATGTACATATACCTATAAATTTTAAACTAGATTTTGAAAATTTGTGGTTTTAAAAAGGACAAAATACTATAAAGTACTTGGAAATGCTGTCTGATGGCCACCAGTTACTTTATGTGCTGTGATGAAACATGAACAGAACAATCTGCAAGGACTTATCTTGGCCCACAGTTTCAGAGGACTCTATCCTTCATGGCATAGAGGGTTTGGTGAAGCGCAGCAGGCCATGAAACAAGCTGGCAGGGAAGAAAAGGGTAGGAGAAATGGAGCCCCCAAACTTGTCTCAACACCCCACTCTTCCTTTAGCTAGGTCCAACCTTCCTAAGTCTCCAGCACCTCCCAAAATAACACCATTGACTGGGGACTAAGTGTCCAAAACATGAGCCTATCAGAAACCTTTCTGACTCATATGCGTTTAAGTAGAACCCTATGTTGTGGTTCGGCAATTTTGTTCCTATGTATTTGCTCAAGAAAAAAAATTAAATATGTGTGTACACAAAGACACACAAATGCTCATAAACTGGGGGTCAAACCAGGTAAGTCTCAACGGGTGACTAGATGGACACACAGTGGGACATCTTTACAGTGGTGTACTAGTGAACACACAGTGGGACATCTTTACAGTGGTGTACCAGTGAACACACAGTGGGACATCTTTACAGTGGTGTACTAGTGAACACATAGTGGGACATCTTTACAGTGGTGTACTAGTGAACACACAGTGGGACATCTTTACAGTGGTGTACCAGTGAACACATAGTGGGACATCTTTACAGTGGTGTACTAGTGAACACATAGTGGGACATCTTTACAGTGGTGTACCAGTGAACACACAGTAGGACATCTTTCGATGGTATACTAGTCAGCAGTACAAAAGGATAAGATGAACGGCGGCGGCGGCTTGGAACTATTCCAAAGACATTATGCCGTGCAAGGGAAGCCAGACACTGAAAAGGAGACATCGAATGAGTCCATTTATGTGAAACTCTAGAAGAGGCAAAGCTAATCTATTATAACAGAAAGCAGGTCAGTGTTTGCCTGAGGCTGAGGGATGAGGGGAACAGAAATGCTCTCCGTCTTGATTCGGGGTGCTTGAAGGGTACATGCATTTGACAAAACTCGCTGCATTTTATGCTAAAAACGGGTATTTTGCGGTATTCAAGTTCTACTATGGTCACATTGATTTTTTTTTTTTTTCAGGCAAACTGGCAACGATGTATGGGAATAAGCATGGTTCTCAGAGAAAGGGGACCTGACCTCATCAGTCCAGCAATCTTTCCACTTCTCTGGGTGACATTCAAATATGCTGCACCTGCCCCCCGAGTCTCAGCTCCCTGGTGCATTAAACAGAGGCGATGATCCTGAGTCTCCTCCGTGGGACTGACGTTGGCCACATAGAGCAGCACCCTAATTTCTATGTAAGGATGATTAAAATCCTACAGTATGGCCACTACAGCCCTGAAAAACTGGATACTCCTTCCTTTAGTCCACATAGCAATATGTACTCCTAAAATTGGGGTCTATTTACAAGAGGGGTAAGGGTGTGGGGCCCCTGTTCCAAAGGAGTCTCCATCCCAATTGGTCTGAAAATACAAACACCCACACATTAGCTATGAAGGAAAGTACTCCTGTATCGGGATTGGTTACCGATCAGATCTTTGTTGGCTAGATACGATTGTTTCTCCTTCCTGAATGAAGTGCTTTTCTATGCATAATTTGTCACTTTAAGAAGTCATGAAATAGTTACCCCACCCCATTGTCTATGAACAAAATCTGCCTGTGTCTCAGGAGAATCAGGGTCCCTAGAGACTCATCCAATATGCCAAGTCTAGGTCTCGAGGGCAACAATTATTCAAATAATAATAAGCATTCTATCAGAGATCATATGTGTGCTTTGAGCTCTTTTTGCTGTGGTCATTTACCGTATTTTCAGAGGGGAACACCAGCCCAATACACAGAAATCCTATCACAAGTAGATCTTAGTCTCTTCGGTGGCTGTGATACAATACCGAGAAAAATGAGCTCACGGGAGAAGGGTTTCTTTTTAGCTCACAGCTTCACTTCAGGGGACCTGGCAGAGACATTGCACCTCCAAGAAAGGAATGACGAGCAAGGGAGAGATGCAGTCTAACACTCCGCTCACTTCCTCCACTTTGACGCAGTTGGGGATTCTCTGCCTAGGTGGATAGTCTTTCCATCTCAATTAATGTCATCAAGATGGCACCCCCCACAGACATGCCTCGAGTCTCATCTCCTTGGTAATTCTAACGTCAGTCATACTGAGAACTTACCACAGTCATACTGAGAACTTACCACTAATCGGCAGACACCTGTTCTAATGCCGAGGAGGGCAAATCTCCCAGCTTCCCAGGCCTCATGACCTGGCTTGACCAATCAGATTCATTTTTACAGAGAAGGCAAAGGTCAAGGATGAGAGGCCCAACGGGTCAGCATGTTTGGTTGGGCCTTCCACAAATGCCAGGCTCTGCCCAGAAAGTTTGCCCGCAGTCCTTTGTTTAAACACCTTTGACTCTTGCTTTTTTTTAAGTCCGGTCTCCAGCCCTGCTCTCTGAAATCCTGTCAAATGAAGGACCACTAATGGTCAATCCTTGCCCCTTGCCTTGGGGCCCACCATAAGTATGCTAGACCCTAGGCCAGGGGTCCCTCTGTGTAGAGTTGCAGCCCTGATCTCCTCACTACCCATCCTGAGCGCCCCTGCCACGCTGCCTGGGCCCAGGGCCTCTCACATTGGGGTGAAAACAGTTCCTTGACATTATAGCCTCAGCCTCTCTTCTTAGCTCTGCTCCAGATCAGCCCACTGGGGGTTGGGAGGAATGGGGCAGGTACCAGACCCTGCTGATGGCCTTCTCTCATCCCCGTGTCCTGTACAATGAAATAAAACTCTCGCTCACCCACTGCCAAAACCCAACGCTTCCGTTCCTATTTCCACACTGAAAAAGAGATCAAGTCTTTACTTTCAAAGGAAGCAAATTCTAAAGCCAACTGTTGATTTAGCTAGATTGACCCTACTGCCAAAATAATGGTAAAAGTGTACCCACGAAATGCCGGCTATTCCGCTAGAGACAGAGAGCGGTGGTGCACGCGGGGGTGGGGGAGGGGCGCACCTGTGATTTGGTTGTACCCTTCAGGGTACACGTTTAATTTATTCTTAACCACCAGCTTCATCAAGCGACTTTCCAATCTGGTATTATTTGTTCCAATAAAGTTTGGTCATTTTGTCCTTAGATTTCAAAGCAAATCGACGCTTAATAGAAACCCCCGGGTTCTTTTGTTCTCGTTTTGTGATTCATTACGAATAGTATTACTGCGTTAGCCTTGACATCTTCCTTGTGAATATTTTATTTCAAGTGTACTTTAGTATTTTCAGACATGACTTTTTTTTTCTTGGTTACAAAAATATTTGTGAATGGTAGAGAATTTGAAAATTGCATAAAAGTATAAAGACGGAGCCGGGCAGTGGTGGCACACGCCTTTAATCCCAGCACTCGGGAGGCAGAGGCAGGCGGATCTCTGTGAGTTCGAGGCCAGCCTGGTCTAGAAGAGCTAGTTCCAGGACAGGAACCAAAAAGCTAAGGAGAAACCCTGTCTCGAAAAATCCAAAAACAAACAAACAAACAAACAAAAAAGTATAAAGACGGAAATAAAATTACTCATTTTACCATCACTTTAAAAAATCTTTCGAAAGTTTTATTAGATTTGTCAAAGATTCTTTTCTCCCCAACAGAAATTCTTCACCACACACCCACATATAGTCGCGTGGTACTTTAAAAGACAACACTGTGCACACTGCACATCACGGTGGTGCAGAATCTAAGGGTCCACTCTAGGGCAGAGTGCACGCTCGGCAAGCAGCGGCCTCTGAGCTACACTTCAACAGCTAATTTCATTGTTTGCCTGGGTTTTCTTACCTGTCAAGTTTTTCTGTAGTGATTTGTGTCTGCGTTTTATACTTTGAGCATATTAAGCCTTTATCCTTTGTATCAAGGAATTGGTCTGTATTCATAAGCGTATTTTGGTCATGTACAGAGCATGTGAGGGTTTTTTAGGAGTGTGTTTAGATTTTGTGCATATGGAAGATACTACTGGGGTAGGGTTTGAATCCAGGGCCTCATTCATCCAAGGTAAGCACTCTGCCAACTGAGTTATCATTCTCAGGCTCAGGACATAGTATTAGATTTTAAAAACCCAAAAAACAAACAACAACAAAAAAACCCTTTTGAGGGCTGAGGCTGCAGCACAGCTAAGGCCCTAGGTTCAGTCCCCACCACTAAAAACAAACAAACAAACAAACCTAAACAAAACCCAGGATTGGCAAGGTAGCTCAGTGAATAAAGGCGCTTGCTCTCAAGTCCAAGGAGACGAGTTCAAATCCTGGATCCGCAAGGTAGAAGGACATCCCATGAGTTGTCTTCTGACTTCCACAGGTGCCCCATGGCTTGGGAACAGAACTCCTCACCTCCCCCAAATAATAATATCCATAATTTAATTTTAAAATAACTACAATTCTACCAGTTTCATAATTAAAAAATAAAGGCAAAATATCAGGTCTTGCTGTAAAGACACTGGACACAAAGAATCTACTTTCCCCCCACAAGTTAGCTACAAGCTTAACTGGCCGCAGCTCCTTTATAAATTAACTTCTGAGTTAGAGACCATCAACTGCTCTGCTCTCTGTGCATCCCGCCTCCTCCTGTGTTCTCGCTGGCTTTCATTTCCTGACTCTCCACTACACCTTGTGGCCTTTGCTGCTGTGTGCTACAGCCTCATCTCACCTCAGACTCTGCCTGTGGAAACCTTTTCTCTATTGCGCTACATCAGTTTTCCCTGGTTTGACAAAGAACTATCTTCTGGTTCCCTCCAAAGAGGGAGGACCCTTCTAGTTGGGCTGACCTTGGCTCAAATCCTGACTTGCCTGTATAATTGCTGTGTGGTCTTAAGGGAGGCCTCTGGGCCTCGGTTTCTTGGTTGGCGTAGAAAAGACCTTTGGCCAAAAGGCCAGCCCAGCGTGCAGCGTGGGTCAGTCAGCCTCATCACTGTGGCCTCCAGAATTTCTTTTCCATCTCATTTGAAGGCTCAGGGAAAACATGAGCTTTTCCCCCAGCCAGCTACTTTCCATTCCCCCGTTCCCTTTCTGTTCCTCTTCTGGGTATCTTGACAGATGCTCACTACCTGAATTCTTATGCCATGTGATCACAAACTCTCCTTGCATTATCTAATAATGACATATTTTGTGTGTGTGTGTGTGTGCACGTGTGTGTGTTTTAAGTCGTGGGAAGTGTGTGAACCATGCCTCTCTCCTTTACTGCCAGGTGCTCATTACTGTAAATTGTAAAATAATATTTTAGTGAATAATATTACGTCTTCAGATCATACATCAAATATATGTCATCTTCATTGTTTAATTGACACTTTATTCCCCCCATTAAGATACAAGCAGAAATCAATTCTACTTCCTCCCTTGTAGATGCAATTTCATTTCGATCACGTGTCAGTAGGAGCAATAAAACATCAATTAAGCAATGAGTTCCTGACAAATATGTGGCATTTGATGTATAATTATCCCCTCTGATCTCATTTTCCCCAGGGCCAAGGCTTCGTGGACCATTTATGTCCCCACTTTCGACCTGTGAAAGAGACTATGTCCCTTTCCCCTGGGCCTGGTGTCTTGGAAACACTCCCCGTACAAGGAGCTGAGCTGGCAGAGAATGGAATCATAAATGAGTGTTGAAACCGAAGATCAGGAGCCAGGCGATGGTGGTGCACACCCTTGATCCCAGCACCCGAGAGGCAGAGGCAGGAGGATCCCTGAGTTCATGGCTAGCCTGGTCTACAAAGCAAGTTTCAGGACAGGCAGGGCTACACAGAGAAACCCTGCCTCAAAAACCAAACAAAACCAAACAATAAACAACAGCAGCAAAATTAAGATCAGGAGTCTCAAGGCAAAAAGCCTTGCATGACTGCCCTAACCTTATCCCAACCACAGTGGAGATTCTCATCAGCTTTCTTTCCACTGTAAGCTAGGAATGGGGACTCCATTCCTGATAGAGGAGACAAAGAAGACAGATCTAGAGGAAGTTGGGGTGGGGCAGTCTTTAGGCTGTAGCTCAGAGAAGAAACCTCTGGAGGTCTGGCCACAGGATGTATAGAATCTGAAGGCTGAGGATACCTTCTCCCTTCTCCACTAGGGCTGCTGCCACAAGCAAGTGAGCCTACAGTCCGGCTCCCTGAGCTGGGCAGGCAGGCAGCATGCTCGACAGGTAACTCCAGCTATCCCAGGAGTGTGAAATGTTTGAGGTTTTCTGCTGCCTCCTGGAACCTGCCGGAGACTGACTTTCTTTCTTTCTTTCTTTCTCTTTCTTTCTTTCTTTCTTTCTTTCTTTCTTTCTTTCTTTCTTTCTTTCTTTCTTCTTTCTTTCTTCTTTCTTCTTTCTTTCTTTCTTTCTTCTTTAATTTGTTCATTTGTTCGGTCTTCCTTTCTTTTTCTTTTTTCAGGAGGGGCCGTCACAACTGGACTCAGGTGTCTGGTGGGGCGTGTGTGTGAAATGGGCCGATCTGAAGTGTCATTTAAGGGGACGCTTAACTTCCACTCCCTGTTTCTGAAGAGTAATTTTCTGCACAGACAGGGAGAATAATAGGAGGAACTTGGCTCATTTTGGCAAATTGCTCCAATTTTCCCACAATCTCAACCCCCTGTATCACCTGCCCCCCCCCTGTCTATTTGGGCCACTTAATGCCCTGGATTCAGACCTAATAGAGCCTGTTTGTTTGGCCCTGGCTCAAAGGCTAGACTTGTTTTCAGGACAGAAGCTGGAGGAAAAACCAATCTGGACATCTAAATCACAGCCAGAACTCATTACATAAATGATATATTTACACAATTGATCCCTTTTCTACTGGGTAATTAATTCGGCATTGGAACCCTCAACGATTTAATTGTCATATGCTTAAATGGAAACAGTTGCCACAAATTTCCAAAGACAAGGAGCAGGCTGAGGAGGGGGCTGCCTTTTGTTGTGGGTGGAGAGAGTTCTCCCTTGTTTCAATATTGCCACCAAAAGGAAAGTCACATCTGTTGGCCGCACAGGAGCAAATGCATGAGGACCGTGCCAGTGCGGCGCCTGCCTCTCTCGCCCGGTTAGACCACTTGAGGGACGAAGGAGCTGGATGTGGTAGCGAACCTCATCCTGAAGTGGTAAGAATGGGTCCTTCTCCCTCATCATTAGGACCACGTTAGCACCCCCACAGAATCCCTGGAATCCCCCTCACAACCATCCCATCCCAGCACTGGGTCACCCCGTGTTCTGCTTCCCACAGCAACAGCGGGGACTCTTCCCTAGAGAGTTTATGGAGCCATTCTACCCAGAGGAGCAAAGACCCGGAAGTGCCTTGGAGTTCACACTGATCAGCCATCCCAGAGGGAGCAGAACTATGGAAGACCAAACACCTTTGCCTCAGACGGGAGCAACTCTAGACCAGCCATAGCAACTGTCCTGTGGGATCAGAATGCAGTTGCCTTCTGCAGAACTGTGGCTAGCAACTGTACCCTGCTTGGCTTCCTCTCTCTCCTCATCCTCCTTTCCCAGACCTCCCAGTCTGCCTTAGAGCACCGCTTAACGAATGGCTTCTTATCCTGGCCTCTGCTCTGGGAACCTATCTCAGGACAGCTACTGCCCAGCTCAGTGCTGTGGGCACTGAGTGTGTGGGGTCGTCCCTCCTCCATGCCTTGGCGCCATCCTTTACAGAGCTGAGGAAACAGCGACATGAATCCCGCCTGGCACAGAGGGTCAGCTCCTAAGAAAGGTGGACCAGGGACTTCTGGATCAGCGCTCCCCACGTATCTTCAGGAGACTTCTCGACACTACCAGAAGGCAGATGCTTACACTGGTTTTAGAAACAAGGGTATTGAGGAGCAGAGGAACTCAGCACCATGTCCATGGCCACACAGCTGGCACAATGGTCAAGATGTTTGTGTCTCCATTCCAAGTGTGCGTGAAATATGAAAATTCAGGGTTTTTTTTAAAAAAACTTAAAAATATTTTATGTAATGGGCGGTTTGCCTGCATGTGCCCCTGTGTGTCACCTATCTGTGTCCAGTGTCCTCGGGGATCAGGAGAGAGTGTCAGGTCCCCTAGCACTGGAGTTACAGACACTTGTGACCTGATATATGGGTGCTGATGGCTGAACCAGAGTCCTGTGAATGAGGAACCAATGTTCTTAACCACTAAGCCCTTGCTCCAGTCCCATCTATGGAAATTCTAACACCCCTGCCCTGAGGTGATGGCCCTAGCACATGAGGCCCCTGGCAGACAGTTAGGTCATGAGGATTGCACCCTCATGAATGAGATTGGTGACCTTATTGGAGCAGTCCCAAAGGATTCTCTGATCCACTGTATGGAGATGGTCACCGTAAACCAGGAGAAGACCCCTCATCAGACACAGAGGATGCTGCCATCTGATCTCAGACCTCTGGTCTCCAGGACGGTGGGAAGTAAATGCCACTATTTAAGCAGCTCAGTCTATAGTATTTTTTGTTAGTGCATCCAAAAGTGACAAAGACACCCTCCAGCTGCCATGGGAGCTCTTCTCACACACAGACTCATCCCAGCCTCAGACTATGCTAAGAGATGACCCGTATCATCACTATCACCCAGAGGAGGGGTTTGAGCCTCGTGGGAAGTGAGAAACATGCCCAGATCTACATCCTCTAAGTGGTAGTGTTAAGTTCTAAAGTCAAGCATGTCTGAGTCTAACTACTTGTTCTGCCTTGTTTCCCACTTCCCCAATCAATTCCTGGTCTCCATTGAGGCCAGGAGAACCTACAATGACAGGCTTAGGTGCTGGAGAGATGGCTCAGTGGTTAAGGGTACTTGCTGCTCTTGCAGAAGATCTGGGTTTGATTCCCAGCACCAACATGGCAGTTCGCAGCTGTCTGTAATGCTAGTTCCAGGGAATGCAATGCCCCCTTCTGGCCTTCCTGCGTGCAGACATAATACCCATACACACATACAATAAGAAGAATATAGCTTGTCCTTCCTGCCATCTCAGAGGAAATGAGCCTAGTGTGGAGACCTCAGCCAAGTGTGGTGTGTCATAACAAGCAAAATCTACAGAATCCTGACCTTTATTTCTACGACTTCTGGATTTTGCAGAGGCCCCTTGCTTTTAATTTGTAGGAAGTCAAGGGATGCAGTCTCCTTGGCCAGATCTGTATTTTATCACCTGCCCTCTGCCCACCCTCCCCTCCACAACCTGCTTGTCTATGTTCTGACTGTTTCCTTGACCTCTGTCCTTCTTACTTCCCTACTAAATAACACAGTCATCAGTCCCCTGTCCCAGCTGATGACTTCCCCTAGAAAGCTTCTTCTGCCCATGCTCTGCCACCTTCTTCTATGATTCTGATCACTTGGTGCCTGCATGTGCTAGTTACATTGCCCATGTTACTCCCTTCCTCATTCTACTTCCCTAGGCTGTGAACATCCCAAAGACAGGAGCTACAATGCATTCAGTTCCTTGCCCTTAGAGACTAGCTGTTGCCATTGACACATAACCTGGTGTGGATGAATGAAGGAATGTCCGGGCTGCTCAACCATTGACATATAGCCTGGAGAAGGCTGCACCTGTTCCTTGACTGGCAGTCCTCAGTAGCTGGCCTGATTTATCCCACATGATCATCAGTTGTTCTGATTGTGCTACATTCATCTGGCAGGAGAGAATGGATGGCCAGGAAGAATGGTTGTTCCTCAGCTGCTGAAGTAAACAGTGCACAGCCAAAGAACACAGCAGCTAGAAGGGAGACATCCAGTATGGACACTGGAGGGGGCAGAGATCCTGCTCTGGTGTGACTGACATGACCCCATTGGAGTGAAGAGGCAGGACTTCCTTCTGTTACATAAAAGGCTGAGCTGACTGTCCCTGGACCCTTCTTCATGTCTAACTACCAGCAGAAAGAACAATATAGCGGCCAGACATGGTAGCACACACTTTTAATCCCAGCACTCAGGAGATAGAGTCTGGCAGATCTGAGTTCAAGGCCAACCTGGTCTACAGAGTGAGTTCCAGGATAGCCAGGGTTACAAAGAGAAACCCTGTCTCAAAAAGACCACAAAATAGAAGAAGAAAGAGGAGGAGGTGGATAAAAAGAGGATGGAGGATTAGGAAAGGTGAAAGCCTTAGGCATTGGACTTGTGCCATGGGACTTGAGACAGGGGACATCAGAAAGGCTATCCCTACACATGATGATTGGGAGATGGATTTCTTTAAACCAGCTTCCCTGAGATATCCTCTAGAAGATGATGCATGTATGTAACATACACAGTTTCATGCCTTTTAACAGTCTTAGAGCACCCTGTTACCACAACTGACTTTATTATGATGATTTTTGTTGTTGTTGTTGTTTTTTTTTTTTTTTTTTTTTTTTTTTTGACAGGGTTTTTCTGTAGCTTTGGAGCCTGTCCTGGAACTAGCTCTTGTAGACCAGGCTGGCCTCGAACTCCCAGAGATCCGCCTGCCTTTACCTCCCGAATGCTGGGATTAAAGGCGTGCACCACCACCGCCCAGCCTATTATGATGATTTTAAACTGCATTTTATTGTATGTATGTGCACGACTATAGGTGCATGCCACAGCATACGTGTGCAGGTCAGAGAACTTCTGAGGGTCAGTTTTCTCCTTCCACCCTGAGGCTGGGCCCTGGGGATGGAAATCAGGTCCTCAATCATGTCGGCAAGTGCCTCTCCTCATGGCCGTCTTGCCAGCCTGCAACTGAGTTCAGAACATCATTACAGCCTCCAGAATGAAACTGCAAACCCATTCTCTCTCCCATCGCAGGACATTGTCTCCTTCCTGTCTCCATGGGGCTGCCTGAGCTAGGCAACCACATAGCCACAAACACACCGTGCGTGTTCTTTGTATGACAGCAGTTCTCAACCTGTCTGTCATGACCCTGTTGGAGGTCAAACAACCCTCGCATATCAGATATCCTACATACCAGATATTTATATTACAATTCATAACAGTAGCAAAATTGCACTTAGGAAGTAGCAACAAAACTAATTTTATGCTGGGGGAGGGTCACCACAACATGAAGAACTGTGTAGGCATTCCCGGCCACCTGACACAAATAATCACACAGAAACTATATTAATTATGACACTGTTTGGTCAATAGCTTATGCATATTTCCAGATAACTCTTACATCTTAATTTAACCCATTTCTATTAATATGTAAATCACCCGAGGTTGTGGCCTACCTGTAAGGTTCTGGCTGGCTGCTGGCATCCTTCTCCTTCGGCAACGCTGTGGCATCTCCCTGACTCTGCCTACTCTCTCTCTAAGTCTCTGCTTGAATTTCCTGCCTGGTTTTATTCTGCCCAACAACCAATAAAGCAACACATATACAGAAGGACATCCACATCAGAACTGTATTAAGGGTTATGGCATTAGGAAGGTTGAGAACCACTGTTTTTCGACCACTCCTTCCACTCCATGTTTTAAAGGTTCATTTGTGCTGTGGTGTTTGCATTCATTGGTACTGTTGGGACTTAATGGAGTCCTGGCCTTCCTACTCACCTCCCCTGTAGGTGACCTTTCTTGCCCTTGTTATTTTGGGTTTCTGAGAAACTTGCAAGTTCCACGCTCTCAGAGTTGTTTAGCAACCCTGCTTCCTGAGTACACATTGCCTTGGCCCTAACCCAAGGATCTGGCCAGGAGGTCTCCATCCTGTTGGCCCACCTGTCTGGATTAGGTATAAAACCAAACCCCCTTGGTGATGTACAATAAAGGCTTCTGATTCTGCAACATCCAAAGTGCGTGTTCCATTAATCCTGATGTCCTTCGCTCGGACTTGGCTCTAGCTGTGCTGGCACGGCACTTTACCATGCGTGCGTGCGTGCGTGCGTGTATGTATGTGTGTGTGCACGCGTGTACACGCGTGCACTCGCGGGTATGGGCACATGTGTGTATGTATGTGTGCGTACATGTGGGGGATCCCATGTGTACGCATTCATGTGGAGGAGGCTAGGGATCAACCACAGGTGGTTTTCTTTGTCTATCTTGTTTATTTGAAACAGAGAATCTCACTGCAAAGTGGGAATACACGATATGACTATGCTGGATGTCCAGAGACCCCAAGGATCCTCCTGTCTCCACTTCCCCAGTATGCCACCATGCCTGGCTTTTTACGTGGCTTCTGGGGAATGAACACAGGTCCTCATACTTGTACAGCAAACACTTTACAGACTGTGCCGTGTCCCCAGCCAGTACTTCATGCTCTATTGCTGAGTAATATGCCATTAAACAAATATATCACATTTTATTTCTCTTTATTTTGGGGGATGGGTTCTTGCTATGTAGCGCTAGCTGACCTGGAAATTGCTATATAGATCAGGCTGGCCTTGAACTCACAGAGGTCCACCTGCCTCTGTCTCCAGAGTTCAAAGATTAGAAATGTGTGTCACCAATCCCAGCCCACCTTTAAAAAAAAATCCATTCACAGTACGTGGGGATTTTATTTTATTTGCTCAGAATCCCATTGAAACCTAGTGAATCCAAAATTGATTTTTAAACGTTGTATGTTGCTTCTGTCTAAGAAACTCTGCAAAGGCATGCTACCCAGCATGGCAGAGACGACTTACACATACATTCTGCGTCCAAGAAGACAGACCCAGAATGAGGGGAAAGTGGACATGTTGTTTATGTGAAGTTCTAAAGCTAGAAAGATTG
Source organism: Chionomys nivalis (assembly GCF_950005125.1). Taxonomy (NCBI): domain Eukaryota; kingdom Metazoa; phylum Chordata; class Mammalia; order Rodentia; family Cricetidae; genus Chionomys; species Chionomys nivalis. Next base: position 65,419,344 of record NC_080093.1, on the reverse strand, counting down.
GCCTTTAACAACAGTATCAACCCAGCAGTTTCTTGGGACAGCCTGCTTGCAGGAATTGCCTGCAAATGGTCAGAGGTGATTTTCAGAGGTGTTCAACTCAGGTGTATGCATCTGCCGAAGCTTCTTGAACTGGGTGTCCTCAAGATGTGTGAATCCCACTGCACAGACAACTACACCAAAATGCTGATTACACAGAAGTTATTGGTGTCAATATGGAGTCATTTATGTTGAATCACAAGAAGAAGAAGAAAAAAAAGGTCAGGGAGCCATGAAGACGGGGCTGTCATGCACATAGGCCTATATCAGACTTGCCACAAAAAGTTCCTGCACACATACCTTGTGATGGTTACTACATCTGTGCAGGAATACTAGCCCAGTGTCTATGTGCTGCTTTGAATGGGGGTGGGAGTGCATGGGCCCCATTTGAATGTTTGGTTCCCAGTTGGTGAATGATTTAGGAAGAATTGAGGGGCGTGGCCTTGTTGGAGGAGGTGCATCACTGGGGGGTGGGCTTTGAGGTTTCAAAAGTCCAAGCCAGGCCCAGTCTCCCCTCCCTCTGCTTGCAACTTTCAGACCAGAAGTGAGCTCTCAGCTACTGCTCCAGTGCCATGCCTGTGTGCCTCCATGTTCCCATCATGATGGCCATGGACTAACCCTCAAAACTGTAAGCCCCAACTAAATGTTTTCTTCTAAAACTCATCTCAGTCATGGTGTCTCCTCATAGTGACAGAACAGTGACTGAGATACTCAGAGTCCACCAATGAGCTAATGCCAGCCACTGCAAAGAAGCCTCCATGAACACTGGTCTTTCTTACCAAGTGGTTTGCTTGGACTTTTGTGTGTGAGCACATGTCTTTAAAAGCTTCCTGGTGAGTATGGAGGTAGCTTATAACCCCAATAAGTGGGGGTTTGAGGGAGGAGCTCCAGGCCAGAGAGCTAGGGAGCACAGCACTAAAGAGTACTTGGTGTTCTTCCAGGGGATCCAAGTTCAGTTTCTGGTACCCATGTCTGGCAGCTCACAACTACCTGTAAGTCCAGTTCTGGACTCCATGGGTACCCACACACATGGCATACAAGCATACACACACACACACACTAAAAAAATTAAAACAATAAAAAATAAACAAAATGAATCCCAGTTCACTTTGGGCTACAGACTAAGATCTTGCTTCAGACAGGCAAGGAATAAATTGGGTTTGTTCCAATGCCATTGCGTGATTCTCACATATTACAGATGGCAATTTAATACTTTGCCTTTGGAGAGCTTGTTCTCCATGCCATTTTTTTATTTTTCAGTGTCTGTGTGTGTGCTGTGTGTGTGTGTGAGTGTGTATGTGCATGCCACTGAACACACACAGTCAAGGTTGGACAACAGTCTCTGTGGATTGGTTCTCTCTTCTCCACTGAGTTCTGGGCAAGCTCTTTTACCTCTGCAGAGCATTCTTGCTACCTGGTTCTTCCAATTCTTCTGGTGCTGGGATTAAAGGCAGGTACTAGCACACCTAGCTTATACAGTATTGGATCAAACCCAGGGCTTCATGCACGCTCGAAAAGCACTCTATCAACTGAGCTACATCCCCAACTGGTGTCGTTATTTTAGAGAATAAGATTTCCATTCAAACCTCCAACCAAGGCCTCTAGAGTCCTACACAGTGAACCCTTTACCTCCCTTCCTGGTCTCCTGTTTGCAACACCACATCCTTGCAGCTCCTGTCCTTTGAATCAAGCATGCACTTCTGCTTGCAGCACTCATCCTGCTCCCCCACCAAATGCACCTCAGAACATCTGCTTCACCTGCACTCCGGGTAGGATGCAGGCACACGCTCATGTCCATATATGTAAAAGCAGGAACCAGGGGAGGGTGGCAGGTGCCCTGTTCTATTGCTCCTTGCTTTAGTCCCCTTGAGACAGGGTCTCTCACCCAACCTGGAGCTTTCCAATAGTCAGCTAGACCAGCTGACCTACAAGCCTGAGGGATCCTCCACCCCCAATGCTGGGATTATAAGTGTGCATGTCCACACAGGGCTTTTTTTTTTTAATGTGGGTGCTTTGGATTCGAACTCAAGCCATCACACTCGAATAGCAAGAGCTATTGAGATCTCTCTCGCGATCAGTGGTTTTCAACCTGTGGGTCAGTCATGACCCCTCTGGGGGTCAAACGGCCCTTTCACAGGGTCGCATATCAAACATCCTACATGTCATATACTTACAATATGATTCATAACAGCAGCAAAATTACACTTATGGAGTAGCAGTGAGATGTTGGGGTCATCACAACATGAGGAACTGTATTCCTTGGTGCAGCTTCTCTCTTGCCTGCCTATTTAATACACCGCTATCCTGCCACCCACCACAGGATTCTCATGTCCTTTTAGGATTTCCCATAACACTCATCACCCAGTTGCCTGGGCCCAGCTCTAATGCACTTACCTAAGGGTAAGAATTGCAAGTCCAATGAGGCATCCCACAAGCCCAGAATATTGCTGAGCACACAGCTGCTCAAGAAATAGTTCATACATTGAGACAGAGTTCCTGGTACTTTGCAGGATTTGTTTGGGATTTGTTTGGAAATCCCAGCCTGTCTCAGCAATGTAAAGGAAACTGAAAAGCAATGCTAACAATGGGACCCTGTGTGGCTTCCGAGTAAGCGCACCAATCCTCAAAGGGGAATCCTTGGGAGCAGATGCCTCCCAGGACTCACTGGGGGCCTTGCACAATTCCTTTCTGAAAAGACACTTCTAAAGGTGTTCTTCTTTGTTCCTGCAGGATTCATATTGGGGTGTCCCAGGGTTTTTCAGAACTGGGGGACTGACATATCAGCAAACAATCAGTCATAGCCCCCAAAATATCAGACACTATCATTTTTATTATATCCGTTTAGTAGGGGGTGTACACATGCTATGTTGTGTGTAGAGGTCCTAGGACAACGTGAAGGAGTCTGTTCTTGCCTTCTGCCACTTAGGTCGCAGGGACTGAAATCGGGTCACCATGAAGAAAGGCACAAACATTTGAAGTTCTTTGCCTCTCCTAAGAACCCTACAGAGGCACTGGAGAGACGGCTCAGCAGTTAAGAGCACTGGCTGCTCTTTCAGAGGACCCGGGTAAAATTCCCAGCACCTGCATGGCAGCTGATAGCCATTTGTAACTCCAGTTCCAGAGGGATCTAATGTCTGCATCTGGTCTCTGTGGGCACAAGCAACACATACGGTAGACAGACATACACTTAGACGAAAGACTCATATGCATAAAAATAAATCAAAGAAAAAAGAAAGGCACACTGAACACAGAGAGCAAACCATGTGTAATGGTGCGTGGAAGATTCCTACTTCGTTAGAAAGACTTGAAGACTCCAGAAGTGGGAGGAGGGAGAGACTGTAGGAGACCTACCAGAGTTAGGAATCTGAGCTTTCTCAGAGAAACTGGCAAGAACAAGGTGGTCTCTGTGGTCATTTTTAATCTCAGCACTTGGGAGGCAGAGGCAAGCAGATCTCTGTGAGTTTCAGGCCAACCAGAACTGCACAGTGAGCCCCTATCTCGATGAAACAGCAGACAAACAAATACATAAATCTTTTTCCAGAGAAGGGTGTAACTGACCATAACCACAGCCAGCGCTCACCACACACCCCAAGTGTCTCTGTAGCGATGTCGTGAGGCTGTGTTTCCCTGGGAGATCCATTTCCTTTTGTCACATGATCTTGTACTTCAGTTTCTTCATCTTTCAAGTAGGAATAATAGTACCGCCTACCTCACCCTGGATGAGTGAGGACCCAACCAATGATTGATATCTAAGATTAGCTTTACATAATAATTTCCCTTATTAGAAACTGAATGATATGCTTCCTTATGTGGCTCAGGACATGTTTGTCTTCATGGCTACAGTCCATCACTAAGAGTTACATATTCCTCAAGGTCATTAGTCAAAGCAGGGGTCTTTGGTACTATTCCAAGTAGCATGGAAAAAGATGGACAGGGGCTTCCCAGGAAACAGGGTAAGAGTTTCTGTGGGAGAATTCATTCTGCCTTCAAGAAAAAAAAAAAAAACAGAATTAAGGAGAGTTAGGTGGTAAAATGTAACCATTAGGATCAGGGGAAGCTGTAGCTGTTAGTTGTGAGGGCCTCCAGCATGGGTCTTGCAGCTTTGGCTAAAGGCTTAGCTAGTTTCCACCCTTTCTGTAAGTCTGTGCACTGCACCTAAGGAGGACTCATCCATTCTGGCTGCAGAAGGAAGCCCTCTGCTTTAGGTGAGATCCCAGAGAACATGTGCACACTCCCCTCCCTTGGAGAACAATCTGCTTACCAACTCAAGTGTGTGCAGATGCTTACATGAGTTTTGTGTGTGGTGGGTGTGAGGGCAATTCTAAGCACACCTTTGCCAAGCCTCATTCTTTGTATAAAAGTTTGGTGTTGATCATTAGCATTCTTCCTACCCCATTTGCCCTCTTAGCTGCTTGTCCCAGTAGGGAGTGATGTGGAGATCTTACTCTACACAACCCATGTGTCTTAAACCTTCTAGGAAGCACTCTCCACAGTCCTGCTCCTGGGAAATCCTTTAGGCGTTGTAAAATGTAGCATCAAAAAACTTTAGATCATCTGTGTGTGGTTGCTCATATTTGTAGCCCTAGCATTAGGGAGGCTACAGAGTGACTTCAGAGAAGCCTGAGCTGCAGTGTGAAACTCTGTGCCAAAAACCCAACAACCTAGATTTGCGTTAAACACTTCAAAAACTGCCTTGGGAGGAGTGTTTGGGGGGATGTTGCCAGGGTATCTGAAGTGCTCTTATCAAGCAGAACAATCCTCTGCAGTGGGAATTGTGAGCCCACCCACCCGCCCACCCACCCATCCATCCACCCATCCATCCATCCATCCATCCATCCATCCATCCATCCACCCTTCTACCCATCTATTCATCCATGCACTCGCTCTATCCACTCGTCTAATTCAAGAATTTAGGCACTAACACAAGCCGTCTTTACTGAGACAGATTCTTGCTGGTCTATTGGGCACTGTGTTCTCAAAGATAAACAAGGTAGTCCCTTGCCTTATGCAGCATGCTTCCCTCAGATGACAGAAGTCAGGACCCACGTGTAGAGAACAGGCTGCAAGAGAAAACATAAAAGGAGACATACAAGGAGACAGAAAGCCAGAAGGAGAATGAGAGGCAGGAGACACCTCTTCCAGAAGTGGCTGGATAAAGATCTGCAGAGACTTGCACGTAATTTCGCCCTTGCTTTCTCCTACATCTCAGATCAAAAAAAAAAAAGTGCTTGTTTTCCATGGGTGGTAGGGATAGTAAAACCCAGGCTTTTAAATACTTAGCCTAGGTTCTGTGTTTTCTTCAGTCTCTCCCGCAGGCTCGAGGATACCCCATAGAGGGCGCTGTTTGCTTGACTTTGTATGGCGTCGTGGTGCCGGCAAGTGGAGGGACCCAGCCTCTCCTGAGAGCAAGTGAATTGCTGTCCAGGCGACCAAGACGCGAGCTTTCTTGAACGGGAAAGAAAAGGTCAACTCTACGCTTTCTGTTGTTGAAGTCCAGCTGGGGTTGCTGATGCCAAATAACGGGACCCCACCTCTCGTGAACACGCACATTCGCACACACTCTAGTGCTTTAGGAAAGGGACACTATGCATAGGCTGGATCCGGCCCCGAGACCCGAGAAGATTGCCTCCTACTCTTCTTGGGACGGTACACCTAGGCCCAGAGTTGTGGACAGCTAGAAGCCCACTTCCTGGGACAGAACATTTTCCCCCTTTCCCCCGCCTGCGGGCTCAGGAGGGTCTATTTTTTGTTCTTGTTTTTTGAGACACGGTGATTGAACACACGACTTCGCAGGGTAGGCAGAGGATAGGGTAGGCACTGACTCACAACGACCGACTGCCTTTCGGAAAGTGTTTCCCCCTTTTCCTAGTTTAAAGTAGCCTCCCTGCGTCAGAACTTTAGCGAGTGTGCCCACATCTGCCGCAGCTTCCCTCAGACCCGCACACTACTGGGCCACCAGGTTTGCTGTGTGCAAGCAGTGCGCACCGAACTCGCTTCGCCTATGCTCAGAGAATGATTTCTGCCTTTTGGGGGAGGGAAATGACCTCTAGTTGTCCAACACTGGTTTGGTGCCTTAGGTATGGTCTCCTCTCTGGACACCTTTTCTCTATAAAATCTGAGCGTATTACCCACCCTGTTTGAGCCACCGAGCTGTGATTGGTTCCCACTCGGATTTTAGATGATGTGCCTTGTGCATTCCAGTAAAACCTTGTACAAACTCAGAGGAATAATAATAACCATTTATGGAAGCGCTGCTTACAAGGCAAATGAAGGGTTCGCTGCTGTGGGGTGAATGTCAAAACTTTGAACACGCCCGTCAAGATTTGGTAGAGGGTGCTCAGGAGCCCGAGGACTGAAAAATAAAATAAACCTACTTCCCATTTGGGAACCCCAAAAGGTCAGGTCTGAACTAGGGAGGACAGGCTTGAATTAAGCAAGGCTCAACCGAAAGAAAAAGAAAGGGGTGGGGCGGAGAAAGCTCAGGTGTGAAGGGAGCTTCACCAGGGTTGAGGACAGACTGTCATCTTTCTCGGGTTAAAGACCCCACCAACAGTTCTGTTTTATTTGTCGCTGAAATCTATAATTGAACTGTTTGTCTCTCGGGCTTCCTTTCCTGCTTGACTCTGGAAGTTGTTAAGGCGGATGGAGTCCAACTATTCCTCAGACGACCGCCTTGGTTCTCCAGGGATTTGGAGGCCCTTGGGGTGTGCTGCAGGTGTCGCTGCCACGGTGACAACCGAGAAAGGTACTCCGCTGTGCCTTCGATTCTCAGAGCCTGTATTAAAGCATTAGGTAGCTTCTAAACGCCACCCGGAAACTTCTTGGGGAAGTGCTGTCTTCGGACTGCAGGTTTGGAGTCGGTCCTTGAGCCTTGGACGCTGTCATTTAGAAAAGAGTAGTGTCCTTCGGAGCGCAGCCGTCAGTGCAGTAACATCGCTACCCCGACCTTCTTAGGTGGGGGAAGCGCGGGCATCGGAGGGTCCTGCGTTCTCAAAAGAGTGCGAGTCGCAGATTCTCTCCTACTCCAGGGTGATTCAGATTGACTCTTCGGTTCTCAGGGCCGAAGGTCAAGGCTACGCGGATTCCCGAGCCCACCGACATAAGAACTCTCTTTCTTTCCACTAGACGGTGGGTGGAGAACCCTAATTCCCCTCTTCTTGCCCTCTCCCTGCTTAGCAGGTCTTTTGGGGAAAGAGCACTGAGTTCGTCCCCGGCCGAGGTGGCAACCTGCTTCCTGGGCCCGCGTGGGGACAGCTGGCCCCTGCCGTGCCGGGAGGGTAGGAGTGCGGAGGCTGTCAGCCCAGCGCGTGTAACCCCGAGGTGACTCGGGCCAGCCTGACCTGCCCCTCCCCCTCCCGCGGGCCCCGCCGCAGCAAACCCCAGGCCGAGCCGCAGGGGGTAGAGGGAGGTGCTGGCTCCAGACTCTCGTGGGTCGGTGTGCTCCGGCCCGCCGGGGCGTCTCCGTCTCGGGGTCCCTCGTGCGCCTCCCGCTTTGGTGGGAGCTCTCCGAGTGCCTCTTTAGCGAGAGCCAATATCCTTTTGTGCTAATAGGTTTGTCCTCATTTGCTGCCTAATTGGACTATATAAAGCCAATAACAGGCGGGCTCTCATAGCCCGAAGCCAAAGCGCCAAAATCCGAGGGAAGGCGAGGAGGGGGGGCGGTGGCAGAGGCGGCTGCGGGGCCCGAGCTCGGCTGCGCCTTGGCCGGCCTAATCCCATTTGCCATTGTACGCGCCCAATCGCCGTATACTCCCCGCATTTAACTTGGATGACATTTTGATTTCATCATTAGCATCCGGCGCCGGATTGACGCATCCCAAGCCGGGGACCGCTCTTGCAGCCTCCTCCCGGGGAGCCGCAGCTTCTACCCGGCCCCTTCGTACCCTCGGCGCAGAGGCAGGTCCGCTCCCCGCCCCTCTGGACCCCTCCCCCCCCCATGCGAGCCCGCCCCGGCCCGGTCCCCACCCCGCCCTCCCGCGGCTCGATTCGCGCCCGGGGCGGCCCCCGACTTTGAGTCCCGTAGTTGAGTTCCGTTTACGGTCTGATTTCCGGCCCCTAGCCTGCTCGCCCCGCCGCCCGCCTGTCCCGCTCCCTCCCTCCGTGGGACCCGGAGGACTGGGGACCATGCCGGAGCCCGGGCCGGACGCCTCGGGCACTGCCAGCGCGCCGCCCCCGCAGCCGCCACCCCAGCCTCCCGCGCCCAAGGAATCCCCGTTCTCCATCAGGAACCTGCTCAACGGAGACCACCACCGGCCGCCCCCGAAACCTCAACCTCCCGCACGAACGCTCTTCGCGCCGGCCTCGGCCGCCGCCGCCGCGGCCGCGGCCGCCGCCGCCGCAGCCAAAGGTGCCCTGGAGGGTGCCGCCGGCTTTGCGCTCTCGCAGGTGGGCGACCTGGCTTTCCCCCGCTTTGAGATCCCAGCGCAGAGGTTTGCCCTGCCCGCGCACTACCTGGAGCGCTCCCCGGCCTGGTGGTACCCCTACACCCTGACCCCCGCCGGCGGCCACCTCCCGCGACCAGAAGGTACCGACCTCTCTTTGAACTTTCACTCTCCCCTCGCTCCCCCACGGGCTTGCCCTATCCCCGCCCCAGGCATGTCAATACGCCCCGACAGCTGCAAACCCGAGTTTTGGTCAATTCCTCTGGCCTCTAGTCCTCTTCTTTCCTGGGCGCTTGGTTAGGAGGCCCCGGATTCCAATCCCACTTGCTGAGAAAAGAGGAGTTGGAGGCCAGGGCGCTGCACTTCTCGGGCAAAGTGGCCTCCAGCAGGAATGGGTGGCTTGGGATGGCCTGGGTAGGCCTGGAAGGCAGGGATAAACCCTAACCACGGATACTTTTTTCCGTTGGCCCCTGGCACGGGAGACGTGGGATAAAAGGAGCGGCCCCACTGCTATCATCGGCTCCCTGGTCCTTGGGAGGCAAGGGAATCCTAGGTCTTGGCGCCCCGCTGTAGCCCAGCGGGGACAGAGGAGAACCTTGGGAAAGCTGAGGCCCAAGGATCAGGAGCCCAAAGGTTAACGCGTGGGTTGCACCTGCTGCCCCCAGACTCCCTTCTCTCTCAAGATCATGTCGTTCGCTGTGCTTGAGTGTGCATCTATTTGTCTGTCTCTGCAGCCTCGGAGAAGGCCCTCCTGCGAGACTCCTCCCCTGCGTCCGGCACCGACCGCGACTCCCCGGAGCCTCTGCTCAAGGCTGACCCTGACCACAAGGAACTGGACTCCAAGAGCCCGGACGAGATCATTCTGGAAGAGAGCGATTCAGAGGAAGGCAAAAAAGAAGGCGAGGCGGTGCCGGGCACGGCCGGGACAACTGTAGGGACGACTGCGGCGACACCCGGCTCAGAGGACTGGAAGGCAGGCGCCGAGAGCCCCGAGAAGAAGCCCGCGTGCCGCAAGAAGAAGACGCGCACCGTCTTCTCGCGCAGCCAGGTCTTCCAGCTCGAATCCACCTTCGACATGAAACGTTATCTCAGCAGCTCGGAACGCGCCGGCCTGGCCGCGTCGCTTCATCTCACTGAGACGCAGGTCAAGATCTGGTTCCAGAATCGTCGCAACAAGTGGAAGCGACAGCTGGCGGCCGAGCTGGAGGCCGCCAACTTGAGCCACGCCGCCGCACAGCGCATCGTGCGCGTGCCCATCCTTTACCACGAGAACTCTGCCGCGGAGGGTGCGGCTGCGGCCGCAGGGGCCCCGGTGCCGGTCAGCCAGCCGCTGCTCACCTTCCCGCACCCAGTCTACTACTCACACCCTGTGGTCTCATCTGTGCCGCTGCTACGGCCGGTGTGAGACCGGAGAGGGGAGAGGGAGTGAGCACCCGGCCACCTTTCGGGGACCCCGGAGGAGACTGGGCTGGGCCAAGGGCGCAGAGCTGTGGCCAGCGGCCTTGGGAACCGGGCTCGGGGGCTCACTGCCTTGCCTCCCACCCCCAATAGCATTTTGTAAGTATTTGCAATGCATTTCCGTGCAATTCATTCCTATGAATTTGAGGCGCTTCTCCTCTTATTTTTGGTTTTGCTTACCATTGAGAGAAAACGGGGTGGGAGGGCGAAAAAATTCCCAGGTCAAAACTTCCAACTGAAAGTTTTTTGATAAATGTGCAGACCTCCCCTTAAATTTCCATTTTTAAGGGGGGGGGTATTTTTACAGAAGGAAAATAAGCGCAAAACCCAACTTCCTTTAGTTTATTCATTTTCTATAGAACTATTTTCAAAATCCGGAGAGAGAATTCATATTTATTTCTGGATTTCTGGGTGTGGTTTCCCCCACCCCCAATCAGTTATCTGCCCCCCCTCCACGTACACTTTTTTTTTTCTTTTCAAAATCCGAGTAACCTCTGCTAGGATCCCTACTCGCCGATCTGTGGCAGTTAACATCATTTATCTCAGCTCCTGACTAAAGAATTCTCTGACCAAAACGTTTATAGGCAAAAGACAAAAGCCCCAAATCAGACCTTTAGAATTCGGAACAGCTCCATATCTGGCTGGGTTCCTGTGCTCTTATTTATCCATAGCGTTTTATTTAGTGGTCTATCACTGGTCCAAAAATTGTCATTTAACATCACCGTCACTACTGTGTTACCTGCTTGAGAGATTGAGTTCAAAAAAAAATTTTTTTTTGTAGGAAAAAAAATACATTTTATGCTGTCCCGTTTTTACGTCGCCGCAACTGTCGTGCTTTGACCTGTGCAATATTGTACAAAATTCCCCTAGAGCCCTGCCCCTTCCTCTGTGGGGATGAAGACCACTGGACCACAGCGTGATCGCTAATGGAGAGGGCAGACTAAGCAGGGGAGGGGGAGGAAGAAAGCAAGGTAGGGCAGCGAGGCTCAGAGGAGTAAGCCAGGTAGAGTGGAGCGCTTTAAGTGAAGGACAATCAACATAGGAGAATCTTAACTTATTTGATAAATGTACAGTTTTCTTGTAAAATTCACCCTCAACTCCACAGGGCCTCTTGCCCTGTTTTCCTGTGGGCTACACCTGTTGTTCCGTCGTTCTGAGTAGTCTGTTCCCCCTTCCCTCCCTGTCCTCTGCTAGAGTTCCTTCCCTTTTTAAGAAAACAGAACAAAACAAAACAAAAAACCCTCCACAAACTATTGTTACACTTCATGTTGTTGTGGAATCGATTAATTAAAAAGAAAAAATAAGTCTTTCACGTTGCCGGAGTGTGTAACTTTGGATGCCCCCCCTCGCGGGCCCCCAGAGCAGGTGTCTAGGGAAACTCTTCTTGCCTCTGTCGTGTTCTCTAAACCTGACCTGGCCTCGGGGCCCTAGAATCCGGACCATAGAGGAGACAGAGGCTGCTTTGTTCAGGACCAAGGGCATTCTTTCCTTGGTGTACCTTCTACTGCTTGAGAGGCCCTCCTCAGAGCAAAGAAGGTTGGGGGATAGAAGGGTATAAAGACTTAGGTTTAACTAGCTTGCAAAGTTGAACAAAAACGACAGCCCTGAGCTTAAAGACAGGTGGTATTTTTCTCCAGAAAAGGCTGAAGCTTGCCTTCTTTCCCCAAACCATGGTTCCTTCAAGAGCTGCTGGGTCAAGCATCCCTTAAATGTCTAGATAAGATTGTGGTGGCTGTGGTTGTCCTCTGGGGTGTTGGAGGAAAGAAGGAAGGGCAAAACTTGGAGTTCGGCTGAGTCTGGAGGTAGATTCAGTAAACCTAGAAGTCCCTGGGATGGAGTAGGGGTTACTGCTTCTCAGACCAGGAGGTTTCAGCTGAGCTGGGAGAATTTCAGATACCCAGTGCAGAAGGCATGCGCCACTGGCTGAGGGAGGCGCGATTGCAGTCCACTGCAACCTTGCTAGCCAGTCTTTCTGTGTCCATCAGTGCCCAAAGCTGCCTCGGAGGTAGCCACTTGTCCTGACTAATGCTTTTCTCAAGCCACTGCACCCTTGGTCCTCAGCCAGAGGCAAGGCATTCCAAGACCCCTTTCGGGAACTGGTCTGCGAGGGAAGTAGGTGTTCAGGTGTCCCTTGCCAATTCAGCGTGGCTGCCTTCAAGTTCTGTGGTGTGTGTGTGTGTGTGTGTGTGTGTGTGTGTCCATCCTGATCACATTCCTGGCAGTGCCTCTTTGGAGCTGGGGAGCCAGAAGTGGGGATCTGAGGAACCGCAAGGAAGAGAAGAATTCAGCCAGCATTGCCACAAGCAGGACACAACCACTGGGGAGCGCCTGTCTGCGTTCTCATTTCTCCTTCTGTGTTGCCAAGCTCCTCCAACTCAATCGACACAATTGATTCTACTGTGGCTGAAACACTGCTGTCGTTTTCTGTTGATGGAAAACTGGCCCCAAATAAACTAGTGTGCGTATTTGTGGCAAAATTTTAGCCTGGACCCCACTGAAGATAGATCTGCCTTTATGTTCCTCTGGTTTGGAATAAAAACGAGGGCATGTGTCGTAAATGAAAAATAAACAGAATATCGGGGTCAAAATATGTTGTTCCTTGTGTTACCTGCAAACAGAGTGGTGCCTTTTACTGTTGGCAATACTAACTGCGGGACAGGCCAGTAACAGCTCATTAAAAATAATGTTGCAATAGCAAACATGTCCTCAGATTTTACAGCCAGAGCATGATGTTATCAAATGCCAAGAAAATACTTCTCTATTTGTTTGGATTCTAGAAAACGGTTCTTGACTGACCCAGTCTTTTGAAAGTCAAGACATAACTGGTTTTCCACAAGCACAGTTTATCCTTTGTCCAAGCCCCTTGGCCTCACTTTTCCAAGTGGGAGCTTTGCTGCTTTGGGCTGGTATTTCTCACCCCAGGGGCCACATTTTAGCCCTGGAGGAGGAGGGTGGTGCTCACATGGTTAGTCCAGCTCAGTGGGGTCCTGATGGTTTGCTCGGTGTTTGGTGTTCGTGGAGGGAAGCGATGACATTAGGGAATACTGGTGCTCTTCTGAGTGGGGCACAGTGCGTCTTTCTGAGACCTCCTTGCCAGAAGAAACCGAGTACAGGTCTGCAGAGCTGGTTGCTGTTTAGCCTCTGCCTCTGGGAAGATTCCCAGAAGCTTTGAGAACCAATCACTAAAGAAGATATTCTGGGGGGAGGGACGAGGCCTCCTGAAATTCCTCTGGACATTCTCTAGGGGAAGTCAGGACAGCCAGGGTCTCCTGTTTCCGGGGTGCTGAGTAGACGCCTCTCATTTTTATCCTCTTACCACCTTCAGGTTGTGGACCCTGCCTTTCCTCTGTCTACCTACACCTCTGAGCCCGATCTTCACACCAGTCAAAGCCCTCTCAATGAAAATGATCTCACCTTCCACAGCGGCCATCAAATACATGGATGAGTGCAAGCAATATAGAATATCCTCACTTGACACACCACACATGATGTCTTGTTTATATTTCTCCCCAATACAAGTAGCCCAAGGTTTCTAACACACCCACTCACATTTTTTTTTTTTTTTGGCGCTACTCTGATAGCTCAGGCATACATACAGTCATGTACTTTGTGCTAAGTGACCCTGAGTGGCCGGTTTTCTCAATGACCCCTGGCTCAAGTGAGCTAAGAACAGATAGCATGGATGGGCAGGGAGCAGGGTGACTATGCTCCCACCTCAGCTTTTCCCACTGACAAATTCCCATGCAGCAGGTTGATGCTGTATTTTTGTCACCAGCCACCTGGTCAAACTGGCCTACCCTCACTACTCCCCCATGACCACAGACCCTCACACTCCTATGTGCCAGTACTCTAGGAGTTTCCACAGTGCTCCATACCCGGTGAGGGCCTTCAAGCCCTGGGAGAGCTCAGATCCAGTCTGCGAACTGTTTCTGTTGGCAACACAGATGTATTTCTTTTATTTGGTAGTAAATAGAGTGGATGTGTGTACATCAAACAACAGCAAGACATATAAACTACACCCCGGCCGCTGGTGGTCATTTCTAAGGGGGGACATTCCCTTGGCAGGGCAGAGTCAGAGACCACAATGGGCGGGCGAGCCCCAGAGCACCCAACACCCCTTGCCGGGGAAACTGGAGGTGGAGATGGGGAGAAGGAGGAGGAGGTGAAAAGGTGGGTGAGCACGGGACAACTGAGGGGTGAAGGGAGGTCCCAGGGCCTCTAAGGGCTGCTCTATCTGGGCGCTTTTGGTGCTCTGGGAGATCTAGCACCCAACTGTGGTGCCAATACCCCTGCTTTCTCTCTAAGCCCGTGGGATACCTGAACTTTCTTTCGGAGTCCTTATGGGGGCTTCTAACCTTTACTGGACGGGGCCCTTGACCACCTCAAAGACCCTGTTTTAGTCCATTTTAACCTTATACTGTTCTGGCAGCCCAGTGGCTGCCAAACTTTAGTGGCCCAAACTTAAACAACTGCCAAGTGACCAGGAGATTGAACTATGTTACCAAGGGTGCTCAGACCCACAGAAATCCCCGAGGCAGCCAGGTAGAACCAGTGGACCATGTCCACATAGGCACTTTACTGTGACCTTCGAGGAACCACGTGCCTAGCTCCTCCTCTTTCCTCCTGTCACTGAGCAGCGCTTACAGATCCTCTCTAACTGTAGAGTGTCAGCCACCCATAGCACCGGCACGTACACATCTGGAAGCCTGGAAAGGTACACATTTGAGTGCTGCACAGCCAGCCTCTCCGTGTAGAGCAGATGCTGTGGACCTTTTGACAAACAAATGGGGGAGGGGAAAAGAGACCTCCCCCTAAAATAACGAGGCTGTCAGTACTGGGGAATCACTGCCTAGTGTCTTTTGCTGGGATCTAGGATTCAGGTTTCAGCTTCACTCGGTACCTTTCTCTTGTGGAAGTGTCCTGAAGGACAACCAGTAGGGGCCGGCCGTTGAGGTGGAGCCCCAGATTACAACTCTAGTCCCAACTGGGTCTATCGATTTGCATGAGACCCCTCCCGACTCTCCCACCCAGACTGGGGAGAAAGTCACTGCTGTGGGCCTCAGTGGTACTCAGTGGTTGTTCTAGGAATCCCTGGGTAAAACTATGCAAAGTCTGGGGCAAATAATGTTGCCAAAGAGTCCTTTCTGGTTTGGGTGAGGAAAAGGTGTAACAGGAGAGAAAGCTCAGCAAGGAGGTGAATGGCTCCCATGACCAAATCAGGAGCTGTAAGGTGGAGTTACCTGGTGTCCCTCACCCCAGTGCTAATGTCTTAAAGAAATATAAAGAATCCTCTCTTGAGTTCCTTCACCCCCCTCCCCCCCCTTGGTGATGGAGTGCAGGCATCAGATTTTCATCCAAGTTCTATTAAGTGAAACATAGGTTGCAGGGCACCCTTTGATTGAAACAGTTTAAATTTTAATTGTGTTTTTAATTTGACATATAGTTGCAGAAAGGAATGACACTCCGTCGCCAAGGGGCGGTCGATTTTCTTAATTTCTCCCAGAGGAATTGATGAGTCTATCAGGCTACTAGATTGGAAACCCATTAAAGCTCTCTGGTTAGGCTTCTAATTGGAACTTGATGGATGTGGGGGGGGGGGGTGTCAGGACTAGGCTATGCTGATCCAATCTTCATGACTTTCTGTTTTCCAATAAATTACACAATTCATTTTCCAGCCACAGATTACATAAATTGTACACCTCTGGGGCTCTCTTTTTCAAGTTGGGAGCCCTTTTCCCCAAAAGCCTATTGTGAGATGTCATTTGCACCAAAGAACGAACAGCAGAGGCCCTTGAATGAAAATCGAAACATAATCAACGTTTATACTTAGAAAATTTATTGAGATCATTTTCTCTGGTATTTCCTTATTTTAAAGTTTGGACGCGCCATATATCATAATCCACTCATGGAAAAGGGCGGGGGGGGGACTGTGTTTAATATTTATCGAAGCTTGATTCCAAGATCAAACTTGTTTATGACTTCATCTGTCATTTCGGAGGGAGCCTTCTTCCACCATTACCGAGGCTCAGCCAGCCTATTTCCCCACTGCTGCAGAGCAGAGAGGATCAATTTTTATTAGGCTCCTCCGCAAGTTTGCTCTGGGCCGCTTTAACATTGAGCAGTCACATAATCTCAGGGCCTAAACTTCAAGCGTTCTTTCGGCCTGGGAAAGTTTATCATTCCTCGGGAACCGGGTTTACGTCTTATACCTATGGGGAGGTGAGGAAGGCCCCTGGAGATTCTGAAGAGCAACTCCCTAAGGTGTCCACTAAACAGAGAAACTGGGAGGGGTGAACTACGTGGAGACTCAAAGGGTGGGGCTGGGTGTGCGTGTGGGGGGGTGCTAGGTCAAAGCATTGCTCTCTCTACTTGGTTGAGAGACCAGAGCTAAAGGTTCCAGGGAGTGGGTTTCGTAGCAGTATGGGACTCAGAAGCTTCTGGCTTTTATGCATCTGGGGAAGCCTAAGACACCCCTAGAAGCCTGAAGGAAGTGGTGGGATGTTCGTATTGTAGTGTTTCCGGTTCCTCTCTGTGACTGAGTCCTACTTGAGACTAGCTAGTGGAAGGTCTTGAAGTCCCTTATGCCTACCACCCCCATTTACTTAACTACTTCAGTGTATATTCTTCATGTGGCTGTGCGAGAGCGTGTGTGCCTTCCTCTCTCTCTCTCTCTCTCTCTCTCTCTCTCTCTCTCTCTGTGTGTGTGTGTGTGTGTGTGAGAGAGAGAGATTTGTGTGGGTGAACAAATGTTTGGTTAAGTGTATACATGTGACTTAAAAGCTGGTCTGAGCTGAGCTTGGAGAGAGAGGCCCTCTGTGGATAACACTCTCGGTTAGATGTGTGGAAGGGGGCAGGCCAAATGGTTGTTTCCTCTGACTTTCCAAATCAGCTTCAGAGAAGTTTGGTTGTGAGATTTCAGAGTTTTCTCATTTAGAGTCTTGGACTTGCCTCCCAGGTAATGTACCCTGTTGGTCTTTGCTGAGACCCACCTCCTGTGGTCCCTGCCATAAAAGATGTCATCTCTTCCAGTGCTTGACCCCATACCTCCTCGGGCCCTCGCCTGGCCCTCTGGAGATTGCTTCTTTCCCTTGGCTCTTTCTATGAGCTGCTCGCCAGGGCCTGCTTCTCTCCTTGACCCTCTTCCAAGAGCACAGTGCTGGCAATGACACAACCATGAGCAGCCGTCCTGTTCCCACTAGCTGGCTTAGATTCTCATTTTCCAGAGCCTCAGTTTCCACGTCTGTACAATGGCGGCAAAGATCTGAGTCACATTTGCTGTGAAGATGAAAATGAAGTCCCATGAGCGGTTGCCTACGCGTCCGTCCCTAGTACCAGATACTTTCTAGCTCAGAAAGGTTAGACTAACTCTCTAGCTCCTCCACTTTGCGATTTTTCCCCCATTCCTGTAGCTGGCTCTGACATTCAAGTTGGCCATACAGTCCTCTTGTAGTATTGATTTGGCTCTAGACTCGACGGCATCGCCCAGATGAACAGAAGAGCGTGCTTTTGAGAAGCCGAGGGTTAGTGAATGAGTTGGACAGTTCTTTCTGAAATCTCTCTCTCTACCTCCGCGGGAGCGCGCTGGACCCAATGTGATGAAGACCGGGAGCTTGTGCCATGGCCGCCCAGAGCAGGACGCACAAATTGTATTTCAGCGCCGGGTCCTTCCGGGTTAATGAGCTGACACCATGATTAAAGCTGACCATTTGTAATGTGTCTCGACCCCGCCGCAGAGCCCTGAAGAGGTTAATGCGGTAACGGAGGCTGGCACCTGCCCCTCGCCAGCCTCCCGGGCCTGGGTGCACAGCCTCTCAGCCCTCCGCTCCCTCCCCTGCCCCTGTCCCGGCTGCGCCACCGACCCCTAATCAATTAGCCCATTAACGAGCCCTTTGAGGAGTTAAGTAGGGAGAGTTCTGCCACGGGCAGGGCCGCAGTCGGTAACTCACCGAGGCTAATGATATTATAAGCGCTTTACTCAATAACCCGGGAGCGGTGCAGGCGATGAACTGCACCGTCACGGTGCAGTTGGACATTTGTGGGCACCGATTCTATAGTCTCTCTTCACTGGTGTGTCTAAGGAACAGGGTTCCCTGGACGTCAAGGCTGCAGCCACAGAGGGTGGGTTTGGCTGGGCGCCTTGGGCCTCGCATCTTTTCTAAAGCGTGTGTAGATAACTGTTACTCAAAACAAATCCTTCATCTTGCGCTGGGATGATTCTAGGTCAGGTAACAGGTGCTGTAGGGATTAAACAAGCAAGAGCCCGGGCTCAGAGGGAGGTCGCAAGAAGAAAGGAGAGAACCAAGTTTTATTGAGTTCCACCTTGACCTCTGAAAGGAAAGTAAGACATCCAACGATTTTAGGAATGGGGAAAAAAAGTCTTGGACTGTCTACATATCTTCTCCAAAGACATCCTGCTCATGTTTGACAGGATTCTGAAACGTCCCCAGAGCTACCTACTTCTCTTCCTCACAGAAGCAATGTAGCTGTCAAAATTTACCCACAAAAATATAAAAGAGTTTAGTTGTGGCATGGGAAGGCAAGCTGTGTGGTATTTGGTCACGGTTTCGGAAGTAACTATCCTACATTCTGAGTGAGTATAGGTTTCTGGCGCTTTTCCACCTCTAGCTGACACAACCCCACAAGGAGAAACAGGGCGGGCGACACTAAGGAGTTTGCCGGAGGACAGAGATGCTTCTCCTGGGATAAGACTTGTTCAAGTTAGCACAATGTAAATGGTGGTGCTGGAATGTGAACCGGGACCTCGGGAGATCTAGAGCTGGCTACTCCATTGCCAAAATTCTGTGGCTTCTTTAGCCAGTGGGGTCTAAAGATGGAGAACTGTAGAAGTTCTTTGCTCCCAGAGAAGGGCATCTCTACGAGGCCCGTACTGTTAATTTTCCCTATCCCAACGTGGCAGGAGACCCACAGCTCTTTGCCTGTTCCCCCCCTAGGCTGGAAGAGATT
Source organism: Chionomys nivalis (assembly GCF_950005125.1). Taxonomy (NCBI): domain Eukaryota; kingdom Metazoa; phylum Chordata; class Mammalia; order Rodentia; family Cricetidae; genus Chionomys; species Chionomys nivalis. The sequence continues at coordinate 65,400,505 of NC_080093.1, read as the reverse complement.
GAGGGCTCGGGAGGTTGGCTGCAGCTTAGAGGGGAGCGTCATGGATCCGAGAGAGTCCCATCATCTTGAAGTCGGGCGCCGTCCCTGCCTCTGGAGAGACAGGGGTCCGAGTCAGGGTGAAATCGGGAATCCAGGCTGCAATCTAAACTGCTTTCGACCCCAGACGCCCCAGGCTGGACAGAGCCATAGAGAATCCGGTACTAGGTGTGCTCCAGGCGCTCCCCAGTGCTGCGTGCTCGGCCCCAGCTTTTTAAAAAATTCCGGGGCCGCTCGGCGGCGCTGTGATTGGCCGCGGTCGGGTAACCTCTATGCAAATGAGGCCGCGCAGCCTCCGCGTCGCCCGAGACCGGTGGAGTTGGCAGGCGAGGAAGGGACTTAGGCAGCGGGGCTGGGCGGGCTCACCCAGAGCCGGGCCGGCAGGGACCCGCGCGCAGCGGTCCGGTGCCTGCGCGTCCTGGCTCTGAAGGGACTCCTCGCCAGCCTCGTAGCCCCCTCCCCTTGTCTTTCCTCCTGCCCCTCCCCCTCGCCTGCCTGCCCGCACCACCTTCCACCCAGACCCGCTCTAAAGGGAGTTCTTGGTTTCCTCCGATTTCTTATGAACCCAGGATGGGCAGCAAGGAAGATGTGGGGAAGGGATGTCCGGCGGCCGGTGGCGTCTCCAGCTTCACCATCCAGTCCATCCTGGGCGGGGGCCCTTCCGAGGCACCGCGGGAACCCGCCGGGTGGCCAGCCAGGAAACGCAGCCTGTCTGTGTCCTCGGAGGAGGAGGAGCTGGACGAAGGCTGGAAAGCGCCGGCTTGTTTCTGCCCAGATCCGCACGGCCCCAAGGAGCCAAGCCCTAAGCACCATCCCCCCATCCCTTTCCCTTGCCTGGGTAAGGATCGCACGTCGGGAGTCTGTGCGTGAGCCTATGCGGTGTGTGCTTACCGGAGACTCGGGAGCTCTGGCCACAGCCGGGCTTCTGGGGGTCCAGGTCAAGAGGAGGGGGACTACGGACCAGTGTTGCCTTCTTTCGAGGCCCGGCGCTAGGGAGAAGTAGAGAAATATTGGGGGCGTTTAGGGAAGACTGTATTGGAAGGAGGGTGAACTGGAGTGGGCCAGGAACTCTGCGGACCGTACACTCGGTGCTAGTCAGAATTCTTTCGCACACGGGGTACTTTCTTTCCTGACTTGAGTTCTGCAGATCTGGTGTAGGTGTTGTCTGCTCTTCAGTCTCTTTAGGTCTTTTTTCTCCTTTCGGTCTTTTCTTGAAGTGATTAGTACTCTAAAATGATTGGCAGTGGTGCGTTTTAGAGAGGGTTCCTCTTGACAACAGCTGACAGAGGAGAGCCCGGGAATTAGTCTTTAACCTGACTTCAAAAGAAACGGCCTGGAAAATGATGTCACCATATAAAGCCCAGTTCTTGCAAGATAAAAATCATCTTTAAAAAATGGCGTTAATGTCCCCACTTCAGACCTGTTACCACCTATACTAATAAGACGGGGAGCGGAGACCCTCAGACTCGTATTATATGGAACTTTCTTCTGTTGCTTTAAAAGGCCAAGACTCTAGACCTTAGGTGCTAACAAGATGCAGCAGAAAAGGAAAGAGTTGGTAATAAGGGGGCCAAGGACACAGGCTTCGGCCAACCTCCAGGTCCTGGAAAGATCTGAGAGCATCAACTCCAAGGTCATTCTCTTTGTGCTTACTCTCCAGGTACCCCCAAAGGCAGCGGAAGCGCAGGGCCTGCGGGCTCGGAGCGCACGCCTTTCCTTTCTCCTTCTCACTCGGACTTTAAAGAAGAGAAAGAGAGGCTCTTGCCGGCGGGCTCGCCCTCTCCGGGCCCGGAACGGCCTCGGGATGGTGGTGCAGAACGGCAGGCAGGGGCGGCCAAGAAAAAGACGCGCACCGTCTTCTCCCGCAGCCAGGTGTATCAGCTCGAGTCCACCTTCGACATGAAACGCTACCTGAGCAGCTCGGAGCGCGCCTGCCTCGCCTCCAGCCTGCAGCTCACCGAGACTCAGGTTAAGACTTGGTTCCAGAACCGCCGCAACAAGTGGAAGCGGCAACTCTCGGCCGAACTGGAGGCGGCCAACATGGCACACGCGTCGGCGCAGACTCTCGTGGGCATGCCGCTGGTGTTTCGGGACAGTTCACTGCTGCGAGTGCCGGTGCCGCGCTCGCTTGCCTTCCCGGCGCCGCTCTACTACCCCAGCAGCAACCTCTCGGCCTTACCGCTCTACAATCTGTACAACAAGCTTGATTACTGAGCCGCTCGCTGGCTTCAGCGTCCCTGGCTGCCTGCAGCCGCCTGCACACCCAGGCACGGGCGGCGTCCTTCCCAGGGCTCCAGAGCAGAGCGTCGCGTGTTCAGAAGTATTAAGAAATACACCATGTGTATTCGTTATGTCTTATTTATGGCCTCTTCCCTACTTTGTTTGTTTGTTTCGGGTATTTATCTGCATTCCACACGCCAGAACACCTGCTTTCTACACAAAACCAAACCAAAACGCGTTTGAAAACTCTTTTGAAAGGGGAGAGTCTCGGGTGGTGGCGGGAAAGGGAGTTTTGGCTAGGTAGGTTTTGGCTGGTAGCAAGTAAAAAAAAAAAAAAAAAAAAAACAGAAGAACACCAACAAAACCGGATAATCTTTTCCTCATTTATACACCTGTATATACATATGTGTGTGCGTGTGTATGTGTGTGTATAAGGACACAGGCTCAGTCAAGCCGAGCCCACTGGGGCCTTCGTCATTGAACTAATCACCTCTCTTCATTCCCTTCATCTTGAGGGGTGAATCTGAAAAAAAAAAACCTTCATCTTGAGGAGGGTACAGATCTGTAAATATTTTTAAAGAGAAAAAAAATAAAACGTTTTAAACATGGTTGCTAACTTTGGAAGGATTAATTGTCCCGTGATACAATGCATGGAGTGGTTTCTAGATTTTTAGTGCCTGAACTTGCAAGATTCTCTACACCTACCCCCCCCCACACACACACACTCCCCTCCTCCCATCACCAACGTCCTGAGCTCTCTACGTGAGGATGGGGTTGGGCTCAGAGGTTAAAGGTCGGATATTGGGGCTGCCCAGGCAGCATGTGACTAGAGCTGCTTACTGGAACAGCACAGTTCCCACGATCCAGGTGTGCCGATTGGGGTACACTCCGGGATGGAATCGAGATCCCTAGCCCGCGCGGAAAAAGACAAAGGCGGAGAGGCAGGTCTGGATGCTGATGAGGTTGCCTCTGGGAATAATTCAGGCAAGAAGGTGAACCTCTCCCTGGTGCTGGGATCGATTTGAGCTAGACTGAAGCTGGGCACTCCACGAATGGCCGAAGCCCCGAGTGCCGCGTTGGCGTCCTCCTTCGCAGAGTAAGACATAGTATATATGAGAAAGCGTCTGTTGGGGTCCAAAGCCTCACGCGACCCGCTTGCAGCCACTCAATTCTCCGAGGAGCGGGAGGTGATGCCTAAAGGCCACATTTCGATGGAGGGATTCACCGAGCAGGCGCTTCCCGACACTTTTTTGTTGTTAAATTTGCCCTTTGAGTGGCTAAATGATCACTGGCCAGCAAGCTGCGGCTGTTTCTGACTTGAACCCTGAGGTGCAGTGGAGGCACCCACGGACCGAACTGCGGTTATCTGCTCCATGCAGGAGCTGGGGAGGCGCTACACTCAGAGAACAGCGGCACCAGAATCATGCAAATCACAGCCGGTTATTTCTCTCCGTTTTGAGAGCAGCCACCTGTTCCTTGTTAAACGTCAGAAGTGTGTGCAGGAGCTCAAAAAAGGCTCAGGTGGAGTTTCTAGGTCCTCCTACCTCCCTTCAGTGGTTGACCGGGTGCAAGGAGTTAGGAGTCGGCAGCGGCAGGGCCCTATTCTTTCTTGAGAAGAAAACATTTGCCTGAGTGGATCTCTCTCTGTGCCAAGAGGCATCGAAATGACTTGCATTTTCTAGATATACACAGAATATAAATGCTTACATGACCCATACTATTCCGTGTAAAACGCCCGGTCGAAGACATTTGCTCTGATAGTGCCCATTTTCTTCTTATCATGTTATATTCCAGAAACCCCCCTGCAACTACTCCAAGATGACGTCAGATGGATGCTACTCAAGAATGCACCTGCCAATACTAGGTTGGTCCACTTGTATTTATTTCAAGTATTATTGCAAGTATTTGTTGAGGCCCTAACACAAGCTGAGAATCTACAGTAAATCTGGTGGTCAGAGAGAGAGAACATCCGTTCTCTTCTGATTTATCGGATGTGTGTATCTTATCCCACTAAAGTTGTCACCACGCTAGGTAATCTCTTTGCATTCTTCCCCTGACAGCATTCTTTGGACATTCCACACAGAAACAACCAAATTGCTCCAGAGGAACATCTTGTGAAGGAATAATTCCATTCAGATAATTTTGGTCTGCAAATTTCAGTAGATTACAATTGGCTGATGGACTTAACAGTGTGGGTCACCATGTTCTCCTCAGGCTGGTATTCTCTATAGATAGTGACTTCCTCCAGTCACTGGCTGCACATAATGATTCAAGTTTGTCCTTAATATTTTAGGCAATGACTATTTCCCCAGTTGTCATACAGGACATATGTGACTCTCTTCACCCACCCAGACATTAGCTGTGACAGGTGACCCAACTCGGCAATTAGTTCCTAGGCATTCTTCCAACAGGTGACTGGATATTATTATACGCATGCTTTACCTTTGTGTTGTGGATGTTCAAGACTCTGCTGTTGCCAGATTTCCCATCTCAAGTCTATCAATTCATTTGAATAATCAGCAAAATAGTCCATCTCCTTTCAGGCTCTAAACTTGATTTAAAAGATTGACGTTTCTTAAAACTCAAATAGAGTTGGGCTGCAACTGCATGGCCAGAGGGACCTGAATCATACACACACTGGATAATGAAATACACTTAGATTTTATTAGCAGGTAATTTATGCTCAGAATCTGGAAACACTAATAGAATTAAATAAACAACTGGGAAAGAGAAGCAGATAAGTCAAGAGGGGAAATTATTTTGCTAACGTTAGAATGCAAAACAACTCACTGTATTTAAAAAAAATTTGAACTTGGCCATTGATTTGTTGAAAGAGAGAGAGAGAGAGAGAGAGAGAGAGAGAGAACCAAATACTAGAACTATCTGAAGAGGGAAGAGGTCCAGAATATTTTACCTGTAATAATCATCAGGGCAATAGGAGAAAGGTTGTGAGTGTGTGTGTGTGTGTGTGTGGTGTGTGTGGTGTGTGTGTAGCTTAATCCTAGTGACAACTTTCTACTTCATGCAAAATTACAAAGTGAAAAAGATTGTCTCACAGAAGAGAGGGCAGGGAAAAAGAAGTCGCAGCAAGGGTTGAATAAAAATGCACAGTAATATTCCGCCTGTGAGTGCGCAGCCACTACATTCTGCTTGTCAAGTACCGCTTTTCTTTTCACAGAACCCAAACCACTTCCGGTCGCGGAAGCGACTCCTTTGCTTCTCGTATCTCTGGAGGATTTTAGAAACAGAAAATGCAGCCAGCCGAGCCCACGACTCCCATGGCATGGCAGGGTAGAAGGGGAGAGGACAGCCACAGTTTAGGACCTATGATGAACATCCCTAAAAGATTCTGCTTGAGCTTGAAAACATCGGAAGTCTCCATGTCTGACTCTGTTTACCTTTTGGGGTGCAAGACTCTTCTAAAACAAGGGAGTAGTTTGATTGAATTTGTATCCCCAGAGCCTCTTGCCAGGCCTAGCATTCAGGTGCTTGAAAATTGTAGAGAGATTTTAAAACAATAGAAATAAGGGCTAGTTCCTATGAGATCACTAGACAGCAAGGGAAATGGGACTCTTAATCACAGAGGGAAACCCCAGCAAAATGAAGGCAAATAGTGCATTTGACCAGAACCTATTTTCTCCAGTATGTCCAGATTGGGTTAATTCCAGGGGTATGTGCATGCCCAGATAGAAAATATTAATTTAGTTATATAGTAGTATCAACCAAAACGGGATTCTGTGTCTGAGAGACAGAGAAGGCTGTCACACAGCCAGAGCAAGGTAAAACATCTTTCCTGCCTCCTAGTCTGTGGCTGGTCCGGCAGGCAGCACCAGGAAGACTACACCTCCCAGCATGCCGCGTACAAATGTGGGCGGGCGTGAGTGTCTCCCAGACCTGAGCATACTTGGGAGTTGTAGTTTCTATACGTAGCTTCGGCGACGTAACCTCTGCGTGGTGGTACTGAGACACCATGAACGGAAAAAACCGCGGTTTCCCTTTGAGCCGGAACAAGAAGACTACGGTAAAGACTCTAGCAGCAGACCGAACCAATTAGCGGCCGAGATCGAGCCGTTGGCGTTTGAAATCAGCCAATGATAGGCCTGCTCCGGAGCTTCCTCTCCGCCTCCTCCGCTAGCCTGGGAGTGCTCGGAGGGAAGCAGTGTGTTAGTGGCCGGTGTGGAAACGTTGCTTTGGCGAATACGAGGTAGAGGTCCGAACAAGGGCGGGTGGAGCGGGGTTTGCCGCCTGTAGCCGGTGGGTGGGTGCACAGAGGGATCCTGTTGGCCTTCATTGTGTATTATTTGGGGGATCCGCGGGCCGGGAAGGAGGCCCGGCCGGGTAGAGCTCGGTGGGAGCCGGGTGACGCCTGGTCTAGAGTACGGCCGATCCCGGCTCTGCGCAGGCGCAAACTCGGACGGGCCTCTCTTTCTCCGGTAAGGGGCTCAGACTTAACGTTTGTTCTGCAGATGACGGGTTCGAACGAGTTCAATCTGAACCAGCCACCCGAGGATGGCATTTCCTCGGTCAAGTTCAGCCCCAACACCTCCCAATTTCTCCTGGTCTCCTCCTGGGATACGTCTGTGCGCCTCTACGATGTGCCCGCCAACTCCATGCGACTCAAGTACCAGCACACCGGTGCTGTCCTGGACTGCGCCTTCTACGTAGGTGGACTCAGTTTCTGCTCCTGTACCCCTACCGAGTTAGTATAGCATCCTATACACGATTTGGAGTGTTGGGGCAGTTCATAATGTTCTGGAATGCTTCTCTTTAGCCTGGTTTGAGCCTACTGCCATGGTTCGTTTGTGTTTCGCCTTTCTTCGCAGTTTCAGTCTTCCTTTTCAAGTTCAGACTTGGATGAACTTTCTAAACATAAGATAATTGTATTTGAAATTCTCAGCAATACTAATTTAGCAACTTATTAGAAGGAATGATTGAAAGGAATGAATATCGTCTAGTTAGCTGCTGGTGTCCCTCGTGATAAAGCTGCACTTTGTTCATTTTGGAGACCACTTGCATTTTTGTTTACTTCTTAGTGTCTGTCACTGGACATAACCAAACAGTTGACTGTAGAAATAGCAATTTTGAAATGCTTGCTAAAGCTTTGTAACTTTGAAATGGTTCAAAATTTACGGGGCTGGACGTGGTGGCCAAGCCTTTAAACCCAGAGGCAGAGGCAGGCAGATCTCTTGAGCTTTGAAGCCAGCCTGCCCTTTGTAGTGAGTTCCAGGACCACGAGGGCTACTAGTGACACCCTGTCATCTCAAAACAAACAAACCAACCAAAACCAAACTTTACTTTGTAGGATCCAACGCACGCCTGGAGTGGAGGATTAGATCATCAACTGAAAATGCATGATTTGAACACTGATCAAGGTAACACGGGCACCCTTTACCAGTTTTCCTTTGCTAGTGTATTAATGCGGAAAGGCTTACTTAGGATGAGTAGTTGGTTTCAGTGCTTAGGTGAAGGTGAAAAGTGGCTTTGATAATAGGTGTTTTAAATTGGAATTAAGTTAGCACAAACGGAATGTGCATTTTGCAGTCAAACCCATTTTGAACACTGTCTCAAGTGTTTACCCAAAGTGTCGCTTGCGCATTTGACCATTACCTTTAGAAGTCTTTAAAAGTGGACTGGATCCATATCAGGATTTCCCAGGACTGTTTGATATCTTAGGTTGCTCTCCTTGCAAACTAAGGAAAAGTGTGTTTTAAAGGCGCAGCCCAGTAGCCAGTCATGTTTACCTTAGGGAAACTTGTATTCTTAGCAGAAGAATGTGTTTCAGTTGTGTGTGTAAAAACGTTTCTTACGAGTTTTCATGATTCCACTGAGGCAGAAATTGGAATGGGGACCAGATAAAGAGAGTTCCCTGAGCTTTGCTCGCTCTACTGGATGCGACTATCTATACTTGAAGGAGACGACAGGGTGTCCTGATGTAACTGCCTAGAGGCTATGTCGAACAAAGGGAAGATGGACAGAGAAGCATCTCTGTGCTGGGTGTGGTGGTGGTCCTGTAATCCCAGCACTGGGAAGGGGGAAGCAAGAGGATCAGAAATTGAAGGCCAGCCTCAGCTACACAGCCAGTTTGAGGCCAGCCTAGGCTACATGAGACTGTTTCAGGGAGAAAAAGAGCAGCATTTCATTGGAAGAGGCTTCTGTAGAAAAGTGATTTGGGGGGGGGTGATGTATACATGCTAGGCAAGTGCTCTCTCTAAGCTTCATCCCCAGGCCTGTTAGTCATCCTTGTTATCTTTATGTCACATGGGTTTTGGCATGTTGTAGATATTTAATAGATGTTAACTGAGTGAACAAATGAGATATTGTGAAGGTTGAGGTCTACAGAAAAGAAATTATGTAGTGGAAATTTGACCTTACCTTGAGAACAAAGTGAATCAGCTGGAAGATTCCCCTCAGCTTTCAAATCCTGTAACCATTTCTTACAGGCATTGGCTCAATGTGAAGAAAGCGTTGTCAGGGTACAGGAAACCAGAGAGCTCCACTCACTGCTGCATTCAGCAAGTATTTCTTGAACACCTACAATGTACCAAATCTGGTACTAGGTACAAACGAAGGCCTAGAGTTAACCCAGTTTTCTTATAAAACCTAAGATCACGTTGATAAGCACGCACCATCTTAATGCAGTTGGAGATTCAAGGCAGCTGTGCTTCCTTCTGCTATGGCATTGACCTAGGCAGTGTGGAGTAAATTAGAGAAGACCTCACGTGCAGACATTCCTGTGGAGTTGATGGAGACAAATTCATTTCAGTTGAATGTCCCGTTAGTTCACTTAAGGTATCCCAGTTAGTTGAGATGGCAAAGCTATATGTGCTGTTTTTATCTTGTTTTTCTTTGCAATAGAAAATCTTGTCGGAACGCATGATGCCCCTATCAGATGTGTGGAATACTGTCCGGAAGTGAACGTCATGGTTACTGGAAGTTGGGATCAGACAGTTAAACTGTGGGATCCCAGAACTCCTTGTAATGCTGGCACTTTCTCTCAGCCGGAAAAGGTAGGGTTTTTATGTGCATCAGGGCGGCTGTGCTCATGGGGTGATTTGTTTTGGTGCATGTTTGATGAATATGCTGTTGCAAAGGTTAAGAACTGGCAGGCTCCTAGAAACCTAACTACACAGAAATGCTTTAAAGTGAAGGAAATTCACTTTTAAATATTTGGCCGTCCTTTTTCTGTCAGATGTTAAACTTGGGCTGGAGAGCGCGACTTCAATTCTCTATGTATTGTGAGGTCTGAGAGTCACTCCCTGTCTTCGGAGAAGCTGTTTACAGAGACCGGTTGTCCTAACCTCGGCTTGACAGCCCAAAGCAGTTGGGATGTTGACGATGAAAGGGTTATCATTTCAACTTAGTGAGAGCTGTGTTCTCTGACTTTTATTGCTATGTGTGTATTTAAACGCTGGCAGATGTCATTTGAAGGCTTGTAGTAAATGGAGCTTTTAAACGCTTGGAATCTAAATTGTTTATTTCCCATAGACAGTACCATAGTTGGGTCTTGGTTTTGTTGTTGTTGTTTTGTTATTTCAGTCCAGATTGACAATCTCTGCCTTTAGATTATAAAACCATTTGTATCTATGATTTTTTTTGAGAATTTTGTACTTGAGTACACTATATTTACATCTTTTCCACCCCTCATCCCCCCTCCCTCCACTCTCAGGTTCTTGGCCTCTTCTATAATTTTACTGTTTTATACACACGCACACATGTGAACACAAACACACACAAGCTCCTGAGTCCATTAGTGGTCTTTGTTTATCCATGTGTTTCTGGCTGACCTCTTAGGATTGGATAACCTATCAGGGGTCCTGGTCCTGGAGAGAACTGATTCTCCCTCCTGTGAGTGGAGCTTTTGGAAACCAACTTTGAGTCTTCTGACTTGTTGATCTGTTTGATAAACATACTTCAGCTGTGTCCTCATCAGACTTATCAGGTGGCGGTTAATTTAAAGGATGGATTGTTGGTACCAGTTTGAAGGTATTCTTCACTGGCGTTCTTCCCTGGTGTAAATCCGCTGTTCGCCCTGTTAGCTGTCATCAAATACAGCAGTGCAACCAAAGAGCCATTATTTTTGTCACGTCACAGTCGAATCCACTCCTGGCAAGACCTTTGTTCAGAATAAAATAATTGCATTGTTTCTAGTTTTGATGTATGGTTGTATGTAACATGTTAAGAACGGTGATGAATGGCCGACAGAATAGCATATAATGGACAGCCACACTGAATCAAGCTGCTTATTGGTTCAGGAGGTTCATTATGTCGCTTTTTTTAATACTCTCTTTGATAAATGTATACACCTAGTCAGTAGCATGACAGTGGTTTTCCCTGATTTATGATCAGCGGGGACAGAAAGCAGTTTCAGAAGCTTGTGTGTCACCTGTATAGTAAAGATTTAAGGTAATTCTTGATACAATTGTACCACTATAAATTGATTTCTTTCTGGTTATTTTTTAAATTTAGCACTTCATATATTGTAGATTAATTTTCTTTTTGAAAAATACTGGCTTTCTGAATAAACATATATTACAATGTTCTCATAAGTATGCAGTAATTACTTAATATTTCAATTTTTTAGATTCTTATTTTTCTTTGAGTTGCATTAGTTTTTAGATTTTAAAGTCAGATTGTAGTGGCTACTGTTTGGGCATTGTATTGTGACCTGTAGTTAGTATACTGGTGATTATTAACTATATGGGTTGGTTATTGAGGGTTAAAAGGAAGTCTTACAGTATCATGGTTCTTTTACATTTTTTAATAGCAATTCAGCAGGGGTTGACAGTCAACAATAACCTCTGTTAAAGACCTCAGGTCTAGATTTTTAAGGATATGACTTAGATTAGGAAGACTCTTTGCTGCTGCTCTTTTGTGAATTTGCTCCTTCTGGTATCTACGTAAAATTTTGTATGTAAGCTTCTAAATGTTCTGCTTGCAGGAAATTTATGATTTCTTACAAAAATATTTTTGTGGAGGCTTAAATATTGAAGGAAAGACATTATGACGGGGAAAAAGATATTTTCAGGGGATAAAATGCCTTAGGTTTTTTTTTTCGTTCCTGTAAGCTGAGCTTCCTTCTTTGAACGTTGAACATGATGACATCAGAGCTTAAGGGTTAGCTCTGCTACCTGCAAGGCAGCTGTCCTTTCCCTTTGAGTTTGTGCCTGCAAAGCCACAAGTTGGCCTGCTAGTGACACCTTCTTCACTGTTCCTCCAAAGGCCTTTCCCTCGGGGAACAGCAAGAGTTTGAGTCGCCAGATGAAGTCTTTGAAAAGCTGGTCTGGTCATAGAAAAAAATGAAAATGATTCTTTTACAAAAAACCGAAAGGCATTTTGACTCTGTTGTCTTATTTTGAGTGGGTTTAATACTTTTATCTTAAATGAGTCAAGAAATTTTGGGGGAAATGTAATAACAATGAGTGTTTTGTCTTTAAAAGTGTCTATACCCTTAGCTGGAGTGTACTTCATTCATACTTGGTGTTTGTGTGTGTGCCAAGTTTGACTAAGTCACCTCACTCCTGACTAAAGTGGACGCCTGCTCTGGGAACGCTGTTTTTTTTATGGTTTTAGGATTAGATGGACTTTGGGAGCAAAATGTTATTTTTCAGGAAGTAGATGATGATTATTGAGTTTTGATGTTTCCTAAAAGGTGTACACCTTGTCAGTGTCCGGGGACAGGCTGATTGTGGGTACAGCAGGCCGCCGAGTGCTGGTGTGGGACTTGAGGAATATGGGCTATGTGCAGCAGCGCAGGGAGTCCAGCCTGAAGTACCAGACGCGCTGCATCCGCGCCTTTCCAAACAAGCAGGTACTCGTCCCCTCAACACCCTTCCTTGAATTTCCAAGTCGTGGTGATTTACAATTTGCCTTAGGTCTGTTCCTTTTAATTCTTTAATGGTAACTCAAGGTTAGAGGAGAATAATAACCCCACATTTTAGGGAAGTGTTGATGGCCAAGTGCTTTGAAGAGATGCCTTTCTTATTGATGGTTTTGGTGGGATGCTCAGTAAGTATGCGGTATCAAAGAGTTTACCATATCCCAATTTATACGCCAATCAAAGCTTAAGTTTGGAAATTTATAGAATTTGCTTTTTTTTTTTTAATGTAGCTCAGGTTGGTGTCATTTTTACACTCCTTTACCTCAGCTTCTCCAAGGCTGGGATTGTAGCTATGGATGCCTGCCTGCCTTTGTGGTTTTTTAATCCTGACATTATCAGGGTTGTTTCTCTCTCACTTAACAAGAGAGCTTTGATATTTTTTTCTTCTTCTTTTTTTTTTTTTTAATAAGAATGCCACTGAGATGAGGTAGAGTGTCTCTCATGTACTGAGTGGGTCTCCTTCCATCATTACTTAAAAAAAAAATTAGTAAGCTACCTTTTATTTGCAGTCCTTAAAGCTATAAGGGGAGGTTAGCTTCACTGGCCTACTCCTATAATCTTAGCAGTCTGAAGCAGGAAGAGTGTGAGTTCAAGGCCATCATGGGCTATAAAGTGAGACACTGTCTCAAGAAATACAAGGGCAGTTGTTGTGAGGTGAGCAGCTGCAGGATTTTTTTTTTTTTTTGAGAAAGCCTCACTTAAAGCAGTAGATGCATTTGGAATCGGACTGTCCTTCAACTGCCGTGGGATATGGAGCAGGTGGGCCTTTGTCTCACCTTGACTCTCAAGTGGTGGTTGCTGTTCTTGTATTAAAGACAGTCAGCTGCAGCTAGTGAAACTTGGAGAGTCTGAAATGTGATTAAAACATACTTGCATTACAGAAATATTTTGTCTTTATGTTTAAATTTTTCTGTAGGATTAGCTTTGCTTTTATGATGGATGCTTAAAATAGGATTTTATTTTTTTAAAAATGGAGACAGCTCAGTGCACAAAGGCGCTTGCTGCCGAGACTGATGCCCGAGCTCTGCCCCTGGGACCCGTGTGGTGGAAGGAGAGAACTGACAGTTGCAGGTTGCCCTCTGACCTCCATTCATAAGTGCCTCTACACACACATAATAAAAATTGGATTACGTTGGATTCATTTTCTTTGAGCAGTTTTTGGGAATAACTTTTTGAAATATCTGGACTAAAATATAAAGTTGCAAAAAGTATAAATTTCATAATCATTGCATTGTCTTTTTAAAAATATGTTGTTATTTCAAGGGAGGATGAAAGACGGTTTGAAGCTGGGGTGCCCTCGTGACGGTTGCTCACAGTCTGGTTTATGCAGACCTGACTCACCAGTAAACGCAGAAGCGGGCCAGCCGAGCTGGGACAGGATTACTGGTGCCTCCTCCCAGTGAGGGGGCACAGTGCTTAGAGATAAAGGCGCTGAGGAGGTTTACCTGAGGCAACAGGTTGTAGTCCCTGTCAGGGCAGGAGACAAAGGATACTAAAACTTAGAAGTTGTTTAGATTTGACAGAACAAGTCATTTTTGGTTGCAGTGTGCTAGGTACTGAGAGTGTGGAGAGAGGAAGCCAGCAAGGGTGGTGCCATGTCTTACAAAGCAGGTGTCTATAGAGATGGCATGGCCGTCAGTCCTTTATTAAACCTGGCTGAACTTTCATTTCTGAAATAGTTGTCTTTATGGATTGAATTGGGGACCTCGTGTGCTCTGTGGAAGGCAGGTTTTTGCCATTTTGGGCCTCCGCTCTCTCGGCAGGGTTATGTGTTGAGCTCCATTGAAGGCCGGGTGGCGGTCGAATACCTGGACCCAAGCCCCGAGGTCCAGAAGAAGAAGTATGCCTTCAAGTGCCACAGGCTAAAGGAGAACAACATTGAGCAGATTTACCCCGTCAATGCCATTTCCTTCCACAATATCCACAATACGTTTGCCACAGGTGAAGTATGACCCGCGGGCCTGAGCTGAGCTTTGAGACTCAGGCAGAATCCTAAGAGTTTCTCTCTGCTTCCGTGCACAGAGCCATATTAACAAGTCACATTACTTGCAGGTGGTTCTGATGGATTTGTAAATATTTGGGATCCGTTTAACAAAAAGCGACTATGCCAGTTCCACCGATACCCCACTAGCATTGCGTCTCTTGCCTTCAGTAATGACGGAACTACGCTTGCAATAGCATCGTCCTACATGTATGAAATGGACGACGTGGAGCATCCTGAAGACGGTATCTTCATTCGCCAAGTGACAGATGCAGAAACAAAGCCCAAGTGAGTATGCTTCACCTGGATTGAAGCCTTTTCTTGCATTCAGCCCAGGACTTATTAATTTTTCCAAATTCATGAATAGCGTTGTTGATGCCTGCTCGATATTACAGCTGACTGTAGGGTTGGAATTGATTTTATCTTGTTCTCCCAAGCTTTCAATATCCGTAGGTTGATAGACGTCTGATGGATAAAATTGTGCCTAGTTGTTTTGTAGAGAAGAATGTCAAGCTCTCATTCTTCTTGAATAGGCTCTATTATTTGAATCTCTGGAGTTACTACGAGCTCATTGCTTTAAAATTAAGTTGAGGAATTCAAGAATAATTTATTTTACTAAATTCTATTTAAGATATTTAAGAATTTGAACTGCCAAAAAAAAAAAAAAAAAAAAAAAACCCATCCCTCTCCAGAGATTGTTTCTGTGATATTTACAGAAGTGAATGACCTTTGGGTTTTATTGGAGACAGAGTAATATGGCCTGGCCTAGCACAGCAGATCTCTTTACTTCTGAAATTTTCATAGCTGTTGCTAGGTCTTAACTGTTGACTGGAGGCGCCATCTAGGCTTTTTGGCAGCGGTGGGACAGAGTCTTATTCAGCGACCTCTTCTAGGCTCTGAGACAGGCGTAGGCACAACAGACAACATGCAGTGGCTGCCCCGTGTATCTTGTCCTCCTCCTTGTCCTCGCTCTCAGGTCCTCAGAGGAAATCCTCAGGGAGGGTTTGTATTAAGTAAATGTGTGTTGAACTTCTGTAGGAGCAGAGCGTTTAACGAGGAGTAGTGTATGCACTTTCACGGGCTGGACTGTAGGGATGTGTTAGGATGTGGAGCCTGTTGGATAAAGGGCTGTGTTTGTATTTAATCTGTCACTTTAATCTGTTGGATAAAGGGCTGTGTTTGTATTTAATCTGTCACTTTTCTGTTTCTTGTCCTAGCCGGCCATTTTGTCCTCATGCTGTTCTTTTTCCTTTTGAACTTGTAGGTCACCATGTTCTTGACAGGATTTCAGTTGCTTAAGTGCCACGTTGATGCTAATAAAACAGTTGGTCCTCCCCAGTGGTGGATTTATAAATATTCACACAGAAACCAGGGAAATACTAATTTTAATTTTTTTAAGAACCTGAAAATAAAGGAAAATGGGTTTTTCTTGTTTTTTTCTCTTTTAATGGTTTGCTACATTAGAGATATTTGGGCAGACAGGATTGGAGGGCAGTGGCCGCACTTTTGAGAGAGAAGCAGTTTTGACCTTGATTTTTGTTTCTGCTGTGGAAATAAATGTTTGTAAATAGAAGTAATAAAAATCCCTTTGTGTTCTTTCTGGGCCTTAAATGGTAGAGGAAAAGGCTCTTGAGCCATTGATTTCTTTGCTGGTGATAGTTGGTAATTCGAAAGCTGCTTCAGACTGCCTCCTGAGGAGGTTAATCTACAATTAAACAATATTTCCTCTTGGCCGTCCATTATTTTCTGAAGCAGATGGTTCATCATTTCCTGGGCTGTTAAACAAAGCGAGGTTAAGGTTAGACTCTTGGGACTCAGCTAGTTTTCAATCTTATTAGGGTGCAGGAGGAAAACTAATAAGAAACCCTCCTAACATCATTTTGTGACTGTAAACAATTATTTATTAGCAAACAATTGATCCCAGAAGGGCAAATTGTTTGAGTCAGTAATGAGCTGAGAGAAGACAGAGCATATCTGTGCATTTGGGAAAGTCACTGTAACGTAATTGCAGTACATTTAGACAGGCATCTATCTGGACCTGTTTCTATCTCTAAATGAATTTTTGGAAACATTAATGAGGTTTACATATTTCTCTGACATTTATATAGTTCTCATGTCCATTTCAGTTGCCCAGCCGCTGGTGATTAAAGGTTAAAAAGAAAAAATTATAGTGCGAATGAGATTCATTTTGATGTAATGTCTTGTAGCAGAACACGAACTTAGCTTGGCCTGTCTTAAGTAGTTCAGTGTTTCTGTTGGCAGACTTGTCATTCTGATGTGTGTTATTTGTGAACACGCGTCTCTGAAGAGGACTTAGACCTTTACTGTAGCTTATTTTACCCATAGTCTATTTTTTAAAAAATTCTTTTGGTACAGAGAAAAGTCTTATTTTTATTTTGTGAGATTTTTAGAGAGAACTTAGCGTGTAGTCTGAGTGGTCCCTTGAACTGTGTTTTCTTCATTGCAGGTCCACGTGATCATCTGGTGGAAAGCTTCACTTCCTACCAACGCTTGCTTCCCCCAGGGGCTGCTTGTAGTCCCTGGACTCCGTCTAGTTTGTCTAGTTTTGGGTTTCTCTGTCTCCTGTCAACAGAAATGTCTCTGTGTACTCTGTAATAGTTTGGGGTGGGAGGCCCTGTGCCCTTGTACAGTAGTTGGATGCTCCTGTCCTAGGTAATTCCTGTTGCTGTTAATGCTCCAGCTCTTTGTAGCACTAT
Source organism: Chionomys nivalis (assembly GCF_950005125.1). NCBI lineage: Eukaryota > Metazoa > Chordata > Mammalia > Rodentia > Cricetidae > Chionomys > Chionomys nivalis. The sequence continues at coordinate 65,383,674 of NC_080093.1, read as the reverse complement.
CTAAAACTGTTAATATTTTTCTGCTGTCAAATAAATCAGATATTTGGAACTTTTAAAAGTTGGGTGTTTTTAAAGATTTTGCTAATTATTGTCATTTACTGTATAACGACTTTTCTTAGACAAAGTGCTCTTCATCAAGGACATGTTTAAATGTTCTCTGCTTCATTTATTTATGTCTGCTCTTGTACACTGGGGATCCAGCCCTGGATAAAGAATCTGTGTGAGTTCATTTAGCCATTTTACTTGTGTTTCTTTGGCCGATCAGTGAGGTCTGTGAACCATCTCTACAGCTTCCCTCAGGATGGGCCCCGACTGGCAGCGTCTGGGTATCTCGGCCATGACTGCTAGCAATGTCAGTGCTGAAGAGCTCATGTATCCCTGTGCTGATGGTAACATCCTCTACAGAGAACCAAATGACAGGCCCTTCTGGACTTAGCCGTCACACTCTCCATCCAAGTGACGTAGCAGCCAGGCGCTGACTAGTAGCGTTGGTCCTATGGTGGCTTATTTGTTTTGTAAGGTCATAACCACTTGATTGAGAGTAGAGCATAAATTCCAAACATTGTAATAAAGATAACCAAATTAAAGCCATGCTATGGACTTGTGTTTGATGTGGTTTGAGAAACCTTCTGATGGTTTCCTTTAGACTCTCTTCTGTTCTTAAAACAAAATGTCTCCCTGCCTCCCCTCTACTACTTGGCCAGCTCGCCCTCTCAATTCGCCTGTTTATTTTACAGCTACTTTTACCTCCAGTTTCCCAGGTGTAGTTTACCTTGGCCTTTTCTTTTCAAGATCTTATTTTTATTTTATGTTTGTGTGTTTTAATCAGCAATGAATATCTGCACCAGCAGTGTGCAGTGCACTCAGAAGCCAGAAGAGGGCATCAAATCCCTTGGAACTGGAGCTCAAGATGGTTGTGATCTTTTCTGTAGGTGCTGGGAATTGAACTCTAGATCCTTTGGAAGAGCAGCCAGTGCTCTTAACCTCTGAGCCATCTCTCCGGTCCAACATTGGCATTTTCAATGGCTTTTCTTACTGATCCTGTGTTTCTTCACTCTGTCTTTCTGCTGACAGCTGCTGTTCTCAGGGTCTTTTGGGTGAATGTTATACATCCGGTCCTTTTCCTTAACCCTGTGTCTCCTGGAGTGATGGTTTTCTTGTGTTTTAGTGGAGTTCAAGACAGCAAAATGGTATGACAGACCATGTGGGTATCTGGTGGGTGGGTGCATGTGTGTAATCTAAATGTAGCGCTGGCTGTGATATTTGTACATCATTTTACAGGGAATTTCATTGTCGCTTACAATTCTCAGAAACTGCTTGATGACTTGCAGAATTAAAAAACCAAAACCTCTTGTGTGAAGCCCCTTGATACAGCTCAAAACTAAGCGTCCTTTTTCAAAATATGTAGAAAGTGCTTCTTGTCTCCACCTTTGGTGTCTTGAGCTTTTGAGGACGTTAGAGCCCACATTTACTCCCCCCCCCTCCCCACGAGACAGGGTTTCTCTGTAGCTTTGAAGCCTATGCTGGAGCTTGCTCTGTAGACCAGGCTGGTTTTGAACTCATAGAGATCCACCTTTCTTTCTCTGCCTCTCGAGTGCTGGGATTAAAGGCGCACACCGCACATTTACATTTCTCTGTGTGTGTGTGTTCCACAGCACCCAGGAGCAGCTAAGGGACGGCTTGTGGGAGTCAGTTCTTCCACCGTATGAGTTCTGGGGATTGAACTCGGGTTGTCAGGGTTGGCCTGGCAGCCTCTACTCATTAAGTGAACCACCTCACCTTGCTTTTAATACTGCTGAAGGATGTTGATAGCTCCCCTTCAGTGAACTTCAAAAGCAGGTATGGAATGTTGGCACAAAGGTGCTTTGTTCGTTCAGTCAGTATTGGAGAGCTGATCTTCAAGCCCTGACAGCATGGCCTTCACTGCTCCAGCATCTGGTCTGTTTCCTGGGACAGATAGTGTGAATCTTGGTGTTGAGCTTTCAGCTCTGGCTCTAGCGCCTAATTCCCTGCGTTACTAGCCAAAGTCTTTTCTCAGTTTTCGTTACTCCAAATGTATCGTGAAGGAAACACTGAGCTTATAGCTTAGGAACAAGTATGTACACTCTATCAGATTGAATGTGCCAGCCACAGTCTGAATGCAAATTGCCTCTGTGTAACCGTTCACCCAAGGCTGGCAGTAGCTCAGTGGGAGGGCACCTAGTACTGTTTGTGAGGCCTTGGGTTTGCTCTCCAGCACTGAAAAAAAATCATAATTAGATGTTCAACTGACTTAATTCTTTTATATAAGTCTGTTGGCATAGGCTGCTTGTTCGTTCCTGGCTGCCCTGACTCGAAATAACCACTCCAAAACTATATTATTTAAATCCACTGCTTGGCCAATCACATAAGCGTATTGCTATCTAGCTCTTATATCTTAAATTAACCCATTTCTATTTTTATTTTACCACGAGGCTTGAGGCCTACCCGCAAGGTTCAGGCAGGTAGTTGAGCTCCGTGGCTTCTCTATGGCTCCGCCTGTTTTCTCCCTATATTATGTCTTCCAGCCTGGCTAAATTCTGTTAAGCGGTTGGCCCAAAGCAGCTTCTTTATCAACCAATGGCAATAAAAACATATTCACAGCCTACATCACCTCCCACATCATAAGTCAAGGTGGTTCTCAAGTTATTATTGGATCCCTAGTTATTAAGGATAACCTGTGCATTTTAGAAGCATGAACAAAAGTAGCAATAGAAGCCCCAGATCGCATCTGTAGACCATCATCTGGCTTTGGTAGTGTTCAGGATTTTTGATTTTGCAGTAACTGCATATGTGAACCTCACTATCTTTTAGTGCCGCACCCTCTTACAGTTGTGTTCACAGGTCCACACACAGTACATGGATTTACTTTTTCAGTTTGCATGTATGCTTTAGTTTCTTCTAAAATGAACGTATTCCCCACCCAACGTCAGGTTTTCTTCCTGTGATGTAGTACCAGGCTGACGCTGTGAGCTCAACCCAGTAGCAGCAACAAGGTTGTGCAGTGGGGTGGCTGAGCCAAGCACACACACACGCGCACACACCCGCCTTTCTCAGGAAATTAGCCCCTTTGCAGAAGGAATGGCAGTTGTCTGACTTGTTGGCTCTTTCAAGAGTGAAAACTTTATACCCTAGCGAAGGGGCTTGTTCACCCAGGAAAACATACATGTACACGTGTTAGGTGCCCAGGAAACGGGGGGTGGGGCGGTGTCTATTAGAATGACGTCATCGGGGAAGTAGACACACCTCAGGTTTGAATGTGCCACCTTCGCCTCTGAAATGTCCCCGGGCACCCCATCTTTCACTTGGGGAAGTGCTGACTTAAGCTATTAGGGGTAGTTAGAGGTTTCCTGGCTACATTGGCACCTGGCTACATTGCTTTGGAACAAGCGCTAAGAGAAATGAAAGCGGCTGCTCCCTGTGGCCACAAATACCAATTGGGGCACTGACTACAAAGGCACTTTCCCCTTGATCAGTGGCGAGCCGAGACAGCGCTTTCATTTTCCCAGGGTGCCCGCAGAACTTGGCCTGGGGTTGTCGCAGGGCGCTGGCTTTCTAGTTTCCTGGGCTGGTGTGGGAGAGGAGCAATCTGAAGGTGGGAAACTGACTGTAACTTATAGAGGTCTGTATTTGGTAAACCATGAATTTGAGTCTGTTCATTTAATATAACTCATGATTTGCCAACTGGTCCTCAGAACTTACTTTAAATGAAAAGCAATTGGTTGTGTTTTGTTGCTTTGTTTTCCTTGAATACATCCCTGGCTAACCGTTATGACTTCCCAAATTACCTGCCTTGAAAAAGGAAAAGGAAATGCCTTCCTGACCTTTTGTGTACGATTTGTCAGACTTAAGTAACCGAAGGTTCATCCTGTGGTTTATTTCATTAACTAATTTCTCAAGAAATATTTGTGCACGTCTGAGCAGCTCTGTGTGGTTAACACAACTCTGAAGAAACAGTACAAATCATGCCTACTGATTTACTAGGCCAAGGTAATGAAGTCCCTCCATCCCCTTTATAGGACTCTGTTCCAGGCTATTGCAGTAATTTAAAACCCTTGTACCTTAGACTCTTGACCTTGTTATAACATCACTTTATAATTCTCCAAATACTTGGCTCTTGAAGATTTCCTTAGCACCAGCCATGTATTCTTAAAGAGTCCGATTTGTCTTCAGCGTTATATTACAATATCTCCTGTGCTGAGACCCAGCGTTCTCAGAGTTGCCCGGCAGAAACCTTCCGTTCTTACCATGGCACACAATCGCTGGTGTTTTCCACTTGGAGGGATACACTGGTTTGGAACAGCAGCGACCCACAGCTTCACCAAGCCGAGTGTGGATGCAGCCGCCTTCCTGGTTACTGTGAGGTCACTGGTAGTGGGGAGGAGCTGAGCTTCCCACATGCCGTTCACATAAAGGTAATTCTGGAAACAGGACAGGCATACCAGCAATTAGCTTGTCCTTTGCTGCTCTTCACTGGTCGGCCTTTGTCCTCCCTGGTCGCTACGGAAGTCTAGATGAGCATTGCCCTTCCAGAGCTGGTACCTGGTGTCCTGGCAGCCTAGTCATTGTTTGAGATTATACTATAATCTCACCATTTCTCTCCTTCTTACAACTCCTTGTATGCATTCCATCCCGAGTTCTCTCATATTCGTGGCCTTTTTCCCATTGTTAGGTATGTGTATTCCTAAATATATGAATACCAGCTGCTCAGTTGTTTCCTGTTTGTATGTTTCCAGGGCTGACCATTTGGTACTGGATGGGGAAGACCATTCTTCCTGCTCTCAGCGTTGCCCGTAGTTCTTTGTGTAGGGTTGAGACCCCTTGAGCATTGCCCCTTCCACGTTAGCCTTGTTCAAATCTCTAGGCAGCCATGTTGGTGAGACTTCATAGCGACTCTGACATTTTTAGGATACCCGATCTCACATCAAACTCTGTTTCTCTGGCTCTTACAATCTTTCTGCCCACCCCTCACCCCCAGCACCTCTCTGCAGTGATCCCTGAGCCCTGGGAGCAGGAGTCGTGTGGTAGATGTATCCGTTAAAACTGGGCTCCTCAACTCTACGTTTTGAACAGTTGTGATTTTCTGTAATGGCCTCCATCTGTTGTGAGGAGAAGCTTGCTTGATGTGGGGTGAGGACTACACTTACCTGCGGGTATAAGGAAAAATGTTTACGATGGAGTCACTTCCGGATCATGCTGCTTTGGTAAAGTGGCGGTTTTAGGTTCTCCAAGATCCATGACTTCACTAGCCCCAAGTCATTGGCTAGGTTTCTACTACCGGGCATGATTTCCCTCTTGTCGAGCAGGGCTTCAGTTCAACTAGAGAGCTGCTGGTTACCAGCAAGGTGCGTGCGCAACGGCTGACTCTGCTGGTGGTTATGGCTCCCAGGCATCCTAGCTGGGCAGTCTGCGCGTTTAACTCTACTCCCCTGGACTTGGCTTTGCTTCACCTGGCTGTGCAATAGCATACCTGTGCTGTCAGTCATTGTCTGGGTTCTGCGTTTGAAGTGGAAAATCATCTGAAACTGTCAAATGATGAGAGAAATGCCGTTTGTGTGCAGTCCAAAGGAACAGTTGGGCCACTGAGATAGCTCAGCAGTTAAAAGCGCCTGCCCACTTACCTGCCATGGAAGCCTGCGACCTGAGTTTGGTCATAGAACCCAGTCAAAAGTGAAGACCTGTCCTCAAAACTTGCTCTCTGACCTCCACATGTGGGCTATGGCGTGTGCACATCCACATACATTACCTCCCCCAACAATAAATTTTAAAAAAACCCAGAATATGTGATAATTGACTTGACTGGAGTAAAAGCCAATGGAAACCAGAGGGGATCTATTTAATTCCTGAATAGTGAGTTATTTATGGATAGTAGTGCACTGTTAGCTGTAACAATATTTGATCAGTACACTCACGCCCTGGGAAAACAAAGTTGAACATTTAATATTTGTGTGTATGCGTGCGAGCACATGTATGAGCACATGTATGAGTCAGGTATCACCATGTATCCCAGGCTGCTGTTGAATTCAAGGTGATCTCTTGCCTTAGCCTTTTGAGTGTTAGGATTACAGGTATCTGACTCAACATCCAGTATTTCTAGAGAAACACTTTTTGGTTAAAAATAGATTGTCTCCAAATCTCTAGGTTAATCCCACGACAATGCAGAGAAGTTAACCACTTTGGATGACTTGGGAAATCAGGACTAACTCAAAATGTAAATTTGAAAGTTTTAATTGCATAACTAAAATTTCACAAAAGGCTTTCTTATTAAATGAACCACAAGGCCAATATGGCACATGCAGATGAATAGAAGGAGATCTGGTCTCAGGATGGTAAAGGAAGCTGCGCATGAAGGTACACACACGCCTTTATGTCAGCACTTGGAGGGCACAGTTGGGCAGCTCTCGAGGCCAGCCTTGTCTACAGAGTAAGTTCCAGGTCAGCTGGGGCTACTCAGAGAATCCCTGTCTCGGGAAACAAACAAAAAATCAAAATCAAGAGGAAAAAAGTTAGAAAAGGTAAAAAAATAATGACCCCAGAACGAGTAGATTTCTTAGTGGAGAGACATGAAAATGTAAGTTTAGGGAAAGGTATTTCCTTTAAAATCTTTTGTTTTTTAGCATTTATTTTATGTGTATAGGTATTTTGTCTATATGTGTGTGTGGTACCTGCAGTAGCCAGAAAAGGGTATTGGAACTCCTGGAACTGACTGGCATTACAGATGATTGTGAGTCTCCATGTGGGTGCTGGAAACTGAACCCAGTTCTCTGGAAAAAGTGCTCTTAACCACAGAGCTGTCTCCAGCCTAAAGTTATTTCTTTAAACAACTTAAAAAGAAAACATTTTAAAATTTGTGTGTGAGTGCATGAGCATGCCATAGTGCACACATGGAGATCCAAAGATAATTTGTAGGCTTTGGTTTTCTCCCGGGTATTCAGTTCAAGTAGTCGGGTTTGGCGGCAGGTGCCTTCACCTGCTGAACCATCTTGCTGGCACAGGGAAACCGCTTTTTAAGGCTTGCTGTGAGTATCTGGTTGTAGTATTGGGGTTTAAGGGGCAAATATACTTGGCAATAAGAGAATAACCTGGCAAGAGAGAGTGCTGGGCAGGGCGGCTACTGTGTCAGAGTACGAGCCTGCAGTATTCATGGAGAGGGAATTGACACTGTTTTTTGAGAGAAGGGGAATAATGTCATTTTTATTAGCTATTCAGAAACATAAGCTTAGGAGTTGGAAACTGAAGTCAGTTTGAAATAAGTTACCTGACTGAGGAACCTGTTGGAACCTGCTGGCTCAGGGCTATCCTAACACCTAGGACATTCAACTAATTGGATTCTATGAAACTCCAGAAGGCCTCTCAGAACACGTGGAGTTCATGGGTGTGGTGGTACACACCTTTAATACTCAGGAGGCGAAGACAGGGGGGCATCTCTGTGAGTTCAAGGCCAGCCTGGTGTACTTAGTGAGTGCCAGGACTGACAGGGCTGCTTAGAGAGACCCTGTATCAAACAAACAAACAAAAACAAAAAACAAACAAATGAAAAGGAGGAGGAGAAGGAAGAGGACGTGGAGCCATTACCATTCTTCTAGCGGGACCGTCCACCACTGGCAATTACTTACTGGAAAAGAATATCAGGGGTCTTCCACAGGAGGCTCACAACTCCCCAGCTGGATGACTGTGGTGATGGTTGTGCTGTCGAGGGTCTTCTCTTGGCTACTGGTTCAGGTGATTTCGGACATATGGCACTCCTTTCCCTCTCTGTTCCTCTATCTTTGCTTTCTATCAACAGACAAAAGGAATCTGCAAAACATGGCTGGTGGTTTTTGAAACGGTTGTGCTATTTATTCCAGGTGGTGGTGGGTGTCGGTGGCTAAAAAAGCAATTGGTGTGCTCACAAAGTCTGGGCTGCATTTGGTCTGCCATGTGTATGCCATGAAGGAACTGGGCCTTCCAAAGCACAATGACATAGCCCAGTATTGGGCTAGAGAGATGGCTCAGTGGTTAAGAGCGCTTGTTTTTGCAGAGTACCTGGGTTCAAATCCTAGTACCCATGTGACAGCTTAAAAAATTGTCCAGTTCTAGGGTGTCTGACCCGCTCTTCTGGCCTCTGTGTGCATATGGTGCAAACACATGCAGACAAAACACTAGGTTAAATATGGAAAATATTAAAAAATAAAAATAATTTAAAACCCTTACAGTACATTAAACCCCTAAAACATTGTGAAGGGATTCTGCAGGCTCAGGGGACGCTCTCAGCCCTCTAAGAGTCCCTACTTTGGTTTAGTTGAAGGTGAGGTTTCAGGATAGTGTGTGTTTGAGGACGCTTGTGGTTTCTTCTTTCTTTTCTTTCTCTCTTCTTTTTCTTCGTGTTTTAATTTTTATTTCTTTTTTTGTGGTCTTTTTCCTGCATGTATGTCTGTGTGAGAGTGTTGGATCCTCTGGAACTTGAGTTAACAGACAGTTGAGAGCTGCCGTGTGGGTGGTGGATGCTGGGAATTGAACCTGTGTCCTCTAGAAGAGCAGCCAGTGCTCTTAAGCTCGAAGCCACCTTCCCACACCCCTTTCTTTCTCTCCTTTTCTCTCTCTCTCTCTCTCTCTCTCTCTCTCTCTCTCTCTCTCTCTCTCCCTCCCTCCTTTTCTCTTTCTCTTTTTCTCTCTTTCTTTGCTTTTAAAATAGCTGTTTGGGTAATATATACATGTTCTGAATTTGGTGATTTTGAAGGGAGGGAGATGTTGAAATAATGTTGTCAATTTGTTCTTGAAGTAAAATTTACCCTGACAGAGGCTTCATGAGAAGGTGCTTAGGTTGTGAGAACAACTTTGGACTTATCGGGAAGACTGTTGCATAGAAGAAAATCCTGTGTGGAGATCCTGTCCTACCTTCTGACCATATTTCAGGCATGACTTTACATCCTCAGCAGCTTGAATTATTTAGCATCTTTTTGAGATTACATTTTTTATTCCTAATTATATGACAAAGATATATACCATGAAATATTTATCATGTAATTATGATTAAAATGTGCAGTCTCCCCTAAGATGTGAATAATCACTTCTAAGTATTCTATATTTAACTAAAGGAGTCTGGTGGACTGCTGGGTCAAGCTGGTTCAGCATCCTGTATGGTTGCAGGTTAGAGTTAGCTGGAAGGGGAACATCACATGGAGAGGGAAGGCTGAAGGGAAGCAGGGAGCTTTAGTGAGGGCTTCTACACAGCCAGAAGTACTGAAGAATGGTTTTTTGGGGGGTTCCTTCAGTTCTTATTCCGCTCTGATGCCAGAGACCTATCGCCACACGCTTTGCCTCCTACCCGTAGGATGTTAGATGAAGATCTCCCTAGGGCCACTTTGCAGTTCTTTGAGTGTCTGGAATCAGAGAACTAATGGAGAACTGACGCTCTTTCTTCCAGCATTCCTTCGCACCTTTGCCCGTGTTCCTCCACCCCCACTAAACCCCACAGCACAACTGTATACGGTCACCCCAGTCTGCACTCTGTCACAGGAGCAAGAGAGCTAGAGGCAAGCACAGTGGCTTTAGCAAATGGTACCCATTCATCCAAAGCCTTTGCTTTCAAGGTTGTGGAGGAAGGGCAAGTGCCTGGAGGTGATGGGAGGTGCTAAAACCTCTCCAGGTTCTGCCATCTCTGGGACATAATGAGATGTCTTTTCCTAAGAGCCTGACCTTAAGACTGGGGCTCAGTCTGAAGATTCAGACGTGTGAGCCCCTAAGCAGAGCCACTGCTCACCATGAGTCCTCTTCCATTTCCCTCTGTCATCCTTTCTCTAGCTCAGAAGATGCTCAGGTGTTTAGGCTCAGTGGTGGGATATTTCTGTCACAGGAACTTAGCACACTCAGTGCCTTTGGCCTCCAGCAGGAACGCGTGTCAGTAAAGAATTTTCTCTTAGATATACATAGTGTTCAGCTTTACATTTATTAGCTTGTTAATTTGTTGTTTGAGTATATTCTTAGTAAACTTTGAACTGTATCATTAATTTTCTGATTTTTATTTCTTTTTCTTGATATGGTTTCTCTGTGTAGCGCTGGGCTGTCCTGGAACTCACTTTGTAGACCAGGCTGACCTCAAACTCAGAGATCTGCCTGCCTCTGCCTCCTGATTGCTGGGATTAAAGGCATGTGCCACCACATTAGGTAGATTTTCTGATCTATTAAACTCTTGTTATATTGATTTATCAGTTTCTATTTATAATTCTGTCTTTGCTTTATGTAATTTTTTTGCTTTTATGTTTTTAATGCATTTTGTGAATTGTAGTATTTGAGACCATATCATTAAGTACATACAAGTTTATGATTATATCTTCTAGAAGGATGTTCCACCTTAAGCTGCGTGTCTTGGCCCCCAAAGGGGTCACATATCAGATATCCTATATAGCAGATATTTACATTATGATTCATAACAGTAGCAAAATTACAGTTATGAGGTAGCAATAAAAATAATTGTATGATTGTGAGTCACCACAACATGAGGAGCTGTATTAAAGGGTCACAGCATTGGGAAGGTTGGGGACCACTGCTCTAAGAGGTGGCCTTCACCTGCTGAACCATCTTGCTGGCACAGGGAAACCGCTTTTTAAGGCTTGCTGTGAGTATCTGGTTGTAGCATTGGGGTTTAAGGGGCAAATATACTTGGCAGGCACCTCTACTTGCCGAGCCAACCCACCAGCCCTCAACTTTTTTTCTTGCCTATCTCTTATTTTGTATTTACTGACTTTTGCTACATGATTTCACAGACAACTTCATTTAGCTCTTAGAGCATTTCAAACATGATCTTTGGTTGCTAAAACTAAAAATTCAATACATAATAAAAACATTTTATTTTTAATCTCTTGTCTATTTTTATTTTAAAAAGATATTTTATATGCTTACATGTATGTATACCATATGCATGCCTGGTTCACACAGAAGTCAGAAGAGAACATGTGATTCCCTGGAACCGGAGTTATAGATGGTTGTGAGTCACCAGGTATGTGCTAGGAATCGAACCTGGGACCTGTGGGAGAGCAGCCAGTGCTCTTAACTGCTGAGCCACCTTCCCAGCCCCTGTATGCTTCTTGAGACAGTGTCTCATATCCATGTTGATCTAGAACTTTTGACATTCCTTCTGCCTCGGTTTCCGTATGGCTGGGATTACAGGTCTGTGCTACCATGCCTAGCTGTAAATACATTTTCCAATTGTTGTTTTGATCTGTAGACTTATGAGTGGATGTTTTCCATTCTATTTCAGTCCTTTGCTGCTGCTGGTTTTTCTATATCGCCTCTATTGCCTCTTCCACCCTTGCAGTTCTAGTTTGCCTATAATGGTTTAAAATCCCTGCTGCAGCTTCCTCCTGTCTCTGGTCCCAGAGATCCACGGGTTCAACTTCACAGGGATGCTTATTTTTCCTGTCAGAGTTTTGTGTCTTTGTGATTTGGTTGTCATTGCTGTGATGTTCAAGCACAGGGCGATCAAAATGTGAGGTGTGTGCCAGCTTGACTAGGCAGTGTATGTGATTTAAAAATACCATGCCTTACTAATGGCACAAGATGGACTTGATTGGAAACAACTGGAAAAAATGACAGACGTGTTTCAAATATTTGCAGCATTCCCTGACACCTACATTGGCAAAATAAACTGACTGACATAATGAACCAAAGGGGTCAAAGGATTGTTCACAACATATCAGGCCATGTGACATCTACCTATCTGTCTGTCTGTCTGTCTGTCTGTCTGTCTGTCTGTCTGTCTATCTATCTATCTATCTATCTTCCATCCATCTATAGATCTGTCCATCTATTTATTCATGTGTGTGTGTGTATGTGTGTGTGTACATGACACAGCCCATGTGTAGAGGTCAGAGGGCAACTTGCAGGAGTCAGTTCTCTCTTCCTACCATGTGAGTTTGGGGGATGGAAATCAGGGTGTGACACTGGTTTGGCAGCAGGCACCTTTACCCAATGAGCCACTTCATGGGTTCTTTCAGAATGCATTTCCACCTTCCCCAGGGCAGGTAACTGGTGATAGAATTACTCTGTGTGACATTTCAAGTTCGGGTATGAAATGGAGACTCATCTTGGGAGAGTCTAGAGAGATCACCCTGAATCCGGCTGGGAAGTGCTGTCCTGTGGTGGGAGGCATCCTCAGTAGTGCTCTGGCTGGTTCTCAGCAAAGAAGGCAGCCAGGGAACTTGTGTTCTGGACCCCTCTGGCTAGCTGTATGATCTTGATAGGACAATCATTTCACCTGACTCATCTCTATTTCCAGGTGGCTGTGGTTTACTGGTGATGTGGGAGTCCCCTCTGTATGCTGTGAATACCATTGGTTAATAAAGAAACTGTCTTGAGCCTGTGATAGAGTAGAATAGAGCTAGGCAGGGAAAACTAAACTGAATGCTGAGAGAAAGGAGGCGGAGTAAGAGAGAAGCCATGTAGCCCCGCTAGAGACAGACACCAGACAGAACTTTATCCATTAAGCCACAGCCACCTGGCAATACACAGATTAATAAAAATGGGTTAAATTAAGATGTAAGAGTTAGCCAATAAGAAACTAGAGCAAATGGGCCAGGCAGTTATTTAACTAATACAGTTTCTGTGTGGTTATTTTAGGAGTCTGGGCAGCTGGAAAACAAACAAGCAGCCTCCTTACTACAAATTGGCACTCCAACGTGGTCAACTATATCCATGTAAAACTTGAGACGGCTTGGAAAGGAATTCTAAACACTAAAAACAAAGTTTAACCACATTTTTTTTTCTGAATGGGCTTTGCTTGCTGGCAGCATGCTGTGGCTCCTTTAAGAGAGGCCTTTCTGATTCAGTGGTAGCAGAAATACAGCTGTGTGGCTTCCTGGCCATGGACCATGCTGCCAGTAGGAACTCTGACTCTTTCAGGAAGCTGAGCATTTAGATGCAGTTTGTGAGCAACATGCTGACTTACTTAATATCAACCTAGACCTGCTGTGTGCCTGAAAATGGGACTGTGAGCATGGCTTGAGCTGAACAGATGTCTAGCCTGCCATGATCAACTAGACAGAGCCAACAGGCAGGGCCCTGTTTGCCCTAGCCACACCCACTTAAAAAAACAAATGATGTTTCTGGTTAGAAAATAATTACAGATCCACAATAAAGATAGATTCAGATAAAAAAGACCTCTAAATGGGTCACAGTGTTGGATAAACATATGTAGGTTTGGGAGAGAGAAGAAAAAGAGTATAGAGAATTACAAAAAGAAGTAACTGTTTTTTAAAAAAATGAAACAAAGTCTTTAAAGAGACAGAGTACATGCAGTCATAGATTAAAGGAATAAAGATAATAAAATAAATATTAAAAAGTAATAGAGTAAAAAATAATAATCCATGTAAAGATGGAAAATACACAGGGTCTGGATTATGAATATTATTGTGTTTTCTTTGAATTTTTTTTTACTACAAAGGAGCTAAGTACAGAGAGACATTTCTTTGTATGGGCTGCTAAGTTAAACCAACATAAAGGTATCTTGGCTTCAGAATTTGAGCCTAAAAATATGCTGCTTTGGAAAAGAGGTTCTGCTTTTGTTTCCACAGAGGATGAGAACCTGTAGATTAATTTCAGACTAATTTAGTTTGATGGACCAAGACCCCCTGAAAGGTCACTGTGAACACCCTCAAAAATTACTTCACTCAACAAAAGCAGAAAGCAGTTTTGAGGGAACTATGCCCAAATTCTCTAAATTATTATGTATAAATATTTGTTTACATTTAAAGAGGGATGTGCTATAGAGATTTGCATTGGTATGGATCTTGGCTTATTGATTTATTGATACAAATTTAAGGTCAATTCTGTTATTATATATATAAATCTGCTCTTGATTAAGGTATTGTGTTTGTGTAGCTCATTTAAAAATGTAATTTATAATTAAGAAATATAGGTTAATAGATAATCATCTATAATAGTCAAACTTGTAGTCATGTTAGTTAGATTTTCTTTTTTCTTTCTTCTTTTGGTCTTTCAAGACAGGGTTTCTCTGTAGCTTTGGAGCCTGTTCTAGAACTAGCTCTTATAGACCAGGCTGGCCTCAAACTCACAAAGATTCACATGCCTCTGCCTCCTGAGTGCTGGTATTAAAGACATGTTCCACCACCGCCTAGCATTAGTTAGATTTTCTAGATGTACAGAGATGTATTTCAGTTAGACAGGCATTCTTCAAACCTTTCAAAGACTTCAGAATATGGCATTTAAAATGTTTTAGTAACTTAGGACTTTTCATGACATGAGACACATCTGCTCCTGGCAGCACCAATTACTTCTAGAGGAAGATGGGCATTGAAGAGGCTCCTTATGGAGTGGGTTAGCCATTTGGGCAAGAAACTGCTCTTGCCTGGACTGCTTGATGAACTGGACATTCAGGACCCACAGAGAAATGACTGCTGAACTTGCCTAAAGGTGAGACTGTCCTTCAGGGTTCCTGCTTCATGAAAGTGTCTGCCAGACATTCTGCAGGATACAGAAGAAAGTGACTGACAAACTACCAATATAAGTGGAACTGTCTTTGAAACTTCCTGCTTCATGGAAAAGTCTGCTGGATCCTATTGGCCTGTAGGCTAAAGATGGATGCCCCAATGTACAGAAGAACTTTGAGTGACTGTCCAGGCATCAAGATGTCTTTGTCAATTCTAGAGTTTTAGAAGTTGCCTACAACTTCCTGTTTACTTAGGTAATATTATATCCTTCTGGAGTCTTTAATGGAGTTGAATAATATATAGTTATAGTTTTCTTTGGTTATGATAAAAGATAAAATAGATATAAATATTGTAACTGTAATTCTTGCTTGATACCTGTTTTGTTATATGTAATTTTACTGTGTTAAAGTTAAAACCTTCCATTTTATTTAAACAGAAAAGGGGAGGTGATGTGGGATTCCCCTCTGTATGCTGTGAATACCATTGGTTAATAAAGAAACTGTCTTGAGCCTATGATAGGGTAGAATAGAGCTAGGTGGGGAAAACTAAACGAATGCTGGGAAAAAGGAGGTGGAGTAAGAGAGAAGCCATGTAGCCCTGCTAGAGACAGACACGAGACAGAACTTTACCCATTAAGCCACAGCCACCTGGCAATACACAGATTAATAAAAATGGGTTAAATTAAGATGTAAGATTTAGTCATTAGAGAAACCCTGTCTCAAAAAAACAAAAAACAAAAAAAAAAAACAAAAAGAGCCATTAAGAAACTAGAGCTAATGGGCCAAGCAGTGATTTAATTAATCAGTTTCTGTGGGCTGCTGGGAAACAAACAAGTGGCCTCCTTACTTCAGTAGAGCATTTAAAAACGAAAAACTTTTATTGATTCTTTGTGGATTTTACATCATGCATTTGAATCCCACTTTTCACCCCATCACCTCACATCCACCCTTTTTCCATGCACCCTCCCCTCAGTTCCCTGGGGCAGAGCATTTTGAGTGGTAACTGTGCCTATCTTACTTCCTCACTGCTAAGATGAGTGGCTGAAGTGGGTGACAGCCCCAAGTCTCTTTTGTTACCTTATCTGTACCAGACCTAGGCAAAACCTGGTCCTTGATTGGAGCTGGAGGTGGGTGGCTCGTTGTTGGGTCTCGGAACTGTATGTTCAGAATAATGCTGTAGTCCCTCTTCTGCCTCTGGTTTCTTCGTGAGAGTGACCCCTGTAGACCCTTCTTGAACCATCTGCCAAACTTCTGACCAATACTGATTATTTCCTGAATTGGAGAGTTGGCAAGAACACTTGTTGGTTCTGCAGAGAACCCAGGTACAATTCCTAGCACCCACATGGCAGCTCACAACTGCTTGTAACCACTGGGGATCTGATGCCCTCTTCTGACTTCTGCAGGCACCAGGCATGAACAGGGTGCACAGACATATATGCAGGCAAAACATTCATACACCTAACAACTAACTAAATGACTAACTAACTAACTAAACTAATATGCAGGCAAAACATTCATACACCTAACAACTAACTAACTAAACTAAATTAATATGCAGGCAAAGCATTCATACACATAAGTAAACAAACAAATAAACAAAAGACAAAATGATCATTATTGATGTCTTTCCTGCCCTGGTTCCCTAGTGAATAAAGATTAAGGTTAGTGTTGCTGAAGGCTGTCTTTAGGCCTCGTAAGGTGGCTAAGAGAACCTGTCACCAGCACACACATGATGGAAGGAGAGAACCACCTACTGCAAGTGACAGGGCTGTGTTGAGGGTATGCACACACACACACACACAGAGACACACACATGCACACACACATACACACACTGCTTTTATGCTAACTCTTGACAGAATTTAAAAGCAAAGAGGAAAGGGGGAGGGGATATCCCAATGTAAGCTTGGAAGCTTTTAAATGACTGGAAAAAAACATCATTGCATTAAGCCACAATAAACGGCAATCTGCAGGTATGTTATAATTTCCCTTTTTAAAGAGAACATCGAATGGCTGTAACTGCTTTTGTATCGGGGCAGGGCAGCTCTCCCCGAATTGGAGCAGCTTTCATCTGCTATTCCTAATACACACTTCAGGACGCCGCTGTCTTGAGGAAGCACAATTAAACAGGGGGCCACTCCTCTTTCCCAGCCCTCAGGTTTAATTTTCCTGATTACAGTAGATTATGAGCCGTTGTGAATCTCGGTCTCCAGGAGAGACAGCGCCTTCTCCAGTTCCTTCCAACAGTTGTTTATGGCCGTCCCAGCCTCTTTCTGCCTCTCGGAGGCTCTTTATTTTTAAAGCAAGGCAGACACGGCCTAAAATTATTCCATTAAAGAGGGGCAATTTTTGTAATGGGACTTAGAGTGCCTTGCAGACGTGCAGGCAAGTTCCTTCAATATCCTGGGCATTATTCGCTCATTTAGTTAAATGATGTTTCTAATTCTCTAGTAATTACACGTAATGAGGCACTTTTTCTCTTCTTGATGAGACTTTAGCTTAATATGAGATGGCGTATTTTTTTCTTCTTCTTTTTTTTCCCATGGGGATAATTACCCCTTCCCAGGAAAAGCAGGGTTTGTTGTGCAGAATATAGCAAATTATTTTATTTCCTGCCATCTTGACTGCCAGTAAATTATAAAATTAAGTTTCTGTGGCGCATTAGCACCATTTTGGAAAAGGCTGGAGACTTTTTCTTTCCTTTTTTTTTTCTTAAGAGAGCTTGCTTGCTCCAATACAAAAAAAGGAAAAAAGAGAAAAAGAAAAAAAGAAAAAAAACCTTTATGTACTGCTGGCTTCCGGGGCTGTAGAGACTATTTATTATTCATAGACGAGACTTTTTTTCCCCCTGCTAGTTTCTAGTATTCAGATGTATTGAGGCAGCAATATAGGTTTAATTTTTCTGGATAATATCCAACATAGAATGTTCTTGTAAGTACCTTTGTGACAGGTAATTATCATCCTAAAGTTAAGTAATATGTCTCTTCTTTTCTCTGGTCTTCTTTCACTCCTTTGGGTGTCAAATTACCTGTGTGTGTGTGTGTGTGTGTGTGTGTGTGTGATGCTTCCACTGGATGCAAAGCAGCTCAATTTGAATCACATGAAGGTGACGCTAAAGCAAGAAATTCTGAGTGAGTCTGGTCATTCTCCTCAGCTCTTTCTGTTGGAAGCAAATTTGAAGGGAGAAAAACGTGGAGAAAGAGCATCATGAAGGACAATGTCATATTGCCTTCCTGGCTGCAATTATTTTTGCAGGTTTTGAGACTAATGTGTCATGTGTATGTGCATGTATACTTCTTTTTTGCTTGTTTGTTTACTTCTGCAGAGGGAAAGCTTTATGTGGCAGAAACAGCAGACAGAATGAAAACTGGAGGCCCTGGCTCCCAGGGCTGGGTGAAGGTGGGTCCCATTACTCTTAACCAGCTGCATGGTTTACCTCTTCCCTTCAGCAAAGTGGTGGTCCCTGCAGATCATTCGGTCCAGTAGGGGAAGGATCATGTGGCCTAGATCTGAAGTGCCTGTGTGTTGTCATAGCTCCCACCTGCCAACCCCGTCCCTTCTAATGACTCTGCTGTCAGGTATCCAAGTGTCTCTCTCCATCTCTACTGAATTGCTCAGCCTGGACAGTGACGAGATGGCGCCCAGTGCAGGGTCTGCACAGAATAAGGGCTCCAGGGATGTTTGGCTCCAAGATCCTGCATTCAGCACTGTGCTCCAGCACTGGAAGGATGACCCTGGGCTTCTGAAAGATGGGCTAATAGTTTAGTCCTCTCGAGGGAGACCGAAGGCTTTTTAAAAATTCTACCTTGTAGGCCGGGCGGTGGTGGCGCACGCCTTTAATCCCAGCACTTGGGAGGCAGAGGCAGGCGGATCTCTGTGAGTTCGAGACCAGCCTGGTCTACAAGAGCTAGTTCCAGGACAGGCTCCAAAAACCACAGAGAAACCCTGTCTTGAAAAACCAAAAAAAAAAAAAAAAAAAAAAAAAAAAATTCTACCTTGTGCTTTTTTGTTTGTATGTCTGAATCCAACTGTGTATTGTGAAATTTCCAATACATTATGAAAGGACAGAGCATGTTGGGTGTGGGCTAATTTCTCCAAGTTTGGGAAAGGAATATTTATCAAAGTTGATGAATCTTTCTCATCTGTGTAATAAGCTTGTAATAAAAGCTGCCTTTTTTTTTTTTTTTTGCATACTTACACTGGTTACCTCCTTTGACCCCTTGGAGTCACCAAGGTGGTTCATGTGTCCTTCCTGACACAGAGGTCTAGATCCAGCCCCCATTTGCCTTGCTCCCCAAAAGAGCTCCAGATGTTCACAATGCTGTAAACCCAGAAGTCAGCACACTCGGAGCAGGACTGGGATAGCCACTCTGCTGTGACTGTTGCGAGAAGCACTGTAAAGGAGAAGGATTTATTCTGGTTTGTGGTCAGAGACGGTGAGTCAGACGTATGAGGCAGCTATCACTTGTGTCCTGTCATGAAGCAGATAGCCATGAATTCTGATGGGCCATTGGCTTTCTCCTTTTTTATTTTATTATTTTAAATCCAGGAACCCCCTCCACGAGGTGGTGCCACCCAGATGTAGAGGGTGTCTTCCCCTCAATTAATCTGTTCTGGGTGCCCGTGGACATGGCCCAAACTCAAGTGAGCACAATCTACTCATGCTGACAAGTTGACTGTAGTGATGAGGCAAGCAGGCCTGCTTTTCATCCTGCCCGGCCCCCACATGGCTAGCTTTATACCCGAAATAACAACACACAAATTATATTCTTTTTTAAACACTGCCTGGCCTGTTAGTTCTAGCCTCTTATGGGCTAATTCTCACATCTTGATTAACCCATTTCTAATAATCTGTGTAGCACCACGAAGTGGTGGCTTACCAGGAAAGATTCATCATGTCTGACCTGGCGGCTGGTTCCATGGTGGCTGCCTGAATCTGCTTCTTTCTTCCAGCATTCTGTTCTGTTTACTCTGCCTACCTAATTTTCTGTCCTATCAAAGGGCTAAGGCAGTTTCTTTATTAACCAATGAAAGTAACACATAGACAGATGACCCTCCTCCATCAGTTGACCATTGCAGAACCCAGAGTCCACGAATGGCTCAGCTACCAAGCTCTGCATCTGCCATCTGAAAAGCTGGGAGCTTGTGCAAGCTGCTGCTTTCTCTTGAGTCTCCATTTCCTCACCTGTAAGAGAGTGTTATAGTAATGACTTCTCACTTGATAAAAATGAGGCACATTTGCTCACAGGGTCTGTGACTTAATTGCTGGAAATGTGAGCTCTGCTACTGTTATTACTGACTCACCGGCTAAAGCTTGCCTAGTGGAGGTGACATCCCAGCCACCGTTCCTTTAACCTAAAATAGTATTTGCATGGCCTCCTGTGCACCGTCTGAGTCCTTTCTTATCCCCAGACTCCAGCTCATTCAGATCTCCTCCACAGTCAAGGCTGTCTCAGTTACCTTCCTGTTGCTGTGAAGAAACACTGTGACCGGGGCTGGAGAGATGGCTCAGTGGTTAAGAGCATTGCCTGCTTTTCCAAAGGGCCTGAGTTCAATTCCCAGCAACCACATGGTGGCTCCTCACAACCATCTGTAATGACGTCTGGTGCCCTCTTCTGGCCTGCAGACATACAGACAGAATATTGTATACATAATAAATAAATAAATATTTTTTTTAAAACAAAAAAAAAAAAGAAAAAAGAAACACCATGACCATAGCAACCTATAATAGAAAGCCCTCAACTGGGGGGCTTGCTTACAATTTCAGAGGCTGAGTCTATGACCATCGTGGCAGGAGGCATGGCAGTAGGCAGGCAAGCATGGTACTGGAGCAGTAGCTGAGAGAGCTCATCTGATCTACGGGCACAGGGCAGAGAGAACTAACTGAGAATGGCCCATTTGAAACCTTAAAGCCCACCCCAGTGACACATCTTCTCCAACAAGGCTTCGCGTCCTAATCCTTCTCAAACAGTT
Source organism: Chionomys nivalis (assembly GCF_950005125.1). Taxonomy (NCBI): domain Eukaryota; kingdom Metazoa; phylum Chordata; class Mammalia; order Rodentia; family Cricetidae; genus Chionomys; species Chionomys nivalis. The sequence goes on along the minus strand of NC_080093.1, from coordinate 65,363,258 downwards.
CCACCAACTAGGGATCAAACATTAATTCTATGAGCTAATGGGGCCATTCCTACTCAAATACCACAAAGTCTTTGCAGTGTGCCCACCGCATACCAGTTCCACTTGTCTGTGCTGGTCATCTCACACACTTTTGGTGACAGCCTGGTCAGAAAAGCCCTGTGTTTGTTTTCCCTGAAGGCCTGAAGGTTCGTTATTGGCATGGAGCCTGAAGACTGTAGGTATGGCAGATCACTTGTAATTCCAGCCTTGGAAGGTGGAGATAAGATCCCTGAGCAAACTGCCTAGCAAAATTAGCCATATTGGTGAGCTCTGGGTTTTACTGAGAGACCCTACCTCCATGAAACAGGTGGAAGAGCAGTTGAGAATGATTCCCAATACAGCCTCGGGCCTGTGCATACACACTCAGGTCCAGGTACTCCCCTATAAACATGCACCCACACACATGCAGAAATGTTCATATACACAGGCATCATACACATGAAAAACAGAAAAAGAAAAGAAAGAAAATGGAGTCACTGGGTTCTAAAGGTGGAAGGACTTCTGAGACAGAGCCTCCTCACCTTGCTGGCTTCCTGTCTGGGTCAGTCTCTATTCCTGGTGGCAGTCGGCAAAGACTGTCCTCACCGGACCTTTCCCCAGGGCTCAGGTGGTGGAGGGTGGAGACCCAGAGAGTAGGTAAAAAGAAGGTTGGAAAATCCCCCTTAGTATAGGAATAAACACTGATTTGAATGTTCAGTCCTTGAGGTTATAAATAACTGAGTTTTCATTGATGTGTAAGCAGGGATACATTTTGTACAATAATTAGTTATTTGATTACTTTTGTTTTAGCCTGAAGGAGAGGACAATTGACAAACGCGAATACCCTAGAGACTGATGGGGCCAGGTGAGCTCACTTTATTTATTACAAAATGCAGTTTTATTAATATGAATTGACAGTAATTAATTTGCTAGTGTTGATGTTGTTAATAATTGCATGTAATTTATGAAATATTCATACTGGAGTGAAATAAAGTAATGCATGGGTCCTGGGGCTTGATTGTTAAGGAAAGTGTGAATAGTTCAGCCGAGACTTTCCACTTCTGTGTGCCGGTTAGCAGAGCGGCTCGAGACAAAACAGGATTTGCACGAGGATAGCCTTGAACTTCTGATCCTCTTGACCCCACCCCCAAAGTTCTGGGGCTCAAGCCCAGATATTTAGGCATGCTAAGTAAGCAGTCTACCAACTGAGCCACATCGCCAGCGTCTTATTTTGGAAATTTTTAAATAGACTTCCTGGTATTTCTGGGGATTCTTGATTTATATGTCAGGAAATCATGGAACTCCCTAAAATTAAACAGTATCTAATTTCATCTTTCTAAAAGTCACCAAGCACTAAAAGTCACCAAACAATTATTTTATTCCCATTTCACAGATAAAGAAATGAAGGCCAAAAGACAAGTCTTGGCTCACAGGCAAGTTGAATTGTCAGATGCGAACCTAACTCTAGGACCTCTGCCTCCTAAGTCCAGGACCACAAAGTAAAATTTAATTTTGCTTTTATTCCAATTTTTTCTCTGCCTATGAATGAAAGTATGGTCTAATTCAGTTTGGTCTCTTGTTCCTCGAAAAGGATCACAGTTAGCAGGCATCACAATTGAATTCTGCTAATGCAGTCAGTGGTGCAGGGGCTTCTAATGGAGACTCTGGCCCTCTGGGTCCAGGCGCCTCAGTCTGCAAACTTACTGGAAAGGACCCTTCTCCATCCTGGGGGCTTCAGGCCAGGAGCCCACAGGAGCAGCTGTGGGGAACTAGAACAAGCTCCGCCCCTCCACAGAAGTCTTGGCTCACTTCCCCACTCACAACAGCCCGCTGTTTGAGTTCAGTGCTCGGCTGCCGCCATATTGAAATTTGAAAAAATTTGAACATACCACATTCTCACTACGCACCAGGCCTGCAAGTTATGTTAGCTGGTCCTGTCGTTCACTTGAAACTTGGAGACAGGGTCTAAGGGAGTTAACCACGCTCCACCTCAGCTTTCCTTCTGTGAAATGGGGATGAGTGTAAAGAATAGAAACTACATGTAGGTGGAGATGTGCCCTTGTCTCCTCCCTTAAGAATTAACCCAGTGGAACTGGCTGGTGGTGGCGCACGCCTTTAATCCCAGCACTCGGGAGGCAGAGGCAGGTGGATCTCTGTGAGTTCGAGGTCAGCCTGGTCTACAAGAGCTAGTTCCAGGACAGGCTCCAGAGTTCTGTCTTGAAAAACAAACAAACAAACAACACACACACACAAGAATTAGCCTAGTGGCTCAGATGAGGGATCCGGTTCAGTAAAGTGGACACCCCTAGGAATTAAGGTCCCTTTAAGACAATGTATTTTTCTTTCTCAGATTTCCTGTTCCCTGCTGCATGTGGACTTGAGGTTCAGCTAAGTCTGCCCACCTTTCTGAAGCCTGACTCTGAAAGCTGTAGCCTTGTTGTGTCCACCCCCATGTCTGCCAGAGCCTTAGAATGATTTTTAACTCCTTAATTGCTTTTTCTAGAACTCCCTTCTCTGTAGTGCCTGCCACTGAGCTTATCTCGGAAGACCGGCTTTGTTTGTTTGTTTGAGATGGGGTCTCTCTACATAGCTCTGGGTGTCCTGGAACTCACTACCCAACTCTGTAGACCAGGCTGGCTCCAAAAGCACAGAGATCCACCTGCCTCTGCCTCTAAGTGCTGGGATTAAAGGCATGGGCACCAAGCTGCTGTTGACTGGATTTTGCTTCTTTTCTTTCTCATTCTCCTCCTCTCTTTTAGACAGTTATGAGATTGACAGTTTGCCCGCCTAGCCTGGTCTGTGGTAACTCTGTACATTGCCCCTGAGATTCCGTTTCTCTTCTTTCTTAACTTCTTTTATCAATGGGAACAAGAATCCCAAGAGGGAACTCTGATTTCCCAGGCATCCTGTGATGGCTCTGCAGGGCTCTCCCAAATCCCAGTAACACTCCTTTCCTGCCTTTCACTTCTTTAACTGGCAGAAAAGAAAATGAACCCGGTTCTGCACCCTAATCTGCATATTTGACTCTGTCAGGCTCTGGAGGGGTTGAATGAAATCTTGCCTTATCAATCATGAAGTGCGGGGCCAAGTCAAGGGCTTTGGGCTAGACTGGTGTCTTCCAGGACTCACAGGAGTGAGCAAGAGCTGTATATAGCATCTTCTAGAAGGAGGGTGAAGAAAGATAGAGGCCAGTCCACAGGTCCCTTCACACCCACCCTGAGCCTGTATCCAGGGTCAGACGCATGGGACAGACTGATAGATAATCCAGGTGTATGTCCTGCAGTCTTGGTTGAGGATCTTGGAGGTCACTGCTGGTGTCAGAATGATGTGGGGCTGTCTAGGCTCAGGCCACCACCCTAGCTTCCTCCTGAGGTTTGGGCTTCATCAGTCTGAGGAGGAAATGGGAAGGCTTTCTGTTCAGTGTTTTCAACGGATGGCCATTTTCCCAGGGAGACCTCGGACATGTTTTCTCTCAGCACTAATTTTTCTTAGGTGTCAACAGTGTCATTTTTCAGTTGTCTCCTTGGGATAGGGAACAATCGAGGGTGCCAACATGGTGAGAATAAAATATCCTGTGTGGGCAGAGTGCTATAAAAGTGACTTTTGCATAACTATGACCAACGTATCTGAGAAAACAATCAAAGGAACAGTGGCTCCTTCTGGCTCACTGTATGGGTTTCAGTTCACAGTCCCCGACTCTGCTGACTTGGGATCCGTGAGGCAGCACATCCTAGTGGTAGAAGTGCATGGTCAAGGACCCTCTCCACCCTGCAGTGGACAGGGAGCAAGCAGAGAGTCAGATAGAGACCTTGAACCTGGTAGAACCTTCAGGTTGACACCCGGCACCCCTCCATCCCTGGTAATTTCTTGAAGTTTCCAGAATCTCCCTAAATAGCATCACTGGTTAGCATCAGGCATTTAACACTTGAGCCTTTTCAAGCCATAAGGATGGGAAGCAGTAACAGTGAGGGGTTCCTCAAGCGTGGTTCAGTGCTCAGGGGTAAGACAGAAGTACAGTTAGCTTCATGTATCTACTTGACTTGGCAAAGGATGACTAGGTGGTTGGTAAAGACATTTCTGAGTGTGAGCAAAGGCTCATTCGTTTCTTCATTCAAAGACCTGCTCATGGAGGGCTTAGTAGATCTGGCTCCCGGTACAGTGCATGGACTAAAAGCAACTGGGTTAGGGGTGGGATGAGTCTGAAATGGGGTAGGGTGGTGGCAGGGTGTACTTCTGCGGACACATCTGGACTGAACTGCATACTCCTTCCTTTTGGCTATTGGGGTAGAAGCCTCTGGATTAGATCCTGAACCCACTGGTGACTGAAGGCAGAGCATCTTGCCTGACTCTAACTGTCCTATCTCCTGACCCAGCCCAGGTAACAGCTTAGTGGAGACTGGTCAGAAGTGATGGGCAGGGCACAAGGGCCTTGCAGGTCAGTACCCACCTCTCCCAGGAGTCCCTCCTCTTGGGGCCTGCCCTTCCTCACCTCGCCTGCCAAGAGCTAGCTCTGAGCTCCACATCCCTTGGCTGCTCCTAAAAGGACCTGAGCTACACAAAAGGAAGCTGCATTTTCTGTTATCAAGACACGAAATCCTTACACTTAATTAAAACGTACCATGGCAACAAGCCAGGCACGGGAAGCTGGGAGCAGAGTGGCCGTCACTGCTGAGGGCTGTGCCCACGTGCCATCCCTTTGTTCTGGGCGCCAGGAGGGGTGACTGTACTGAGTCTTTTGTGAGTGTCCTCTTTGTCTGTGGCGTGGGGCAGAAAATGCACAGCCTCTGTGGGGCCGATGCCTGCAGCTTTTTTGGAGCAAACACCCCGATCAGGCAGTGAGACTGGGAATCTGGAGCAGGCTGGGCCCAGCCTATATCAGCTGAGGATCCTGCTGGGCACACAAGTGTGAAAAGATGTAGTCCCTGTACTCTGGATGCTCCTGGGAGAGAGACACAGAGCAAACTGTTCTATGACAGAGGGAGAAGGGCTTTGCTGGTATAGGGCAGAAGTATGGCATCAAGGAGCAGGGCTGGAATCTGGAGGTTTCCTGCAAGGGGTGCCCTCCAAGCCCTGTAGCAGTTGAATACAGAAGGGAAAAGATGGAGAGTGTAGCTGGAGGTGAGGAGGGACGGTATTTCCTGGCACAGTATGAGCTGAGGCATGGGAGTCACAAAAGGCTTGGGTGTAGAGGTATGTACATCCCAATGCCTCAGGAGGAAGGGTGGGGACTGTGGAATGCTAACCCCCCTTCATTAGCCATGGTAGAACAGCTGGAAAAGCAGCAACCCTCACCTGAGCACACCAAGTTCCTGTCCCCTTAGTGAAGCCACTCCAGATGTGAAGGGCTGAGGTAAGGCGCCATTGGCCTTATCACTGACTGAACAGGGGCCCCCAGCGTGGACAGAATGAGTGAAGAGAAGTAGCAAGCATCAACCCTGAAGCTCGTGCATTCCCCGCCAGATGTGGTGGACAGGAAAAGCCAGGCCAGTGTTGGCAGCATTGACTGCTGCCAAAGAGTCATTAGATTTCAGTTTAGAAGCCAGGAAAGTCACTGCAGCTTCCCAATATCCTAAATTAAAGTCAGATTAAGGTTTCTTTGCCATTTTTATTTTATTTTATTTTATTTTTTGCTAGTGCTGGGAATCAAACCCCAGTGCCTTGCACATGCCAAACAAGTGCACTAACAGGAGTTAGATCTCCAGCCTTGCTTTAAGGCTTTACTTATTCCGAATACTTCTTGGCTCTATCTAGCTGGTGCATGGAGAAGGGAGGCTCCTGACTTGGGTGTGTACTTCAAACCTTTGGCTTAGCCTGGGAAGAGGTCCAGCCAGGTAGGGCATGCATAGGGCCATGGAGGGAGCCTAGAACCTCATGGATGAACACCTATTATGTAGTAGTGGGGATCGAACCCAGGGCTTTGCGCATGCTAGGCAAGCACTTTACCAACCGCTACATCTCTCAGCCCTCTGAATTCTCTTAAAAGCTACCAATATAGAGGCTTTGGAGCCCCGTGGACAGTGATTTTAAAGTAATTTCTCCAGCATGAGACATTGCCTGGCCCCCTCCAGTTTTATCCCCTGCCTTCTCTGGGCTGGCCTGGGAAGTAAGGACTGATTCTTTGAAAATAAATAGCGGGTGCTGTGGCTGGTTCAAAGGGCCCACGGTCTGCTGGGACCTCTCGTTCCTCTCCGGAAGGAGTAGGACTTGGAACAGAATTAAAACGCCGAAGATAAGAAGCCTTGAAGGCAGAAACGATAATTCCCGTGGTTCCTCCAGGTACCCGCAGAGACCGTGGCAATCTGCCCCACAGGGAGCCTGCGCCACTGAGAGGGAAATGGCCCAATTCAGGACTGGTTAGAAATTGGGCTTATATGTGGGCCATTAGGGAACTTGACTCGATGAGCAAATGAGAACTTTTTGTAGTTGCTCAAGAGAGCACCATGCTTAATTTGCTCTCTTCATGGCCGTGGGAGAGGAGTACTTTATCTGCAACTCAAGTGCCCAGACTGAGACTCGGAAGGAAGCAGCCAGTGTGAGGAGGGGAAGCCAGCTGTGCCCTGTTCCTCTGGGGCTGCACGTCCACGCTGTGTTCCTGGTATGTGGGCCCAGGAGCAAGGGCACCCGCAATGGCTACCACAGGGTCACCCACGAACGTGTGCCCATCAGGTGGACAGAGATGAGATGCCCTTCCCCCGGTGAGCTCCACCGTCGGTGACAGAGTGCACTGACTTTGACCCGAGGGTGGAAACTGCTTTCCGAGTGGCTGCCGGGACATCCCTGCTGGCACGTGGTTCTCTATGTTATCTGATGGTCAGAGTGAAGCCTGACTTATGCTTTGGGCCAGCTTGTTGTTCAAGGTATACTCTGCATACAGTTTTGTTGGACAAAGACAGTACTGAGGGATTCTACAGCCTTGGGTTCAACCAATTATGGACTGAAACTAATTTAAAAAGTTTCTATGTTTAGGGCCACAGATGTGACTCAGTTGACAGAATACCTTCCTGACTAGCATGCTTGAAGTCCTGACTTTGACTCTCAGCCCTGTGTAAAACTGGCCATGGTGGTGCATGCTGGTAGTCCCAGCACTTGGGAGATGGAGAATCAAGAGTTCAAGGTCATTTTGGGTGACATAGTAAGTTCAAGGTTAGCCTGGGCAATGTGAGAACCTGTTGCAAAAATTATATATATATACATACATATATATACATACATATATATGTATATATATACACATATATACATATAATATATTTATTTCAAATTATATAAATACATTGTTTCAAACATATAAACAATTATATATATATAACTTTCTATACTGAACACATGTAGTCTTTTTTCTTGTCATTATCTTATAAATAATATTATGACAGGTATTTACATTGTCTGGGATGTTATGTAAATAACCTATAGATCCTTTATAATACATGAGGATATACACAGCTTATATACAAGGATGACACTTTAAAGCTAGGGACTTCTGTACCCACGGATTTGGTATCATTGTGTGTCCTGGATAAGGAGTGGGGTCTGGGAGAACTGGATTTTAGAACCTTTTCTATATTAAGCTGTTGGATCTTGGACTTTATATAATACTTTTCTGGATTTTATATAGTACACAGACTCACGGTCAAAACTGTATTTGGGTACAGGTTTTGTGATTCTGTAATGGCTTCCTTTGACCCAGGCTTTCACCAAAGTGATGTCAGTGTCAGAGAAACCGATCTTTTGATGCTATTGCCCCCTCTAGGTAGCCAAGGGGCAGTTAACAACAGGTTAATGTCAGCGCCCATCCTCCCATGGAGCATGGGACCATTGGCTCCAGCAGATCTTGTCATAAGTCATCCTAAGGACGGCTTTACTTTAAGGCACTGTGTGCACTGGTTGATACCACAAGATGGTTTTGTGCATGTTATGACTGACATTCACAAACAAAGTCTGAGAGACATGGTTTTTCAGTGGCCTGGGAGGAAAGTGACATCGAAGAGGGGTAGATTGGGAAGATGTTCGGGGGGTGCTTCTGGGGACCACTTGTGTTTCCAATAGAGCAGGCTTACTACATCCATCCACATATTGGACAGAATCCCAGCACAGGTGCAGGGTTGGCACGGGCACTTCACCTTCTTCTCTTCGACTCCTTATCACTATGACTGATTCCTAGAAATCTTCTGATTTTTTTTTTATATCAGTGAGATAGTTTGCAGATAAGAACAATAGAACATTACGTTCAAAGTCCTTAAATGAACTACACTGTGGTCATTACTATTAAATTGTTAACTTGGCAGAATATAAAATTACCTGATACATGGGCTCTGGGCACTCCTGGAGATTATCTTGAGGCAGGGAGACCTGCCCACTGTAGGTGGCACCATCCTTTGGCTGGGATCCTTGGCTGTCTAAATGGAAAAAGAAGGCTGAGTAGCATGCATTCAGACTTCCCTGTGTCCTGAGTGAGTGACCAACCAGCTGCTTCAAGCAGTATCGCCTTGACTTTCTTGCCATGATGGACTTTGCCTTGAACAGTAAGCTGAAAGAAATCCGAAGTCCTTTTTAAAGAGTATTGTATCACATCAGATAACTAGATATGCATTGTTCCTGTTAGTTTTCCTTCAGATATCTCTTCCATTTGCCCAAGATCCTTCCTTGCCTCTGGAGCCTTTCTCAGGAAGCCCCTGAGGTCTCTTTGCAGGTAGTCTTTATAGTCAAAATGGAACTGAGAGCGCCCTCTAGCCACCTGGAGGTGTCTCTGCTCTCTAATAGTTCACTAAGTGGCAGCTGGCACCCCCTCCTGAATGTCCAAGAGGCCTTCTTATTTAATTCTTTGTGTCTTTCTGCTGCTTGTTCCTCTGGTTATAAAAGCCATGCCCTGTCTAGCACAAACAAGGCATGCAATATGTGGTTCCTGGAGGAGCAGAGTTTATTTTTTGTTTTTGAATCTTTTCTTTTGTGGGGTTGCAGAGATGGTTCAGCGGATAATATGCATGCTTAGCACAAGACTTGAGTCTGATCCTCAGAACTCATGCCAAACGTCTGCAGTGCACCCTTGGACTCCCTGTTTTGGGGAAGCAGAAATGGCTAAACCCCGAGGCTTGCCAGCCGCTGGCCAGGTCCAGGTCAGTGAGAGACCCTGCCTCAAAAAGGAGCAGCAACAGAAGTGGTTGTCCTCTGTCCTCTGACTTCCACATGCATGTACGCACGCATGTACATACGTGCACACACACACACACACACACACGCCTCAAATGTTCAAATAATATGCAAATGTCTGAAACAAGCTGTAAATGGTTCCTTGACCTCTGCTATTTCCTAAACCTCTGGGTAATTTGATTAACAATTTGTTGCATGTTAATTCAAGTTTCACAAATACAAACATAAGCTTCACGCACATTTATATGAAAACAACGATGCATGGGGGCTGCTGATGTGACTCAGTCCATAAGACACTCTTGGCTAAACCCGGTGACCAGAGTTCAATCCCCAGGACCCACGGCTTGGAAGGAGAGAACTGACGCCTGCAAGTTGTCCTCTGGCCTCCACACACACATGCACACCGGGGTAAGTCAACAAGACGCAAAAGTTCCTGTAAAAACACAAACATAAGCCATATACTGAGATGCTTTTTTCTCTGAAAATGAGATCATTTAATCTGTACTGTTTGAATGGCTTTTTTTTCTTTTTTTTTCTGTCCATATTCTGGCCTTTGCAATGTATCACAGGAATCTTTCCATTTCAGTTAATATTCGGTGATCAGGGCGCTCTATTAATCTATTTACCGAACTCATTGTTTCCCAGAGCACAGAGGCTATGGCCAGGACTTATCTAGCTCCCCTTGCACAGCTGTGCGAATGTCTCTGTGCAGAGATCCCTAGAATAAGATAGGGCCTTTTAATTAAAGCCCCCGCCTCGGGCCCCAAGCCTTGGAGGGCTGCTCCATAAATACTGACTGATGACAATACTCGGTGTCATATTAATTAGAACAGGAAAAGACCCATTAGGGCAACAAATGCACATCCATAGGGCAAACTGGTCTCAAACAAGGAAGACAGAGCACTTAATATCCTCATCTGCAAAGACAAAAAACCCATATTAACCGTATTAAGTAGTCAGTTACGTGTGCGCCCGCATGGAAACATGTTCCCAGAGGACAGTTCCCTCGACAGAATGCATAAGGACACCGCATTAAAGATGAAACAGAGGGATTATTTACCCAGCATAGTTACCTGGAAAATATACAATTTGATCTAGATAGAGGCTTTTACCGTATAAATTATTGTGGCCTCTACTTCAGTCACAAACAGCCTTCAAGTTGGGCAATTGCCTTATAAAAAAAAAAGGAGAGGAGAACAGTTTCCAATTGTCTGGAATGAGCTTCAGAAACAGCCTGCCCGCTTCTGATGGAACAATTTAAGCTGCTCGTCTCCTTATCAGATGTGGACATCATTTTTCAGAAGGGGTAACCAGCTCAAATTAAATAGTTTTGCTGCAGACAGTCTGTCTGTCTCCCCTCCCCCCACCTCCTCTTCTCCTCCACACAGGGACCTGCAGGGCTCTGCTAATTTAGGAAGATTGGTCTGGGCAATGGTAAAGTGAGATGAATAGAAACAACTTTAACGGAGGGAAAAAAATGAGTGATATTAAAAAAGAAAAGAAAGAATAATAATGGCCGGTCAGGCTGATTTGATAGGGGAGACTGTATCCCTGTCTGGTCGATTGGCTCCTAAACCCTTTTGAAACCCCAGGTTTTATTTGCAAATGATCTTCACTATGGTCCAAGAGTTCAACAGGAAGGATAATGAGCTAGAGCCACGAGTTGGCTTGAGCCAAATAGGGCTCTCGTGTCATTGGAAGAGGAGGTGAGAGAGAGCAGCTCCCGGACCATTTTGACCAAATTGCCTCAGTTCAGGCAGGGGCTGGTTATCTTATTGTCTCAGGTGTTTCACGGCCTCCTGCGCTTGCCTGGTCCTCCTCCATTGTCACTTGGGCCCAGTGAGCTCAGCTGCAGGGAGGAGGGGCCTCTTTCTCCACCTGCCTGCAGAGCACAGGATTAGCATTCTGGGTGCTGCAAGGAGCAGCGGCTACCTAGAGAACTTCAGGGAATCCAAGGGAGGCCTTGCTTCCTTCCTCCCTCCCTTCCTCCCTTCTTCCCTCCCCTCCCTTTCTCCCTTCTTCCCTCCCTCCCTGCCTCTCTCCCTCCCTCCCTTCCTTCCTCCCTTCTTTCCGGTTTCCTCTCTCCCTCTCTCCTTGCATATCCCTCCCGTTGTTCTCCCTCCTTGCTTCCCTCCCTCCCTCCCTCCCTCCCTCCCTCCCTCCCTCCCTCCCTCCCTCCTTCCCTCCCTCCCTTTCTTTCCATCCCTGTTCTGTCAATTCCAATTCTACAACTGGAAGTCTACCCTAAAATTCTTAGTGTACAAATGTGTACTTGTGGATCTTAAAACTTCATTTTGAAATTGCTTTAAGCATATGGAGGGAAGCTCCTATGTTACCAGTCACTCAGGCCTGCCAACTGGTGTTGTTAGACCGCATTTGCTCTATGTCTGTAGTCCCCCCTTTACTCACTTTACAGCTCAATCACATTAGTATAGTTGTATAAGTGTTTGTGCGTATCCCCTGAAAGAAGGGCTTTCTCTCTCTCTCTCTCTCTCTCTCTCTCTCTCTCTCTCTCTCTCTCTTTCTTTCTTTCTTTCCATTTTCTTGAGACAAGATCTTATGTAGCCTACGTTGGTGTACAACTTACTATGTAGCCCAGGCTGACCTTGAACTCAAGAACTACCTGACTCAAATTCCCCAGGCTGGGATTACAAGTATGTGTGCTTGGTTAATGCAATGCTGGGCATCTAACCTAGAGCCCTGTGGGACACACTTTAGAACAATGTAAGACTGTTTTTTTGGATGAAGCTGCAGACAAGACCTCCGAGGTCCAGAGCCACCCTTAGAGAAGGCAACACATCTCTACCATCCTTCACAGCAGCAGGTGTCTGTCAACAAAGACCAGGTCAAAGAGTGGCTCCTGAGCCAAGCCAAACCCTGAGGATTTGTGCTATTGATGTTTCTTGGTGGTGTGGGCTCAAGGATAACAGCTTCCCCTCTGGGGCTTCATTTCCTCATTTGTATGCTTGTGAGGGGCTGATGGCATTCTCACCTCCTAAGGCTTGTGAAGGTGAAGGCTGGTGAAGCCTGGCAGGGGTGAGGTATCCATGAGAGCGTCTGCTGCATACACATTTAGCTACCACAGGAACCATAGCCGCCATCAGCATATAGAACAATTCTATGTGAAAACACAGGGCGGGTTGTGGGGCTGGCTCTCCACGTGTGTTCTGTTGAAGACTCTGGACTGCCTTAATGTAACATACGCCATCAAATGACTGATTACATGCATGTTCCCAGGCTTAGGAGCAGCCACATGGCCACTCTCTCTTCTAGCACTAGCTAGGTATAGGTTAGAGAAGACAATGCTAATATCACCTGCTTTGCAACCAAGTTACTTCTCCATGAGGATGGGCTGAAGGGAAAGTAAAGGCCATGGTATAAAAGCATCTCCCTCATTTCTTCAGAGAGTGAGGTATGCAGGAAGGGTAGTCAATACTCATGAAGATGGGAAACATTCCCTTGAGTGGGGTGCCTTCTCTCCCAAGCTTATTACACCTCAGGACTTGCTTCTCAGTGACATGTTGCCAGATTGACTCAAGTCCCCTGACCCTCTCAGCCTCACCTTGCCTGCCTGAGAACGTAGAAGATGGAACTGCAAGCTAAAAGTCATGGCTTGCTTCCCCTACTGTTGATTGCGCTTGACACAGAAGAATGGGTCCCAGCTTCCCACCCTTGGTGATGGATGAGCAAGGTTCAATTTGCTTGAAAGTTCCACTTGGCGGGAGCTCCACGGCCGCATCCATCATGACGGTTTCCTGCTCCCGCTGCTGCACTGTCATGGAGAAGGGGTCTGTGTTCTTAGAGCCCCTTCGTCTTTGGAGGGTGGACCAGGGCTGGCCATTCTCAGATACCACCTACAGACGCCCCTGTGTGAACTGGGTGGGATGATCTTTGGCTCCTGGCCTGTGGATCGATCCTTCTTTTAGGTTGGTACTCTTCATCTCAACATAATCTCACCATATTCACCCTGAATAAAGCTTTGTTTAATTCAGGGAACAGTTCACATGGCATTTATTTATTTATTTATTTATTTATTGTTGTTGTTTTGTTTTGAGGGGAGGGGGCATCAGAAGAGAGAGATGGTAGATAAATTACACAATTGAGTGGACATTGCTTTTTTCTCATTGCTTTGCCAGGCTACCTGACAAAAGTAACTTGGGAGAATTGGGTTTGTCTCACAGTTTTGGGGGGATACAGTCCATTATGGTTGAGAAGTTATGAGGGCTGGTGACTCCAGTGGAGCAGAAGGCAGAGTCTTGACAGGAAAGCAACCCTCCAGGGTTTCCAAGAGCATTCCACCTCCTAAAAGTTGCATAACCTTCCAAAACAGGGATACCAAGTGCTTGAATACATGAGCCTATGGAGGACATTTTACATGCAAACTGTAACAAGTAGAGAACTTGTTAGTCCTGTGTGTGTGTGTTTGTATGTTTATATACTGTTTCTCACTTGCTTATAAGAGGACTTAATTACAAATGGAAATGATAAATAATTCATGCTGATCTAAATCACTACAGGTACTCATGAGAGAAGGAGCAGGGATTGGACAGGGTGTGTACCGAGGCAAGGCTGCTCACTTTACTCTTTTTCCTATCTACATGGCATGACTGAAGATGACTCTCAAATAACCGGGAAAGTCTGTATGACTCTATCCTGGTTGGTCTCAGGGAAGAGCAGCTTCAATTCTAACGTGACATCCATACCTTCAGACAGCTCCCCGTTCTTGAATCTGGGCTAAGCCTGCAACCTGTTCTAACTGCAGCAGAAACGACACCATATCTCGGCCTAGGCTTCTTGAAGGTTTGGAGGCTTCTGCTTTAACCTCTTAAAAACCCACTGCTGGCATGTAAAAGTCCAGCCACCTACTGAAGACTCTAGAGAGAACTGTAGAAAGAGATACCCTGGAACAAGGACAAACACCAACATGCATGCACACACACACACAAACGAAACAACACACTAAGGTACAGAGGACCAGGACAACCAAAGATGGTGTACTCCAGAAAACAACCAGATCTCTTTTGTTTATTTAGCCAACTACTTGAAGATTTGTTCATAAGAAATACAACAAAACTAACCAAACTCATTGATCATGGAGATTATTTCCAATCTGCAGCCCTAGCCTGCACCCAGAGGGCCAATCCCACACCCAGGTAGATGATACTGATTCCTCCCGCATCCTGCCTGGTCATTCATGCCCTATGAGCACTGGCACCATCACTTTCCATGTGGCCTGCCTTTCCATTAGTGTGTTTGTGACATCTACCCTCTGCTCTGCTGCCAGGCCAATCTCTCTAAACTAGTGCTTCTGTTGTGGTCCCTCTCTGTCCTTAAATTGTTTGGTGATTTTCTTTTATTCACCAATAAACTCTAAGATCTCACCCTGATGCACAACTCTGTTCTTCTCCTTGCCCCAGCCAACCATCCCAAAGTCTCCATTTTTGCTCAAGTGCATGGCTGGCCTTGCACCTTGCTCTGTCTGTCACTCTGCTCTCTCTGGTCCCTCAGGCAGGTGAAACTGTCCCTCTTCCCTCAGCTGCATCCACACTGGCCTTTCCTCCCGGGATCTTCAGGTTCCTTCTGTCTCTCAGCCACCCCAGGTCACCAGAGTCTCATTGATACTTGTCACACACGTGCCAAAGATTTTGGGGAAATGCAAGCCACACTTTCCCTCCCATTGTCACCCCCTCTTAGAGTGTGGGATGCAGAAGCTTATTCCTCCCTCTGGAGGTTCAAGGTCTCAGAATGTGTTTACTTTACGGGTTAGTGTCTATTGCTTATACTTCAAAACTGTCAATCCTGGTCTGCCCTCTGAAATCACATGACCATTAGAACAAACTTTTTTTTTTCCTGTAAAACAGTTTCTCAGATTTTGGCCTGGATGTCTGAGTCTTCCAAAAATTCATGTTGATGCCCAATATGCACTGTGATCAAGACACAGGGCCCCTGTTGGTTACTATTAGCTATCATCTTGACACGATCTACAGTCACTGAGGAAAGAAAGCTCTGGGCGTGTCTGTGAAAGATTGTCCGGATTACGTCAATTGAGATAGGAAGATCTACCCTAAATATGGTTATTACCTCCCATTGATTGGGGTCCTGAATGGAATAAAGAGGAGAAACTTGGGGGAGTACCAGCATTCACGGGTCTCTGCTTCCTGGCTGTGGATGTAGTGAGATCAGCCACCTTATAGACCCGCTGTGATGGTTGCTATGCCCTGGTGATAGGCCACACCTCTTTGAAGCGTGAGTTGCTTCCTATCAGGTGTTTAATAACAGCAGTGAGAAAAGTGATCCAGGAAAGGGCCTCTGGGAGGTATTATGTCACGAACAGAACTAACGTTAAGGGAATATATGCCGTCACCTTATGTGTCAGGGGACATCATCACCGTCAAAGAATAGACCTCTACTTGACAAGGAATCTGCCAGCATCTTCATCTTGGACTGTTCATCCTCCAGAGCTATGAGAAGTAAACATGGGTTATTTGTAGCTGCCCGGTGAAGAGTGTGCCCGCATTGCAGCAGCCCCTGTGGACTGAGTCAGGCAGTCATTACGTCCAGTCTTCTCTCCAGGTCCTGCTTTCTGTAACCGCCACCATCGCAAAGATGGATGGTTTTGAGAGCCTGGGCTGGGCAGAACATTGATCAGAGAGTCTTCTTTGTCTTTCTTAGTTCCTTGGAGTTTAGACCTAACAGATTTGTCTTCAGCTACTAGCAGAACACATCAGCACACCAAAGGCCTTCCCAACCTCCCCCCAAAAGGAAGCGTCATGTTGAAAATATGATGTAAAAGAACACAGTGTGAATCCCACATGGTACTCTCTGTATCAGTTTGGATCATCAGAAAGTGAACCCCCAAATCACACTCACTCGTATAGAATTTCTCTTCTGTAGTAGAATGAAGGTTCATTACTCACTGCCCCCACTATGGAACAAGATCAAATTTTGGTGGCATCTTTCCACCAGACTGTCTTTGTCTTTATCCTTGCAGTTCCTCTGTAAATGGTCCATGACCATGGGACCTTGCATTACCAGGAGAAACAAAGCATCAGTTAGGCACACTCACCTGCTGGAGCCCAGGCCAGCAGGGCGCTGTCATTGACTGCGTCCAAGCACGCCTGGTCATCAAAGTGATGCTCTTTAGTGTGTGTTGGCTTCAAAACCCTTTCAAGGTTTACGAGGGTAGCTTCAGGCAAAGGGAAGGAAGCTGCTTTCACAGAGCCAGTCAGAGCCAGTCACTCAGGATTGGGAATTCACAGGAAGTCTTGCGTTCTGTGGCACCTTGTCCCCCATGGCTCTTCATGTTTATCTTATTCCACTTGCTTCGAGCAGCTGGTTAAGCTTATCCTGGGCTAACTGCCTAGACCAGTGGTTCTCAACCTGTGGGTCTCAAGTGACCCTTTCACAGGGAATTGCCTAAGACCATTGGAAACCAGATATTTAAATTATGATTCATAACTAGCAAAATCATAGTTATAAAGTAGCAACGAAAATCGTTTTACAGTTGGGGTCACCATATGGCAAGAAACTGTATTAAAGGGTCGCAGCATTGGGGGGCTAAGAAACACTGGCCTAGATAATTATAACACCACTGCCTGGCCAGGCCACAGCGCCCTTCAGTCCACATGATGTCTCCCCAATGGACAAGTTGCCTTGTTTGGCTTTTCAGAGAACAAAGAGCTTTCTCTTTGAGGAGAACATCCAAATAAAGCAAGATGTTTTTGCAGACACAGTGCACAGAGAGTGGGTAATACTGGGAACCCACAGCTGGGGCCTGGGGCTCTCCAAATTCCAGGAGGTTTCTGACACTTTTCCGAAGGAACGGGTCAGCTCTAGTCCATAGAACTTTTAAATGTCTTAACTAAAACAATTATTTGTTGACGCAGTAGAAAATGCCCACCTCTCTAGTGGCTAGAAGAGAGGATGGCCCTCTCGCACAGCCATTGGGAGACCCTGGTGGGCACCCCACTATGAGCCCCACCCTGTGTAGCCTCCCCCAGCTTGAAAACCCATTTGTAATCATTACTTGATGTCAGGTCTATTGATGAAGTATGGTTTCGCCCTTTGCCTTGGTGGCTGCATGCAGGGACAGGCCTGGTCACAGAGGTGAGAGGGAGGCCCAGCCTCGCTCAGCCAGAGGCCCATGAATCATGTCAGGAGGGCTTGGTAACCTGAGCCCATCTTGCTCCTCATCACGGACCTCCATGACACTCCTTCCAACTTAATTTCAGCCTAAGGGACGCTTTTAAGAAGATTTTAGAGCTCGAAAACATCTCCTCCGAAGAATTGTAGTTACATTAAAAACTAATTATCAGAGCTTAGGGGTATAGATCCGCTGCCATATTTTACACCGGGAGCAATTCATCTTCCAGGCTCTGAAATATCATTATATAGTAGGTTAAAGACACTAACCCAGAGGATACTGGGGGAAAGATAGTAAAATCACCTGAAAAATGATGCACGGCGAGGTTATGACAGAACAGCGCGGCTCCCCTGCAACAGCTGTTTCCAACAAGATACGATGAGCCTGCGCATAAGTGTGCGGGGCATGCGCATAAGTGTGCGGGGCGCTGTGGTTTGTCTTGGCCCTCAGGTTAAATAAATGTGCTATTTACCTGTGAAGTGCTTTGCTTTGCTTTATTTATTTATTTTGCCACAGGGATACTGCAAGAAGACTATGGACGACGCCGTGACTCCACGAACCCTCAAATGGATCGGAAGACTTCGTAATTGCATGGTGTGGATCTTGTATGTATCTGAGTCTCCCGATAAATACGTGTAGGTGGGCATTATTATTAGTACTATCATTATTATTGTTATTTTGCAGTTGAGGGACACTGAATCATGAGGGCAGTTAACAGGGAACCCAACTCCAAACGGCATTAGTGGTAATTTACTACTTCAAGTAATTGAATGAAGCTTTGTTAGTGGAAGCTTCAAGTCAGAGACCCACGCCTGCAGGAATGGGCTCAGTTTCTTTCTATGCTTCTAGAGTGTCCATTTCTTCCGCAAACAGATTCCCTTCATGTTCCCAAGATGGCTACCAGTAGCTCCCAGGAGATCATATACATAGGATAGTTTCATCTCAGCATCCACTTTGAGAGTCCTGAACTGTTTTCTGACTGGATTACCTTTGGTTAGGTGGTCATAGTTGAATCAATGAATAGGCTCATGGCTTAGTTTAGATTGCTGGTCCTGCCCCTGGAGCTGATGTTACAGCCATGGTTCCTGGATACATGAGGACCTCAGATGGGAGCCCAGAGAAACTTCAGATGGTGTGTGTGTGTGTGTGTGTGTGTGTGTGTGCATGCACCTGTGTACATGTCTACACAAGTTTGTGTGTGTGTGCATGTGCATTTGTAAGTGGGGCACTCACACACATGTGTACCCATGCAGGTGGAGGCCAGAGGCCAGCCTCAGGCATGGCTCTTTGGGAGATGACAGGGCCTCTCAGTGAGATGTGGGACTCCTGAAGTAGGAGGCTTCAGCTGTCCAGTGAGTCCCAGGAACCTGCCTGCCTCTAATTCTCTAGTTCTGGGATTATAGGTGTGTGTAACATTCCTAGATTTTATGTGGGTTCTGTGGGATTGAACTTGGGTCCTTGTGTTTGTAAAACAAGCACTGTATGGACTCAGCCTTCTGTCAACACTGAAGTTCCAAATGTGTGCCTGAGACAGGCAACTGGCCCATGGCTCATGAAGGTAATTACTGACAGAACTTGTGTTGAACCCAGGCAGCCTCCTTCAAGGGCTTTTCCTCTGAACCTTTGTCCTCCTAGTATCTTACTCCTAGACCTACCTCTATGGTTTCTTCGCTGAAAACGTTACTCTGACCTTAGTGAAAATAACTTTTGACAAAACACCAATTCCAGAAAAATTTGAACGAAAAATGTAAATTATGCCCTGGCAATGCGGAAGCACGCATGGGCAGCCCGTATATGGCGGTTCTGTTGAACTTGTCCATGGTCTAAGTTGATGAGGACAACTGACCAGGTCTCTTCCGCAAGAAGAGAAACCACAGGAAATGTGATCTTATGGTGTAAAACGGCAGAAAGGGCCAAGAACAGAGACCCAGTCTCCTGATTAGTGTTGGACGGGTCACTTCCTCTCCCCAGGGCCTCCACCTTCCTCTGAAGAGCGATGGATGCTTCTTCTACCAGACCTAGCAAAGCTCTTCAGGGAGCAAGCAAGCTGGTGCTGATTGAGGAGCCCCCAAACATTTGCTTGTACTAAATGATCTCTACCTGGAACAGCTGTCTTCTTTTGTTCCAGATATGAGAAAGTATTTCATTTAAGCCTCCAAATGATTCTATTCAACAAATTTTCTCTTTGATACAGTCTGTCAACATTGCCTCCAAAGAAAAGCAAAGATTTCAGGAGCACCCCGTGAAACCTGAGCCAAGGCCGAGGCAGGATGTGCATTCGTAAGAAGCTCTTAGCTGCCTCTTGTGGAGGTGGAATGATTATGTATGTAAATGTTATTCTACTTTTAATTAAACTACAGCCTCATTGAAATGGAGGGTGAAAAGATCCTGACCTGTTTCATGTCCGGATGTAATGTACCTTTGAGGTAAGAAAAAAATGTGGGGGGATAGATGAAATCATATCTGGGGATTCCCCACCCCATTATTTGCCTTCTCTGTGACTTTATTATGAGTGAAGACAGGCCAATGATATCATACTGTCAACAAAATGAAAGAGTCCCCCAAAGATCTGACATTGCTTCTCCAAGGGATGGTTTCAGCATGTTCCAAGAGCTTTTAGGAATCCTATATTCTTGGTCTAAGGGGGTCATGGGTGATCATAAAGGTGGGATACATAGGTATGGGACTCAATGGTATCCTGTGTGCTTGCTGCTTTTATTTATTTTATAATTATGGAGCCGTCTGTGTGCGAGGTATTGGACTCCATACTAGGGGTCTGTATAGCCGTGAACAGACAAATGTCAACCCTTGAACTCCAGGAGGTTTCAGTCCCAGAGAGAGGCTTGAGTACCACCAGTTCCTGCCACAGCGAGGTAGTAGATAAGCCTCCCTTGCAATCCTGAGACTAGATGGAGCTGCTATGTGTTCATTTGTGACCTTGCCTTTGGAGACATGGGTCAAGGACTGGGTGGACAAGGCCTCTGGACCAAGAGGTTCAACTCATCTTTGTCGTTCAATGAAGGTCTTTGTTAGTATTCTGTCTGTCTTCCAGCTGCCTCTAGCTTCCTGAAGATAGCAACTCTCCTCTGCATGACCTGTGCCCACACGTTTTGTCTGCCCCAAACATGTCTCCAATTCAACCATCTGTTCTCTACCCTCCCCACCTTTTGGCATTTCCAAATATCAGGGTACTGCTGGACAACCCTGAGCTTTCATGTCTGGGTTGGGGTATGCCTATACAATGTTCCTGATTCTTTATTGTTGTAATAAGTTCTAAAATAGCTGTCTTTTGCTCCACTAGATTTTGGCCTCTAGTCTGACTTCGACAGTTTTATCTTGGTCAAGATTCTATATGTGCTGGTGGCTAGTTTAATGTCAACTCGACAAAAGCTAGAGTTATCTGAAAGGAGAGAACCTCAGTTGAGGAAATGCCTCCATAATGTTCAGCTGGAGAGCATTTTCTTAGTAATTGATGGGGGAGGGCCCGGTCTATTGTGGGTGGTGCCATCCTTGGGGTGGTGGTTCTGGGCTCTATAGAAAACAGAATGAGTCAGCCATGGAGAGCAAGCCAGTAAGCAACAGCACCTTTCCATGGCCTCTGCAGTAATTCCTGCCTCCAGGTTTCTACCTTCAAGTCTTTTCTTTCCTGACTTCCTTCAGTGATAGACTGTGATGTGGGAGAGTAAGTGAAATAAACCCTTTCATCCCCAATTTTCTTTTGGTCATGGTGTTTTATCATAGCAATAGGAATCCTAACTCAGACACTATTCCAGTATCTAATATGTAGCCTGGCACATATTGGATACCGGCTTGCTGATTGGTTAGTAGGTTCATCCTTTGGTTCTAACACTGCAGTGAGCTCTAAGTCCAATCAATATCTTACTTAAGTTCTTGCGTCAATACTTACAACAGCTTTTGTCTCAGAACTTGTGCCTCTTTCCTGGGAGGCCCTGACTAATGCCCCTCTGTATGCTATGAATATGTTTTATTATCATTGGTTATTAAAGAAGTTGTTTTGGTTAATGGTTTAGTAGAGTAAAGCCAGATGGGAATCTGAACAGAGATATAGAGAGAAAGTAGGCAGAGTCAAAGAGAAGCCATGTAGCTGACAAAATAGAAAGACATGAGACACCAGCCAGAACCTTACTAATAGGCCACAACCTCGTGGTGATTCACAGATTAATAGAGATGGGTTAATTTAAGATGTAAGAGTCAGGCTGGGCAGTGGTGGCAAAAGCCTTTAATCCCAGCACTGGGGAGGCAGAGACAGGCAGATCTCTGTGAGTTCGAGGCCAGCCTGTTCTACAGAGTGAGTTCCAGGACAGGCATTAAAGCTACAGAGAAACCTTGTCTCAACTGCCCTCCCCCCCCAAAAAAGAGCTAGCTAGAAATAATCATAAGCTATTGGCCAAACAGTGATGTAATTAATAGGGTTTCTGTGAGGTTAGTCACATCTGGGCAGCCGGGTAACAAATGAGCAGTCTCTTTCTACACCTGACAGTGTGCTTTTGTTGTTGGCTTTGTGAGCGTTGATTATCCCCATACTCTCCCATATACCCCTCCCTACTTTCTTCAAATTCATGGCCTCTGTTTTCTTTTCTTAAAAGTCAAATTGTTATTGCATGCATGCTTTGTGTGTGTGTGTGTGTGTGTGTGTGTGTGTATGTCATAAGATCTCCTGGAATTGGAATTACAGATAGTTGTAAGCTGCTACATGGGTCCTGGGAGTCGAAACAGGGTTGTTTGGAAGAGCAGCAACTGTTCTGAACCACTGAGTGGTTTATTGTTTATGTTTTATGGTGTTAGCTTTTCTGACTGGGGTGAGATGGGATCTGCTTTGATTTCTCTGATGCTAGTAGATCTACTAGTATTGTTTGTGTCCTTTTGGTTCAGTTTTGGGGGCTCATATGCATTTATAAATTTAGCCATTTTTCCTGACTTTTCAACTCAATCAATGTAAGTTTTCAAATGATCTATGTTTTATTGGTGATTGTTATAATAACTTCCTTTTCATCTTTGGTTTATTTATTTAGGTCTTCTTTCTCTTTAATGCCTTGTTCTCCTCTTTTTAAATTTCTGTTGATTACTTTAGTCAATCATCTGTCAATCTTGTTTATTTTTTTGAAGCCAGATATTTGTTTCATTGATTGTTTTTTGTTTTCCATTTAATCTCTATTTAGTTAATTTCTTGTCTGGTGATTTTTTTTAAAATCTTTTTTTTTTTTTTTAAAGATTTATTTATTATGTGTACAGTGTTCAGGCATGTATGCCTGCAGGCCAGAAGAGGGCACCAGATCTCATTACAGATGGTTGTGAGCCACCATGTGGTTGCTGGGAATTGAACTCAGAACTTCTGGAAGAGCAGTCAGTGCTCATAACCTCCAGCCCCTTGTCTGGTGATTTTAAAAATTATTTCTGCATGTTAATTTTTTGAAATTTTGTTTATTCTTGCCTAAGACCTTGAAATGCACCATTAAGTTCTTTATTTAGGCCAGGTGGTGGTGGCTCTCACCTTTAATCCCAGCACCCAGGAGGCAAAGGTAGGTAGATCTCAGTTCCAGGCTAGCCTGGTCTACAGATTGAGTTCCAGGACAGCTGTGGCTACACAGAGAAACCCTGTCTTGGGGGGGGGGGGAGTTATTCATTTAAAGTCTGTTTGATTGTTATTATTACTTACTTATTAATTAGTTTTTGGAGACAAGTTATCCTCACACATCCCATGCTGGCCTCTGAAATTTCTTGGGTGATTTTCTTTTTCATTGTCATTGAGGATAACCTTGCTGCTGATGAAATTGAGACATTTAAGTCACCCACTCTTACTGTATTTCGACTCATTCACCTCTTCATGTCTAGCAATGTTTGTTTTATACATTTGATCTATCAATATTTATTGCACATTTCCTTACAATTGTTAAACTTCTTGGTGGATTGTTTCCTTTATCAATATGCAGGGACTTTATGTCTTCTAATTTTGGCTTGAAGTCTTCTTTATCAGATATGAGTGTAGCCATTACTGCTCTGCTTTGCCTTCTGTGTGTTTGGTGGGGCTCCTTCCATCCTTTAGTTTCCTAGCGTCTGTGTTTCTTTGCCATTGAGGTGGGTTCTTTTCGACAACAAGTGGTTTGGTCTTGTTTCTGTCTTTTGGTTGAAGAGTTATAAGTCGCTTACATTAAGGGTTACTATTGACATGTGTTTGCTGATTCCTAGAATTGGTTTTCCTGGTTGTTTTGAGCACTGTCCTTTTCTGTTTCCCATAGTGTCTGGCAGCTTGTTATTTTAGTGAGCTGACTGTATTTGATCACTTTCATGATCTCAGGTGTTTACGTGATGAGCAGATGTATCTGCTCATGAAATGTACTCATCCCTGAGTGTGTGTGTTTGTGACAGCCTTCCTCCTCCGTGTTAGCTTGGTAGTCATGAACTGCATGGTGGACTAATCTTGGAATGCCTTTGTTTCTCCACCAGTTTTAAATACAATTTTGTTGGATATAACAGTCTTGGTTAGCAGTTATTTACTTTTAGGGCTTGAAATATGTCAATCCCAGGCTTTTCTGGATTTTTAGGGTTTCTGATATGAGTTTGCCTTTGAAAGTAAGCTAGGGTTTTTCTCCTGTGGTTTTCAATATGTATTCTTTGTCCCATAATTTCATAATTTTAACTGTAATGTGTTAAGTTCTTTGAGGGACATGTATGTTTGGGGCTTACATGCCTCCTGTATTTTCCTTTGAGGTGGGAAATTTCTTCTGTGTCATTAGACAGGCTTTTCTATGGCATAGATTTGTATCTCAGTTTCTATTCAGTAAATTCTTAATTTTGTTTCTTGACCATGTTCCAGAGTTCTTTTTAAAAAAAATCTATCTTTTTAAATGTATGTTGGTGCTTTGCCTGTGTGTGTATGCCTGTGTGAGGGTGTCAGATCTTGGAGTTACAGACTGGTGTGAGCTGCCATGTGAGTGAATTCCTTTTCCTTTTTCTTTCCCTTCCCCTACTCATACTCCCCACCCCCATAACACACACACACACACACACACACACACACACACACACACACACTTTCCTGTCTTAGCCTCCAAAGTACTGATGCTGTGGGTGTGTGATACCATGTTTGGCCCTAATTGATATTTTCACTTCTTTTATCTGTTTGTTTAATTTTCTTTAAGGTTATACATATATATTTTTTTTTGAGAGAGAGAGAGAGAGTCCTACTATGTACCCCTGGCTGATCTGGAATCCTCTATGTAGACCAGGCTGACCTCTAACGCACAGAGAGTCACCTGCCTCTGCTTCTTGTGTACAGGGATTAGAGGTGTATGCTGCCACAGGTAGCTCATTGATCATTTTTAAAGCTAAATTTTTGAAATTTCATTTGCTATTTCATTCATCTCAGCACATTAGGATCCAGTTGCTGAGGCACTAGAAGCTTTGGGAGGAGCCCTTTGTCTCTGTTTCCATATTCCCGAGTTTGCATGGCAGTGTGCTTATGGCAGATGTGATTCCCGATCAGTGAAGACACAGCAAAGATCTGCAGTTTGCGACTCCTGTCTTTCTTCCTCTGCTTGAGCAATTGAGCGTCTCCGTTTAAAGTCTGAAGGCCGTGATGTGCACACATAGCCTGTGGCAGATGGTGGAAGAAGGGCGGTGGGTACCATTTGACGAGAAGCCTTTCTCCAGGGCACGGAGAGGTGGCCCACAGAAGCACCTGCTGACGAGTGGAGTGGGGCAGGCTCACACTTAGTCCCGTGGGAATGAGATGCAGAGAGACAAGGAGGTGAATTAACTGGGTGATTATGTTTTGAATGTCCTGTGGGTTAGGCTTAGTGCTGAGCCATGGGGGTGAGGTATGGGTCTGGTGGGATAAGCCATCTTCCAGGAGAAAGGCCAGGATGCTCTTCTGTCTCTGAACACACATAGCAGGGAAGGACTGTGTAGGCACACAGTGAGAGCTGGCTGTCTATGATCTAGAGAAAGAATTTCTGCTTACTCAGCAGACATCAAAGATTCCTTGGTCTTGGGCTTGAATTGAGAGAAAGTGAATTTGTGCTGTTTAAGCCATTCAGTGCCTGGTGTTGTGCTGTGGTCATCCAAACAGACTAACGTACTCAGAAACCATCCATTTTAAAAATCAGGGTTAGCAAAGATCTTATGACAAGGGCTAGATAATACATATTTTAGATTTTGCAGACATACGGTATCTGTCTCAATTCAGCACTGTACTGACGTGGGAAAGCAGCCATAGGTGATGTAAATGAATGGGTGCCAGTAAAACTTTAGTGGTGAACACTGAAGTTTGAAGCTCATATAGTTTGCACAAGTCCTGGAGTATTGTTCTTTAAATATACTTTAAAAAATGTAAAAACCAGTCTGAGTTCAAAGGCCACACCAAAATTTGGCTGTGGTTTGCAAATCCTGGTCAAAAGGAGAAACCCTTTAGGCCAAACTACAGTTGGATGTGCCAAACCATGCTTGAGGGATAGGAATTCTTAAAGGGAAAAAGAGTCAGGGACTAGACACCTTTAACCACAGTGCTGTGGTTGCCCAAGGACTCACTCAGATGCTCTCCCTACCCCATCCCCACCCAGAGACAGAATCTTGTCATGTAGCCCAGGTTGGACTCAAACTTGTCATGTAGTCAATTCCAGTCCAGAATGTTTAATTCTCGTGCCATCAGAATGACTTTTTTAAAAAAAATATTTATTTATTGTTTATACAATATTCTGTCTGTCCATGTGTCTGCAGCCACAAGAGGGCACCAGACCTCATTACAGATGGTTGTGAGCCACCATGTGGTTGCCGGGAATTGAACTCAGGACCTTTGGAAGAGCAGGCAATGCTCTTAACCACTGAGCCATCTCTCTGGCCCCCCAGAATGACTCTTGAGAGGTGACTGTCATCTGCAAAACCAAATATTTATACACAACTTGCGTGCCGAGTGACCTATTTCCAGATTCTAAAGAAGATCAGACAACATTTCAAACAGCCTGTTCTGCAAACTCTAATTACCAGGCATGCACAAGTGAGATTTTTAGATGCATCGTACACTGTGGTGAGATGGAAAGTTGAACTTGAATCTGGCCGGTTGCTCTGAGACATGTCTCTTAGAAATTTCTTGGGTTTTTCCCCCTATACTTTGGAAATGGGAGCTAGAAGTAGGAGCTTGTGGCTGTATGCAAGAGTTAACGATACGTTTTAAAAATACCACATGATCTTCATATGATTCAAGTTTGCCCACCCAGCCTTACTACCTGTGATTCTCAATGACAGGAACTGGTGTGTGTGTATGTGTGTGCACGCGCGCGTGTGTGCGTGCGTGCACATGCATGCGCGCGCCCATTCGTTTCTCTTTTCCATTTAGGCAGTCCTGGTCATCTCAGCATCACAGAGTCCATAGGGTTGGAAGAGGCCATAGCCTGTTCTATGTCAAAGTCATTATTAAAAGGAAGATAAAGCTAGCAAAGATAGGTGTGGAGGAAGCTAAGATGAAGGAGGGGGAAACAGCTAAGCAGTTGGAGTTCCATTTTATTGTGGGAAACTGGAAAATTACAACATTTTGATTTTCTTGGAAAATTGAATGGCCTGTCAGCCTACCCAAAGTATAAAGAACAAACTGGCTGACTCGCTCACCTACCAGGACAAATGTTCTGATTTGCGACAAGCTGCCCCATCTTCTTTGATGAACAGAGCTTTCTCTTAACTAAACAGTTAAGGCCTAATTGGATCATTGATAGGGTGTCACAGTAATTAATGTACAGTCTGGAGTAGTTACATATACCTCAGCTGCAGCAACACCGAGTGCTGCTGGGAAGCCAACGGTGCCTGTGGGATCCCGCCAGTACCATCATTGTTCTTGGTGATGAGGAGAAACATCAAGTTTGTTTTCAGGATACACCATATGTTATGCCGAGATCAGAACAAAATCAACAACGGCGGCTGACTAGTTATCAGGACTTTATTACCATGCTTAGTTAAGAGGGGACAGAAACAGCCTCCAGGAGGGTAGGCAATGTTCACATTGATTTTGTGTCTTTTTCAGCAGCTCAGACTGTGTTGCAGACACCAACTTGAGTTAGTTTACACCAAACAAAGGAATTCACTTAAGGACTCAGGAGGAAGGCAAGAGGAAAGCCGGTAGACCCCTGGGGAGGAATCCACTCAGGTTCTGGAGTGGAAGCCGGGAGCTGGCTAGCCTCTCCTGCTTTGGCTCCTCTGCGGACTGGCCTCCTTTGTTTGGCCATACCTGGAAGCTTCCTTGCCCACATTCCAGTGCATGTCGAACACTCCTGTTCTCTGAAGGAAGAAAACTCCTCATTTCCAGTACTCTCAGTTTTCAGGGTTGCAATATCGACAGATTGGAGTTGTCAAAAGTTGTTTCAAAACCACTAGCATGAGACTGGAGGTGGAAGAGAGGCGGGGCCTCCAGAACATCGTTCTCACCTTGCACGAGTGGAGGTGGGAAAAATCTGCAAAGCATAGATCATAGCAAAACATGCGCTGTCGTTAGGACTTCCAGTAGCTGGTGTTGTTGTTTCCTTTTTTTCTTTGTTTTTTAGGCAGGATCTCATGTAACCCAAGTTGGTCTCAAACACAGTATGAGGCAAAGGATGACCTTGAACTTCTGATTCTCTTGCCTCTGCCTCCCGAGTTGGGATGATAGATGAGCACAGCCATGCTCACTTTGTGCAGTGCTGAGATGCTATCCCAGAATTCTATGCGCACTAGGGGAGCATCCTACCAGCAGAGCCACAGTCCAAGCCTGCTATGTTAGCTTAATTAATGTAATAAGCGTGTGTGTGTGTGTGTGTGTATCAAATCAATCAGTCATTTCCAGTGCTGAGTATCAAGCACAGGGCTTCTCCTATGTAAGGAAAGCGCTCTCTCTATCAGAGCCATACGCAGCAAGTTGGTTGTCATGCTCACGTTGACGATTTCAGATGAGAACACAGGACAGTTTAATAATCGGCTCTTTGGACTGGTTCGCAGGAGCTGATTGGAGCACACTGCTGTTTTCTTCCCACTTTGGCGACTCTGAGTGATTCCCGGAAAGCCTCATTTTATCTTTCACATTTTATGTCCTGTTCATCATTATCTCCATTTTGCAGATTGGGAAAATGAAGCCAGAGACCTTCAGTTACTTAAAGTCACACAGTCAGTCAACTGCTGAGCAGAAATTCAGATTGGGGTCCATCCTTTGCCTCAAAGCTCCCTTTCCACCAGACAGGTTATTCCGCTGCTGGAAGAATTCAAAGTCAGCTTCTTGAATAAGAAACTTCCCAAGCCTGTGGAAATTGGGATAGAGAAAGGACACACTGGCGGGAGAAGACGCAGGCGTGTGTAGGATTGTTAGAATAAAGCCATGATGCCATTTTTGCCCACAAACTCGAATCTCAAGGCAATCGTTTCTCTTCTTTCTTCTGGTCTCCAGGGGCGAGAAGCCCGTATTGACTTTATTGTAATTTGGGGTTTGCCGCAGCTCCAGGAGACCTGAATAGGGCCGTGGATGCTCTTTTCTGCCCTGCCCATTGCTGATCATCCCCAGCCACTTTGTGCTCCTCTGCCCTCAGGTATTGGTCCCAGTTAATTCTTCCTGCAATTAGTACTCATGGTCAGCTAAGCGGAGCTAATACAACAACCTGGCTTCCTTTGAAGGTCACATTACCGGCTCCTGCCGAAGGGCTTCTTGTGAATGAGATATTCTCAACTATCCTAGGAATTTAATTTTCCGTTTTCTGAATCTTCAAGTCTACCCATTGAATTCTTTCATGTGAGTCCCCAGGAAGCCTGAAGAGCCAGCCAGCCAGACAAGAGCCGAGACGAACTGTTGTTGGTGTCTAAAGATGCATTTCCCCCTTTGCCCCTGGTGGGACAGGGTGGGAATACAGGCCCCTGCTTGTCCGAGAGTGGCTAGAAAATTATACATCTATTGTTTTGGGGGAAGGATGAATTCAGATTATTTCAAAAACAGTTTGCAACCATTCCAGGTAATTTCCTGGATAACAGAAGCAACAAGAAATAGCCTTTAAAAGAGAATTTAAAAGGCATATTTTTAGAACAGCGAAGGTGACCTCATACCAAATGCACGATGCCAGTTTATAATATTTCAAATGGTCAGAAAATTCACTTAACTGCTTTGGAGAAATTCTAATGAGGCTGAGATGATGACACAAGCCTGCCAGTTCCATCCTGGGGAAGAAGGTCAACACAGTATGGCTACTGGCTAGCAGTTAGGAAGCCTGACAATATTGTTCATCATATTTTCCTTCTTTTTGTAGCTAAAAACAGCGTTGGTTTTAATTTCTGTTACTTGAAGAAACAAATCTAGGAACGAAATAACAAATAACATCTGACTTTTTGTTGTTGTTTAAGACACCAGTAATTCACAGCAGACTTCATTTAAAATTCTCCTTTAATCAGATTTTATCTTCTCTCTCTCTCTCTCTCTCTCTCTCTCTCTCTCTCTCTCTCTCTCTCTCTCTCTCTCACACACACACACACACACACACACACATCCATTGGGTCTCACTATGTCACCCAATCTACTCTAGAATTCATGATTCTACTGCCTCAGCCTCCTGAATGCTAGATTTACAAGGCTGGACAATCAGGCTTCATTTTGCATGCTTCCTTTTTAGTCTAAAGGTCTTCTTCTTCTTCTTCTTCTTCTTCTTCTTCTTCTTCTTCTTCTTCTTCTTCTTCTTCTTCTTCTTCTTCTTCTTCTTCTTCTTCTTCTTCTTCTTCCTCTTCCTCTTCCTCTTCCTCTTCCTCTTCTTCTTCTTCTTCTTTCTTCCTTCTCCTCCTCCTCCTCCGCCTCCTCCTCCTTCTTCTTCCTTCTCCTCCTCCTCCTCCTCCTCCTCCTCTTCTTTGTCATCGTTGTCTTCTTTCTTCTTCTTTTGAAATTGTTACATAGCATTTTAGAATCGGTGAGTCTTACGCCCACAACATTGTGTTTTCCATTTTGCTTTGGCCACTGGGGAGCTCTGAATGGCTTCTGGTTTCCTGGAGGCCTCTCGGATGCCAAGCCATCTAGACAGCTCCGACCTCTGGACTCGGGTTACCTTATTCTTTCCTACTTGTGAAAAATGTTTATCGATTCCTGCAAGTTGCCTTTTACTCTTTCACATCTGAAAAGAAGGGAGATAACATGTACAGACTGTGAGAGACATAGGGGTGAGGCTCTGCTCTTTTTTGGGGTTGGGTCTCCAATGCTGTCAGCAACTCTTTTTTCTGTTTCACCTCATCCCAGGACCTTGCCCAGGGCTAGGCCTTTCAATGTTAATTGGGGAAGGCAGCACAGCGACAAAGCTGGGACGTTGAGTAGCCAAATAGTTACTTAGCAAGAGACCCGGGGCACTCATGCTCCAAATGGGGAAAGTGACCCTGCTCTCTGTGAGCAGTTTGCCTCCTGCCCTACGCTGAGGGGAGCATGTGAAACAGGCCCTGCAGCCTGGCAGTTGGGGGTGCTGCACCCAGCTCAGAGAATAAGCCTGCCAGGTCCTGGGGTGAATAATGCCCAGACTTACAATACCTTCCCCTTCTCCCTCTTCTCCTTCCCTCTTCCTTTCTTCTCCTCTTGCCTCCCTTCCTCCCTTCCCATCCCTCTCTTCTTTATCCTCCCTCTTTACTCCCCTTCCCTCCCCTCTTTTAACCTTCCCCCGTCTTCTCCTTTCCTTCCCTTCCCCTCCCTCTCTCCTCTTTCCTTCTCCTCTTCCCCTCCATTCCCTTCTCCTCCCTCATCTCCTTTCCCCCTCCCTCTCCCTTCCTTCTCTACCCACATTTCCAGATCTCCCTGGAGGTGTTTCTCCTTCTGAGCCCCAGAGATGTCATCACTTGGAAGACAGCTGCTGAACGGCGTCTCCTTCCTTGTCTGGTCCACATGCTGCCCTCACCTCCAGGGTGAGTCAGGGAGTCACCTTGGAAAACACTCATTCCCTCTAAAGGATGCTACTCTAAGAACTCCGCAGACTCCCAACTGCATCTTCAAGGAAAAGCAAAGCCGCCTCTCTCTACGACAGTCTGCTTAGCTAATAAGATTCCTAAACAAACACACATAAAGTGGGAGGCTGCAGTGCAGAATGCACCCTCAAAAGCCGGAGGCCCATAGCCTATTTCTCCTGCGGAAAGCTGCAGATGCATAGGCCCTGCGGCTGCCTGATTGTTTCGAGAAAAGAGAAAAAAGGCGGTTCCCGTCCTAAGGTTCTTCTCAAAAGGCATTAGGACAGCAGACATTTCTGACACGTCAAGCACAGGTGATTAAAGCAGGCCTATGTAAATCAGTTAATATCCGTAATTTCCCATGTTCTACAAGGCTATTAGTTATTCCAAGGGTAAAAAAGGATGTTTTAGTTAATTTTTTTGAATCTTACTAGGTACCCGTAGCTTAACTTAATGATTTGTATAAGTGATAGTAATTGCTAGGACTACGGTCGAGTATTATTAGCTATAAAATGAACATGGTTATATGTTCAACAGAACTAGCAAGGGACAGAAATGCAGTTGTATCCAAGAGAAAATAATTACAGCAATAATCAGTGTAATTCATGATAATGGCTGAATTGAATTTCACACCATAGCTCCAAGCACTTACATTTAATGAATGTAGTTTGTGCTTGTTGACTAAAAAGGTTTTTAGCAGAAAATCGATAATGTAACTTCAGTGTTTCTAATTGCGTTTGCAATTATTTTTTTTTTAAGTAGCGGTTCAATAAGGATTTTGTAGAGAAAATTGAGGTATGTGAGTGCCGTGAATGCTGGTGTGTTAATTACTCTTCCTGTACATTAGTGCTGCGGTGCCTTAATATCTATTTATTACAACATATTGATTAAAATGGATTTGTATTCAATTTTAAGGCTAGCTAATGTAATGGACATTGAGACTTTTCTGGAAGCATTGGCTGGGATTACAGCAAGTCGCTGGCGTAATGAGGCTTCCTCCAAGAGGCAATTTCCGAACCCTTCGGACAAAGCTAGTGGTAGGCAAGAATGGGGAGGATCAGAATCTACTAGGCCCACACGGAGTGGTAAGGACACGTGGCCGCAGACACAGGCATGGTGAGGAGTCACCGAGCCTCACCTAAGATAACTCGTTTGGGTTTTTTTCTGAGTCTGAGGATGCCAGGATCCTCCCAGGGCAAAGCTTTTTGGCAGTGTCTTCTTATTTTGGAGAGGCTGAGGAACCTTGTGCTGCTTCAGCCTCGAGATCTTGGAGGAAGGAGGAGCACTGGCTTTACGTAGGTACCATGTTTGTGGTTCCCACCGGTGTAAGGTGGCCCAGGATTTTTTGCTTGACTGTGATCCATTTAAATGTTATTATTCTCATGGGTTCCACTAGAGCTGCTTCCAGGAGAAGAGGTGAGAATTCTTTTTTGTTCGGTTTTGTTTTGTTTTGAGACAGGATTTCTCTTTGTATTCTTGACTGTCCTGGAACTCCCTCTGTAGACCAGGCTGGCCTCAAACTCCCTGAGATCTGCCTGGCTTGGATTAATGGTGTGCGCCACCACCACCCAGCTAAGGTGAGGGATTCTTTAAGGAGGATGAGTACCTTGCTAGTGTCTATGCCTCTGAAGAGAATTCTTCTCCCTGAGTATTTCCTGTCTATAGGGAGGGGCAGAACCTTGAGGGCTCCTCCCTGTCTCCAAGACAGAATGATTTAATATTCTTGGACAAAACTAATCCTGTGCTTTTGGTAGGATGGCCATTTTTACTATTTTAATATTACGGATCTATGTAAGAACATGGGAGATCTTTGTATCTTCTGATATTTTCTTCAATTTTTTTTTTCTCAAAAACTTGACGTTTTTACTAAACAAGTCTATCACTTGTTTGGTTAGACTTACTTTATATTATTTTAGGCTATTGTGAAAGGTGTTGCTTCCCTGATTTCTTTCTCAGTCCCTCTGAATTTTGTATCTATGAGGGCCACTGATTTTTGTGAGTTAATCTTTTATTCAGCTACTTGGCTGAAAGTGTTTATCAGCTGCAGGAGTTTCCTGGTGGAATTTTTAGGGTCACTTATGTATACTATCATATCATCTGCAAATAAATGATACTTTGACTTCTTCCTTTCCAAGTCATATCCCCTTATTCTTCTTCAGTTGTCTTATTACTCTAGTTAGAACCTTAAGTATTATTATTATTATTATTTTCTCTTTTTGGTTTTTCAAGACAGGGTTTCTCTGTAGCTTTGGTGCCTATCCTGGAACTAGCTCTTGTAGACCTTGTTGGCCTTGAACTCATAGAGATCCTCTTGCCTCTGCCTCTGGAGTCCTGGGATTAAAGGCATGCACCATCACCGCCTGGTTTATTTTGAGTAGATATGGCAAGAGTGGACAGCCTTGTCTTATTCCTTATTTTAGTGGAATAACTTTGAGTTTCCCTCCATTTAATTTGATGTTGGCTATAGGTTTGCTATAAATTGCCTTTATTATTTATTTATTTTGTGTTTTTGAGACAGGGTTTCTCTGTATAGCCTTGACTGTCTGCTGTGGAACAATCTTTGTATACTGTAATTACTCTCATTAGTTACTAAAAGCTGATTGGCCTGAGCTAGTCAGGAAGAGAATGGGTGGGAGAGCCAGACGAGGGAGCTGCTGGGAAGAAGGGCAGAGTCTTGAGTTGAGAGGAAGACACAGATGAAGCAGGAGACAAACATGTTGTGCTGAAAGAAGATATTGCCACATGGTGAAGGGTAGATAGGAAATATGGGTTAGTTTAAGTTGTAAGAGCTAGTTAGTAATGAGCATAAGCTATTGGCCAAGCCTTTACTGTTAATAAGAAGTCTCTGTATGGTTATTTGGGACCTGACCAGCAGGAAGAAAAACTCTTCTACAGGATGTCCTGGAGTTTCCTTTCTAGGCCAGGCTGGCCTTGGTAAGTTGCCTTTATTGTGTTACGGTATGTCCTTTGTATCCATAATCTCTTTAAGACTGATATCATGAAAGGGTATTGAATTTTGTCAAAGGCCTTTTCTGCATCTAATGAGATAATCATGAGTTTTTTTTTTCTGTTCAGTTTGTTTATATGGTGGATTATAGTTACTGATTTTTATATATTCAACCACCCCAGCATCTTTGGGATGAAGCCTATTTGATCATGGTGGATGATTTTTTTTTGATGTATTCTTAGATTTGCTTTTCAAGTATTTTATTGAGGATTTTTGCATCTCTGTTCATAAGGGAAACCGTTCTGTAATTCTCTTTGTTGGGTTTTTATGTGGCTTGAGTATCAGAGTAATGTTGATATAAGTATTTGATATGTATTAAGTTTAAATTCATTTAAATAAAAATAAATGATGTATTTTTGAAAACAAAACAAACTAATCCTGGGCCTGCATCACCTTCTTTCCTCTTTGCTTGTGTAGTCATTGCCACCACTATCCCCTTCCTCTTTGATGTCTTACCCTGTGGTCATCTGCTGGTCTAACCCTGATGACGGTCAAGGATGCTCTCCTTTTCCAGATGAGGACAGCGAGACTCTATGCCAAGTCTCTGGTCTAGGAAGAGGCAGTTGTAAGGTCACTCAGAGAGGTTGACTTGGTCCCTCTGCCTTCCTGTCCACTTTTACTGAGTTCTCACATCTGTCCTCTACACACCACCCCCTACAACGAGGTCTAACCATCCCCCCTCCTCCCTTTACCCCATACCCTGTTCCTAAATCACTGTTGGGCAAATGATTTATGCCTGGGGACAGGTGGCTCTGACTAGATTGTACCTCTCTTTTTATGTCAGGCATGGGCTTTTGCAGAGTCTGGAGGCTGAGGTATGATCTGGAGCCTGCACGGGGCATTTCAATGTCTTGGGACCATGTTGGCCCTCACGTGCTAGAAAACACCTGCTTTCCAGAGAAGAAGCAGGATGGAGAAGGGGGCACAACTGGTGACTTGTCAGGACAGGGTAATGATGGGAAGAAGCATTTTCAGCCCACTGGACACCTACTGTATTCTTTTCTTCTTGAACTCAATTCTGATGTCTGCAATGGGGGGTAAACAATGGTTCTTATATTGACTTGCCCCTGGCTTCCTGTCAAGGCTGGGCTGGAGGCATCTCTTACTCTCTGGATTCTGGGAACTTTTGTAATTGTTGCCATTTGACATGTGGTCTTGTTATATATGTAGCTAAGGCTGGCCTTGAACTTCAGGGTGGCCCTCTTGCCTCAGCCTCCTCAGCGCTAGGGTTACAGGCCTGGACTATTGTGCCAGGCCCTGCAATCCGGAAACTTGGAAGTGTTTGCAAAGGATAGTGAACCCCTGTAATTAAAAAGAAGGATAAAAGCAGCTAGAAGAATGGAGCTTTTGGTATCAGGATTCTGTTCACTCTGCATGAAAATAGCTCCCCAGAAACAACCTCCGTCCTTTGCTGCCCCAATGAGGAAACACCCAATCCTTTGATAGACAGTCATTAATCTATGGATTAAAAAACCCACGCTTAGCCAACCTTCCTTGATCCCTTTTGGCACATGGTATAAACAGAATATGGCTCCATGGGGCCAACCAGGAGCCCAGGGTGGCAGAATGATGTCTCTGCTAGACTGGAAAAGACAGACACCCTGATTGTTTGACCAACAAATGTATAGAAAATAGCAGCTGGTAAGTAGCAATTACATAATAATCTTGTCCAAAGAAAATGTGGGCTCAAATTAAGATGATTTCACAGGAAAACATTAAGGTATACAAAGAGTTCTTAATAAATAGAAATAAATAGTGCAGGGTTTGCGCCATGGTTATTTTCGGTGGTTATCTGACCCGTCGCGGCGGCTGTTCAGGTGCATTTTCCGCAGGGCTCAGTGAGGCATTTTGCTCTACAAAAACAACTAGCTCCTTTCCAGCCAATGATTACTTGTAATTATGCTTTCCCCTGCTATTATTCTAATAGACCTGTCATGTTGCTGAGAGGACTTGCGTTTGGAATATACAACGGCTTTTATGGATGGACCGCGGGAACACTTAATATCGCCCTATTTTTGAATTATCAAGTTCTATCCTTTTGAAGTCTGTGTTAGTGGAACTCCTATTTATGAGATGTGCTGTGCTTAAAGGTTTGCTATTGATGAAGAGGTCCAACAGAGCCTTTATCGAAAGTACGGCAGCATTCTCCCTGAGAGATAAATAGCCGTGCTAAAAGGTATGGTGTGTACCTAGGCTGCAAATTACTAGCCAAGTACCTCGTCCCAGTATACTTCAAAAATACCTTTATGCTTCTTGTTTGTTCTCCTTTCCATTGAGATGAATGACATTTCTGAAACACAGAGGAGGGAGGTGCGCTGGTCGTCGCTGGTTATCTGCGTTAATTGCGTTGCAGGGTCTCATTTGTTCTGGCACAGGGTGTCTGTCTGCAGACACGTACGTGAACACAGCTCACAGACGCTACGCTTGCCATTTCGGGAATTTGCTTGGCTTTATGCTCCTTCAACCAAAAGGCTGGATTCCAACACTTTTTGGAGCCGGGGAAGGTGCATGCAAATGAATAGCCCACCTCGGCACCTGCTCTGAGGAATCTGCAAAGCTGGGGGCAGATCAAGGGCCTGTAGCTTTCAGGCAGGGTGGTGTGAGGGCCGGCCTCACTCCTAGGCTGAACAGAGGGAATAGGCAGCAGTAGAGACTTAGAATTGCGGGTATAGGCTAACACAAGAGGTGCTATCAAGAAGTGGTCTCCAGGTCTGGTTATCTGGGCCAGTTGGACAGCCACCACCTTTTGTTGAGGCTCCTCTTAGCAGCTCCACCAAATAGCTCATTTGTGGGCTCAGAGGTGGAAGCATTTGGGACTAAGGTAATTGGACAATGCAGGCTCTGTTTTGGCCCTGGGCATCCATGGGGTGTCGCGTGGAAAGATGCATGGAACGGTTGACACCCATAGGAGTCTGGAGGGAATTTGTGCTGCGGCTCTCTCACATGGTGTCCAAATGCATTCTGGAGCAGTCAAGCTTCCAGCTGGTCTCCTGGAAGCGGACATCGCTCCCCTGACAGCCGACATGGAAAACACAGAGGCAGGCCCAGGGAACAGCTTTGGACCATGCCACAAGAATTTCACATCGATTCCCCGAAGAAGGCAAGCTATTGCTCCAGCGCTCGTTGGCTGTTTTTCATTGAGAACCTTCATGCATCAGAACCTTGCCTGCACACTCCTTGTCTAATTCACCTTCACCCATATATTTTAGCATTACGGATAGCCTTTCCCTTAAGCTTGTCTATTTACTAGCTGGTGTGACAGATGACAACGACGCTGAGCCATGCTAGATGGCATTTGTGTGGCTCCAGCGCCAGAAGCATTCTAAGCCCGGGTGTTGCATATTTATTGATCTCCATATTCCCAATAATCTGATGCCCGTCACATTTGACAACACTATGCGGCGGGGTCAGCTAGATGGGGCTAATGAAACTGTTTCTAAGATGAATGTTGTTTTCCACAACATTACCCTTGCAAATAGCTGTCAGTGGGGGTATTTCACTGTCGGGCTAGGCATTTGAGAACCTTTTCCGTTGTTGTTGTTGTTGCTAATAGTTGACGTTAACATTAAACAAAACCTGAAGCTATTAGGTTTTAGAAATTGTATATGAGAGAAAACATGGACGGCTTGGCATCTCTCCAAATGAAAATCTTATTAGCAGGCGTGGTGCTTATGGCAAAGTCCTCAGTAATTGGAGATTGGCTTGGCTGTCTAAAACACTTGACAGATTAGCCCGAGATGATATGAAAAACCAAATGGGAAACAGCGAAGTCTGGAGGATTAAACAGGCAAACAGAAAGGCTTGCTGCGGACGAGGGGTACGAAGCACTTCCTGTTTCTTAGCTTCTTGCTGCTCGTGAGCAGCTGGCACCAAACACGGGGAGCTTTAAAGAAAGCCTTGCGAAGAAATCGTCACAAATAAACAACGCAGAGGGTTTGCAAAGAGGACCTAATATGAAGAAGCGCTGCGCGTGGCTTAGTGGCATACGTGCCTCTGGGCACTGAGGAGAATGGTAGAGATGGATCTCCATGCCGGCCCCTTGAAAGTCCTGCA
Source organism: Chionomys nivalis (assembly GCF_950005125.1). Lineage (NCBI taxonomy): Eukaryota > Metazoa > Chordata > Mammalia > Rodentia > Cricetidae > Chionomys > Chionomys nivalis. Next base: position 65,324,964 of record NC_080093.1, on the reverse strand, counting down.
GAGGGCCAGCTAGAGACATCACACTGTATGTCCGTGGTTTCCGTGCTGGGTAGTGACCTAAAAGGCCCGTTCTTTAGTCTTTCTCTGTGTGTTTCTGTACATGTGTGTGCAGGTGCGTGTGTGTACAAATGCACAAGGAGACCGGAGGTCAGTATCAGGTGCCCTTTATTGTTCTCCATCCTTTCTTTCGAGCCAGGCCCTCTCACTGAACTCAGGACTCACTGATTGGTTACACTGACTGGCCAGCGGCCTCAGTGAACCTGCATGTCTCCCTACCTCCCTCCCCTTCCAGGACCAGGGTTCCAGATGTGCTCTGCCATGCCCAGCTTTTTACATAAATGCTGGGGATTTGAACTCAGGTCCTCACGCTTGTATGGCAGGCACTTTGCTAAGCACGCTATGTCCCCAGGCCTTGAGCATTCTTTCTAATGAGAGCTTTCTGAGTAGAATCAAGGTGGTTCTTTAATCAGTCAAAATTCATAGGTGGTTCTAAGCTCCTGTGTGCTAAGATTTCTGAGAACCTTGCTGCCTGCCTTGAAGAATTTTCAGTTCTTTGGGAAAAGCCTCTTTAGTGTTCGTTTACAAAAGCAGGTTTATTGAGTGGGCTCCTGGAGCAGACCCAGACAGGAATCTACAGTGGAATTAATAATCCTCAACTACTGGTTCATCCAGTTGCTCCTCAGCAGTGACGTCATTTCTCCAGGGCAAGCATTTGGGGACATTGACTCACACACTGCTCACACTCAGAGGTTGGAGAACCCCTCCGGGCTTGTTTGTTGTGTGGGGTTGAGGGAAGGAGGCCAGACAGAAGCTGACTAACGCGCCCTTTTCTTTACTGGGTGTCAGGCCTCTGTCCGGCATGACCTCATTTGGGCCATCCCTTTTCACCACGTGAAGGGAAAAGAACTGTCCAGTCCGAGCAGTGAGGGTCAGTGCTGGATAGAGGCTCATGTTCTCTTCGGAGGCGACTGCCTTCTCCTCCGTGCCTACCCCACCAGCCACCACTATGGAACATGGATAGCTCCGAGAAAATACGCTCTCTCTTATAAATACCTAGGAGGGATAAAGGAAATGAAACCAGACAAAGACAAAAAAAGCCAGCTTCACGTGAGGCTGCGTACAATTGAAGAGACAAAATTCTCATTAAAGAAAAAACACCATCAAAGAGGATCCTGTAAAGAGATGAGAGTTAAAGCCACCCGAGGTAGTTTTAATTTAGGCAGGAGCAAATTACATGGTTAGTAGTTGCTATAGTAACTGCTAGACAATATGGTATTTATGTTGCTATTGAGATGTCTTATACTTCACCAAAATAAGAGTGGAAAGGGTCTTTAGGAGCATGCACACGCCGCCCGTAACAGGCGATTCTCATAAACATTTTACTCCTTCTGGCTTAGTGTTTATTTATAATGGAATTAGTATCTACAATTATCCACAGCCCGTGAGGGTTTGTTGTTGTTAGAAATTTCTCCTAAACAAGATGTCCATTTCACTGCCTAATCCTCCTGGCATATCTGAGGGCACCCTGCCTGCCAATTTGGCTGGCTTCGGAGAGGAAAATTCTGGGGTTCCCTTGTGGTATTGGTGGGCCAATGAGGAGCTACTGAATCAAACCCAAAGATCAAGAAAGCTAAGGAATTCAGGGTAGGAAAAATGCTGTGATTTATATGTTATTTTTCAAGTTTCGGATAATTAGTATAATTTTGAAAAGCACTTGAGATCCTTTCTGGAGACAAGATGTTCAAAAGAGTCAGTGCTGTTGATGCCAGTGTCTCACGTGGGCGGCTGGAGCCGGTATAGATGGTGTGTGGGGGGGTGATGGCAGGGAGAGAAGCTACCATTTTGCCTTGAGACATCTGTGGACAGGCTCGGGTTTGTGGCTGTGGACGCTTGACTGTAGACATCAGAGGAAGACACCTAACCACAGTTCTTGTCTTTCGCAGCTCCAAGGTATCTCTTCTGATGTGGCTCGGGCAAATTCAGTTTGCTTGCATCTAGTTCTTTTAAATGATCAAGATGAAACAAACTGATACTAATTTAATTAAACTGTCCTCATCAGTCAGGCCTCCTTTGGTTTGGGACAGAAAGGAGCGTTTTGAGGAAAGGGAAGCGCAGAGGGAAGGTTTCACTCCTAGGTGGCAGCTCCCTGGAAGTGCTGTTGGAATGAGCCCAGCTCCTGCACATGCTCCTGGCTTGCTCTCAGGCAGTTTGCTCTCTGTAAGGTTACATGGAGTCTGGTGGGGTGGGTGTTGTCTTCGGCACTAGGAAATCCAAGTTCTAGTCCCAGGCTCGGCCATCTCCTAGGACTGTGGCCAAAGGTGACCAGCCCAGTAATAGCTCTCATTTGTAAAATGACCTTTAGGATGTCCACTCATTCAGGTGTAACTGGGGTGATCAGCTTTCTTTCCATCAGCGTAAAAACAGCCTGAACTAATCAACTATAAAGAGACGAGTTTGATTTGGTTCACAGTTTCGAGGTTCCAGTCTAGGATTAGTTGATTCCACTGTGTTTGGGCCTGTGGCAGGGCAGTATAGAGAGAGGGAGGAGGGCAGGGGAAAGATGGAGAAGGAGAGGGGAAGGGTGAAGGAAAGAGAGGGGAAGAGAGAGAGGGAGAGAGAGAGGGAAAGGGGGGAGGGAGAGAGAGAGAAAGGGGAGAGGAAGAGAGAGAGGTAGGAGACCCATAGTCCTTTTCCAGGGTACTTGCCCAATTACTGAGTGACACCTTCCCACCCTTCACTGTTCTATCAGCCCCCCCCCCCATAGCAACAAGCTAGGAACAAGTCTTTAACATGTGGCCTTTGGAAGCCGTGTTCCCTGGACATAGCAGAACTACATGAAGCACAGGGCTGGGACACTCAGTCTGTGTCTGGGCTTTAAGGTCTAGTTCTTAACAGTTGCTCTTAATCTCATCTCCTGCTTTGGTTGATCTTGGCTGCCAGCTGGTCACCGGATCTCTCTGGCCTCAGTGTTCTTGTCAGCATAATGGCACCATTGGTCCTGGCACCCTCAGAGGGCCCTGTCACTTGTCCCCATCCTGTGACTGTACAGCATCTGCTTTTATAGGATGCTAACTACCGTGGCTTTCCTTTAGGGAACACGCGGAGAGACTTCTCCAATCTTCATGGTCAAATGCAAATTCCTCTTGTTTCTCTGAAGTGGAAGAGTCGCTCAAATGAACAGCCAGTTTGAAATCAATGTGGCTTGGCTTTTAGGGCTGGTAGGAGCCGAAGTCATCCGTTCGAGCTCTTTGCCTTCAGGCTGAAAATGGGTTCCAATTCTTATTTCATAAACGAAGCAATTGAATTTCTCCTCAGAGCTCAAGTGACCAATGCCATCTCTCGACCCGCAGTAATTTGGAAGCCTCTACTTGCTCTGAGTTTGTGCTTCCGGAGAGTTCTGCACAAGAAGCGGTCCCAGCCATCGAGACAGCTCAGTGGGCTGGGGCGCTTGCTGCCCTGTCTGGACACTGGAGCTCAGTCCCCAGAATCCATATGGTAGAAGGAGAGAAATAACTCTTGCAAATTGTCCTCTGTCCCCACATGGGTTCTGTGGTATATGCATGCCTGCCAACACACACACACACCACACACACACACACACACACACACTGATAATAATAGTAAATTTTAAAAGGAGCATTTCTGAGAAAGAACATTTACATGTATGCCAGCAACTCTCCGTTCAGTTATTGTCCACACGAACTGCATTCCACAAGACAGCCAGGGAGAGAACCAAAGAGGAGAGCTCTCAGTCTACCCCAGCTCTGTGCCTGCGGTGCCTCAGTGTCCCAGCCGTGCAAAACTCATTAGACCACAAAACAAGCAAATAAGAGTCAATTCTTTTTCTTTTTCTTTTTTTAATGTCTAGTCCCAGAAATCCTTTGGAATAATATGTCCGAATGGTTATCTCATCTGTTGAAATTGGCTGGGAAAAGCTCAGGATCTCTCGAAGTATTTATGAGATTTCTAGGTAATGGCTGGCTTTCTCCATGCGAATGGAATTCCACACCGGCCTTCTGAATGTATAGGCAGTCTGGCACATTTATTCTCATAGAAGGTAATTATTACAGCCCCCCCTCCCGAAATGAGCCTTTTGCTTTATGTTTTCAGTGCGAACGTGTGAAATATTAAGATATTTTACTGCCTTAATGCTCTGAATTGTTTGCCTCTCCATATTGCAATCTAAAACTCATTAACAGTTGAACAATTTAATCAGAATGAATCAAGTTGCGGAATGGATGCAGGGGCAGTCCGCAGAGCCATAAAGCACGCCTGAAACTTTTCCGAACAGCTTCATAAAACTTGGAAGGCGGCGAGAAAGGGGTGATTATCCCGGACGGTGTCAAGGCACACGGAACCTGCAGCCGTGAACTTGGTAATTGGTCTTCCTCGCTCAGCGCATTTGCTGAGCTTGCTCTTGGTTCATGGGATGGGCCCGCGACTACAGGGATTTAATCAGAAAACCCTCCTGCAAGGGTTTCCTCTTCACAATGGGCATGCCCAGGAAAGCAAAATCAGAGTGGATCTATTAGGCCTGACTTTAATTTCAGGAGTGGTCCTCTTATAGAATACCTCCCCACCACGGTTGCCAGGAGACCTCAATTTTAAGATCTTATAATTTAGTTTAACCTGTGCGTGTATGAGTGTATGTGTGTGTGTGTGTGTGTGTGTGGTGTATTTATGTGTATATATTCATGTAGGTATGTGTATATGTGCACGTGTGTGCAGTGCATGTGGAAGCCAGAGAATAATATCAGGTATGTTCTTCAATAGATTTCTATCTTATTTTTTTTTCAAGACAAGGTCTCTTACTGGACCTGGAGATCACTCGGCGAGGCCAGCTGGCTAGTGAACTCCAGGCATCCTCTTGGCTCCACTTTCCAAGTGCTGGCATTATAGATACATGCTCCTGTACCCAGGTTTCCCTGTAAGTGCTGGGGACCTGAACTCGGGTCCTCATGCTTACACAGGGAACTCTTTACAGACTGAGCTGTCTCCTCAGCCCTTCATTATAAAGAGTAGTATTTATCCCAGGATTCTCTGCAGAGACAACCAAGGGTCTTTCTTGTGAAGGTGGGTTTTGGTTTCTTTGGGTTGTACTCACATCAAGTATCTGGCAGAGTCCGCGATAAGATACACTTGAATTTAAGGTCATTACTAGTGTGACCAACTCTACCCAGAATACCTAGGACTGTTGTCCTGTTAACACAAATATTTCCCATGTCCTGGGATTCTATCAGCTCACAGGCTAGTGGGAATGGTTGCCTGAGATGAGTCTCATGCCCGAGATAGCTCTGGCTCTGACGCTAGAACTCACTTTCTTCTATTGTAAGAATTGTGCCTATAGCCCCTAAAGCAGATGGTTGTCCAGAATTATGTATTTTGTTCATGGTTTTGACTTTTTCTGAGGTTGAGTTGAAGCATCTTTTTAGAATTCTGACATAAGCCTGGGTGTCAGAGATTTATCCATCTCACCGCCCAAGTGAGACTTGTAAAAAAATATGTCATCACAGTTTTAATCTTATGAATTCAAGGTGCGCTATGTACGCCAGGCACCTTTGTTGTTTCTAAATTTACACAGTAAAGCACTGTATCGCTCCTGCGCAGTGGAGATTGTTCCAAGTCTATCAACATCCAATCTTGTCACTTTGCTCTTTCTCATCGTGAAAATTGGCCATCAGGACTGGGTTTCCTCAGAGAAAGAGATTTCCCGACCTCCTCTGATGCCCTGATATTTTTTAATGTTCAGGGAGATCAATCTTAGCCCCACTACCTCTGCCCTGTGCCAACCAGGCCCGAGGCTGCTCTGTCTGTGGGGTTGCCATAGTTATAGCTTATGAGGGCCAAGTTCCTTAGTGCCTGAGTCCATGCCAGACAGACATGACTTGGCCAAATCTGACAAAGATACTGTGGGCTGTGCCAGCTGGTAGAGGCACCTTTGCTCTTGACCTGGACACACTGGTTCTATAATAGGCACAAACTCTTGATCCCTGATTTCCAGGACAGCTGTGGCCCATGGCTTACGAGGAACCACTAAAGAAAGTTGGCCAGTTCCTATGAGTTACCACTGGGCTTGTGAGATGTCTCAAGTTCAAACTCGCTTTGTTTATTATGTAACGTTTGTGTATAGAATGTTTCCTTTCTACTCATTTTACTCAAGACTCTAGTCTATCTGGATTTACTCTTGATATTGTGCTGACTGTCTTACGTTGGGTTAATCAAAATTTGTGTGTTATTTCTGTGTTCTTAGTGGCTACCCTCCCATTTTAACATACATACTTACATTAACAAATAACATTTCTTAGTTTCTTTATTCTTCTTTCTTCTAAATCCTAGAAGGCTATTAGAACATTGCCGACCAGCCTCAGCAGCATGAAACATTTTGGTAATGCTATTCCATGTACCCGTCATCCTTACCACTATTACTGTTGCTGTTACAAACATGATGGATTATTTTCAGTAAATCCCAGACATCATGTCTTTCCATGCTCCTCCCATCCGTATAACCCTATGCCATTATCATAGTAAACAAAATTAAATAACAATAACATTGCTCTATCTCTCCAGGTTTAAATTTCTCTAGTTGCTGTAAAAATCTCTCTTATATGGTGTGTTTGAATAACTGGCCAAATTCAGTTTCATGTTCCACGTTTGGTATTTTCTTTAAGTACATCCCATCTTGTCCCTCCATTTTTTTTTTTTTTTTTGGTTTTTCGAGACAGGGTTTCTCTGTGGTTTTGGAGCCTGTCCTGGAACCAGCTCTTGTAGACCAGGCTGGTCTCGAACTCACAGAGATCCGCCTGCCTCTGCCTCCCGAGTGCTGGGATTAAAGGCGTGCGCCACCACCGCCCGGCTTGTCCCTCCATTTTTAAAAAGTCCCTGTCTCTGTCTCTCTCACTGTCTTTCTCTTTCTCTCATATGCACATTTTTGAGACAGTGTCTCATATAAGTTGCCTCAAGCTCACTATACATCTGAGGTTGGCTTTGAACCTTGGACCCTCCTATCTCTATCTCCTAAGTGCACTACATCAAACTCAAACATCATTTCTATTTTTGAAGTAACTTTGAACTATATAAAGTTCTGAAGTGTGCTAGCTGCTTCTAACCAGGGCTCTGTAGTTTAGCCTTCCGTTCGTTAAGACAAATCAGCACTTGACTTCAGTAACTATTTTAATTCTATTTCTAGGGTGGGACAACTTAAATGAAATGTTTCCCAACTTCTACGCACCCATCACCCCAGTCTTTTCTAGAACTTCTTCCTGCTGGGGTTCCAATGGAGTCCCCGGTGTTACCAATATGATGGTATCCAGAGGTAATGGGGCTTTTCAGAGGGGATTAGGTTATGAAGTCTTTCCCTCGCAGTGGGTTAAGATCTTCCTAGGAGAGATTTTCCAGAGCATAAGGCTCGCTTGTTGTTCTACCTGCTGTGGGAAGACAACACCCATCTCCTCTGAAGGTGGTATCTTAGAAGTGGAGAATATCCTCCCCCAGTCCCTGAACCTGCTGGTGCCTTCATCTCGGCTCCACAGCCTCTGGAACTGTGAAGAAATAGATTTCTGTTCTTTATAAAGAAAAATTTCGACTTTCGTTTTGGGACACTCAATCTCTCCATCAGACCCCTCTGCTCAGGGCTCAGGAAGCTATGCAGAAGAAGAGGCGTAAAGACTGTAAGAGCCAGAGCGGATGGACGACACAAAGGAATCCATGTCTTTCAGACGCCACAGGCTGGGTCTGCACTTGAACTCCCAGAGACTATGGCAGTATGTGCAGGCCTGTACAGGTTCAATCCAGGCAGGTCCCAGCCTTGACGGGGGAAGCAGACACAATCTTCCATCTCAGACTGAGAAAGAAGCCATCTCCAATGACATCTGCTTGCAAATGAAAACATTAGTTTTCTCCAGTGGAGCCTCACTGAGTGTGTTACCCACACTTCACCCCCTTCATGGCAGTCCCCATGCCTATTACTAGACGGCCAAAACAGAATAAACACAGTGGCAGACTTATTTTGGTCTCATATTGCTTTGTTTGGGCTTTTTTTCTTCCCTCCCTCCCTCCCTCCCTCCCTCCCTCCCTCCCTCCCTCCCTCCCTCCCTCCCTCCCTCCTTTTTGTCTTATTGATCTTTGACTTGAATACTAGGATTTCAGATTTTGTGTTTTTATGAGTTTTGTTTTTGTTTGTGTCCTCTGTGTGTTTTTCTTGTGATTTTCCCTTGGGTTTTTCTCTTTCTTTCTTTTCTTTTCTTTTTTTTTTTTTTTAAGACAGGGTCTCTCTATGTCGTTCTGGCTGTCCTGGAACTTACTATCTAGACCAGGCCGACCTTGACTTCACAGAGATCCACTTGCTTCTGCCTACTAAGTGCTGGGATGAAAGGAAAGTCCTGTCATGTCCAATTTTTTTGTTTGTTATTTTGTTTTGTTTTCTAAATTCTGGCTTGTTCAGGATTTTTTTGTTTGCTGTTTTTTCTTTTGAGAGAGAGAGAGAGAGAGAGAGAGAGAGAGAGAGAGAGAGAGAGAGAGAGAGAATATGATGTTGGGAGGATGGAGCATCGAGGAGGACTGGGAAGAGTTGGGAGAAGGAAAACCATGGTCAGAATTTATTGTATGAGTTATTTTCAATTAAAATATTTAAAAATAAATAAATAAATTACTTACTCTTAGATAATTACACATCAGCCACCAATAACACTGGGTAGAAAGACAGAAATATGGGCTCTACTGAAAATACATTTCCTGTCTCTACACCTTACTACTCTAGGTCCTTACGTGTATAAGCATAGTTTACAGTTTTGCCTTTTGGTGTCTGACTTATTGTACCTCATGATGCCTTCAAAGTTGATCCATGGTGCTACTTGGAACAGGACTTTTTTTTTTTTAGATAGGGTCTCATTTGTAACTCTGGCTGGTATGTAGACTAGGCTGCCCTTAAATTTACAGAGATCTGCTTGAGTTCTGGGATTAAAGGTGTGTGCCGCCATATCCCACCCAAATCCTTCAAATTTTAAGAATGAATACGATTCCATTGTATGCCTGTGCCATCTTTTATCTGTTTGGTGGTGGATGCTTGGGCTGCTTCTGCCTTCTGAGATTGTAAATGGGAACGGCGTTGCCGGGTAAACGGTTTCCCCATTCATCGGTGATATTCGCCTACATCTGTTATCTTCATATGAGATACTAAATGATGATATTTCTAGTATCTTCTAGTTACAAATTTTCAGGACAATAAATTGATAGAATTTATTGTGACATCACTTTAGCTACTGAGACAGCCATGCCACTGACTGCCCTGTCTTTAGATTCTGTAATTATACGCTTTGTACAAATTTGGACCCCTCACCTCTGTGTGCTTGGGGCTTTCATTGCTTGGAGGATTGGAGAACTTTCGTTGTCTGCCTCATCAATAGATGTTACCTGGTTCTTGCTTCCTGAGGTGAGAACTTTCTAGCCATATTTTACTGGAGGGTTTTGGAGGGGACCACTCTATTAAGCTGTGTCTCAGTTGGAGATTCTTTTTCTATGTGGGTCAAGGGCCCAATCCATGTTCACATACAGGCGTTCTGCCCTTCAGCCCTGACCTTAGACTCTATGTGTGGATCTCATGTCCTGTTGGGTCCCAAGTGATGCTCTTCTGTGTTTGCCAACCGTACTCAGAATGTTCTCTTCATCCCTGGTACCCAGAGGCCTCCCTCTCCTATTTCCAAAGTTATCTGTGTATTTCATTTGGGTGTTCTGGTTCATTCAGCATCTCCACATACAACAAGGGGGAGAAATTCTCTAGGAGTTGAGGTCTGCTTAATCCTTGAAAGGTGTGAGATCCTTGTTTTCAATAATTAGACCAAAGAGTAAAGTGAGGTGGGATTTGCAGGTAAGTATTTGCTATGCAATAGTCTCTCTCCAGAAGGGAGTTTTGGAGGGTTGGAACTTTATCTTTACCCATGTTATGTCGTCTGTGTTGCTAAGGGGCTGCCTGTCCTGCACGTGGGTGTTCTGAGCTGTGCTCATTTATGTATCTGCATTGTTGGCAGGAGGAGAGAAAAGCCAATCACTAAAATGATCCTATTGGCCTCTTCCCTAAGTTCAGCCACTGCAAACAAGCTGCATGTTGTTACAGGCCTTTGGGAGGAAAAGGTCACAGAAAGAAAAGCCCAGATAGTTCTGATGGCATAATTAGGAAAAACCATTTAATTTTCTTTCATATGCCTGGTTGTGCAATCAACCAGGTATGTAACACCTTCTGCTCATTTCTAATAGAGCACAGAGTTGACCTTTCCTCTTCCAAACAGGTGGGCCATGGTCCTCTCTTCTACAGCACTGGGGTTTCTACATCGAGGCTATGGCTTTATGCTGGAAATAACTTGAGACTGAATTGGTCAGAGTGGCGGAGAATGCAATCTAACATTGAGGTTCTCTGTGTCTCAAGAGCACCTTCATCTTCCACAGAGGCGCAGCCTCCCCATGGCCCATGCCATAGTCAGAGACCAGGCTTTGGCAGCGTCCGTTACCATCACCTGCCAGTGTGGGCTCTGCTGGTATGGAGTAGAAATCTTAAGCGTGAAGAACAAGTTGTGGAGGCCCCTCGTACCATAGGGAACGCCAATTGCTGTTTCTTCTGATTTAGCCCTCATTTACAGCACCCTAAACAGACAGGACCGACTGGAGACTCTACAGTTTCTAAGCAGACATCTGTCACAACCATTCTCTTGCATCATCCTTCAGCAAGTCCCCCAAAGCCAAGTCTAATCTCCTCGTCTGGCACTCAGAGCCTCTGTATGAAGCCTATTGGCCAGCTACCCTCAGATGGTCTTTGCTCTTGGTCTGTAGCTCCTCCTTGGATGTGCAATCCCCTCTTTCTCGGAGACCATGGAATTAATCCTTGATGCATGGGACCAAAGACAACAGTGCTGAGACTCCCTGAACTCCATTGTGTGGCGTTGCTGACCTTCTCCAGCTGGATTCAGCCTTAGGCTGGGTTTGGACCTTGTTGCTTCTTTGCTGCCACGGTTAACTTGACTGTATACTGGGTACCCAGATATTTGGCTCCACATTATTTGTGGGTGTGCCATGAGGATTGTTTCTGGATAAAATTAGTGTTTGCTTTGTGCTCAGTGAAGCAGAGAACTCTCCCCATGGTGAGTTAGCATCTTCCATTGAGATCCTGATGAGAACCCCAAATGGAGGAAGACAGACTTTACCCCTCCCACCTGACACCGTCTACTCCTATCCTCACACTGGATTTACTCTGTCAGTGCTGTGCTCCTTGGGCTTCAGGTCTTGAATTGTATTGTTGCCTGTCCTGGGTCTCTAAATTACAAATGGCTGATTGCCACACTTCCCAGCCTTCCTTGTGAGCCAATCCTCATGACAGACTCCTTCTATCTAGTCGACTGTCTCGGTTTCTCTGGATAAACTTAACCGAACTCCAATTGCAAAATGCATCCTTCCCTCTCAGGATTTATTGCCCTGGTTCCCTGAGTGTGCTTCTCTATCTCCATCTCTGAGAATTTGCCATGCCAATCTGTTAATATTATCTAATTCCTACTACACATCTTTGGAGGTGTCTTTCCTCGTTTGAAGAAATCAATGGCAACAAAATGAGTAAAAGGACACTTTGGACATGGGTGTTTATAGTTGAGTCTCCTCCATATGGGAAAGCTGGACCAGAGAATCTTGTGGCAGATTCCACCCTGACATCAGACTGTCCATTGACACACTTTGGTTTCCCCCATGGAGGTTGGGCTAGTTTCCCAGACTAAAAGGATCAGAGGGCAGAACCATTTTGTGTTCCAGCAGGAACACTGTTGCCATGGAAAGGTGCTGAGTGGGTAGGAGAGTAAGCCAGTTGGAGAATGAAGTGACCAGGGGAAACCACTACGCTATGAACAAAGCCATCAATGGGACTATCTGGAGTGGCTCCTGCGACCCTCATGAACCCAGAGAGCAAAGCACGGTTACTCCAATCTGAGGAAAGAGCTGACCTGAGCTACGTGTGCAGAAGAGGACCATGGGCTCACTGAAAAGAGGATTGGAGAGGGCTTTGCTGCGCTGAGACCTTAGGCACAGCTGCCTATCTGACTACCCATTCCTCTCTGTCCAGCCATTGTTCTCTCTACCCAATCATCCATCTACCCATCATCCATCAGCTCATCAGTGTTTAATCATCCATCCACCTATCCGTTATCCATTCATTCCTCTTCCTCCCCACTTCCTACTCTTTTCAAATATCCCCGGTACACTAGGGATTAGAAACACCAAGAGGGCAGGAATGCTGTTTCTACCTCCATGGAACTCGGTGTGTCTACCCGTTACTTGCCTTACTGCTGTGACAAAATCTCTGGCAAGAACACCTGACAGAAGGGTTTGTTTTTGGCTTACAGTTCTAGAGGACACAGTCCGTCATGGTGGGGAAGGCCTGGTGGCCGGAGCAGAAGGCAGCTGGACACATTGCGTCCACAGTGAGGAAGCGGGGAGAGATGACTGCTCATTCCCTGGGATCCTAGGCCATGGAGCGGTGCCACTCACGTTTAGGATGCCTCTTTACAGCCCAGTTACTGTTGTCTAGATACCCTCTCACAGACATGCTCAAGGATCTGTTTCTATGGTGATTCTAAATTCCATCAGATTGTCAGTGGAGATGAACCATCGCAGGGTGTAATGGGAAAAACATCACACAGGCTTCGGTGTATTAGGATAGAGACTCAGAGGTACACCCCCCTCCATCCTGTGAGCCACATTTAAGTTTGCCTGAGCTAGGCAAGGCTCTGCAGAGGAAGCGGGGCTAAGAAGCAGCATTCATTGCATCCATTGCCTTGGGCTTCGTCTTCTTCCTCGCCTCTAGGAGAAGAGCATGGGGCCAAATGATACAGATGGAAAAGTTTTCATCACTTCCTAAGTGATGGACCCAGATCTTATCCTGGGCTCCTATAAAATGGATGGAGAGCTAGTAGGAGACAGAGGTAGTTCAACCCTGGCCACTGATTGGAACACCCACTTTTAGGGAGGCTTCCAGATCTTGTCCCAGCACTGACCGTTGTTCCAGAAGAGCTAGTGGAAAACTTCATTATCCTACTCCTTGTTCCCAGGACAAGGCTAAAAGAGGCTCTCCAAGTTTATCCAGGCCCTACGACCTCATTGTCTGTATTGAGACAGGAGCATTCCAAATTTAATAGCCTCCATCCAGAGTGATTCAAACCCTGAAATTTAATTATCTTAACGTTAAGTGTTTTGTGTCCAGTTATGGCGCACTGACCATTCCCAGGTAGCAGGAAGCTCTGGGCAGCTAACCCACCTCCACCTTAGCGGGAAAGGAAACTGAATATATTTAAAGGGAATTTCCCCCAAAGTAATTGCCTTCCATGAAACACCGAGGAGGCTTCAGGACCGAATGTATACCGCCGGCGGCTGTGGATGAGAGCTACTGTATTTGGTGTGGTTCTCATTAATCCTGGGTCTCCAGGAGGAGCGACGTGAAAGGTTCCTACTGGAAGTGACAGCTGTTTATGGTTCGCGATTGCATTAAACAGGCTCTTAAATGTGGGTTAAAGGCCTCCATGAAATATAGAATATACCTTAAAACGTGGCCGAAGTGTTTTTTGCCATTTTGGACCTCGCATCATTTACAGAATTAGCATCGCTTTTGGTTAATCAACTGCCAGTGCAAATTGCTGTGGTCTGAATCGCTTCTCAGCTCCAGTAAGCACAGTTTGCTTTGGCCTGTTGCTTTTTTTTTTTTTTTTTTCTCTCCCTCCCCTTTCTTTCTTCTTCCCTTGGGCCTTCCAAAGGCCTTCAGCTGATGGAGAGCTTTTAATTTCACATTTTGGCCCCCACCACAGGTGATCAACAAAGGTTTCCCCACTGCTCCGGCTGGGGTCATCCGGCCTCCCGTCAATCCCACTCCCATAATTACACCCAAAAGGTGCCTGAGATCCACAGCTAATTTGCGGCCTCTGTTTAGCAGAATTTAATAGCAGGTATTACTGCTGCCGCCGTAATTAAGGACCTTTGTCAATAAGACGGAATGGATGGCCACACTTGGTTGTAATCAGTGGGCTCTCGAGAGCCGGAGGAGTGAAAAAGAGAGAAGCAATCCATTTTGTGAATAACACCGCCTCCTCGGCCTCCTCCCCCTCCCAGCTCGGGGGATGGAATAATAATTCCCCAGGCAACGAAAGTACAGGAATAAAAGTACTTACCCTCCAGCCGGTGATTTTTTTTTTGACTTTTTATTTACTCTACTGAGCTTTCTTATTTGCCCCAGGCTGCATTTGATGAAGTATTGTTTAAACAGCACGGAGCAAAATGAATGAAGGGCAGAAGGGAGAGGAGGCGGGATTTTAACCAGGTGGCCGGGGAGGCGCCCTTCTTGAAGGTGGATGGCGTGATGCTTATCAATTATATTTCCCAGGGATAAAAAAAAAATAAAAAAAAGAAAAGAAAAGAAAAGGAAAGGAAAAAAAAGAAAGAAAAAAAAAGAAAAAGAAAAAAACCCTTACAAAACCAAGTGGCTTCATGAAGAGGTGGAGGGTGTCATTTTGCGCAGTCTTTGAACACAGCCATTCAGCTCTAAATGGGTCGCCTGTAACAAGCGAGAAGTGAACTTGGGGAACGCTGTCACCCTCCCTAATGTACCGATGAATGGCCTGGGGAGGGGGCAGCCATGAACGGGAGGGGGCAGGGGCTGGTGGCCACAATTCAAAGACACCGCCAAGGTGTGTGCCCCTCACGGTAATTGGAGAAGAAGCTGCCTTCCCTCGCCGATTTCTGGCCTTTTTACTGGTTTTAACAAGCATGATGCTTTTAATAGTGCTTTGAGTACCACCTTTTTATACTTTCTCCCTTTTTAAAGCAGCTTCAACTATACTCTTTCCGTCGCTAATGTCTGAAAAACTTCTCCCTTTAATCATTCCTGGATGAGGCAGCAGACAGGAGCCCTTGCCTTTTGCAATTACGGTTGGATAGCTGTTGCCTGGCAGGGAAGGTGGGGGCATCTAGGAAGCACTGGTGTGTGTGTGTGGA
Organism: Chionomys nivalis; assembly: GCF_950005125.1. Lineage (NCBI taxonomy): Eukaryota > Metazoa > Chordata > Mammalia > Rodentia > Cricetidae > Chionomys > Chionomys nivalis. Next base: position 65,309,955 of record NC_080093.1, on the reverse strand, counting down.
GGGGTGCAGCTGTGTGTGTGTGGTTCTCATACATCTGCTGAGGACACAACAGAGGCCTCTTGCTAGGGCAGGCCAGGGGTCAAATTTAAATGCCCGAACCTACAGGGTGGAAACAAAATTCTACCTCACTGGTACTGATGATGCCTCTGGATCTGTCTGGTCGCTAGGAAAAAGACTTAGGTTGGTGTCTGTTCCAGGACCTGGCCCCTATTCCTTGCCCCAATGCCCATCGCATCATCTCAGTTTAGGAGCCAACCTTAGGCCGGGCTAATGGTTGGGTCTTCCTGTCAGTAGCGTGCTGAGGTTTCAATTTCCATTCTGGGTTGCCCCAGAAGTCAGGTGTTGCTGGCTTCAAATGTAGGTTCAGCGATAGAGCTGTACCCAGGACCAGTGTACACACAGCTTTTGTACTTCTCAGTGGGCTGGGAGAGGCTAAGCTTCTGACTTACTGGCCTATAGGATTGGTGGGTAGAGAATCATGACTTCCAGAGGGGTTGACCTGGGGTAGGGAGTCACTGCCCTAGCCTTACTTTCTCATCCTATTCTTGGCTTCTGAAAATTGTCTTGTGGTTCTGAAATGATTCTTCAAACCAGAGGTGGGCAGATACCTTGGGGAAACTGAGGGTAGGGCAGGGACTAGCTTCTCTGGTGCTTCTGAGAGTGTCTTTGGTATCATAGGAACACCCATTCTCTCCCCTTTTGCTCAGACTCCTTGGGGGTGCAGGTTCCAACCCTGGGGCAATCTAGTTCAGCTTGCTAAAGCATTATACTAGATAGTCTTATCTAGCAGAAGATAAGAAGTCCCTTCTCAGTCAGGCTTGCTAGGTGCAGGGGGCATGCTGGCAGGCTCTCAACACCCATCCGGGGCAGTCCCTTCTGCTTGGCACTTGACGTTGGCTTACCTTTGGGATCGAGGGATCCGCTAGATCCTGGGAGTTATTGATATTGTGGTTTTAGCCTTGTTCTGGGATTACAGCAGCAGGCCATGCTGTCACTTTCCATTGACTGTTGGTTCCTAAGCACCCGTGAGTTCAGGACACCAAGACAGCCACTAGGGAAACCACCCTTGTGGGTTGATTGTCACCTCCAAGCCATGTGCTACTGTCTCATCTACAAGAGGGCGTGGCTAAATGATCCTTTGCCTGTTTGTAAACAATCATCCCAGCTGGGCTTGCTGACTGTTGGTGTCACCTCAGAGAAGGAGGGGTGGGGCGGGGAGGGTCCCAGGGCCCTCACTTGGGTACCCAGCCTCTCCATATGATTTATGCAATGCCGTCCTAATAGCATTTGGCTTCAGGGAAGTTCTAGAGTTGCAGTTCTCAACCTATTGGGGTGGGGGTCGCATATCAGACATCCTACATATCAGATATTTGTATTACAACTCATAACAGTAGCAAAATTGCAGTTATGAAGTAGCAGCGAAATAATTTTAGGGTTGGGGGGGTCACCATAACATGAGAAACTGTATTAAAAGGTGGCAGCCTTAGGAAGGTTGAGGACCACTGGTAGACTGTAGACCCCTAGACCTTATATACTTATGCCTTATTTATACCTTAGAGTATATAAGTCAGGAAGACCACTAGGAGAAGGGAGCTTCTTCCATCTGACTATAGGAAAGTCATCATCTCTGCTGGGTAAAGACTTTTCAGTGTGACCTTTTGGGGCGGCACCCACATTTCTGTAAGTAACCCCACATCTATACTCTGTAAGAAAGCTCAATAAACTCATTGGTGTCCCAGGGTGAACTCTGGTGGCATTGTATCTCAGTTTGATATTGGGACCATGGTGGAGGAGGCTAGATACTGTTTTGTCCTCCCAGGGGAGGAAGTTTAACATCAGTTGACACACGGTCATGCCCCAGAGGTAAAACAGACACATCCTACCTCATTGCTGTAGCACAGCTCCTGACCAAAGCTACCAACAGAAGGATTTGCTGTAGCCCACTGTTTCAGGTTTGGTGGCGTGAGCATGAAACTGAGAGTCATTTCACATCTGTAGCCAGGAAGCTTAGAGAGAGAGGACACTGGTGCCCAGCTGGCTCTCTTCTCCTTCGCCCCTTTTTATTTAGTCGGAGACCCTGGTATGTCCCCAACACTCCATTACTTATACTACACAATTATTATTCAATGTCTTTTTGAATGAAAATCAGATTTATTTGCTAAATCCAGCAAGTCGGTGGCTCTTTTTTGTTTCTCCAGAAAAATGTCAATTTGGGGTCACAATCTGTCAGTTTAGAGGGGTTCTCTGAGGTTTTCGGTACCTAAGATCTGAAAGAGTCTTCCACTCTCCGTGGCTGTGCCTCTTCTTCCTCCTCTGTCCTGGCTCTCATCTCTCAGTCCTTTCTGGAAAGTTCACTTTGCCTTTGACCTCAGAGTTTAGGAAGCCAGCATCTGGCCGGCCCGCCATTCTGATGTTGCATAGACAAAACAACCCATTGGCTTTGCTGCATCTTTCTCTGTTCAAAGACTTGTTTCGGCTCCGTGCAGACTCGGCCCAAATGCCTCTGACCCGCCCTTTCAGTCCCAATTCTCAGCACTTGTAAGGAACAGTCTCCTTGTAACATAGTCCAATTCCCCCAGCTGGGTCCCCAAAGGGCATTTTGAAGCCCTTTTAATTTCCAGCCTATTAAAAAAATAAATCTTCTGAGGGCTTACTTCCTACACAGCAGCACGCTTTTGGGCTCGACAGCTGTCAAACTGAAAAACATTCCATGAATTCTCCAAGTAATTTAAAAGTTGCTGGGACTGAAATACGGGAGATGCCTGCTTGGTGGAGAGGGTGCCATTTGTACCTGGGCCATTCAATTCACTGGATTTTTTTTTTCTCAGGGAATTACTTTCATAAGGGAAAAGAGAAAGAGTGCATTTTACCCAAGTCTGAAATTCGAGTTCCGATCTAACTCGTGACTCAGCTAAGCGGTTCTACGTTTCACTGGGCCTGTGGGACGGGCCATCTCTTAAGTGATCGCTTGTTCTTTGCCAGTCATTACTTTTGCTTGTGAGCAAAAAGTCCACTTGGGTGCCTATTTTCTGTGACATTGTTATACGTATGTATGCACACCCACACACGTATGTCTATATTGTCTATGTGTGTGTATGATATATGTATGTATGTATCTATCATCTATCTATCTATCTATCTATCTATCTATCTATCTATCTATCTATCTATCTATCATCTATCAATCATCTATCATCTATCTATCTATCTATCTATCTATCTATCATCTAGCTATCTATTTATTATCTATCTATCTATCTATCTATCTATCTATCTATCTATCTATCTATCATCTATCTATTTATCATCTATCTATCTATCTATCTATCTATCTATCTATCTATCTATCTGCAGAATCCTTTTAGGGTCTCAGCCTCATGCTCACATATCAGCATATCAGTTTCTTCTCTTTAGAGATTCAGATACCCCAGCCACCAGTTGTTTGGAGGAAACACAGTGCTATGAAGTCCTGTAATAATTCATTGGGGGATTAGGATCCATGACTTGCTAATACCTTGGCATGCACAGGGGTGTCCCCTCTTAAATTTCTCAACCATTTGTACTCCTGTCCTCATAGCCTTGCCAGCCTGTCCCCTCTCTGCCCCCTCTTCTGATCTCTCTCCTTTCTTCTTTCTTTTTCCTACCCTCTTTCCACTGGCAGCGTTCTCTTTAGTCTCAATAAGGGGCTGATGTCTGCCTTTGGAAAACATTGCTTCCATTTTCCCCTAGAAAAATGGAGCAGGTTTCTCTTAACTAGTGCAAGGCTCTCCTCTCTAAAAGGTTTTTATTATTGAGTGCCCGGGGTCCTTGCTTCCTGACATTTATCTTCCTGCTAAGCAGGAACAAAAGAGGGAGGCAGCCTTCTGCACCCCGAGTTTCTGAGCAATCACCCAGCGGTTAAATTGGAGCGACCACAACATCTTCTTCATTCTGTCACTTTGGACTTGCTCGTTAATTTATGAGCCTCAACTGTCAAAATAGTTTGTGCAACGGACCCTAAAAATGGTGATGGGCCGTATCAATCAGGCAGGTTTTATAGTCTGGCTTCCCTCACAGTAGGTTGGCCTGCTGTCTACAGCATGTTAAAAGGAAAGCTGCACACATGGAGGAAGTGCCCAGTGAATACATAACTCCAACCCCGTGTCTCTCCACACAGGGAGCTCAACGTGACAGTAACATCCCACCTCGAGAATCCTCCGATGGCTGGTGGGTGTGTGGGCCTATGCTGGGGGATATCCTTACTTCCAGTACCTTGCTCTTTCCAGCAACCTGTCTGCTACAATCAGATGCCACAGTGTCACTTTTGGAGGCCATTGGTGCAGTGCTAAAGGTGAAGAGGGCGGGGCTGGCAGCAAAAAAATGCTGCTTGATAAAACTTTCCAGACCCTTTGTGATGACAGACTCTAAATACATCCTTAGTGACTCACTTTTAAGTCTGGTTTCTATTGCTATAATGAGGAAGGTCATGAGCAGTTGCAACTTGCGGGAGGAAAAGGCTTTATTTTCATCTTACAGCTTTGAAGGAAGTCAGGGAAGGAACCTGAAGCAGAGACCAAGAAGAAAACTGCTTGTGAGTTTGCGCTCCTGGCTTGCTCATTTATACATTCCAGCCCCACCTGTCGAGAAGCAGAACCTCCCACAGTGGGCGGGCCCTCCTCCATCAATTCTTTATCAAGAAAATACCCTATAGACTCACCTACAGGCTAGTCTGATGGAGGCATCTTCTCAGTTGAGGTTCCCTCTTCTCAGATGACTCCAGTTTGTGTCAAGTTGACAAAAAAATCAACCAGCACTCAGAGAACATGCAGATTGATGGTGTCCTTCTAGATGTCGGCCATCTCTCCTGCTTACATTTGCTCGTAAGATAAACACTCGCTGTCCTCTGTCTTTCGTACACTGCGTTAAGGTTTGAATTTGATGAATTTGTTCTTCTGACTAGAAATACAAGTTCATAGGCCAGGAAGATGGCTCAGTAGGCAAAGGTAGGCTTGATGACCGGAGGCCTACCCCTGCAACAAGGGCACTGTGGCACATGTACAACCCACCCTACAAATAAGTAAGGAAATAATAACAAACAAACAAATACGCGCTCACTATTGAAAACGTAGGCATTTTCAAGAAGAAAAGTCAACCACTGCTAGCATTTTCTGTGCCTTCCCTGCATGTGATTTTATGTAGTTGACTCTGTACAATTTTGTTTCCTGCTTTTAAAATAATTTTCCGAGTGTTTTAATTTCCTACGGTAAGTCTCCATTATCACCAGGTGCCATATTTTATTTATTCAGGCAGATAGGCTTTCTATAACAGCCCAAAATGTAACGACCCACTGAAACGGATGATCCTTGTCTCCAAGACCAGCATGCAGCTCCTCTGGTGTTCTTTGTGTAGCCAACGAGCTCCTATTTACCCTTTCACGCCCAGCCAAAGCCACCCATACTCTATGAATTCTGGATCTGCAATCTCCACAAATTTATGCATCCGGCCCCGCCTCCTGCTTCCGTGTTGATGTTTAAATTAGCTCATTGGGGGGCACACTGAGTGGCATTTAGGCACCTGCTCTACCTTGGCTGGCTGTGGGTAGACTCTCCTTCCTATTTCTGAGCTGCAGTCATTGGCCACAGTGCCTGGACACCCTGGGCTGCCCAGAGTCACTTGGTATGCATGGAATCTTCCGTCTCTGGACTGTGCCCGACACACAGATAAATCAGTTAGCTAGAAGTATAGCCCAGGTGTTGGGAGACTCAAACGCCAAAAACCCCTCACAAGCTCTCGGGACTCTTTTTTGGCTTTCTGCTTTGGCTGTGAGGATGTTTCCTCAAATGGTCCTGTTGTCGATAGCGGCTGTCAGAGTTCATGCTGGCATTTGTACTGGAAACTCCTAATTTGATATTTCACGAGTGAATTTAACGAGGATGAAAAAGTGTCATTTAGTGCCAGTTTTCTCTTTGTGCTTTGAAAAATGGAAGGTACATAGTTATCCGTAAACGAGATAATTACCTCCAGACTTTGCTAAAGGCGAATACCAGTGAGATTTTTTTTTTTTAAAAGCTTGTTTCACTTAATGAAAGGTTTGCAGAACGGGGAGGCCAGTGCTCTTAATAGACTTGTTGTAATAATCCCTGAGAAAGGGAAATAAAACCAGTTGCTGCAAAACCAGGGTGAGAAATAGCCCAGTGAAGTGGCTGGCAGCTCCGGCAGACATTTCTATCTTGGTTGTACCGAGAGCAAATGTAATAATAGCTGCAACCAATATTTTTAATATTACTGATCTTTCAACAATAATTACCTAGAACTTTTAATGTGTGCAATTAGAGCGCTAGCAATTCAATGGTACAGCCCAGTGGTGAATTGCATGAAATTGGATACTTGGTGTAATTGGTAATTAATCACTTTTCATTACCAGGACAGGATGTTGTAGTTATTCTGAATAGATACATCATGCTAATTGCAGGCAAACAGAAATGTACATATTTGAATTTAAGGCTTTTAGGAAAATAAGCAAGCCTTGCCAATATTCTATGGCAGAGAGGGGATTAGCCCACACAATTAAATGATGAAGAAGAGGCCATGTCTATTTTGACAAGAACTCATTGGGGCAAGAGTTTCCGTTACCTAAGGGACTCCATCACATTTCCATTCACGTCTGTGAGTCATTTAAATTCTTGTCCTTTATGCACGTTCAGAATTGGTACCAAATAAATATTTGCATGTGTGTGCATCTCCCTTAGTAAGCACCAGTGATCTCAGGGCCCCCGCAACTGCCTCTCTGTGGCAAAGCCACCTCTCCTGACAGGACTTAGCTCACTGGCCAAGTGAGCTTTGCTCACTGTGCTCCTGGGAAGTCTCCTCCATAAACGGGACCATATCGTCTCCGATTTGACACCTCTGCCATTGTCGTTTCTCCCATCTGCCCACTACCTTGTCCCACATCTCTTTCGTTCTCACCGAGCCCTGATACTCTTCTCGTCGCTGGCCTGTGGAGGTGGTGGCGCTCCTTCCCTCTTACTACTTAGTACCCAGTGCAAGGTCTCCAAAAGTTGCACCCCCAGAAAATACAACTATTGGAAGATGGGCTTATCCAGGGAAAATACGTTCACAGAATTACCGCGGAGACTCTCCACCTAAGACCCAAGCCAGGGCATGGTCTCTCTTGTCTGTGTGCCTTACAGAGACAAAGAAGGAAGATGCCAGGCTGATCGTCGGCATATTTGCCTCATGAAAGATCTGTCCATCGCCGTCTGTCCCTGAGGTGGTGTGTCAGGGAGGAGTGGGACCGTTCCCAGTTACCTCATCCTTCATCTGTGCCTCTGGAAGCCCAGGTCCACGTGGAAGCCATTCAGAAGGCAGAGTTTGCTGAAGGTGCTGGAGGTCAGCTCTATGGTCTCCTTTAGAGAGCAGAGAAGGAAGGAAATACTTAGTGTTTCTGTGGCTGTTCGCATCCTCAATCTGCTTACTCGCTCCTGGCTCTACCAGGAACGCCATTTTGAAACTGGGTCATGATATCGAGATGTTCTCACGTAATTGAGCTGCCTGCAGGAACAGTAGTGATGAGAATCTACAATACCCGTCAGCTTTTCACCTCTCAGTGAGGACCTCAGCAGCTCCTAACCTGCTCTTTTATCTAGCACAGGGCTGGCCAGGGACTTCCGAACCCCAGCTGTTCTAGCTCTTCTCTTCCATGGCTTGGCCATGGACTCACAGGTTAGCTCTCTTGTATCTTGTATCACAGCAGTAGCTGTGATATTCTTCACGGGGCTCTACGGGATGAGCACGTGCCTGGTCTTAAAGTTGAAAGCAGCGTGTCAACGTGCCATGCCTCACTATTTCCGCCCTGGTGCTGACATTTCCACGGCAGGCTCATCAAGGGCACGCTGCAACCAAGTATGCAGATAGAATGGGAGAAACTAAAGGTGGCACACAAAGCCGTTCTGCGACATCGGGTTCCACCTCCTCCCCATCATGACTCACCACCTGCGTTTCTTTAGCCAAATTCCATTTTGTTCCCTGCTCTGTCATTACCAGGGGCTGAGAATTGGTTCCTTGTCTGTGAGTACCATTTGAGCAGAGGTCTCTTTCCTCTGCCTCTGTGTCAGCTCTGAGTAACGATGGGACAACATGTGATCGGGCGATTGATGTCAAATGTTAGCAGCAACATTCATTTTCCCCTGAAATGGACAGAGAAGAGGATGAGTCATTTAGAAACCCTGTCTAGAAGCTTCGCCTCACGACTGATATTCCCAAATTGAATCGGTCTGAAATTTAAAGTGGTTTTTTTTCTTTTCTTTTCTTTTTCTTTCTTTTTTTTTTTTTTTTAAGTTCTTCTCCTTCAATTGTTCCTTGGGCTAGGCTGAACTACAAAAGGCCAGGAGAGTAAGTTAGTGATGGGTGCCGCAGGTGTCATTTGTCAGCGTCCTGGCTCCCTGACAGAATCCATTGCTCTAGTGACAAGAGGCTCCCGAGACCTTATCTCCTAGAGAAAGACGAAGGGCCTCTGGAGAGGCCTAGACACGGGCTTGGGGTCTGGCTATGTCACCTGCGCAATGAACCTTACGTGTGAAACTATATCAACAATGCGCGAGCTGTAGGTAGCCTTGCTCGGGGAGAGCTGGCCTAGAACCTGGCTCCTCAGGGTGCTGGTTGTCTGTGTGCTTTTCTTTTAGTGAATTAATTGTTTGATGTGTAAGTGTGTGCAGGATATCTGTGCACATTTGTGTAGAGTTGAGAGGTCGATGTTGGCTGTTCTTCCTTCACTGCTTTTAGTGTGTGTGTGTGTGTGTGTGTGTGTGTGTGTGCAGGCTGTGAGGTTTCAAAAGCCCGTGCCAGGCCTAGTCTCTCTCTCTTGATTACTGTTTATGAATTAGATGTAAACTCTCAGCTACTGCTCCAGAGCTATGCCTGCCCGCCTGCTGCTATACGCCCCACACCTCGAAGGTTATGGACTCACCCTCAATTAGATGTACTCTTTTATAAGTTGCCCTGGTCATGGTGCCTCTTCATAGCAATAGAACAGTAACTGTGGCAGGTACTTTACTAGTTGCCATTATCAAAGCTGATTTGGGCTTTTATTTGGTACATTAGAGATGCAAACTCATTTGTGAATGAATGTTAATAAAGAAGCCGGGCCAGAGTCAGTGGTGTGACTAATGGCTCCTCAGTTAAGTAATTTGCTCAATTTGTTTCATTGGGGTGGGGGTGGGAAGAAGCATGGCCAGGCTCATGATGGTGGGAGGGTGGAGCTTCTCACACATCCTCGGACCAGGGAACAGAAAGCTCTGGGCAACACTGGAAGGGAGTGTCCTCATCAAAGCCCGCCCCAGTGATCTGCACTGACAGCTAGGCCTTCCTTCCTGACGGTTCCTCAACCTCTACAACTAACTGTGGAGCAAGTGTTTAAACACAGACTCTATGGAGGACATTTTACATTCTGACTAGACCCCCAAGATGGGAAAATTTAAGCTTTTATTTTCTGGGGCCATTTTGGCTTCTGTTGAGGTCCTATTAGGGGCCTCTTGAGGACGCCCTACTTCTGATCCCCAATCCTTCAGACACATGTCAGCTGGTCATTTCTAGGGTAGCTGTGAAGGGATCTCTGTGGGGTCATTGGTTATCTATCTCTATCTGCGACATGAAAACTCCTGTGATCGTATGGGGGCTACTGGAGGACAGGCCCAGGCCTCCCTGGTTTGCCGCAAAGGCTGAGGAATGAGGGGTCCAAGGCGTGGCTCCTCCCTGCCTTCCACCCACTCTGTTATGAGCCCCCTCTGAAAGCTCTGAAGTTACTGATGTTATTGTTAGAAATGGTGTCTACCTACAGCTCTGATTCATGGTCTGGTTTTGATTGTGATTCATGGCCTGGGAGGATGTGCTAAGCTACCTTATAGCACCCTGCCAGGAAGGTTCACAGTGCTCCCAGGAACAGGCCCAAGGACGGATGCAGTTAGATATGCTAATGAGATCAATGCCACGCTACATTAGAAATGCAAACTCATTTGCAAATGAATGTTAATAAAGAGGAAGAGCTCAGCAGAGGCTGGGCCAGAATCAGTGGTGTGACTGGTTCTTCCTCAGTTAAGTAACGTAATTTGTTCAATTTGTTTTATGTCAGCAAGTGAAGAACCTTTTACTCACTTTGATTCATCGAAGGAGGTTAGAAAATGGTACAGTAGAAAGGAAATTAACATTTAACCTGCCTGCCTGGATTTCCTAACGGATGTCTCAATATGACCGGGGCCCTGCACGTAAATTCTCCTGATAAACCAGCATGAAGCAGCCCCATTGAATCCCATGGAGAAGCTGGATGGCAGATAGACTCCGAAGCCAGGGAATGTTGAACCAGGTCTCAGAAGATGGGAATCCCAGTCTCGCCTGCTGCTTGACTTTGAGTCACACGCTCCTGGCCTCGGTTCTTGCATTTGCAAAGTGAATTTTAGAGTTTGTAATAAACTCGTGTGCCATCTGTAACAATCAGATTGACACCCCCATCTTTATCGCTAGGCCAGTTAATTGATCTAACAAGGATTTTTGGAGCATGCATTAATGGTGGGCACTATGCTGATGGCTGGAAGGCCAAAAGAGAATGGACTTGCCAGCGCTGACCTAGGAGAAGTGAACAGCTCATAACATACCTTCAGATAACGTTTTTATGAAACGTTTCAAATTTTCAGAAAAGTGAGCAGACTATCCCAATAAACTTTATAAGCCCATCTCTCAGAAGCAGAAATAAGATAGGTCACATTTGCCTGGTTAGTCTCTCGAGTCATTTTTAAGTTATTTTAAAGAACACCATAGACATCGTGTCTACCTAGCACAACAAATCACCATGACTGAGCTCCTTAGGCCGTTCACGGTCATTGTGTCACAGTGTCCATGATGCAAAGGCATGGCCTTAGTTTAGCTAGATCCTCTGTGAGGGGCCACAAAGATGTTATCAGGGACTCAACCAAGCTAGGTTGTCACTGGCTCGGACGGTTCTGAGCTCACAAGTTGTTGCCAGAATGTGGTCCCAGGGGGCTGAGAGATTAAGATCTTGGCATCTATGGCTATCCCTCTGAACAGGCAGTTACACGCCAAAGCCATTTGCCCGTCCTCGGAGTTCTATAGGAGGATCACTGGCCTTTTACCTTCTTCTAGAGCTGACCCAATGAGGTGAGGCACATTTAGGATTCTCTCTATGGATTGACTCTGTTCAAGAAGAGATGAATATAAAGGACTTCAAATCAATGATAGGAATCTAGGGGCCATCTTGAAAATTTGTCTACCGTAGATACTTCAGCTCCATGATCTTAAACACGAACATTTACAGATTATGGGTACTTCCATTATAGTATCTAATACTGATTGTTTGTATTAGCCAGCTTAAGCTGTCTTCACAGACTAGCTCCAAGCATCATGCTCCCTGTGACTAGCTCAGACTTCATGTCCATTGTGGATTGGCTGGCATCAGCTGTGGGGACCAAGATTAAAAGAACAGTTCCTTTTCAGGAAGGGAGATAGATGGGCTAAACAGAGCTTTAGCTTCAGGCTCCAGCTGGGCAGTGATCATGCCTATCCTTCTCACCTCTCATTTACTTGTCCTGTGCCCAGTGGGCTGGGAAGTGCCATCCTCCAACAGGAAGAGGTTGGTCACAGAGGACAGGAAGTTGGGAATATTTTATATATACGTTATATATATACACACACATATATGTGTGCAGAAGTCAGAGGTCATTGTCGGGTGTTTTCCTCAATCAAACTCCACTTTATCTTTTTTTGTTTGTTTGTTTGTTTGTCTGTTTTCTTTTTTGAGACAGAGTTTCTCTTCATAGTTTTGGAGCCTATCCTGAAACTCACTCTGTAGACCAGGCTGGCCTCGAACTCACAGAGGTCCACTTGTCTCTGCCTCCTGAGTGCTAGGGTTAAACACCTGTGCCACCCACCATATGGTTTCCACTTTATCTTTTAAGATAGGGCCTCTCATGGAGCCTGGGGCTCACCAATTGGCTGGACTCCCCAGGATCTGGCTGGCAGTTCCCCCAGGATCCCGTCTCTGCCCCTCATCACTGGGACTGCAGACACGTGCTACTGAACCACGTTTTGGACATATGTGGTAGGGATTCTAACTCCGGCCCTCACGCTTGCCCAGTCGGCCCTTGACCAGTTGAGCCACCTCCCCAGCCCCTAGATGCTTGTTTAATGGTTTATGTAACTATCTTCTTTTTTCATGTACATTTCTCTTAAAAGAGGAAGGGAAAGTGAATATAAGAATCATATATGTATAATATGGAATGCCACCAGAATGGTAATCCTCTTCAGACACTGTTAGACTGAGTTAGCTACCTAATCCTTGGTGTGTATTTCTTTTAGAATTATTTATTTTATTTTATAGGTATGAGTTTTTGTTTGCATGTATATATGTGCACTACATGTGTGGGTGGTGTCTGGAGAGGTTAGGAGGGTGGTGAATCTCCTGGAACTGGGGTTATAGATGATTGTAAACAGCCTTGTAGGAGCCGGGAACTGGAACTGGGTCCTCCGTAAAAGCAAGTTCTCTAAATTGGATTCTCATTAAGTATCTTTTATTGTAGAATAGTCTCACACAGGTTTTGATTCTCTCATGTTACTCTGACTTGGAGAAAGGACCAGCTACCATGTAGAAAGGGGCTGCATTTGAATTGGCCCATCAGCTTCCTTGCTGTACCTTTATGGCATGTGTTCGTACCAGCTTAGGATTAGTGCCAATAAATTTATATGAGGGCAAGAATATTTCATAGGCATCTTTGGTATTCCTGCTTTCTCACATTAAGAAAAAGTATGAAATATCCCAGGTTCAGAAAGACAAGTATCACTTGTTCTCACTCATTTGTGGAAGCTAAAAAAATCAATCAGAATCGATCTCATAGAAGAAAGGGGTTGGGGTGCACAAAGACTGGGTCGGGGTGCAGTGAGAGGAAGGTGAGTTCCCAGCATGCTCATTGTAGTCTAGAAAGACTTAGAATATATTTTGAAATAAGAAGGTAGGAAGTCAAGGGCTGCCAGCTCATAGAAAGTACAAATCTTGTGGGCACAGTGGTTTGCTGCTGTAATCTCAGCACTTGAAAAACTGAGGCAGGAGGATGATGAGTTCAAGGTTCATCTGAGCTACACAGTGAGACTCTCTCTCAATACAGCCAAATAGAGCGAACAGATTTGGTAAATCTTCGAGGAGATGGTAATACTAATCACCTAAATTCTTTCATTATATATTTATTTATGTGTCAGATTATCATGCTACATCCTTGCGTATGGATGGATACTATATGCTAACTAAATTTAAAAATGTGTATGGTGTTTGGTGAGTTAATTCTATGTTTTTCTTTAGAAATTCATATTTTTTTAGAAAGTAAAATGCTTAGTCTCATGTTCTTGTATTAGCTAAATATCTACTAGACATTTCTCGTAGATTGTGTCCTGTTTGATAACTATACAATGAGGGAAGTATGACTAGGCCTCTATTCCATGTGCCCAGGATTCTGTTGGCAGCGCGGTGTGGGTGTGTGTGTGTGTGACACATTTTAAGTTAATGCAGTGAGAACAGTTAGATAAGCAAGAGAGGCGAAAAGGATCCAAATTCCAAAGGAGCAGCAAGGAGTCTCTATTTGCAGAAACCACAGGCTTGTACAGGGTAGTCAGACTCTCCCTTCCCCTCTGCATTGGAGCTAACGAAGGATGCATGAATGCTGCAGAATGCAAGAGCAATGCATGAGAATCATGACAAGCCCTGGGATGAAATGATCTCGCTCAAACTATCTAAGGGGGATATTTAACAGCAGAATCGTGAGACTGACTTGTACACAGAAGACTAGGAAATAAAGATGAAATAGAGGAGAACCTAAATAAGTAGAGACCATCCAGAGTCCATGGGTTAGTAGATTTGGCACTGGTAAGACTATAATCTTCTTCAAGTTGATCTTTGAAGCCCAAACAATCTTCATCCAAACCCCGACTGGCTATTTTCAAGAGAATCGCAACAATTTTGTAAAATGGTAACCAAGTTGGAGGACTCACATTCTCCAACTTCCAACACCCTATTCAGTGGTTCATACAGTGGGTCGAGCTGCAGAGTGTTGACTAACTCAAGTCAGATATAGACTTATAAACCAGAACTGGAAGCACAGAGGCAGGGTTTGTGTGTTTATGACTTATGACAACAACTATCTAGCTCTTCAGTGGGGACATGGCCAGTCTTGTCAACAAGCGGTGCTGAGAAAACTGGTTATTTACACAGAGAGGAAGGTGCCCCTGCCTTACACCACTGACAGAATTAAGTTAAAATGGATTAAAAAGATCTCAATCAAAGAGCAGAGACTACACAGCTCTTGGAAGGCAACTGAAAATTCTTGTGACAGTGGATTAACTAATGATTTATTAGATAGGAAACTAAAACTAACAACCAAAGGCAAAACAACTCAGACTCCATCAGGATCACAAACCTTTGCATGCTATTAAAAAGTGGAAACACTGGAAGCTGGAGATGCATGAAACCCAGGGTTCCATTCTTAGCTTTGCATAAACCTGGAACAGGGTGATGGTGGTGCATGCCTGTAATCCCAGCACTATGGAATGGAGGCAGAAAGACCAGAGGTTCAAATTCACTCTTGCCTACAAGGAAATTTGAGGCTAACCTGGGTTATAGGAGTCTCTGTTTCAGAAACAGCAAATAAACAAACAAACAAACAACAACAAAAAAACTCAACCCACAGAATAGGAGAAATGTATTGAGAACAATATATTTGATAAAGATCTGGAACCCAGAATAAAGAAAGAACCTCTATACCTCAGAAACACCCCAACCCATTAACTTGACTACAAACTTAGGTGGAGACTATGCCTTGATATACAGATTTCCAGTAAGTTCAGGAACAGTGCTCAACCATGCTAACCAATTATCAAGGAAAGCAAATGAAGTGTAGCAGCCCAGATCTTCTCTCTTGACTGTGCTAAGTACACTCAAATATCCTCTGTAAACCCCGCCCCTCTTCCAGCGTCTCACTCTTCAACATGCTAATTATTAATGCCATCCCTCTAGCCAACACCGTGAATCAGCTCTGGCTTATGGAAGTTAGGTACCACAAGCGTTGGCTAATCGCTTCCTTGGTCCTTTGGCTAAGACCAAGTGGGCAAGGGGTGACTATACAAGAGCTCGTTAACAACCTTCAAATGATGACGACATGCTAGTTACCCCCCTAGCAAACATTTGGTAAGTACCCACTCCGTTCCTCTAAGTGATGGCTCCCTGAGAGCTATGGACGAGGTGAAAATAGACACGGAAGCATGGTTGGTGTTACTGGAAGAGAGAGAAGGTTTTAGCTGGGTCTCCCAAGCTCACATAGCTGTCTGTCTGGTGCACTGGATTGAGAAGCATGTTGGCTGCTTCTATCATAGGCCTCAGTACTTCCATCAGATGGTTTGGTCTGTTTGGTCTCCGTTCTTTCACCTCTGTGCTCTTCTGGTGTATAGTTACTGGTGTTTATTGTCACCCTGACTGGATTTAGAATCACCTAGGAGTTACATAGCTCCAGGCATGTCTGTGAGGGTGTTTCTAGACTGATCTGGCAGAGGGGGAAAGACTCATCCCGCATGAGGGTGGCGCTGTCACATGGGCTAAGATCCTAGACCGAGTAGAAGCGAAAAGAGAGAAGCCGACTGAGTGATGGGTAGTCCACTTTCTCTTCTTTCTGGTCCGCTGAGGTGTGAGCAGGCAGCTTCATGATTCTGCCCCCACAGTCTCCACGCACCCACACCACCATGGCTTCCCACTATGATGGCATTTCTTCTTGCCGTGAAGCAAAAGAAATACTTCCTCAATTAAGTGGCCCTTTGTCAGGCCTTAGGTTCCAGTGATCAGAAAACTAATACACACTGTAGATCTACCATGCACCTCCCTGGATGACAGTATGATTTTTATTTCCTTGAACTTTCCCACCTCAGTTCCCTTTATCCTATCCTCAACCCATCCTGCCCTCCCTTCTGCCACTCATCATAGTCCCCAAGCCCCTTAAGAGCTACAAAGTTCATAGCTGTCCTTCCTGACCAATATCTGTCTGGTTTTTTCCCTTCTTTTTCCTCACTCTGTTTCTGTCATAATGGAGCTCGAAATGTGAGATTTGGGCCCTGATTTCCTTCTTGCTTCCACCTTAGAGGAATCAGTGGAGCAGTCAGAGATCTGCCTGGTCCGTGCTCTGGCCGCTCCTCCCTGACCATCCTTCTTAGTATACATGAGATGCTCAATGATGATGTTTAATTCTAATGACAAAGAATATAACAAGGACAGGAAATGGCCTGGCATTAATCTCCACTCCATCTTGTGGCAGTGACTGCAATGAAAATGAGGAATAGTTTAAGCTTAACCCATTCTCATTACAATCATAATTACATTTTGTGGTCATTCCTAGTTTCAGCAGAACCCAACTGCTCCCCATGTCAATTTGAAAGATACAGACAGCCTTTAATTTTTTCCTAGCGTTCATTTGCACAGCCATCTGCTGAGGACGGATTCTTGGGAAGCCGAAAATTAGATGTAAAGAACTTATCTGTTTTATGTTTAAATGGTTTGGTATGGACCTGCTAAACATCTGGATAAATATAATTTATAATCCATGTGCAACAAAACTCATTGAATTGGGCAGCTAATTAATTTTTCTAATATATTTAATAGAGAATTCAAAATCAGGTCCTCATTACACAGCTAACTGCAAGAACTAAGAAGCCTTTGGAATCGTGTGGGGGAAGGAGCAGGAGACCGAACCTTGCTAAAGGTGATTTCTGCAGTACATCAGCCGTTGCAGGAGCACTGGGAGGCTGTGTATGTACATCCACTGGGTAGCTAGGACTTTTCGGAACAACCATACAGCGTGTGCTTCTGCAGAATTGTGAGATTCTTTTGTGGCTGTTACATTTACCAGTAATTACCTCCTCTGATGATTTATTCCTTCCTTTTGTCCAGGAGCTAGGAATGCAAAGACAACTGAAGCCAAGTCCTTGGTTTTAGGGGCTCTCTTTTGACAAGTAAACCAGACTATAACACATCACAGAAGGCTAAAGGGAGTTTGGAGAATCTCAGGAGAGTGATGGGACTAAATTTGTCCTATTCTGGCATCCTGACATCCTGGTTTGGTTTAGTCACCCAGTGTCTGGGGACTTTGACTCTCCATCTTTATCTGCATCTATTTGGACTGTAGACAAGACACCTGGTGATAGAGATACTGGTGTCTACCAAGTGCTCATCCCAAGTGGGGGACTTAATACCTTCCTGGAGTGGGGCGAAGTAAAGTTGGTGGGGAGCAGCAGCTGGGTGGGCATTCTAAGGTGAGGTCTGGCACATCGAGGGGACATCTAGATGTGGCAACATAGACTCTGGAGAGTCCTGGGTGCTTGATGCCTGAGTGGGGAGATTGGACTTGGTCCCAGTGCCATGAGGGTCTCATGGCAACAGAAAGGGGGTGAACATATTTTCATTTTAGCAAAGTCACAGTGGCCCTTAAGGGGAAAATGAGTTCCTGTGAGTGCAGGCAGGAGTGGGAACAGAGAGATCTGTTGATGCACCCTGCTGTGTTTCAGTGGGGAGTGTTTAGATCATGGATTAAGTTTTATATAGTTTGTTTAAGTGACCTGTCTAATATTTAAGATCCTTGGGCCCAACTGTCTCTGTTTCTCGCTTTCCATCTCTTATATCTGAGCCTTCAGACCAATCCAGTAGATAAAAAGATAAAAAGCCAGGGTGGGTTTTTGGTGCAGGTTCTGCTTTGGGCAAGGATGGGCAAGTGGAGGGAGAAGAGTCAGGGCAGCGGGGAACTTGGGATTGACTTATATTCAGCCTTGAGTCATCTTGCTGGCCCCTTCTCTTCATTGACTTCTCTACACCCCCTTCCCCTTAAGAAAGAACCAAAGAATTATATGGCTGGGTGTGGGTCCCTTGTCAAGATCCCTAGTATCTGCATTCAGGGGCTCACTTTCCCTAGGGGCTTTTGGTCACTCTCTTGGGGGCACCAGGAGATTCTGTTTTAGATTGAACTTATTATTTCTTCTTCAGAAGAAGAGGGGACTAGCAAGATGAGTCAGTTGAGTTTGATCCCAGAACTCACACAAAGGGGGAGAGAGGGAGCCATCTTCACAAAGCTGTCCTCTGACATTCCATGGCACATGGCACATGCAGGTTCCCTTCCCCTACATCATGTCCAGGATGGCTATTGTTGGTTCTTAGCTTGACTTCTTCTGGAACGAACTAAAGCCAAATGGCTATTTTTTGATTGAATTATTTGAAGTCAGAAGACTCACCCTAAATCCAGATCTTTGGAGGAAGACATACCTTAAATCTGGGCCTCACCTTCTGGTGGCAGCCTATATAAAGGACCCAGAAGAAGGAAGCTCTCTCTGCCTGCTTGCTCTTGTTCTCACTGGCAAATCCATTCCTTCACTGGTATTAGAGCCTACTTCTTTGGGATTCCAGTGTATACTGAAGGGCAGCTGAGACATTCAGCTTCATGAACTGAACAGCTGGGTTCTGGGACTTTCTGTGAGTGGATTGCTATTGTTGAATTAACTGGGCCACAGCCTGTAAGTCACTCTAATAAATATCTTTTCTATGTCTAAATAGATTCATTCTATCTGTTTCCTTTGAAAACCCTGACTAATAATACATTTTAAAAAAATATTAAAGGAAAGTACATTGTCTGGACATTGCAGACAAGGCTTTTCTGTCTTCAACTGGTGTTTTAATATATAATGATGAGTCTCACGACAGTGTTAGGAATAAAGTCACAGATCCGGATGGGGGACTGACATAGGAAATGTCTGCTGAACAGGAAAACGTTCTGAAGTACCTGGAAGTGCAAGTTCACATTTGCCTCTAACCGGCCAGGAAATGAGACCAACGCAAATCAATGACTGTGGTTCCTTGAAGGACCCATGCTCAGCCACTAGGACCCCGGACCTTCCCTTGTTCTTCTGTCAGCCTCATCCCTGTGTGTCACTGTTCCCCACCCCCTCGCTCTGAGCCACAGCCTTGGGTTTGGCAGCTCTTAATAGGTGGTAGAATTAGATCTGACCTCTGCAATTGTGGCTTTAAAAAAATTATTAAATTTAAAAATGGTTAAATCTCAAATGAGCTGAAATCTTTTGTGTGAAAACCCTGCCTATCATTGCTTTTGTCCGTAAAATATATTTGACCTCCACCACATAATTAAAGCTGGCGAATCCACCGGCCCTGGGAGGTTTATTATGTGAAAGGATGCGTGGTTATTCTCGTCTGAAAGGGACAGCGCGGCTCCTATTGCAGGCATTTTCTTGAGTTGCTGGGCAAAAGCTGTAGACGGGATGTCGAGTCTTGTCTGGAATGCTCCCTCTTTACCTCCACACCCCTCCCCTGCTGCAGCCCAGGTTGAGCAGAAAACGCTTCACAATTAGAGAGAAACATCCAACGAAGGCTAGTTAGCCAGGCTGACCGTACGTGCTGGGGGAGAATTCGATAACCAGGAGGGATTTATGTGGGCCGGGCAGTTCAACGTCATCAAACTCCCAAGTGAAGGCCTAGCCTCAGATTCTTGGCTGCAGTTTCCAAACTAAGGGGGCTAAGCAAGAGTGGCACAGAAAATGGTGGATCTGACAAGATTCTTGAATGAACATATAGGAGTGTGGCCTTGGGAGTGGCTGGCTAGACTTGAGTTAGGGTTTTAGTCTCTGCTTTTTATTTGATGTGTGAACATATTAAGTCATTAAACCATTCAAAGCTTCAGTTTTCTTATTTACAAAACAAAAGTAGGGACAAAGGGAAAGAAAGAACACTGCAGTGCCGCTGTCGTTTAGATGGGATGTTAAGTGCTTCAGGCACTTAGCACAGGGTGTGCAGAAATCAACTGTGTCATGGTTAATCATAACTGTCACCTTGATGAGATTTAGAATCATCTAGGAGATGGGCCTCTGGGCATACCTGTGAACTGGGATGAGCTTGATGAGATTAACTGAGGTGGAAGACTTTCCTTCCCACTATGGGTGGCACCATTCCCTGTGCTGGACTTTCCCCTGTGGGCAGCACCATTCCCTGGGCTGGAATCTTGAGCTGTTTACAAAGAAAAGAGTGAACATCATCTCTCTCTCTCTTTACTTCCTGACTGTGGATGTGATGTAACACCTGCCCAAACTCCTGCTGCCGTGACTTCCCTGCTATGATGGACCATACCCTTGAACTTTGAGCCAAAGGAAACTCTTTCTCCCTGAAGCAGCTTTTGTTAGATCCTCTTATCACAGCCATAGGAAAAGTACCCAACAAACTGCCACACCCACTTTTCATATTCTTCCTCCTCCTACTTGGCCCTCTTGGAAAACAAACTGTGAACATAGTCAAATAAATTATATGTGACTGGAGGGGAGTCCACACTCTAAAATAATGTTAGCTTGGGTTATAAAGTTGCATATAAATCATGGAGATAGTGTAGTACTAGCCATATAGCAATAATGAACAAAACCAAACAGAAGCCCAGGAGCAGACACAGCTACCAACTCTATTGGAGTCTACCGGGAGAAGGAACAGAATACCCTATCAAAAGGAGCTGGAAATGTTGATTAACTGTATAAGGGAAACGAGATAAGATCCCTCTGTACCCCATCCTCAAAGTCACTCACACATGGATAAATGCAAAAGCCAAAACCAACATTTTAAAGAAGAAAATAGACATTACCCGTGATACCAGCGTTTTAAACAAAACACAGGTTGCCAAGTTACAGGACACCAAGACTCTTAGAACTTCCTAAAACAAACAACAAACAAACAAATGAACAACAACTGAGGTGTTTGCAACATACAGAACAGATGTTAGTACACAGAATCCAGACAAATGGGAGCAAGCAACAGAAACGAAACAATGGAAAATCAGTCAAGAGCCTGGAATAGGCATCTTAAGGAAGAGTAACCTGGAATGGCCAATTAGCATCTGAAAAGTTGCTTAATCTCATCTGTAGTCAGGAAAATGCAGATTAAAGTCACAATGGCATGCCATTTTATGTTGCTTGGTTGATCCAAGTTAAGTCTAACCATGGGCTGGAGCAAAGGCTTGTACTTGCAGAGGACTTGAGTTTATATCCCAGCCACCACATGGTGGCTCACGACCAGCTGTAACTTCTGTTCCAGGTGATCGGATGCTCTCTTCTGACCTTCTTGGGCACCAGACATACATGTGATACACAGGCATACATGCAGGCAACACAAAAATGTCTGCACAGGCAGGGTTACATTAGGTGGGGTTTTCTCTCGAACACTGGTTCTCAGCCTTCCTAATGCTGTACAGTTCCTCATGTTGTGCCAACTCCCAACCGTATAATCATTTCATTGCTACTTCATAACTGTAAATTTGCTACTGTTATGGATCATAATGTAAATATCTGATATGCAGGATACCTGACATGTAACCCTTCCCATGGGGTCGCAACCCAGAGGCTGAGAACCATTGCTCAAGAGAAACGCAATCAATAGAATGAGTATTTACTATAAAGGGAGATTTATTAGACTGCCTTTCAGGACAGGGCTGGCTAATCCAACAATGAATCCAACAATGGCCACCTGGAGAGACTGAGGACCAGGTAACAGCTCAGACCATGCGGCTGGAAGCCTTGGCAGCCCCAGTCTGTCACTGAAGGCCTGGAAGATCTTCAGAGGGTTGCAGCTGGTGTGGAGTCCACGCCAGAAGGCTGACAAAGCTGGAGCTTGATGTTCGTGGAGGGCCAGCCATAGATGACACAATCGTTCAGGAAGAAAGGAGGACAGGAGGCAACATTCCTTGGGACTCTTCATTACTGTGACACCTGATTTCCTCCCTCAGTTAATCCTCTCAGGAAACACCCTCACAGATGTGCTAAAGGGCTGTCTCTAGGTTGATTCTACATCCCAAAAGTTGACTCTGAAGACTAACCATCACAGTGAGGGGATGGGGAAATCATGTCTTACATATGTTGTGTGCGAGAAAGAATAGGAGAATTGATATTGTCTGACAAAGCTACACACACACACACACACACACACAAATGTGCATGTGCACACATGCATGCAAACAAGCCAGCAGCTGCACTCTGAGGTTTCTGTCTTTGAGAAACTCTTACTTGTATGGAGCAGGAGAATGTGGGGTTAGGATGCTACAACAGTAAAAACCTGGGACCACCCTGATACCTACTGATAAGAGGAAGAACAGATGCTAGGTGGAATAGTATCCTTGCAGGGAAAATAAAGACCTGTACTATAGATCCTATTGACGCCTAACAAATACCAAACGGATCTTTGAAATTCAATGCTAAATGAAAAACACTATGCATAGGCGGCCACAGAGAGCAAAGTGACATTTCTGTAAGGCCCAAGACTCTGAACCATCACTCACCAATACCACAGGTCATTTAGATAATGGACTGAGCACACAATTCAGGATCATGCTCCACTTGTGCATGCATGAGGGTTGAACGACTGAATAGAAGGTAACATCAGCAGTGTTCATCTTATTCTGTGTCTCTTGATGAGAGGTGGGTCAAACATGTGCATAAGTAAAAAGAACAGCAGACTAAGGCACCACGGCAGGGCCGAGAGGGGCCTTACGGTAGCAACAGTCTCTGGGTGGCTCTCAGAAGGTAGAGTTGCGGAGAGAGGCAAAGACTTAGGAATATTGAGACACTACTGAGAATCTGAGCTCAAGTGAGAGAGAAGACTTGAAGATGCCAGGAGAGCAGAGATTGCATGATCCTCACATTCAGCTGGGGAAGACAGGGGCCAGGTGTGGGAGCAGCTGCTCTCTGGCTGTGTGGGCCCACGGACATCAGCGGCAAGAGTGTGGATGGCAGGACCACAGTTTTGCCAATGAGCTGTCTCTGGGTCTCTTTCCCTATGTGATGCGGGATGCTGGTGTCAGGTAGATGCTGTTGCTCAGTCCTTGTCATGGCAAACAGATGCTTGGGTGTGTGTGTGTGTCTGTGAGTTTCAGCCTCCAGGGTTAAGAGCCCTGAGAGGGAACTACAAGTACATGCTTTGATTTCTGAGATTTGGGGTTCTGAAGCATAGACAAAGATGACGCAAGGGGATTGACTAGTGTTTGCAAATGTTCAGAGGGGTGGGAAGATAACTCCATGGAGAGGTGCGCTCCCCCCCCCCCCCAGCACACACAGAACATCTTAAAGCTCAACCGAAAGTCTATATTGCCAGTCAACAGCTGCATGGAGAACTTGCCCAAATCATCCAGCCCCGAGTCTCACCATCCTCTTCCTTTTATGTGCAAAAGTCACATCCTGGTTGACATATTCCAGTTAGAAAGAACAGTCAGCAAGAAGCTAAACTTCAGAAGCCAAAGATCAAGGGACTTTGCTGGGTCCAGGACTTTACTATGGACCAGGTTCTTGGTGGATTAGGTCTTTGTTCCTGTTTTAGCAGGTGTTTGGGCCTACATGCAGGGTTCTAAGGTCAGCATGGTGCTTCCAACATGGTGTCAGTTGTGCTGGGGACCTGTGATACTCAGTTGGTAAAGTACTTGCCATGTAAGTATAGGAACTTGAATTCAACACCTAGAAACCATGTTTTAAAAAAGCTGGAAGAGGTGGCAGGCCTTGTGATCTCAGCATTGGGGTGGCAGAGGCAGGTGGATTCCAGGGGCTTGGTATCCAGCTGGTCTAGCCTAGTTGGTGAACTTCAGGACATTGAGAGACCCTGTCTCGAAAACAAGCAAGAAATAAAGCAAGGTGGACAGTGCCTGAGGAACAACACCAGAGGCTGTTGACCTCTGGCCTCTCACACACATGCACATGTAACTCACATACACACATGCATACATAAAAAGAAAATGCTAAGAGTTTAAAAGCATTGTCAGTAAAATAAAACAATTTAAAAGTAGTCACATGCGCCTGTTGTTTATCTTGTCATTTTAGGACCAAGTTTCAGTAGGGAAGTGTGGGTGACTTTATCATGTTCTTAACCCTGATAGCCTCTTTCTTTTCTAGTTACATGAAAATTACCTGTATCATGCCCCCAAAGGAATGTGAACTGTCCATTGTTTCAGTAGAACATGGATTAAGATCTTTGAAATAGGCACAGATGGCTGCCAGTAATGCCCTTTATGGACTTGGTATTGCAGTGACCTGGAAATAATGGGTTGGTGGAAACATTTGGAGTTCACTGTGCTGTTTTCCTATTTGTTTATCCAGAAAAAAAAAAATCTCAGTTTAAGCTCTACTCCTGGTTATTTAGCAAATTTTCCCGTTTGATCTATCATGAAGTCAGATGAAGGACTCAGAAAGCTGACGACCTGTGCTTTTCAGCATCTGTGGGATGCTGTGGGAACCACTTTTAAAATGACACTGTATTATTTAACAAGAAGAGCTTGTGACCAAAAGCCTTATTTTCATAAAAATTAGGGGCTTTTACATCTATCTCTGTATATATGAGTGTGCACATGTGTGTGCACATGTGTATGGGCACACTTGCCTGTGCATGTGAGTGTGGAGTCCAGGAGTCAACAGATTGTCTTCTTCAGAAGCCCCCATGATCCTCCTGCCTCAGCTCCAGGTTGTAGACAAGTGCTGCAGTGCTGGGCTTTTCAGGAACATGCTGAGGATGCAAACTTAGGGTCTCACGCCTGTGCATCTAACACTTTACCTGCTGAGCCGCTTTCCAGCCCAGGGAGTTTGCTCCCTCCCTTCTGTCATTTCCCAATCACTATCCATATTTAAACTTGGTTTAAAAGTCTCTGTATCAATTGATCTAAATGGAGCTGGAGGAATGAAGCCAATCCTGGGCGAAGAGCGGATGCATCTGTACTGCAAAGCCTAATTGATTCACGCACGGCTTCCTTGTGCTCTGGGAAATAGTTCAGTGCACATAGCATGAGGGTATGGAAAGCCTCCCTTCTCCCCCATGAGAACTCACCTCTCCCCAGTACCACTAGCTGGTGGGCAGTCTATGCTTTTAGAAACAATGAGCTTGCCTTTGTTGTCATTATATTAAATAAAAGAGGTGCTTTGGATCATCGAATTGACAGCTCTTTTTTTCCAAGTGGCCTCAGGACCCTGGGAGACTGGCTGGCTATTCTTTCCTTTTACGGTCAGCTTGGGCAAAAGGAGAGAGGAGCCCAGAAAATCAGCGGCTACTAATTGTGCCTTTACAGCCAACTGGGCTACCAAAATGATTGTCTTTTTCTCTCCGAGCCTTACTGACCTGTGGCTAATGAGATTTGTGCTTCGATTAGTTGTAGAACATAAATTAGCTAATCGATGGCAATGGATTCACATTATTTCTCAAACATGAGTTCCGCAGCAGTGATCTGTAGGTAATATTCAAATCAATTTCAAATACTTGGGATGCTTCCGTGGTGTGGGGTAGCCTGGTGGCAGCCCCTTGTCTCAGGGAAGAGGCTGGGCCTGGAGGATACAGGAGGCTTTAGCTAGCAAGCTTCTCAAGTGGCTGGGCCTTGCTATGCAAAGTGAGGGGCTGGCGGGGTTCTCAGAAGGCTGTGCACACAAAGCCAGGAGAATCTGGGAAAATGAACACCTTGAGATAGCATCCTTTCTGAATCAGAAATGTGCACATGCAGTCCCCACCCCAAACCCCACAAAAGCTACGCAACTAAAACAAACCCCACAAAAGCAAAAACACCAACAAAAATCAAGGCATCTAATTTCAGGCTTCTCTGTTTTTAAGTATTCTTTTGTGTGTGCGTGTGTGTATGTGTGTGTGTGATGGAGTTCTGTTGAAGTCAGAGGACACCTTTTGAAAACTGGTTTCCTGAGGTATCAAACGCATGTCGGTAGGCGTGGTGGCAAGCACCTTCACTCTTGGAGCCCTCTCTCTGGCCTCTCTCTCATTTCCGGTTTTTAATGTGGAAACTTTGCAAAGAGAAAGGTCCTCCACCGGTGCTTGCCTTCATTTTTTTAGCACCAGGAAGCCCGTCTTGGTGCTCGGCTGTAATTGTCTCATCTGCACAATTAACCGGCATCTTGGCATAAAAAGAGTGGGTTTGTGGAGTCTTCTAGGCATCTGTGGGCTTTCTGGTCCAAGTTCTGCTAGTACTGAAGCCACAGAAAATTAAATGTTCCCCAAAGAACTTCCAGATGTGCTGTATTCTAATAGGCTCATTACACAGCAAATTAAAAAGCAGGGTAAATGGAACTGTAAAATTTAAATTACTCTAAAACCACATCTCTTTGCTTTGAGCATTCATTTGTGGGGTTGCATTTTGCAATAAATGTGAATTAGGCAGCTACAATAACTGTTAATCATATATTTATAAAATAGTAATGAGGAAATGAATAGCGGAGCAGGACAGCTGCACATTTCTCTAATAGTGTGTCAACTGTGAACACAATAAGATGTGGAACTTGTTTGGTGCTGGGCCGATAATACAGCTGAATGTACGAGATCGCTTCAGCCTCTTAACTTTACATGAAATTATACATAAAATCCATAAAAGCCCATAATAATGCATTATGCCTCGGAATTGTATTCAATATTTTTCTTTGCTTTGATTTTCTGAAATGAGCTCTACTTTCACGGAAGTCATCTTCCAGGGGTCGGGGAGGCTTTTGTTTCAGGCATGTGAGCCTGCTAAGATTGCAATCGGATTTAAAGAAACCAGTGCCTACTCGGGCAAGGAGTTAATGGCAGTGCTGCTCTCCATCTTCTCTGAGCTGTTCTAAGTGGCCAGAGGCACACTTTGTCCTGAGCTAAGGACATGTGTGCATAATCCTCCCTGACCACCCTCAGATGGGAGGATCGCTGAGAGGCCATAGACTCTCCTACAGATTCAGGGCTGTGGGTGTGGTCAGACACAGACAGGTATCTTTAGTTGGTGGTGGAAGCGAAGGCTCTGGCCCCAGGGTGGGTCTGGGGATGGTAAAGAACGTTCTACAGGTCAGTGTTTAGAGAGGAGATAGATTCTTTATGTTCTGCATCCACCTGACTGTAGACGTCCTTGCAGCATAGTGATAGGAGCTCATTCGGTGGCATTTGGAGGATTGTGATTTGTGCCTAGCAATGCAAAGGACAGGAGCAGCTCTTCTGTGGGGTGCTGGAGGTCTAGTCTGATCTGGTTTTCCAATAAAATTCTCTGAAGAGGAATAGAACTTCCTGCTTGATTTCTTCCTATGTATCAGTGGAGGCAGAGAAAGGGGTATTGAAACAGAGTGTTCATGGGAAGGGCTGACTCATCTTGTCGCATTTCTGCCCTCCACAGCCCTGCAGGGAGAGCAGACGCTCTTCAGTGTGGCAGTCAGGGTTCCACATGGGCTGACCCAATTCTAATCTCTCCACTCTCCTCATCAGACACACCCAGGGGTCTGGATGTGACGCGGTTTTGAATGTGGTGGCCGTGAATTGTATGGGTTCCTTAGTCTGGCACATTCTCTACTTGTAAGCTCCAGTTAGCCTTAGATTTACACCTTGGCGAAGCTTCCAGGAGGCCTTGGCACCTTTCCTTATTCTCCAGCACTCACTGGACTCCAGTGGTGGAGAGCCTCTTGGAGCTCTGCACGTTGGTACCAGTCACCCCTCAGAC
The DNA here is from genome assembly GCF_950005125.1 of Chionomys nivalis. Taxonomy (NCBI): domain Eukaryota; kingdom Metazoa; phylum Chordata; class Mammalia; order Rodentia; family Cricetidae; genus Chionomys; species Chionomys nivalis. The sequence continues at coordinate 65,282,431 of NC_080093.1, read as the reverse complement.
TGAGGGCTCCAGGGGCATATCTGAATTTTGGAGCTTGCTCTACCTTGTCTTGGAAAAAATTAAAGCAGTCGCTGGATATATATATATAGGCAAATCTGACTTTACTTTCGTTGCTGCTTCTAACAAAGGCCATCTTTCCCAAGGGCAACTCTTAGAGTTAAAAGGGGCTATCTGCAAAGATCAGGGAAAGAGCAGTTCTCATGGAAGTTTGTCTCCAAGATCTCCAGTGTAGGCTGTTTCCAGAGGCCTTGGAGAGACAGTGTGGACAGGATGCTTCGCACTTAATAAGGAAGCTTGGCTCGGTGCACGGTCCTGCCCTAGATACACTACTGATCATGATATGACTTCTGAGAGGCATGTCTGATCACTTGTGCTGGACAATAACTTTCATTTTACTAGAGCTGTTTCTATGCTATTTAATCCATTGCCAGAGCCAGAGAGATGACTTAGTGCTTAAGAACACTTACTCTTCTTGCAGAGGACCCAGGTTCAGTTTGCAGTACCCATATGTGGTTCAAAACCCCCTACAACTCTAGTTCCAGGGAACTCAGCACCCCCTTTCAGCCTCTGTGGGTCCCAGGCACAGATGTGCATGGACATACTTGCAGGCAAAACCCATACACATAAAAAAATGATCCTATTGTTCACATTCCTAGAGCGTAGTATTTTAAACAGTAACTGTAATGGCCTAGTGACCTCTCAAAGGGGAGGTGCCCCCAAAGAGATTCATTGCTCTTCAAAGTTTGAATTTATATGGAGGTGTCCTGCTTGTAGCTCCCCTTCCTGGGTTCTTTGACATCTATACCATCTTGGCCTTGTGCAAGATGAGCAACTACTGATGGCTGGCTAAGACATGAGCAGACAGAAGACTGCCCAGGACTAGAGATTTGTCAGTCAAGCCAACGAAACCACAAAGTAGCTAAGCACACCATCCCAATGCAACCAAACCAAACAGAAAGTATCCCAAATGGTGTCGGGGGTTCATTTTGGAGGTAGAATAGTTGGATAAAATACAGATTGTCTCATTATAATGTATTTAAGACAAACAATGAATATATCTGTTTGGCCAAAACATCAGTTTATAGGAGTGACTGTAGAATCCTTAGGGATAAGAAAAGGAAGAAGATTCCGTTCACTCACCTAGAATCCCTTCTTCACAGAAAAGTGCTGACCCTTTTTGTCTGTTTTCTTTCCTGTCCTTTTTCTAGTCTCACAACCTTTTAGGTACGGTGACTGGAAGGCCATGGGAACGTGACCCTTTATAGGGGTGCAGAGGTTTTGTGGGGATCAGTGAGTGTTAAGGTATCTTGGCTGACTCACCTTGTCTAGAATGTCCAGCCAGGAAGGGGTACACAGAGCTCCCTCTCTGGAAGTTACAAGGGCATGTCTGTCCACCTGAAGAACCTTTCGTCCTTTTTCAAATATGACTTTATTGGGCCCCTTTGATGTTGAAAGACTACATTTCCCAGCTTCCCTTGAAGATTATGGAAGTTGTTTCTGTCCCTTGTCAGAGGCCACATCTGTAGTAGGCATTTTGGCCATCTGCATACTTGGATGACGATGCCCCATCATTGTGAATAGACATGGTCTCTCCCAAGGTCAGACCAAGCTTCTCTTTCTGCCTTCTGTCCCTCTGCAGCTGCCTTCTGATAATCTGATGCCCTTAACATACATGCCAAGTAGAAAAGGCATGCTAGCCGTGTTAGTTTGTTCTAGCACTGCAAATGATTAAAAATTATGTGTGGTCAAGATTCCATCTAAATCTACTATTTGCAGACCTCGCTGAACACGGAGAGCTCAGGGTTCTAGGGAAAAGCATGGGGAAGCCCGCTCCTCTGTATGACTCTCACACAATCAGACTATATTGGGATATTAGGTTTGGCCAATGGAAATTGTTGCTTCATTTGGAACCTAGGACTGCTGACCCATGTGCTCTCATGGGAGCTGTGGGTACTTGGTGACTGCTCCCTCTTCCTGTTGGAACTGTCATTTTTATTGAGTGTCTACCATGGACAGTGCCTTTGCATCAGGGATACACACTACGGTAGAGAAATTTAGTGTGTTTATACTGCCTCAAGGGACAAGAGTAAGAACGGCTGTGGACTATTATTTTAACCAGGCAAAGATGTGTTCCATTAGTTAATGCTGCATTTGTTTAATGATGTAAGGATGTGTGTTTAACTATGTAAAGACGTGTTGTATCTGTTTTACCTTGCCTGCCTAAAGCACCTGATTGGTCTAATAAAAAACTGAACAGTCAATAGCTACACAGGAGAGGGACAGGTAGGGCTGGCAGGAAGAGAGGATAAGTCGGAGAAAAGAATGAAGAAGAAGAAGAGAGGAGACAATGAGGAAGAAAAAGAGGGAGACTCCTGGGGCCAGTCAGGCAGCCACCAACCAGTAGACACAGAGTAGGACCAACAGAAAGCTAAGGCAAAAAGCCCTGAAGCAAAATGTAGATGAAGAGAAACAGGTTAAGTTATAAGAGCCAGCAAGAGAAGAGCTAAGTTAAGGCTAAGCACTTACAACTAATAATGTCTCCATGTCATGATTTGGGAGATGGTTGGTCCCCCCTCTCCTCCCTTCTCCCCCCCCCCCCCCCCGTGCCCCGCTGCCAGCTCAAAAAAGAGAAAAGCCTGGTACAAAGAACAAGTGGAAAGAACATTCTGGAAAGCCTGTGAGGGTAAGGGGAACACCTGATGACCAGAGCTAACAAGGCCTTCTGGTGAAGGGCACAGCCTGGATTTTACTGCGTGGGCTATTTCATGCCGTTATTCAGATCCACTCACATTGCACGTCTACATCCCCTGTAAAACAGAAACTTTGTCACTCAGACTGACCGCCAAGGAGCCGCCTGACATCTAAGAGCTCAGGTTTATACTTTCCTGTCCCGTGTAAAGGGATCAAGGCATCTTCCCAGCCTATCCGTGAGGTTGCTTCTTGTCTGTGACCCAGCAACTACATTTCTACCATGTGATCTGTCCCCACAGTGGACAGTAGACCTTAGCTGGGCCTTCACATTCCCTCTGAGAATATGGAGTTGGGATTTTCTGTTGTTAGTTTGTGCTGTCGGTTTATTAAGGTGTCTAGAGCCAGGCGACCATGTGATGTCCAAAGTGGAGGAAGGAGAGCTAGCAGGGGCCCTGACAGACAGTCAAGCCTTGGTTGCTGTATAGTTCGCTCCCCAGAATGACACTAGGGGTCTCTTTTCTCTCTTTGTAGAGCTGGAGTAGACTCCAACTTCTCACAAAAGCGAGAGCTCTAATGTGACGATCACATTATACTATGTCTGCAAGACAGGGTTTTATGTGCCCTGATCTGAAGATAAATTATCATTTATAATGCTGTCAATGTTAATTGCCATTAAGCCTTTGTATCCATGACATTCGGGTTCAGGTGGAGCGGCGCTATACTGTGCTTGCTGACTTGGTAGAAAATTCTATTCCATGGGGAAGGCGCTCTGCCCATAAGGCCTTTTCCACCCTGGGTGGTCCATGCGGACACCAGCAAGCCCCCTACTATTTCCCCAGTGACATTCCCACCTGGGTTTGAGTTCCCTTGGTAAGGTTCTGGCTGCATTGAAAAGGACAGGTTATCTAGGACATTGGGTCCTTTGGGAAGGACTGTCCCGGGCCCCCACGACTATCCCTTGAGTCTTTCCTGCATCCTGCTCTTCTTCTTTTTCTTCTTTTTTTTTTTTTTTTTTTTTTTTTTTTTTTTTTTTTTTTTTGTATTCCGACCCTACAGAAAGTGATTAACGTGGAGACTGGATTGGATAAGCTCATCCAAACTCCATAAACGCCACTTCTGCACAAATGAACGTTTGCAATCAATCTAATTTTTCAAATAAAAATGATTAAATTGCTATTATTGTCGGATCATTTTTTATTAAGAAAACCTTTTAAAATGTTAATTATTGGGCCCCCTGAAACGCTTTCATCTTTCCCGACTTTGCTCTTGAGCCGAAAGCACCCCTGCCTGTTCCCAACAGCCGAAGGGAAGATGCCGACTTCCTTCTCACACCTGCAACTGTTCTCCCGAACGCTAATATTTATGTGAATTTAACTTTAATTTTTGCTCCTTTCATCTTCTGAATTAGCCGGATAATGCACAGATCACTCCTTCACTGCTTCTTCCCTGTTTGTTTCCTTCACAATAGATTCATTAACTAGATTTGGGTGCTCAAGCCATGCAACCACATCCATTTCAAAGGGAGATTGAATGGCATTTCATATTTTTCTACATTAAGGAAGATTAAAGTATATTACAATACCCCTTACCGCCCTATTTTCTTCATTTTAGAAGTGGTCAGTTTTAAAATTTTTTCCCCCTTCTCTTTCTTTCATCTGCAGTGTTCGATAAATTGTCCAGGCCTTTCAGATGATAGTCTCAGCAAATTGAGTTCTATATTACAACTCGGACGCATTGTTTAGCCCGTCAGCAGTCAGATAAAGCACCCCTATTCACACAGGACATCAAAAGAACAAATATATGTTCGAAGTGGGCAAAAGAGGACTAGGGCTCAGATATTTCATTTTCTTAATTGTTAGTGATTATCCAGCTAGTTGCTGCATGGTCATTTTGCGGGCTCTGAGCCTTAGACTTACTCGCCTGGTGTCATAGTCGTGCGAAGCCTATATTTACATCTCTCTGCAAACCCCCATGTATATTCATGACCACAAATTACAGCATTGACAAACTAGGCGGCTGAATCCTCTTTTAATAGCCCGGGGGGCTGCCATGCTAACACTTTAATATTGGGCAGTAACAAGAAACGCAAGATCCCGACTTGTGTCTTTTTCTGCCAGCCGTGTACCACCTCATGAAATTGTCAGGGGACTTGAAGGCATTCTCAGGCATGGGCAAGGGAGATATTAAGATTTAAGCTTTTTTATTTTTATTCTTCGGGAGGCAGAGGAGGTCAGGGCTGTTTGGGACCTCTTGGGCTGAAGCTGTATTTGGGTATGCTGCCTGTCAGCTCAGTCATCTCAGTGAGTCGCGCCCCGCCCCCTCCCCCCCCACCTCAGCAAATGCAGTCTCACCTTGCTTGACACAGCCTGAAGAAAGTTTGGGGATGCTGGGGAGGGGTGGGAAGAGAGGGGCAGAAGACAGATTTTACAACAGTATAATCACGGGGTGTGGGTTTTAGGCAATAAGCAGGTAGCCTCGTTTTCTCCAAAAGAAAAGGAAAATAATGGAAAAGTGTAACATTCATTCAGAGGCCTCAGAGGCATAAAAAACCCAATTCCAACTGTTATAGGTCCCTGCAGGAGTCTACAAAAGAACTAAGCTTTTTAAGTAAGAAAACTAGATTCTGGCCCACAGGGCCCTGCCATTGCTGCTTAATGGATGAAAGTCTTTGGATATAAATATGCTGTTTACGTCTCAGCTTCAGCTTTCGTAAAATATAACCTTTTTATGATTTACGACCCGCAGGAAAACCGGAGGATGGATTTTTACCTCTGAATTGGTTGGATGTCAACAAGAAAAATATAGATAACATATCGAGGTGGCGGGGTGTTAATGCCACACAAAATGATGAAATTATTTTTGTTTAGAAAAGTTAAGTTTGTTCTTCAAGTTGTGGGTGCATGGTGGTTGTGTGAAGCAGGGCTGATGAAAACCTGGGAAATGGCTCTCGCCCTTAAGTCTCTGTGCACTGGCTCACCACTCTGAAGCACTCTGTGACTTTAGTTCTCAATCAGGAATGCCTCATTGAAAAGTTGGAGTGACGCATGGGTTCTCAACAACAGAACAACCAAGAATGGCTGTTCCACTTCTAAACTATATGCGTGTTTCCATTGCTGGGCTTTGGTCCCAGCTTCCAGGAACAGTAGATGTAGAAGCTGCCCTCATCCTGCAGGCAGGCAGTGGTAGAATGAGCCATTTTTAAAAAATATTTTCACAAGGATTCTTGGAAAAAGAAAAGTGGGTAAACAAGAGTCTCTCCCTGCAAGCAAGTGCCTGAAATCCCAGTACTGGGGTGGATGGTGAGCTTGAGGCCAGCTTGAGTTGCATAAGAAGCTGCCTTCAAAAGAAGGTGTGTGTGGGGGAGCAGGGTGCTGCTGTGCTGAGGATGGGCTCAATTGATAGAAAGCTTGCCTAGCATATGTGAGGACCTGGCTCTGGTCCCCAGCTCCACATAAAAATGGGTGTGGTAGGCATGCCTGTCATCCCTGTACCAGGAAGGCAGAGCAGGAGAATTGTAGGTACAAGATCATCCCGGTTTACATAAGAGAGTTCAGGTTCAGCCTGGGCTATAAGAGACCCTGTCTCAAAAAAAAGACAAAAACCAAACAAACATAAAAGAGGAGGTGAAGAAAAGCAAAACCTTGGGTCAGAAGTGTCACAAATTCTCTTTACTGTGCACTTGCTCAAAACAGCCCCACCCTTGACTGGACTAGACAAAGATGGTTATTTGGGTGTTCAGACACCTGTCTCTCTAGGCATCCCCTACTCACTTTGTCTTTTGTTTATGTATCTTATGTCTTTATGCTTCATAGAATAGTAAAAATGAAGTTGATCTTTTAGATGCCAACCCAATCCCCAGAGAAGTTAGCTAGGAAGTATAGAGACCAGAGTTGCCCTTTGACTCTTGGCATCACTGACAGAGAGAGGGTTTATTCTGTTTGAGAGCTACACTCAGTAACTTCAAGGCCCATGACAGACAACCAGAGTTTCAGTCTTTCCATAACCTGGGAAGTGCAGGGCTCCGGGGGGGGGGGGGGTTCGCGTTGTGACCACACCCTAGACGAAGTCTTCCTGCAGGGTCATTGCTGGTGTCTGCTTCCTCGGGTATCTGAGTAGCCTGCTTCAGGGGGAGAGACATCTGGGTCCAGGATGGGGAGCCAGCATAGATGGTGTGTTCATGGAGAAGGCTTTAGTCCGAACTCATTTGGAGTACTCCAAGGTCAGGGTCAGCATAGAGCGCTGTGTCTCCTGTGGACTTCTACCAACAACGGTTCGAGTACCTCGGGATGGCATGGTTCTGTTCGTTTGTTTCAGAAGAGTGGGGGGTAATTCCAGAGGTTTACCTCTGGTTAGAACTTCCCAGAGTAGAGAGAAGTCAGTTGCACTTGGTGTCTCTGGGAGACTTCACTGGTGGTACAGGCCTCACAGCTGGGAGGCTGAAGGCTCTCCATCACCACCATAGAGCTGTTTAGAAGTTCTGGAAGGTCAAGAAAGAATGGGTCAAGTTTGACTCTGGACAGGGTCAGGCTGGGTAGAGGTCAGGGCTCCTCAGAGGGCCTTCGCGTGCCATGTGAATGGGAGCTCCCTCACTGCTGGGGGTGATAGGGATCTAGAAGGGTACTAGACCCTCAAGGGCTTTCCTTTGCTCTTCAGTGTGATGAATGGCATTAAATATCAACTTATAGGCAATAGAATCACCTAGAAGATAAGACCCTGGCATGCCTGTGAGCAATTATCTAGGATAGTTTTAACTGAGGTGGGACTATCCACCGTAAAATGGGTGGCACCATTCCTTGGACTTGCAAGCTGCATTTGATAATCCTTCCTCACAGTGGCTATGATGGGACCTGCTTGCTAGCTGTCTGTGACCAGCTACCTCCAGCTTCTGCTACCAGAACTTCCCAGAAATGATGGACTACACCCTTGAACTCTGAGTCAGAACAAACCCTTTCTCCTTTACATCGCTTTCATCAGAGTATTCTCCCAGGAAGGTGCTAACACTCTCTACCACAGTGCTCAGCATTTTGAGGAGTGAGAATAAGAATTCCTTCCCGACCATGTAGAGATGATCTGGGGTGGGGTGTCAGGTGGAATGTTTCTATAGGTGAAGGTCATATGATGTCATCAGAGGTGCCTTGGAAGTAGAAGCTTTAGGATCTCAGCATGTCAGGCTCAGAGATGAACAGAACAGAAGAGACCATGCTCCAAGTGTAGGCATAGTGATGGACCCTCTTGACTAGGGTAGACTAGACAGGAAGGTTCCGTGGGAGAGGGACTTTGGTGTGGGTGAGGTGAGGCAGGGGTTGACTTGACGTGGAGTTGGGATAATGGTGGCAACAGGGACAAAAGTGGCCAGTGCAGACCACTAGCAGTAGAGAGAGTTCCCTCTATGTCTAGTTTTCTTCCCCTGAAAATGGGGCTCGCAATGCGTCCCTGTGCACACACAGGGCAAGGCTGATGTGGGAGCTGTTTTCTTCCTCAGTTGAAATAGCTCTTGTTTCATTTTTATTCTTTTCTAGTGTGTGTTTCTGAACGAGAGCCTGAGGGTGCTCAATAAATGTTTGTTAACCTCTTGAATTGGAGAGTGGGGGCTTGTGTGGCCTGTAGGAGAGCCGAGATTAGAGGGGATAAGGAAGCCTGGGGTCTATGCCTGGAAATGAGGGGATAGAGAAATCAATAGGCTTTGGATGGCGTGAGGTGAAGAGGGCTGGAGCAGGTAGAGTCAGGTGCTCTGTTTCTTTCTCCATCCTGCCAGTATTCTGGAGGTGACTTTGGGCATGTTCCTGAGCCAGCTTCCTTTGACCTAAGAAGGAAGATGTTTGTGATAGGCTAAGATACGCACATGCAGTTCCTGGTGCTAAGACTGTTTGATGACGCTGATCTATTTTATTGAGGGTTGTTCCTTGCAGGACCCAGTCACCCAGGCCATCAATCATACTGTCCCCATTTTACGGATGTGGCATTGAGACTAGGATGCAGATATGGCTATCTTGAACTGAGGATCTGGGTCCTGCTCCTCCATGCCAGTGGTCATTACTGTGTGGGCTAACAGTGGATTTCAGACTAGAATCTCGGGAAAGGCCATCACATGTGGGCTTTCTGCTAACCATTCACTTGGTCCTGAGAAGCCAGTGCCAGGAGATGCAGAGTAGAAAGTATGGGTCTTTTAGGGCCTGAAGACCACTGGGCTTTGTGATCTGTCTCCTGCTCACTCCAGGATGCGGTTGGGGAGGGACAACTGGATCGGTAAGGGTTACTTGGCAGCTTGTGAGGGCTCCTGGAAAGAAGGGTTTTCCGGTGACAGCGAGAGTCAGTGAACTGAGAATAGGAAGCATCTCCACGGTCTGCTTTCTTTATAGAGTTCCTTCGGTTTGGTTTAGAGGGGAGTCTTTGAAGGTGGGAGTTCAAACTCCCATCATGCATTGCTCCTTTGGTTAAATTCCATCCCGATTGTTTTCTAACCTTAGGCGGTACTCAGACCTCAGACCCCACTTTCGCTTTCAGGTTAGCTCTGACATCTATGGTAAATATCCATATTGAACAACTGGGAGAGAAAAAAAAATTCCTCAGTGCTTTAATTAAAAATCTATGTTTGGTGTGTGCTCAGGGGCATATTTTTGCATCTTAAAATGTTTCTTTTCTTTTGTAGTCAGGCTTTGCTTATAAACAGAGCTGGCTCTGAGTCATATTAATTTAATTTTATCTGTGATCCACATCATCTCAGAATGCTATTAATTTGGGTTCGACTGCCAGCAGAAAACATTCACGAATCCCCACTTTCTTCGCTAGGTAATTGTGTAGTAATTAGGATGCGTGTTGTACATAATCTTGATTTAAATAATCCTCGCTTAGTTTTTTGTCTACACAGATAAAAAAGCTATTTTGTCAGTATTTTAGAAGTAGGAAATCATCCTGATTATTTTAATCAAAATCAGCATTGGTGAATTGCGGCATTCTTTTAGGAACAATTAATCTACAAGACAGAGATTTGTCTCTCTGCCCTGCCTTGTAGATCTGTCTCAAATGTACTGAGATAGAGCGATGGTACCCACAGCAGGCGGTTGAACACAAACCTTGAATGGCCTCATCTCTACCTCTTGTTAGAAATTTTAGCTCTGCAGGACTGGGGAAGTGGCTCAGTAGGTAAGAGCATTTGCTGCACAAGTGTGAGGTGGCGGGTTCAAAACCCCACAGTCATGTAGAAATCTAGGTGTGTCTGCATGAGACTGTCATGAGACTTTTATTCTTGTACTGCCCAGTGCTGCGGGGGCTAGACACGGGAGGGTCACTGGCGCTTGCTGGCCGCCAGCCTACCTCCAGGTTCAGTGAGAGACCCTGTCTCAAGGGAATAGAATGGAGAGTGATGGAGCAGGACACCCAATATCCTCTTCTGCCCTCTGCATGTGGATATGAGCAAACGCACCTGCATACACACAATGAGCACCCCCTCCCCTCCCTGACACTAGCAATCTTTAGCTCTGCCACTCAGAGGTTGGGACCCCAGGCTAGTACTGACAATGTACCTCACTTTATTTGTTAAGGAAGAGATTACTGTCTACATGGGGATTCACTGAAATGACCCAGTGATTGACTGCTACATGACCTTTGCCAAGTTTTATTTCTTTTCTCATTTGCTACTGGGAGGTGACATCTCACAGGGACCTAGAACAAAGACCAGCAGGCTTATTCTGTAAAGAGCTAGACAGTAACCTCCCCAAGCTCTGCTGGCTGCATGCTGTCTGTTGCAACAACTCAACCTGACTTCTGAGGCTGAGAAGCAGCTGTGGATGCCTCAGAGACAATGGGCAGGGCCTGCTCCGTGGCCTCATTTGTCAAGGCTTTGAAATCAGACAAACATAATCTGGAATCAGGTCTGATACTCAGCTGTCACATGGGACTTTGAACAAAGTCTGCAACTTCTCATTCTCCCTGATGAACTAAAAGGTTTGGCTGGGTTGGGGTGGGGGTTAGGAGGGGGAGCTCTCAGCACCAGAGCAGGGCAGGCAGCTTAGTACCCTAACTGGCCTGCTTTATGTTATATGCTTTTTGAGTTTTTTGTTTGTTTGTTTTTGTCCTTCCTTCCTTCCTTCCTTCCTTCCTTCCTTCCTTCCTTCCTTCCTTCCTTCCTTCTTTCCTTCCTTCCATCTTCCTTCCTTCCTTCCTTCCTTCCTTCCTTCCTTCCATCTTCCTTCCTTCCTTCCTTCCTTCCTTCCTTCCTTCCTTCCTTCCTTCCTTCCTTCCTTCCTTCCTATCTTCCTTCCTTCCTTCTTATTTTACTTTTTGTTTTTTTGAGGCAGGGTTTCATTTTGTAGGACAGGCTGGCCGCAAGCTCACCATCCTCCTTATCTTAGTCTCTTCGTTAGTTAGTTTTATGTCAGTTTGAAGCAATCAAGAGTCATTTGGGAAGTGGGACTCTGCTGAGAAAATACCTCTGATTGGTGGATAGGCAAATCTGTCATGGATTTCCTTGATGGATGATTAATATGAGAAGACCCAGCTCACCGGGCGGGTGGTCCTGGTTGTATTAAAAACAACAACAACAACAACAACAACAACAAAAACAGGCTGAGAAAACCGTGACCAATGAGCTAGTAAACAGCGTTCTTCCACAGCTTTTGCTTCATTTCCCACCTCCAGATTCCTGTCTTGAGTTTCTGCCCTGGTTTGCTCAGTGATAAACCGTTAACCTGAAAGTATAAGATTCCTGGAAACCATATATCCTGCACCCTAACACTAAGTTCTACTTTTACTTGGAGGTCATTTGAATCCCAGGCAGGGAAATGATGATCCTTTCTTTTGGTCATGAGTTCTATCCAGTTTTGCTTTGTCTTGGCTAATCTGGTGGTTTAATTAAGAATGCTGCTCATGGGCTCATGCATTTAAGCACTTGTCCTCAGCTGCTGGCGCTGTTTGGAGATGTCTGGGAGGTGTGGCCTTGCTGGAGGAAATGTGTCACTAGGGGTGGACTTTGATTTGAGGTTTCAAAGTCTCCTGCCATTCCCCATGTTCCCTCTTGTTCTTTCTCACTCTCTCTAGCCTTCATGTTTGCAGTTCAAGAGGTGAACTCTGGGCTTCTTGCTTCTGCCTCCATGCCTTCTACTGATGCCATGCCTTCTCTCTGTGATGGCTGCATCACCCCTCTGGAATGAACGTAAGCTCAAATATGCTCCTCTGTAAGACACCTTGGTCATGGTGTTTATCATAGCAACAGAAAACTGACTAAAGCAGCCAATAAACCCTGATTTTGTTTGTGTTGACCACTGTAGCGCAACACCTGCTCTACGAGCTTTGCGCTATAGTACCGTTCGTGAGACTGGCAAGGGCCTGGAGATTGAAACACACACAACGCCAAGAATGCTTCAAGAATGCCCACTTTGTTGTGTTCCAGGGCAGCTTATATAGGGTCTCCTTGACTAATGGCCATGCCCTAACTCTCAGCTGCAATCCCACCAGAAACCACTCCCCTGCCATCAGGAACGCCTGAGGATCTTGTGCTCAGAGCAACTGCAAAACAAGTTGTTTGCTCAGAGCGGCTGCAAGCATAGGAAAGCAAGTTGTTTATTCTGGCAGGCAGAGGGGTCACAGGAAATCCAGGGTCTGGGGGTCCACCGTCCCCAACAGACCATGCATTTTTCTGAAAACATTCTGCCTCTTTTAGTCTCTTAGGCTAGAACAGTCATGTCTTCTATCAGAAAAATATAAACGGGGGGTTGGAGGTCTGGGGGACAGGTTTGCCTGTTCACATTGCTACTGTTCTTTTCTCTCCCCTGTCTGGAATATGAATAGCGGGATGGAGGTGGGGCAGTTGGCTGTGGTTCACAGTGGTAAGTGTGAAGAAGAGACTCATGTACTAAAGGTGGCAGAGCTCCGAGGGCTAGCGATGCTTTGCGAGCTTCTGGCCCAGCCCTGAATGGCCCATCTCCATTCCAACATCTGGATTCCCCAATTTAACCTCTTGGTGCTCAGGAACTTGCCAAATTCTGGAAACATTGAGATACTAGGCAAGAATTGTGGAATCAGGGAGCCAGTGTCAAGTGGTTAGCTTAGGTTCTTGAGTTCCAACTCCAGGTGTCTCTTTGGCATCATAGAGGTTTGGGGAAGGTTACCCAACTTTTCAATTCTCTTTCTTCCTATGTGGCTCTAAGCTGGGTGAAAAGGTTAATTTTTACTACAGTGTTTGAGCTAGAGTGGGCACTCTCCAGTGCTACCATCACCCTCATCTGGGAAGTGTGAAGAAGTGGACACATGTTAGTTGCTGTCTTTGTTATCTTGACTTCCTTCCTCCGACATACAGGTCTCTTGGAGCATGGTCCTCTCAATTTCCTGTCCTGTGTTTCAACTTTCGAGTCATCACAACCACCTGCCCCTGCAGCAGCTCATCTAGGGCCAAAGCCCGCACTCAGGTGGGCCATCAGGGCTGGGGTTCTACTCCTTTTTTGCTCTGCTCCTTGTTCTGATGTCTATGAACCAGGTTTGGGTCTCCTTTGCCATGAATTGTGAGCTACACTACACACAGCAACAGCCTCCGGTGGATGACCACAAAATAGCAGAGGTCTTCTCTAGGGAGAATCAATGACTCTACAGGTCTCCGAACCTTTTGGGCTTAGTCATATGGCTCAGGGTTGCTATTTGGTTAATGCAGGAGAATGGGGACACTGATGAGGTGATTAGGGACAGAGAGGGTCATAGTCATACAAGAGGTGGAATGGCATGATAGTGTAAATTCCATAAAGGCTCTGGGCAATAGATGACAAAGATGGCCTAGCAACTGTGACCCACAGAGTCTCTAGGATATGCTTCGGAAATGATGGCAATTTCTTATTCTTTACAGAATCTGGATTTGAAAATCTACCTGCTTACTAATGTGTATACATAATAAAAAGCCCAGGGCTCTCTCCACATCGTCTGTGAATATGCACAGAGGGGCAAGACAGTGTAATTGCCAGTGTGTAGATTTGCAGTGGAGGCTGAGTGGGGTCTTGGCCCATTTCTCCACTCACACTGGGGCCAGGTGTCCTTTGCACAAGCTAGTTACTGCCATCTCTTCATGCTTTTTTTGGGATTTTAAAAATATTATTTATTTATGCTAATGTGTATGTACCTGTGTAAATTTGTGTGAACCCAGTGCACGAAGGTGACCACAGAGTTGTCATCAAATCCCCTGGACCTAGAGCTATCAGTAATAACTGTGAGCCACCATTAGAGTGTTGGGAACTGACGGTATGTGGTTTATCTCAGCTTTGTCTTGGGCCTGCTGCGTGACCATCTCTCTGGTCCCCAGCTCTGCTGGCTTGCAACCAAGGCATCAGTGAGGTAATCTCCAAGGTCCTCTCTGGCTCTAAAACTCAGGGAAGCTGTAAGGAGTTGGCAGTTAAGATGGTCTTCATTTAAGAAACTCGATTCTTTTTCCATCTGGAGGAGATCTTAATTGTGATTAAGGAAAAGAGTTACATTATAATTGTCTCCTAAATGGTTAAAAACATGACTGACTAGAAACAAGAAGAATCCCCAAGCCCCTGAGGAAACATTATGTTTTATAGTGTATCATCGTTTCCATTGAGGGATCATTTGCAATCTGGTTAGGATAGTGTCTGAGTCATTACTAAGATTCTTTATCGCAGGCAAGAACTCATTGCTGCAGAGAAACTTCTGGAAACAGATAGTTGCTGCCAGCGGGTAACTATGTATTCAGAGTCTGCAGAGGTAAGGCTGAGGCCAAGGGCCTTTTGGACCATTAGTAATAACCATGGAGATGGTGACAGTGCAGGCTTCCTGTGTGTGATGCCCAGGCACTGTTCTGGCCATATCATGTACTATATATTAAGCCCCACCAACACCATCACCATTCCAGCATTCATAAAAACCCTATGTCGAGCAGAGTTGAAATGAGGAAAAATGGCCTTTCAGAGACTAGCTACAGAGAGGTCACATGATCACTATCCAGGTTTCACAGACACGACCTGAGGGGCAGGGATTCTATGAGACTCCTGAGGTCTCCTGCTGCTTAGCAGCAGAGCTGTTTCTAACCCAGTACTGACTTGAAGGGTGTCTGGCTGTGACGTCATCATCATTCTGGCAAAAGAGGATGCTCAATGGTCTTCTTGAGGTTGACACTTTTCCTCCCTGGACCTTAGAGATGGAGAGCTGTGAAGTCAAGTGCTTTAGCCTCGATTCCCAGCTCCAGAGGTGAAAGTCACTTTGTTTTCACCCACAGATTAATGTTGTGAATTGGACCCAGCAAACACTTTCATGTAGTGGACTTTGTGGTTGAAGGCGGAAAGCTGGAGGTAAACATGAGAACCTGCATCAGTCACAACAGAAACAGAGTGTGTCAGTGAGTGCCTTTGACTGTGGGACTTGGATGCTTGACTAAAGCATGTAACATACTTGTATTTATTGGTATTTGGACTTACGTCGTGAACTACTGTGTGGTTGGAGAGATGAACTGCCTCATTCCTGATATGCTTGGTTTAGTCAAGTCTTCCATTTAGGAGGAGGGAATAGAATCCAAGTATAGACCAGAAACCTCAAGTTCAAATCTTACCTCAAACCCTTAGCCTCTCCTGAAAAATGCCATCTTCCACCTCCATGCAAGATCTTGTGAAGGGTTTTTCCTTAACCTGGAAGGACTACCAAATCTGATGATTGGCTCCCAGAGCACATAAGGATATTCTTGGCATGGGAAAGGATGAATCTATATGGGTCCCACGATCTACATTTTCTCCTCCTCTGCCTTAGAAATGGAGCTTATCCAGGTAGTGAGGGAGGAACGACTGTCTTACTCTCCCGTTGTGAGAGGTCAGGAAATAGGCGGAGAATAGAAGATAATTTGTTTGGAATGAGTGACCAAACCCAGAGGAGACAAGTGTGGTACCCAACCAACACACACACACACCTTTTTAAAATGTATTGTGCTAGAAGTGAGATGGTCTCAAGTATGGCCGATAATCTCTACATTTTTATTTAAAGGCAGCGTAAACTTGAAGATGTTTTCTCGTCCCATTATGACCCATCTTTCTAAGGTGTATTTAAGCTGATAGGAACCTCAGACCCTAGAAATCTTCTTGTCCGAGTCCCAGTGTTTCCAGCCAAATATACTGAACACTAACCTCTTCCTGGGAGGGAGAACAGCTGTACTTTATTGAGTTTTAGACTGTACAAATATAGGGATGCTTCATCCATGCTTGCACGAAGTCTTCAATGCCTCTTATTCCATTGAGAACTAGAAGCCCAGCTGCCTTGCAGTTCAGAAATGAGACTGGATTAATGATATTAGAAGCCATCCCCGAGTCACTCAGGGAAGAGCAGGCAGTGAAATTCTTTGACCTAGTCTCCCAAGTCCTAGGCACAAGGCCTTTTGCAATGACCAGCAGACACGTACACATAAGAGAGCCAGGAAAAAGCCTTTACATTTTGACACACAGTTTATTGAATTGTTAAATTTTCCTTGTGAAGTTGTTGGCATTGTCCCATGTTTGACTTTTAAAATACCTGAATATGATGAAGGGGCATCTCAGCTTCCCATTCCCACAGCTAGGCCCGTCTTGGTGCTCAGTTGAGGTACGAGAGGTAAGAGACTCTAAATAGGAGACAAAAGGAATGGAGAAGGGTCTGAGTTCCTACAAACACAGAAAGGGCTCAGTGTGAGATGGCCTGAGCCATGGACCATCGCATCTTCTTCAGGCATGAGAAGGGATTCTGGTAGGAAGGGGTGCTGGTTTTCTTCCTAATGTCTATGGAATTGCTAAACTATGACCAACTGGTAGACCTAACAAGCCTTCAGTGCCTGGTGCGTCGAGATTCTCTGACTTTCAGTATGCCAGTCCTTTTTGCCCTTTAATTGCTCAGATCACTTTAAGATTCTCCGGCACCACAGGACCAAAATGGCCCCTCATACTCCAATGTCTGCATTAAAACTGAAATAAATAAGTGGAGGTACTATTATTACTGGCTCAGGAGCTACAAGAGCACAATTCAGCTCCTTCATTTTCTTAATAATGAATAAAATCACACCAGCAATTTCCCCTTGAATACATTTGTCAATCAAAGACCCAACACTTAGAGAGAGCCCCCCTCCAGAACATCCTTCAGGTACTGTCCCAAGCAAGAGGAAGCACACTTCTTGGTATTGTTACAGCTCGAGCAAATAGGCTGAGAGCTGGTTTAATTTTTTAAAAGAGAGTTCTCCAGCTTTTGGCTGGTCTTATGAAAACCGGTCTGTGTCGACTTTGGCTGACTCCCTTCCACAACAACACTGCCCCCGTTCTATAATTTCTGCTAATTGCCACTTGAACAAAAGCTCTTCGGCTGCACTGCCGTCTTGAAGTGGAACTGGCCGGATGCTTCAGAGATTGTCATTGTGAAATCTTTTCCACCGCGGGCCGTGCCAGTCTACACGGCAGAGGCTGGACTCAAGTTTTCAAACTGGGTCTAGGTGTGTGTCACAAAAGAAGTTAAACAGAAACTATAAGGAGGAACTGGAATGTTAGGATCCTGGTGGCATGGCCTTCCAATAGTTTGCTAGTGTGACTTGATAAATAAAGGCTTCTGGAAGTTTCTGCTTCCGCCAGTTGCCTGAATGTTCCTTCTCCTTTTCCTCCTCCTTCTCCTTCTTCTTCTGCTATAGAGGTCTGAAGAGATTACACTGGGGTCTCTAGTGTTCGTTTGGAATTATTAGTTTCAATGATTTCAGTTTAAATCAGAGGGTGGCCGCTTCTGGCCATGGATAAGAACTAGGAAAACTATTCTTGGCTCTAGGTACTGTACTGGCATTTTAACACCTTGTCCCTGACCAAACAGAGTGTCCTTGAGGAAAACCTGGACTGAGTAAGAGAAACATAGCATAACACCTAATGGTGACATAGTTGCTACAGACTTGATGTCACACAACATAAATTGGAGTGTGTGTGCATGCGTGACAGAGAGAGAGACAGAGAGAGACAGAGAGAGAGAGACAGAGAGAGACAGAGAATTTCATAAACCAAACTTAAAAAATGACCCCTTTTTCCCCTTTGAAACTTTCATAGATGTATAATATAATGGGTCTTATCCACTCCCCATTCCCGCTCTACCTCCCCCAACCCTCTCTTCAGGACACCTCCACTTCAAGTCCTTTTTTCCCCTTCAGATAACACACCGATTCCAATCAGTGCTTTTCATACACGCTTGGTTGTGGGGTTGCTCACTGCGTCATGAGGACCCCTTAAAGGAAAGCGACACTCTCTGCTGGAGCAGCCATCAGTTGCCACTGTCTCTTTAGCTAGCATTAGGTCTCCAGGGGCCCCCTCCCCTCTGTGCTGAGTTTTTAACTAGCTTAATCTTGAGCAGGTCTTGTGTGGGTCACCAGGGTCTCCGTGAGTTCATGTGTGCAATAGCTGTGTCACGTCAGGAGGATGCTATTTTACAGCACTCTCTCTTTTCTTAGCACTCTTTCTGGTCCCCTTTCTGTGCTGTTCCCTGAGCAGTACCAAAGATGTTGGCAGGGAGTATGCTGTAGATGTCCCAGTTACAGCTGAGCATTCAAATTGCTTATTTACGGCGCTCTGACTGGCTATGAGTCTCGCCATTGACCTCCACCCACTGTAGTAATAGTTTACCTGTAGAGAAGTTTCTCTAAGAGCAGCAAGAGAGGGTTTGAGATCAGCTTCATACATTTAACTTTGTTGGGGGAAGCTGGTGATCTTTAGTCACCAATATCCTCTTAAATGAAAGACTTTTTTATACCTAATACCAAGAGGAGCAAGAAGCTGTGTGTGGTGGTGCAGACCTTCAAACCCAACACCCACCAGGAAGGCTGAGGTGGGAGTAGCAGGGGTTCTAGGCCAGCCTGGGCTATGGACTAGGTAACTTGTTAAGACAATAACAACAGCAAAGCCCCACAATTAGCAGTTAATGCAAAAGCTCACAACTGGGCAAGGTAGTGAGAATAAGCGGCTGTGGCGTGCTCAGCCATAAGTGGGGTGCCCCTTGCCTCTAAAGTTCAGCGACAATGACGGAAGAGGGGTGGAAAGAATAAGAGCCAGCCAGATAGTGGTGGTGTATGCCTTTTAATCCCAGAATTTATAGAGGCAGGTGGATCTCTGAGTTCAAGACCAGCCTGGTCTACAGAGTGCGTTCCAGGGCAGTCAGGGCTACAGAGAGAAACCCTGTCTCAAACACCTAAATGATAATAATAATATCAAAAAGTCGGATGGATGAGACCAAAACAGTGTCCCCTGGACATGATCAGTGTACTCATGAACACACAGCAGCTGTATGGCTGCCAACACAAGATCAAGCCAATCAACATTCTAGGACAAGGGGAGGTGGCACCATGAGCCCCACCCTTAGCTGAGGAGGTATAGGCAGTTTACAGCTCTGGGGGAGAGTCCTAAGGGCGTGGCCTCTGGTAGGTGGTCCATACTCTAGCAGATGACCCCATGCCTATGACTATATGGACAGCATCAACTGGAACCCATGGACTGCAGAAACAACAACAAAAATCACAAAATTGGGAACAGGTGTGGGTTTGCTGGGAGTGAGGGAGGGTCTGGGAGGAATAGGAGGAGCACATGATTAAAATACAACATATGCATGTATGAAATGCTCAAAAATTAAAAATCAGTTTTAAAAATCAGAGAGAGAGATAAAGAGGTACTTTTGACATTAAAAATAGGCCTTTATTGAAAAAAAATGGTTTTCTGGGGGGAAAAATGAATTACTCTGTTTTTAAAAATTCATGAAAACTTTTTTTTTTCAAGCATCCCATCTGGTGCTTGCTAAGTACGGCTGTGAAGGGCTATTTACCTCCCTGACAAATAGCGTCGAGGAGACACAGAAAAGCTTGCTTTCAAGTGGCGAGGGGTAGGAAGGGGGCAGGCGGTGATTGTGAGGGATTTAGCCACAGGGGACTCTTCCCTGGTTTGGCCCCTTTGTTGTAAGCTCCGCCCCTCCTCAGCAGCTGTTCTACCTCCCTGGTCCGGTTAGCCAGGGAAGCTCACCCCTTCCAGCGTGTTACACAGTCCTCTCGGTAACCGGCGCTCACACAGTTTTTGGTTCCTAGTTCTACCTCAGAGCCACAGGAAACACATTTCGTTCTTTCTCTCGTGATAGAGCTTGCGGGTGGAAGCCACCCCCATCCCTCCTTTCCCTCTTCCCCTTCCACTTAAACAAATATCCACCTCATCTTATCTATCTGATTTGTTTTCGTTATTTTTAACTCCGTGTATCTCTCTGTAGGGATCTGGTGAATGCAGCCCAGAGGCCAGGCTTTCCAGGCAGTTGTGAGCCTTCTGAGGTGGTGCTGGGAACTGAACTTGGGTCCTCTGTAACAGCAGTACATGCTTTTAACCACTGGGCCACCTCTCCAGCCCCTCAAATCACACAAAAAGAATTCTTTGAAAATTTCACATGTTTATGATACATACATATATATGTATGTGTGTGTGCATGTGTGTGTGTGTGTGTTTTAATTTTGGTTTTTCAAGAAAGGGTTTCTCTGTGTAGCCCTGGCTGACCTGGAACTCACTCTGTAGATCAGGCTGGCCTCGAACCTGGAGATCCACTCTCTTTGTTTCCCAAGTGCTGGGATTAAAGGTGCGTACCACCATGACCTGGCAATGTTTTTGGTCTTATTCAGCCCCTAACTATCCCCCTCCAACTCTCCACAGAACCCACCAACCTGTTTCCATCCCAATTTCATGTCCTTATTTTCATTATTATTGATAGATCACTAAGCCCACGTACTGACCACGTGTAGGTTGGAGTGGAGCCATCCCTTGGACATGGCCAATCCATCTGCAGCCAGCTACCTTCCCCTTCCTTTTTCTAGTTCAAGACAACTCACACCCGGGAATTGAGTCCACAGTCAGGTCTGTCTTTGGAAAATGTGTTGGACGTTACTGTAGCCTTGCTTTTGGACAGCCCTGACTATCTGGGAAGAGGGTGAACTTCCTCTTCCCTTCTTCTCAGTGATGTTTTCATTTGTTTTAATTTAAGTGCTAGGGACGGAACCTGGGGTTTCATGTATTCCAGACAAGAACTCTATGTTGTTTTTTTTTGTTTGTTTGTCTGCTTTTAAATAAAAGTCAGATTAGTATTTAGCATTTAAAAATTTTTAAATTACATTTAAATATATTGTTCTCTCTCTCTCTCTCTCTCTCTCTCTCTGTGTGTGTGTGTGTGTGTGTATACATATCTACCATGGTTCAAGAGTCTAGGTCAAAGGACAACTTGTGGAAACCTTTACCTGATGAGTCATGTCATTCATTGGCACAAACCTTTGTTTTAGGTAAAACACTCACTGGTGTCCTCTGACTGTAGTCAAAGCCATAACTAAGCCCCGTGATGGTTTTATCATGCACTTCAGATCAGCTGGTTGCCTTAGTCTATGAAGGGCTCATTTCTTGCTATTCCTTGCCCTGCTTCATGCCTCCACTACCCAGACTTCCTTCCTGAGAGGAGAGCATTACCTCAACATGAAACCATACTAAGGCATTAAAAATGCAAATAAAAAAGGTTCATTTCCATAATATAATTGCAATAATATTTAATCAAGTATTAGCAACTTGACTAGGTCAATCTATCCATAAGGATAATGTGATGTAGCCAAGTGGGGCTTCTCCCAGGAATAGGAGGTTCGCTAAACATTAAAAAGCAATCAGCATAAATCAACATTTTGACTGAAAGATAAGTAGAAAAACAGTGTAGCCCCTTTATCAGACGCAGTAAAAATATTGGAGAAAATTGATACCCATGTAGGATTAAAAACAACAACAACCACTTTACAGTGAACTAGGAGTAGAAGGACCCTTCCCTGAATGTGTTCAAAGGCCTCTACGAAACCTTTGCGTTTAACATCATTCATCAGGGTGAACATTGAACATTTTTCTTGCAAAATCAGGAACAAAGCAAGGGTGTTTGCTCTCACAACTCCTATTCCAGATCGTCGTGGAGTTTGCAACCAATACAATAAGACAATAAAAAGAAATGAAAAGCACTACAGTGTGAAGCAAGAAGTAGAACTGTATTTGTTAGCGGATGCAATGACACAGAAAATCCTCAGGAACTGGCAAAGAACTTTCCATTAGAACGAAAAGTGTGGCTGAAGGCACAAGGTCGGTATTCAAAAAGCAGCTGAGTTTCTATACCCTGGCGATGAGCAATTGTAAGCTAAGCAGAAAACCTGCTACTAAATACTTAGGGACTCAGGGGCAAAGATGAAACACATGTAAGAGTTACTGAAAATCTCAAAATGTTGTTGAGAAGCTAATTCCATGTGGAGAGCTATACCATGCTCATGAATGGGAAAACTCCATCTTGTTAAGATGTTAGTTCACCCCTCAACTACCAACTGGCTCAATGGAATCACAAACAAAATCTCACAGACCTTCCTTTTAGTAGAGAGTGATGATCAAAACTGTAACACACATGTTGGAGGAGGCCGCTTGTTCGTTTCCCAGCTGCCCAGATTCCAGAAATAATCATACAGAAACTGTATTCATTAAATCACTGCTTGGCCCATTAGCTCTAGCTTCTTTTTGGCTAACTCTTACATATTAATTTAACCCATCTCCATTAATCTGTGTATCACCACATGGCAGTGGCTTACTGGGTAAAGTTCCAGCTTCTGTTTCTGGCTGGCCTACATGGCTTCTCTCTCACTTTTCCTCCTTTCTCCAAGCATTCACTTTAGTTTTCCCTGCCTACCCCTATTCCCTGGGCAGGCCCAAGACAGTCCTTTATTAAGCAATGATATTTGCAGCATACAGAGGGGAATCCCACATCAGATACACACATGCATACAACACAAAGACATGTGCATACACAAGTTACAATACATACATCTACACACAAGACTGTAGAACTTACATAGTCTAATTTTAGGACTTTCTCTAAGCTCATAGTAAATAAGAGAATACAATAACCAAGTAGAGAATTACATGTCAATGGAGCATTAGAGTTGAGAGGTACACCTATGTACCCACAGAAAACCAAGATGTGACAGAGATTCCAAAATAATTCAGTGGGGGTAATGATAATGATTTCAACAAGTTGTAATGAAACAGCTTGATATCCTCAGGAAAATATGAACTTTGAATATAAGTATGTACCACACAAAGATAATAACTCAAGGTGGATCATAAACTTAATTAGAAAAGTCAAAACTATGAAATATCTAGAAAACGAGGATGAAAATCCTTGTGACTTGAAAGTAGGCAAAATTTCCTAGGTCACACACCAGATCTTCAAGTATAATAACCACATGTTTTTATGGTGTGTTTATGTATATTATGCTCTTATAGTCGGAGACAAAGGTCTCACATCCAGTAGTACAAAGAGCTCTTACAGCCCAGTAAGAAGCAGCTAACCCATTTTGCATATGTATAATTGTGGTAGGTGTGTGTTTAGGTGCACATACTGGGTTCTGGGGAGCCAGGCTCCGGTTCTCGTGCTTCAGTGCCAAGTACTTTGTCCACGGAGCCATTACCCCACCCCTGACAAACATGTCTGGAAAGACATTGGCCAAAGAAGGTAAGCAAATGGCTAGTAAGTATGTAAGATGCTCAGCATCAAGTTAACAGGGAAACAGATCAAAGTCACAATGTGATGGTCTCTTGGACACTAAAGTAGTCACAGAAAGGCAGACAACATCAAATATCAGTGCAAATGCAGAAGCAACTGGACACGTGCATGTTGTTGGTGGGCTTGAAAAAAGAACATGAACACGCAGCTGTTTGTTTTTTTTTTTTGTTTGTTTGTTTTGTTTTTTGTCCAGTGGGTGATGCAACTTTTTTAAATGTTGGGAGATACCATTCTAACTACTGTTAAGTGTCTCTGTTTTGGGATGATATAACAAGAAAATAAGAAAGGATATATATGAAGGGGAAAAACATTTCCTCCCAGTAAAATTGTATTTATTATATGGAAATGGATTTTTAATTTTTAAAAAAGATTTTAGTTATTTATTATGTATACAGTGTTCTGCCTGCATATATGTATGCAGGCCAGAAGAGGACACCAGATCTCATTACAGATGGTTGTGAGCCACCATATAGTTGCTGGGAATTGAACTCAGGACCTCTGGAAAAGCAGCCAGTGCTCTTAACCGCTGAGCCAACTCTTAAGCCAGAAATGGATGTTTTAAAATAATTATTCTATTTTATTTTTCCCTCCAATTATTTAGTCAAATGATTTTTTTCCCACACTGTATTTTGATCATATTCTTTCCCCTACCCCAACAACTCCTGGATCTTGCTTTCTCTCTCACCGCCCCCCCGCCCCGCAAAAAAAAAAAAAAAAAAAAAAAAACCCAAAAGATCAGAACAATCAAAAACCCAATAAGACAAAGGACACCTAAACAAAACAAAAGAGTGCACAATAAACAAACAAGCATGCTAATCTGTACTGAGTTGGCTTGAGCATGCAGCCTGCCCTGGAGTGTGGCTCTGAGTGTCACGCCATTGGAGCAAACTGAGCTTTCTTTCCCAGCAGGCATGAATTACAAATGGCTTCTTGCTTAGGGGTGGAACTTTGTGTCCCCTTTCCTTCTCAGCGCTGGGATTTTTGTCTGGTTTGAACTTGTACAGGTCTTGTGAATGTTGTCACAGTCTCTGTGAGTTTATATATGTTATCAGACCTTTTGTCTACTTGGAAATTTTTTCTTAATCATACATTTACTTTATGGCCCTCTAACCGCCCCTCCAGCACACACATAATTAAAAGTAAAATAAATCCTAAATAAAGCATTCATAGAAGTGTTTTTATAATGGGCTCCAAGGTGCGTTGAAGGTAAATGAATAAACAAATTGTACTTTAGCCACACAAAGAACCACTGTTCAGCCACAAGCAGGAACAGGCTTCTGATGTATACCACGTGAATGATGCTGAGCCAAAGAAGCCATATACAAATGAGTAGTACTTGACACATGAATGGTCAAAATTTGTAGACAGACATGTAACAATTGTTGTCTAGTCCAGAGATAGAGAACAGGTTAGAGCTAACTGAAAAAATTTGAGGGAATGAAAATATCCTTTATGCTGACAGTGGTTGTATATGTACATTTATTGAAATTTTTTCAATGGTAGGCTTTTTGGGGGTGTATTTTATTATATGTAAAATTTACTTGATAAAAATGCAAAGCAGCGCTTCATGGATCTCATTCCATCTAGTCCCTGTTCTAGGAGAGAGTTTGGTAAATGATTAACTTGACCAATCAATCCCCTATTATGAGGCTTAAAAGAGCACAGTGTGCAGGATTTCTGGAACATTCTCTGATTAGGCAAGAAGGGCCATGTCCTTAGGGTGAATGTCATTTACACCCATCGTCTCTGTCCTCTCCCCTGGATTACTAAGAAATCTCTGGTCTGGCTAAGTATCTTGGCTGCTGCTTGTTCAGGCTCCTTGCCTAAGGTGTTGAGAAATCAGGTTGTCAAGAACTTGATAATGAGACTTGTGTACCAGTGCAAGGCCTCAGACTCAACCCCCAGTGTTGGGGGTGGAGTGCAGAAGTAATGTGTACCCTGCCAAAGAACGCAGGCTCACAGTGTTTCAGATATCCAGAACCGCTATTTCCTTCTTCTTCTTTTTTTTTTAAAAAAGATTCTTCTAAGTTTTTATTTGTGTGCATATGTATGTATCTGTGTGAGCATATGTCATGTGTGTACAGAAGGTGCTGGGAACCAAACTTGGTTCACCTTTCCAGACCCTGCTATTTCTTTTATAAAAATTCCTTTTACTTATTATGAGTGTGTTAGTGCATGATGTGTGTGTGTGTGTGTGTGTGTGTGTGTGTGTGTGGTTGGACATGCCACAGCACATGTGGAGGGCAGAGGACGCCTTTGTGGAATCAGTTTCTTTTCTCTCTCCTCACATGGGCTCTGAGCATGACTCCAAGGTCTCCAGTCTTACAGTGCAAGCTCCTGCACCTGTTGAGCCATCTCAAAGACCCAGAGACCTGCCTGCGGTTTCTTTTCCCCCTTCTCTCCCCGCCCCCTTCCTCCTTCTTCTTCATGTTCTCACATTCTTATTAAAGTATTTGTTTTATAATACTGGCTCAGTAATAACTTGTATTTTTTTTTTAAATCACAAGTTTGTCTTTAAGTAACACATAGCACACTTATGAGGCCGCTTTAACCTGTAAATAATCTCAGCTCCTAAACACCACTTTTCTACAGAAAGCAAAATCAGAATGCCTCTGTGTCTTTATCGGTATCCATCTTTAGATTAAAGCCTCGAATAAACTGATGATCAGTGTCATTAAGTACTGACCTTGTGTTGGGTGTACTTGAGTTTGATCCCCAGAACCCACAACACCTTCAAGTTATTCTTTAACTATGACCTCAGGCCATGACACATGCTCTCTCTCTCTCTCTCTCTCTCTCTCTCTCTCTCTCTCTCTCTCTCTCTCTCTCTCTCCAATAAATGTTTAAAAAAAAGAAAATAATAAAAAGAGATTACTTGGGGGAAAGTCAGTTAAGATTTTAAGGTATTTCTTTTTATTCTTTTTTCTTATATCTGTGTTTGTAATACCTATGTTTAATCTTTTAAGATACTGAACTACACATTTTTTTAAAGTATCAGTTTTCACAGGGTTGTGAGCATTTTACCCTATTGTATTTCTATATGTGTATATACCATAGATTACCTAATTATTTCTCAATTATTGTTCTTCTGTGTTGTTTTATGCTTTGTGTGCATATGCTGTTATTGCTATAAATAGCCTTTGACTGACCAATTTCATAAACAAAGGATCTTAAAATTTCAGATTATTAGCTCTGACTAGAGATCCCAAGGAGATCAGAACTTCAAAGGATGGGCATGTTGAAGGCGCTTAGATGTAGGACTTTGTATATGTGGAGTAATTCAGGCTTTGGGCAGCTAAGTCAGATCATGTTCATTTACACAATAAAACCAATGCTGGTAAGTGTTAGCATTGATAAGAGGTTAAAAAATCCACATTCGAAATCACTAGTAATAATGATGAATGGGAGGGTTGGTCAAATTTAAGTATTTTTTGAGTTATTTATTTTTATTATATGTGTACAGTGCCTACAGAAACCAGAAGAGGGTGTTAGATCCCGTAGAGCTAGAATTCTGGGTAGTTGTAAGGTGTCATGTGGGTGCTGAGAGCTAAACCTGGGTCCTCTGCAAGAGCAGTAAATGCTCTTAACTCCTGAGACATTTCTTCATCCCCAGGGATGGACTAATTTTGAAGAATTGTGAGTTATTGGGGACAAAAAAGAAGTCAGTAGTAGCTCTGACATTTTAATATAAATATCTTTATTGAATTTCATCCAAATTGGTGGGTCACTGACATTAGAATTTCATATTGTCGGGATCCTTCCATTTCCCATCTCTGATGACAAACGGATATTTCAGTATTTACTCCAACTGGAATTTTCCCAAGATGTTGTTATCATTGCAGACAGTTGCAACATGGTTTTCTGGAAAACCAAGAAGAGATTGTTTTTCCCAAATCTTCCCTTTTTAACAGCTCAACAGCCCAAAACTGTGTCATGAAGTTGCCTTATTGCTGTTTAGATTTTGTTAGTGGAAAGATGGTGTTTTCTACTTGCAAAGTAATCCTTCCAACACTCAACCAACACACACTGCTTGGGAACTCCTGGGCACCCCCAAAAGTCAGCATCACAAAGGTTCATTTGGTGATGACCCTGGAGACAGAGCAAGAGGTCACTGAGCTTAGGAGGCATGCTTTTTTTTTTTTTTCCTTTTTCTTTTTCTTCTTTCTGTGAATTGGGAGAATGTTTCCTACTTTGTGGGGTTGTTTCCAAGTGTCCATGTGAAATTTGAAGTGCAGTGCACAGCACACAGTGATAACATGGTATAAATGGTATCATGAATATGTGGGAAGGTCAATGACCCAGTCGTGGCTCTGGTTAGGCCATAAGCCAGGCAAGACACCTTACTTCTCTAGATCAGATTCCCCTCTGGCCTGTATTGTTTTGCATTAGATGGACGCAGGCCTTGAGAGGTCCTTCTCAAGCCTCTGCAATGTCCAGAACAGCATTCAGTTCAGGAACATGACTTGAGTAATTGCTATATATTCTGTCTGCTTAAATACTGCATGGGCCTGCATATATGTTTCTTGTTTAAAGACTTTCAAGATAAATGAAGTTTCAGCCTCCTGCCATGTGTATGAGTATGCAGTGTGTTTATATGTGTGAGTCAGTGTGTGTTTATATATGTGTGATATATGTGCATATGTGTGTAGTACACACCCCTGTGCTCACCTGGAGTCCAGAAAAGGATTTGAGGTGTCTTTTTTAAATCACTGTCTGCCTTGTTCCTTGGAGACAGAATTCCCCCCCCCTTCCCCGCTAGACTGGTGATCAGCAAACACCAGCTATTCTCCTATCTCACTCACCTTAGTTCTGGCCTTACAGACGTTCAAGGAGCCCTGCAGGTTTTTTATTAGCAGAATGCTGGGATTTGAACTTTGGCCTTTACGTTTACACATTAAGTACTCTTAACCCTTGAGTCATATCTCCAGTCCTGAAACTTCTGCTTTAAAAAAAAAAATCTGAGCTGGGTATGTGGCTTAGTTGGTAAAATGCTTGCCAGCATACATAAAGACCTGGGGTTCATCTTTAGCATCACATAAACTGGATGCGGTTTATGTTAAACTAGATGCTGCTATGATAAACAGCAAGGCCAAAAGCAACCTGGGGAAAGAAAGGGTTTATTTTAACTTACAGGTTATAGTCAGCCATTGAGGGACACCAAGACAGAAACTCAAGGCAGGAATTTGAAGCAGAAACCACAGAGAAGCCCTGCTTACTGCCTGGCTATCAGAGGCCTTTCTTGTTCAGCCCAGGCCCACTTGCTTAGGGATAGCTCCGCCCACAGTGGGCTAGGCCCTTCTACATCCATTAGCAATCAAGAAAATGACCCACAGACAATCTAATGGAGGCAATCCTTCAGTCAAAGGTCCCTCTTCCCAGTGGCACCAAGCTAACAACCAAGACTAACCATAGCCACAACGTGCATCTGTAATCCTAGTATTTGGGAAGTGGAAGCAGGAGGTCCAGAAGTTCAAACTCATCCTTGACTACATAGTAAGTTCCAGGCAAGCCTGGGCTACATAAGATCCCAACTCAAACACACACACACACACACACACACACACACACACACACACACACACACACACACACACAAGACCCTGACAAATTCTGGTTTCTGGCAGCTGGAACTGTGTATGGAAAGGAAGGACAGAAGTGCTTGCTGCTTTCTTGAATGCACTGGCTGGTTCTGTTTGAGGCTCTTGTTGATCCAAATGTTGGGTAGAAGCTGTCCCTGTCTGTTTCTCTCTCTCTGTTTCTCTTTCTCTCTTTTTTTCTCTCTCTCTGTTCTCTCTCTCTCTCTCTCTCTCTCTCTCTCTCTCTCTCTCTCTCTCTCTCTCTTCTCTCTGTCTCTCTCTCTCTCACACACAGACACACACACACACCTGCTTCAGTGAAGCCCAAGGTGTCTGTTCCGTAGCATTTTATCCCAGAGTACTTATCTGTCTTTTGAATTCAGTGTGTGATGCCTCAGCCTGTGAAGACTCTCCCAATGTTCACGGGCGCACCAGTCTGTTTCTATGTTCTTGGCGTGCATCTCCCTAAGACTCATTCTATCATCAAATGTTTCAAAAGAAGCCGTAAGTAAATTATGTGCTAATACAAAAAAATTGATGGAAAATAATATCCGAATTAGGAGAGCTAAGAAAGCTCATGAAGAGAAGAATAAAATTCTAATGGTTGCTATTGTTCCTATCCCGCCCTTTCCAGGTCTTGTACCAGGCGACAGAGCAGGAGGGGCCTTTTATTTGAGTGTTCTGAGTCGCAGACATGACTCCACTCTGTTTGTAGGTGGCTGGAAAATGCATTCTATTAACGCCTGTTCGATGTTATTAAAATTGATGCCACTTTTCCCTTAATAAGAGCAGAAAATGGCCACAAATTTGAATCTGTTCGCCCGAAGAAGACAGAATCAAGGGCTGCAAATGAAACAAACGCAATTTTTTCCGCTCTTATTACAGCACTCGCATTTTGATCTCGAGGACTTCTTAGGGCCCTTCTCCCGTCTTCCCCCCTTCCAGCACCGCTTCCGCTGGGCAGCTCAATAATACAATTTTTCTCTATTCCAAAGGAGTCATTGCCCTAACATCTCTTGTTGTCTGGGGGGCCCAGGGGCATCCTCCAAGTCCCTAAATAGGTTGAGTTGAACAACTCTGCGGTGGGTGAGAAAATACTCTGCCATTCCCACAGGATGCAATTTTGCATTAAAAGGCTGCTGCATGATCCCACACAGAAGCGGGAGGTGAGAGTAAGAAGCTGCTGGCGGCCATGTCGGCACAGGGCAGCACCAAGCTCGCTCGGACTTTTGGGTGTTGCTGAGGCTGCATCCGGTGCCTTTAAGTAAAAGAGGAGAGGGAAGAAAAGCTCGCCCAAATCCCTAAAACCTTTCCAACATCCCTAATGTCCCATTTGTGCCAACCAGAACCCGCCGCCTGTGATCTGCTCAACAGCCGGTGATGACATGCTTTTTGGGTACGATATATACACTAGGCCATTAGTCCGCAAGCAGCAGTTGTCAGCTTTGTTCCCATTTAGAGTAATTTTCTCACTAATATGGCATATTCTTCAGGGATAAAATGCATTTTTCCAGCCAGATATTCCCCTAATAGTGAAGTTGGTTTAATGATCAGATTTCAGTCAGGGAAGGTAAGTCTGTGATTGCCACTGGTTGTATATCGAAGCAACCAAAATGAAAAGGCTTATTTTAAACACATTCACAGGAACAGGCAAAAGCCTCGCATTTCCAGATTAATGAAGCTCATTTGAGGGAGAACTTAGGCAGGAATTTAAGAGCTAAGTAAGGCGTTTAGAACCTTCGGGTGCAAGCTACATCCATCCAGGTCTGTTTGGAGCTGTTGTGACAGAGAGTGGAGATTTAATAGGGGAGAACAAAGACGGTACAGCATCAGCCAACCCTCCTTGAATGATGCAATAGGAATTCCCCCATATATAGTTTTCCCGTATATAAGCCTGAAATATTCAAATCAATTAAAGAATGAATTTCTGCTCTGTAAACTTGCATGCCCAGTTCCAGGCTGCGGCCAGTGTATTTAGTTGAATTGTAACCTCCCAGGAAATAGCATTTCTGAATGGGGCCCTGATGGACTCTTAGTGCACATGGTAAGGGAAGCCGCTATGATAAACTCGGCTTTGAATCCGTCCCTCCAATTAATATTTTAAAGATTTTTAATGAAAATAATTACACTACTTTATGAAGAAGACTCAGACACCTGAACTACAGGTCCCCAATCTCAGAGCGTGCCTTTCATGGCTGTCACTTGGGGAAGGATTTTCTCCACTTGACTCTCACCCAGGAAGAAGATGGACCTACCCGCCCTGCTCCTTAACTTCATACATTCAGTACATTCATACATTTGCACATCTCTATCCAGCCTTCTTGCTGGTGTGGCTCTGTCTTTTCTTACTTATTTTTCTCTCTCCTGGTTTTGCCTTTTTCTTTTTTCTTTTTTTCCTTCTGGGAAACTCCACAGACAAAGGTTCTTCTCTGCCCCCTATGCTTTGTAATGGACATGTAAGAAATGTCTGTAGTCTCCTGCCAATCAGCTCTGAAGAAAGCAGTCATGGGTTGTGTGCAAATGAATGAAAGTTGTTGTATTCTAATAAACCTTTATTTATAGACCTAAACCTTTTATTTTATAGATGTGTGTTTTACAGTCACAGAGTGTTCTACTCCTCCCCACCCCTCCCTTGGGACCATCTACAAAAATAAACTCTACTTTCAGGTAATCAGTTAGTAACAAAACTTGCAACAGGCTGAATTTGGTTGTGGGGCCATAGTTGTAGGGCCCATGGGTTTCAGACTTCATGGCTTCCTGCTCTGTCTCTTACAGCTGTCTAGCTGAGCAAGGAAGGGTAAGGCCTCTCTGTGCCTCAGTTTTCGGTGATTGATAATAATGTCACTGGCCTTAAGGACTAGTTGTGAGGTTCTTGCAAAAGCAAATTTAACTCAGGGGGACTAGTATCCTGGCATTAGGATGGCAGGCCCTTTACTCTTCTGTGTTGCAGTGGGTGATTGTTGAGTACGTCCTGAACACAGGATAACAGGTTGTGAGCTGACATCTCCTGGGTGTTCCAGGAAGTAGTGAGCTGGGCGAGTCTTTTGCTCCAGATCCCTTTGTTGAGCATCACTAGAGGTGAAAGGAACTGGTAGCCATTTGCTTTTGCCACCAGCCCGTACAAAAGGGCACACGAGCTTCTTGTAGCCCACAAGGGAATATCTGAAAATGTTGAGGTGGACCCAACATCACTTGGTAATTTGAAGCAGGATGTTCTTTTGCCAAACCTCAAACAAGTCATCTTCTGTATGATTTTGACCATGTCTGGCACACCATCTAGATTATTGCCCACTTACATATTTTTAAAATAATCTGGGCAAATGTATTTATTTTTGAGATGGGATCTCTGGCTGTCTTTGAAATTCATTACGTAACCAAGAATGATCTTGGACTTCTGATTCTCCTGCCTCCATCTTCCAAGGAATACTTGCCTGTTTATTTATTTATTTATTTTTAAGCACTGCTGAGGACTGTGTCATGCACGTGAAGCAAGCCCTCTACCTACTGAACTACACCCTCAGTCCCATTCTTGCTATTTTTAGGTAGCTCCCCCATACACTTTAAAGATTATGCATACGTGTTCATGTCTGTGCATGTGAGAGCAGGTGCTGGAGGAGGCCAGAAGAGGGAGATGAATTCCCTGGAACCGGAGTTGTAGGCAATTGTGAGCTTCCTGATAGGGGAAACTGAACTTGGGTCCTGGGCAAGGACAGTATCATCTTTTAACTGTGGAACCATCATCTCCAGCACCTAGTTAGAGTCCCTTTAAAAATCGGTACTTTAGCCAGCCCAGTCTGCAGAGCCAGATCCAGGACAACTAGGGCACAGAGAAACCCTGTCTCAAAAATCAAAAACAAACAACAACAACAACAACAAAGCAAAACTCCTTTTAGCCAAATATTTTGTACTGTGGGCTAATTATATTTTTACATGTAAACATTAAAATAAAAGGAAAATGAATTCTTTCTTGCGCCGTCGGAAACCATCAGAACGACGACAAATCTGCTGTCCAGGAAACAGTACATGACTAGACTCTTTGTCCCATCTAACTGTGGCCAGAGGCTTGGTGTCAGGCAAGGCAGTAGATACCCAGCTCCTCCTGGCCTTGAACACCGCTTTTCAACCCATCTGTGAGGTGCTGAAGTAACATTTGTGAAGTCTCCTTTGCTCTGTTTCCAGTTTGCCCCAAAGCAGCTTCTGCAATTGTTAGGTAGATTGTCTCCTTGCTCACCAGACTGACTCTTGATTTGCACGCCCCCCATTCTCCTAGCCCCCCCTCATCCTCCCAGCGCTCCCTCCCACCCGGCCACCCAGTACAGGGCCTTTTTGAGTTTGAAGTACCTTGGTCCGTCAGTGGTTGCTGTTCACCAGCTGCCCAGGGGCTCACTGTTTATGAAAGATTTCCAGCCTGACTGGGGAGACTCTTCTGCCCCCAGATAGGCCTCCTGCCAGTGTATGGCCTCACACACAACTGCCTGACTGCTTGAAGGTTTAGAATGCTTACCTGCCAAATGGAGGCTCTAATAAATCCCATCAGGGCTATCATGAAGGTATACAAGAGGACTTGAAACTGTCCTCTGGGTATGAGGAGGTGGATCAGTCAGGAACAGAGGCTCTGGGGACAAACCTCGGCCCTTGCCTCTTCTTTGTCCCCTGGCTGTATTGAGAAAATGATAGTGAGGAAGCCCAGGTCCCCTTTGGACATGTCTGCAAAACAGTATTGTTCCAGGCCCCTGCGGATGGGCAAGCCCAAGTTGTACCATCATGGCTGCTCGCCCTATTCCCATTTTCCTGAGAAAGCGGGCGGGGCCTCCCGTAGCTGTCCCAGGTGGGCCAGGCCCCAGCCCAGTGCTACCATTGACTCATACTTGAATCCAACTCATCTTGATTTTATGAGAATCATCCCTGAAAAATCCCCATGTTCAAAAGACGACACCGGGGAACCATGGAGCAGGCTCATCATTTGAATAATCAGCCATTTAGTGACATGTCTAGCCTGGTTTAATGATTGAATCAGTGAAAGTATGACCCCGAGTGCCGGTTAACTTTTAAAATAGCTGTGCCCACTGCATGACACAGCCAACAGGAAACCATTAAGGCCCTGGCAATTACCACTTCCATCCATCGGCGAAGTCCCTATTTTATTTTAATCTGCGTAAGTGCATTTTCTGCACAAGGTTAAAATATAAATCCCTTCTCCTGAACAAGACTGGTTTTCTGGCTGACTTGAGAGCACAATTTACAACTGATTTAATTTGTTCTTCACAAACATTCCTAATGACATTACCCCGGTGCATATACAGACTGCCTCCTCTTATTCCATTAACTCCCAAATCGGGTTTAAAGACCATATTGATGCTAGATGTTATTATGGGTGATTATCAAAACAACAGACAATGCGGCAAAGTGTTTACTAACTGGTTTATATATAATTTCTGTAATAACGACAACAGATGGTAATGCTACAAACACTAAATCACGCTTTTCACCACGGAAACAAATTGGCAGCCTGCGGTACAGAAATGGTGTACGTAGCTCTCTATACAGATGCTTCGTTCATCAGCTATAGTGTTCATCTTATTAGGAAATGGCTCTGTTACCGCTATTACAGGTAATCTTTCCATTTACAATTACAAATGTATATTTTCAATGGAAATGCTTTTCTGCAGCTAAGCTGCCTGAAGGATATTCCTCCCCCCTCTAATTACTGCCTGGGTGATGCGTGCCCTGGCTGAGCTATGAACAGGGGAGGGTGTGCTGGTCCTAGCTAATGGTGCATTTCAGCTGCATGGAGATGGGTCCATTCGCCAAGACCCTCTGCCACTCATCTGAAAGGCCACTGTGCAGCTCCAGAAGGCAGGCACCATCACTTTAAAAGTAGGTAACACTGCTGAACTTGGAGGACCCTTTCCTATACCCTAGTCTGGCTCCAGTGGTTTTCTAACCGTAGAGGAGGGTTTCAGACCTGGGAGGGACCCACACCAGGACCTTTTGGCCCTTGTCTTTGATGGAGCACATTTTACCTTCCAGTGATAGTAAGCTGGGGCCCAGAGAAGGGGCTGGCCAGGCCACTGGCTGTGGGATAAGGACACTTTTACCGGCGTATCCAGTGAAAAGCTTACTGGGTCTTGTGTGCGTGCGTGCATGTGTGCGTACAGGTCAAACTTGGGTGTCACTCCTCAGACACCTTTGCTTTTGGGGCCAAGCTTTCTCACCAGCCTGGACCTCTGCCAGTATTCTAGATCGACCGGCCAGTAAGCCACAGGGATCTACGTACTTTTTCCTCCTGAGCCCTGGGACCACAAATGCAGGCGACTGCGCCTAGTTTTGTTTTTATTTTTTTCTAAACTATGTAACCCAGGCTGCCTCCTGAGTGCTGGGATCTAAAGTCATGTACCACCATGCCCAGGT
Organism: Chionomys nivalis; assembly: GCF_950005125.1. Taxonomy (NCBI): domain Eukaryota; kingdom Metazoa; phylum Chordata; class Mammalia; order Rodentia; family Cricetidae; genus Chionomys; species Chionomys nivalis. The sequence goes on along the minus strand of NC_080093.1, from coordinate 65,247,191 downwards.
TTTTTCTTTCCTTCTTCAGCTTTTAAAAATGTGAGTTCTGGGTATCAAACGCATGCCCTCACGTTTGCAGAACACTATCCTGATGGAGCCATCTCCCTAGTACCCTAGCCTGTCTTGTTCCCCATTTGGGAATCCTCTCTCATCCCAGACCATCAGTGCTATCCCAGGCTGCCCAAGGCCTGAGTGTCTATACCTGTACTGTAGCTACCACACAACTCTTGGCGATTTCTGCAGACCCCCCCACCCCCATAAGGACTTACTGCTCACCTTGTCTTGTAGATGATGCAATGGAGTGTGAAGCACCATGGACTCATTTGCCTGGGATCCTGGAGACAGTGAGACTGGGTTTGAGTGTGGGCTCTGGCAGAATCCGAAGCCTGTGGGCATAACCATTAGGTACCCTGCTTTTTCAGGGTAGGGCACTGGTGTCTGCCAGAGAACTGAATGTGGAGGCACAAAGGCAGGTAGCACTTGGGTACTTCTGTGTCTGGTGGAACTCCCAGCCATCATGGTTGTGAGGTCATGGTGATTGGAGAGTCTTGGAGTAATTCAGTCCACAGCAGAGGGAGCTTATGATGCATTTTGTTCACCTCTTAGGGGATCAGGATGTTGAGTTCTGGCTGGAGATGAAGCTAGGCTATAACCTTCCAGATCCATTCTAGTGGCCTGCATCTATCTACCAGCAAGACCCCATGTCCACATGCTCCATCCTCACTACCTCAAAGCAGCATCACAAGCTGGGGACCAAGTGTTCAAACACATGAGCCTGTGTGGACATATTGTATTCAAACCGCAACATCATAACATCGGCCATCTGCTCACTCCTCCTGACTCTACTGGGCCCTTCCCTTCCCTTCCCTTCCCTTCCCTTCCCTTCCCTTCCCTTCCCTTCCCTTCCCTTCCCTTCCCTTCCCTTCCCTTCCCTTCCCTTCTCTCTCTCTCTCTCCCTCCCTCTCCCCTCCCTCCCTCTCTCTCTTTCTTTCTCTCTCTCTTCCTCTCTCTTTCTTTTTCCTCCCCTCTCCCTTCCTCTTTCCCTCCCTCTCCCCTCCCTCCCTCTCTCTTTCTTTCTCTCTCTCTCTTCCTCTCTCTTTTTTTCTCCCCTCTCCCTTCCTCTTTCCCTCCCTCTCCCCTCCCTCCTTCCCTTCCTCTTTCTTTCTTTCTTTCTTTTTTCTTTCTCTCTCTCTTCCTCTCTCTTTTTCCTCCCCTTTCCCTTCCTCTTTCCCTCCCTCTCCCTCCCTCCCTCCCCCTCTCTCTTTCTCTCTCTCTTCCTCTCTCTTTCTTTTTCCTCCCCTCTCCCTTCCTCTTTCCCTCCCTCTCCCCTCTCTCCCTCTCTCCCTCTCTTCCTCTCTCCCTCCCTCCTTCCCTCCCTTCCTTCTTTCCTTCAATTTCAACCCTAATAGCTGAATGGAAGGTTTCATTCATGGAAGGTAAAGACTAACACTGAACTAGTCTCCAGCCCTGGCTCTGCTTCTGAGTACCCCACCACATCCTAAATCGGCCTTTCATGGCTTGAATTTTGTTTCTTTCCTTCCTTGTCTGAGTCCCACTGATCTGAGGTGACAGGGTTAATGTGTTCCTCAGCTCCCACGGCAGGTGATATCTTACTTGGGGTGGTGGATGAGAGGTACATTCTTAAGACCAGGAAACTGAGGCCCAGTGTAGACTTGGTTTTCTTGAGGTTATACAAAGCTGGAACCAGGCCTCCTACCCCATTTTTTGAGAGTTGTAAAGACTAGAAGGGACGGAGGGGCAGCCACCTGCAGGACTGCAGACCCTTTCGGCAGTGTGAGGCCCTCTACCTCCCCAGCCCTGCCACATACAGCTGCTGTGGGCTTCTTATCTCTTGTAGGCTACGGGGTCCTCCCCGGAGTCCAGGGCTGTACCTCATGTTTCTATGGCCTTCGTGACTGTACAGAAGGTCCTCAGCAGGATGTCCAGCTTGGAGGCCATTGGGGTTCTATAGGCCTGGGGGCTGCCCTCCTGCTGTGGGTGGAGGAGTCAACGATGGCCCTTGCCCCTCCCACAGGTGATTTTGGAGGTGGGAACGCAAGTGATTTTCTCTCTGCTCTCCCTGGGATGACCCAGCAGCCCAGGTGTCCGTGAAGGCTTCCTGCTCCTCCCAGTCATCCTCTGATTTGGGTTGTTCTGGAAGTCTGGTGTGCTGTCCAACTAGGAAGAAGGGACAGAAGGATGGAGGGCCATTCAGCAGTGGGACCCCATTATGCTCTGCGAAGGCTTGCTGACTACTCCCAATGTCTCTGGTCCAATGCCCAGTGACCCTCAGGGTTCACTCAGGACAGAACCGTGCCACGCTCCATTGAGAAGCCAATCACAAGCTTCCTGATAACCACTTTGTGAAGAGATAATGAATTGCTGACTCCCTGTAATTTTCTGCATGGCAGTCTCTCTGTCCTCCCTGGTCACTTCCCCCTGACCCCAGAGGTGGCTCTATACCCTGACACTGTGCCTTCTTATGACTTGCACAATGAACTACTGTCCAGGGGACTTGCCCCTTGCCTCTTGTTCCAGGCAGCAGCACCTGGTCTGGATAGTGGATACATTTTCAGAAGGTCCTGCTTGGCTTATGGCACGCAGGCCAGGCTGTGAGGATTTCTACCATAACCAGGTGTTGTCTGGGAACCCAGCTCCTAGATCCTGCTACTCAGCCCTCTGCTTCCTCCTTGGAATGGACCCTTTACCTAGGGAGGGCCGCATAACCGGGGTTTGGGGAGGTCCATTCAGAATTCAACTTGATTTAATCCCAGTTTGTGTCTTAGTGGGCTTTGGGTAAGCAATCTAACATCCATGTATGTGTAGAGTGTTTAGGGGTTTTGTGGTGTGCGCGTGCGTGTGTGTGTGTGTATGTTTGTAAGGTGTGGTGTATGCATTTTGTGTGTGTTTGTGAAGACCAGAGGTTGACATCGAGTGTCTTCCTCAATTGCTGTCTACATTATTGTTATTATTATTATTATTATTATCATCATCATCATCATCATCATCTCTCACTGAGTCCAGAGCTCACTAATTGGCTAGAATGGCTGACTAGCAAGGCCCTGGGGTCCTCCTGTCTCTGTCTTCCACCAGCACTGGTATTATAGACACGCATCTGTGATTTGGGGGGGAAGGTACTGGGGCTCTGAAGAGGCAGAGACCTGGTCAGTCATCCTCATTGACTCAGACCACGAGTCTGAGTATATATATAAACGGGCTACCCACACATGTTTCAGCATTGTCAGGGGGCATGGTCCACTCCTGTTTCACTGGGGCTTTGAACTCAGGGTGCTATGTTTGTGTGCCAAGTCCTTGACTGACTAAGCCATTGCTCCAACTCCCTAGCTGCATTCTTTGACTCTGCAAAGTAGGACTGGAAGAACTTCAGAGAGGGAAGTGGGGGCTCCTGTTCTGCGCCTCCCCTTGTGTCCTTGAAGGGGCCCATAGAATTAATAAGCATTTGACATTTGTTCTTAATTCAAGCCCGTGGGAAGGTCACTCTGTTTCCAGTGTCTGCCATTCCTCCCTCAATACAAGGATACCTGCCTTTGTCCATGGCATCCTAGCCAAGCCCTGTAGGTTGACTTTAACGTTTTCATTGCCTCCAAAGGGAGGGTCGTAGGCTGGGTGGGGCATGGGAAAGTGGTAAGTGGGTTATGGGTGATGGAATTACATGTTCGTGTGTTGGTGAACAAAATTCATTCCTGTCTGAGTGTTTGCTTCGGTTAGGAAGCTATCCCTGAGATGTTGGCAGGTGAAGGGCTGCTGGGGGGGGGGAGATAGAGATAGAGAGAGATTTAGAGATGAGAGGGAGAGAGAGAGAGAGAGAGAGAGAGAGAGAGAGAGAGAGAGAGAGAGAGAAGACAGGGCTTGGTCTGAGAAGAAAGCTCCACCTTATCCTGATTGGGTGACCTGAGCCTCAGGTTCCCTGTTTGAAAATGGGAGTGGGGGGCTTGGGGCAGCTGGGGCCTAGGGACCCTCTCTGATATTTCCCATGTATCTGACTGCTCAGCAGAATCCCACTCCTCAGATGACTCTGTGCTTGGGGCTCATTTTCTTAGTGAGAGAGGGTTCGGAGAGGCTTCTCAGGACCACCCTAAATACACAGACTGAGAGAGGTTCAGCCTCATCCCTGTCAAGCTGGGCTCTCGGTCACATGACCACAAGCTAGCATAATTAACTGATATGCTACAGAGTGTAGTTTAGTGTAGCTGGCAGATCTCAAAAAAACTTCTTCCTGAGATTATGAAAGATTTTAATTAGAATCTCACCAATGTGGCGGGGGAGGCGGGTGTGTGTCACTAATTGACACCCTCCTCCCAGTTCCAAACCGCTTCTGAGCAAAAGAGCGAACCGTGTTTGAAGGGCAGGGTGTGCTGTGACAGCAGTGATGGATATGCTAATTTCTTCATTCACTCCACTTCACTTCTTTTATTCTTTCCAATTAAAGCAAATGCTACTGAAACCATAATTAAGGCAGGGCTGGGCCCTGCCTGCCTGCTGCCTTAATGAAGCCCTATTGATTTTTCTTTTTTTTCTAATGGCCACACAGAATTCTCAGTGGTCAAACATATGCCTGCTCCAATGTCCTGCTAGAACTTAATTTTGGCCTGACGAAAATGGAGACCCAACAGAGAAGGGAGTCAGCAGTGCAATTTATGGGAGGGGGGCTTGAAGGCTCCTCTCTAGGGGGTTGCACTTGGGGGATGGCCTGTCTGTGGAGACCAAATGAGGGTGCGCCACACCCCTTTCCTTTCTAGCATGGTGCATTCTGGATTGCAGGTTAAACTCCGGTAGCTTAACTAACATGGGCATAGTTTAGATTTAGAGCACTCTGGAGCCTTGGAAATAAGTATTCTTGAAAGATGCTCACAAGTCAGAGAAAAGTTTCAATGACAAGTATGAGAGAGTCTATCTATCTCTATCTATCTGTCTGTCTGCCTATCTATTATCTATTGTCTGTCTATTTATTACCTATCTATCTATCTATCTATCTATCTATCTATCTATCTATCTATCTATCTATCTATCTATCTATCTATCATCTATTTATCTATTTCTATCTATCTATCTATCTATCTATCTATCTATCTATCTATCTATCGTCTATCTATCATCTATCTATTATCCATCCATCCATCTATATATCTATATCTATGTATTTGTTTATCAGGGCAGGCATTCTCTGTATAACAGCCTTGACTGTCCTGAAACTTACTCTGTAGACCACGCTGGCCTCAAGATTCGCCTGCCTCTGCCTCCCAAGTCTTGGGATTAAAGGTATATGCCCCCACCACCTGGCTTCTTTATTTTTCAGTGAACCATCCATCTTCCTGAGATCATTGTTATAATGTAGCTTTCCCCATATGGAGCACACAGAAGCCACACAGATAAGAATGGGAAGGAATGTTAAGACAGGAACACAACTAAGGCTACTTCATATTCTGGTCAGAAAATAAGTGTCAAGTACTTTGGTTGATTTTCTGTGCCAGCAACAGAATCCACCTGTAGAACATGGACTCAACTGGGGCTATAGTAGTCTCTTGTCTGTGGTTTTGTGTTCTGTGGTCTCAATGACCTGAGGAATATTCCAAAATTAGTCTGAAACTATTAAGTGGAAAATTCTAGAAGTAAGCAATTCATAATTTTTCAGAAACCAGTTTGTTCCATGTGCTTGATTTCTTGATGTGATTAACTCTGAGATTAAGCTGGCAGCAGCATACGTATATAGAAAAGGCCTGTGCCTGTAGGATTCCATACTGTCTGAGGTTTCTGGTGTCCACCAGGGGTCTGGGAGGGTATCCCTTCAGACTAAAATGGTGCTATCTACCTATCTACATTATCTATTCTTCTCTGCATGTGCCTCTTTTTCTTCTTTCCCTACCAAGTTTTCATTGGTATGTTAACTTTCGCCTGTGTGGACAAACTGTATGAGGCTATTAATCATTCTTTTTGTAGCTGAAGCCAAGTAACCTGGCAAGAAGCAACTTAGTGGGAGAAAGTCTGCGGGATGCCATCCGTGATGGAGTGTGGAGGCAGGCAGGGTTACAGCTGATGCTGGGATTCTTTATTTCCTCCCAGTTCAGCAGAACGGGACTCCTAGGGAGAACCAGGGCCAAGGCTGGGCTGTGGACCTTAAGGCCAGATTCCCATCCCTCTCCATTGACCCATCAGGTCTCACCTCCTAAATGGTCCAAAACTTCTCCCTAGACAGCACAACCAGCTGAGGACTATTATTCAAACATGTGACCATGTGGGGGATATTTTATATCCAAACTGGAACAGTGAGGTACCTAATATACTCAAGAAGACGTGTTGTTTCTGAGACATACACACACACACACACACACACACACACACACACACACACACACATATATGCTAGAACATGAGGTTCACGTGCCTCTCCTCAGACCCCCAAAGCATCATCATAGCATTGTCCCAGGCTTGTCACCACACCTGCCAAGTGGGGAATAATTCCTGTGTTGTAGACGCTACAGAAGAACTTTCTGTAGAGCATCCCCCTGGACCTCATTGGCAAGAAAAGCAAATGAACCAAGGAGGCCCATGCAGTTATTAATGTCACCTGGCTGAAGCAGAAATGAGGGTGAGATAATTTTCAAGCAGGGGAAGAGAGAAAGAGAGAGTGAAGAAGAAAGGGGGTGGAGGGGGAGGGAGAGAGAGAAAAAAGAGAGAGAGATGCTGTCTCAGCCTGGTGAATTCAAATTTTGTTTTCATGAGGTCTTTAGGGCATTGGTGGCTTGCCTTGGGCCCCCCCTTCAAATTAGTTCACCTTTCCACCTCCTGGGTCAGGTGGAAGCTCTCTGCCTGGTCTTAGCTCCCAGACAAGGTGAGAGTGTGGCCTGTCAACTTTGACACTGTTGATGTTTTTGTTTGTATAGTAGATTGTGTGCGTGTGTGTGTGTGTGTTCCATACTGGGTAGCGTGAACTCCTATGCCTTTGGGCTACACCCACAGGAACACAGTGACACATGCCATGTCAACCAAAATCATCTTCAGGGAGTAGTGTTCCTCTCATTTAGAAATCACTGACTCAGATATTTATATTTTGTTTGCTGGGGTTGAAAATATAAAGCATTTTAAAAATAAGTATGCAAATTTTTGTCTTACTTTATGGTAATCAATTAGCTAGTTGTAAATAAAAATGAAAGTTCAAAATTCATATAGCTAAAAAAAGGCCTTATTGACATATTTATTGTTGTTGTTATTATTATTATTGTTGTTAGAACCTGGTATTTTTTCCCAAGGAGAATCTTTGGGAAAGAGTTCATCAGACATCGCAAGATGGTTGTGTGGTCAGTTTGTACCTGGCTGGCTAGTATCTCAGTAAGTTTCCAAGTCTCGAACTGTAAGTCTTTGTCATTAAGTGTGGATGAGTTTAGTGATTCGACCCTGAGGGTCCTGATAGGACTGACAGTCTTAACAACTGAACAGAGGCAGAGCAAACAGGACAAATGTGGAGTCAGAAAACTTCTAGTTATGGGCAAAATTCACAACATCAGAGAAAGGGAAGGAGGGAGAGAGGAATAAAAGGAAGAAGAGGGAGAGAGAGTGGGAGGGAAGGAGAGACAGGGAGAGAAGGAGCTGGGAGACAGAGAGGGAAGGAGAGCCAGGAGGGAAGGGAAGAGGGACAAGGAAACCCAACTGTATACAGACTATGCAGATGGGAGAAACTGGTACCCAGAGATCTCATGGCGGCCATCTGTTTGCATAAAGAAAGTCACAGAGAAGGTTGGATAGTTTTACCGGAGATTCATTTAATCTCCATATCATGCCAGGTCACTTTTTCAAAAGAAAAAAACAATCCTGATGATTTTGTGGTCCAGTACATTAGTAGCCCTGTGCACACTGCTCAGGGCCAAGGAGTTGGGGGTGAGTGAACAAGCCTGGAGTCTGGGAGGTGGCAGAGAAGCAGAAGATACTGTGGAGACTACAAGAGTGAGATTCCTGGAAAAGACGGTCATTCCCATCTGTGCTGCGCCCCCCTAACCTAGCATGCCAGTGAAAAGCCACGGAAAAGGCTGCCTCTTCTACATGTCTGCTGGAGACAGGAATGGCTTTGATGGCTTTCTTCCCCCATTTCTGGTGGCTTTGTCTTCATTTCATCTTTTGGGACCCACATATTAGGTTTTTCACTTTTAAGGGACAAACCATGTTTTTTGAGAACCCCAATAGAACCAATGACTTTTTTTTAAAAAACAGATAAGGAAAAAAGACAGGTTTTTTAAAATTGGTTTTTTAAAAAATTGCATGTACTTTTGACAGAGATGAAAGACCTTTTTCCTGCATGTTGGCTCTGACATCCTGCTTGTCAGAACCAGAGAGAGAGACAGAGACAGAGACAGAGACAGAGAGACAGAGGGGCCCCTAGGAATGGAACTGCAGGGACCCTGAAAAGGGGACACCATCATGCCACCATCGAGTTCTGTCAACTGTCAAGTTAATTAGAATGAAATTAAAAACACATTTGCCAAGATGTTCCGCAGCCAAACCAGTTAAATAGAGATTTTAACAAAATTGAAAGCATATTATACAGAGATTTGTGGATTCTGGCCCCAGCGAGTGAGTGCCGCAAGTGTGATAAAATAACAAAATTGCTGCCTAATAATCTATAGAATAATATTGTCAACTAATGGATTATAATAAAATAAAAGCTGTTATTAGGGTAAAACATTGTAACAAAAAGTCCAACTTTTATTTGCGGCACCTCCCCCTTAATGGTTTTGAGCATTTTGAAAGGTAATTTAAACAAGTACATTGTGTCCTTATTGAAGCGGCTTCATCTCCCGAGCTGCTGAAAATGGCTTTAACCATCCCCCTGAACAAAAGCACCCCTAATAAGACAACAAAAGCCTAGCGCAATGGCCCAGCAGCAGGCTCTGGCGAGGAGCAGAGCCTGCTAAGGCGGCCTGCTTTCTCCTTGCATGTAATTAGATGAATTAAAAGGACAAAGTGGTTAATGTAACTGTTGTCTGGGGGGGGAGGGGGAGAGCGGGAGGGAAGGGGGCAATCCAACCCTTTTCATCCCATCCATTTCAGACAAGAGCTGGTGGCTTTTGCTTCAGCGATGTGGAGAAGAATGTTGGCCGTGAGGGAAATTAACAAGCTTAATCTGCAAGCAATCTGCCCGGAGTCCTGAATGAAATGTGTCCCGAGCCAGGAGAGAGGAGTCATTCCTGCTTCCTTTTCATATACCTAAGAAAACTCACGGTAAACTAACTGCATCTGAGTTTGCAGCCAAGCTCTGCAATGTCGGGGATGAGGTGTGGGGTAGTCACATCACAAGGTGGCCTCTTCTGTCTATCTGGGTAGTGAGGCGGGAGGGTTGCTTCCCTTGTTCAAGTTCTAGATCATCGCCTTACTGGGGTTCCATCTTCCAGCGATGGGGTCGTGAGAGGAAAGTGCAGCTACTCCACCCAGCTCGTTTCACTTGAAAGGGACTAGCATCCTTGGGAGACCCCACCACCCACCTACCCACCCCCCCAGTTGATGCCACGGTGCTTTCTTTGTAACTCTATCCACTGTGTATTTTCTATGAGTAATGCCAGTTCTCTGACCAGTTAGGAAGGCTACCATCATGGCAACATCTTTGGAAAGAGAAATGAATTCTCCTTCCGGTCCTACTCTTGTTGTGTGTATAGATGGAGAAAGAGCCTCACTGAGTGTAGGTGGGACCTGGGAATGTCCAAAGATGTAGGTGAGATGGTGAGCTGAAAGAGCCCCCCCACCTTGTCCGCCATCTTGTACGCCAACATTGACTCTGAAAGCAACCTGGAGCCTTCCAAATGGACGGTATAACTATGTTTTATTACAAAAAATAGAAAGTAGAAAATTAAATTCATTAGCTCCCATTACTAAATGATTCATCTGGCTGGTTAATGAAGCTGCACATTATGCTAACAAGATGAAGAGTAACATGCGGAGATCGGTGGCTACGTGAGAGCTGTGCTCTGTTTGGCTGGAAACACACAGCCGAGCAGATCTGCGTCTTGAGACAGATGATGTGTCAGGGGGAAGAGCAGAGACAGGGAGTCGGGGCTCAGGGCTGGCTGCATGTCAGGGGGCTGAGTGAGCCCAGGGCCTTCTTCACCTTTTTTTGAAAGCTGGGGGAGAGTCCGGTGGGAGGGACATCTGTATCTGTCATCAGAGCCAAGAGAAGCAGGGCCTGGTCGTTCACAGGAAGGCTGAGCGCCAGGCTCAACGGTCTCTTGGGTTTCAGAGCTTCCGCTTTGACCTGGAACTATGAGACTGTTAGGAACAGAGACTGTGCTGAGGCCCATGCTGTATTGAGTCCCAGATGTTTACCAAACCACGGTTGGGTTCTGAGAATTTTTCTTTTTTGAATATTTTATTTTTACAATTATGTGTGCACATATATAGCTGTGTGAGAGTTGGGGCACATGAACTCGGTACCCACTGCAGCCAGTGGTATCAGAGGCTCTGGAGCTGGAGTTCAAGTGGTTGTGAGCTGCCTGACATGGATGCTGAGAACTGAACTTGGGTCCCTCTGCAAGAGTAGTATATGCTCTACCCACTGTGCAATCTCCCTAGTCCCCTAAAACCTCTCTCTATCTATCTATCTATCTATCTATCTATCTATCTATCTATCTATCATCTATCTATCTATCTATCTATCTATCTATCTATCTATCTATCTATCATCTCTATCTATCATCTATCTATCTATCTATCTATCTATCTATCTATCTATCTATCTATCATCTATCTATCTATCATCTATCATCTATCTATCATCTATATATCATCTATCTATCTATCTATCTATCTATCTATCTATCAATCATCTATCTATCTATCTATCTATCATCTATCTATCTATCTATCTATCATCTATCTATCTATCTATCTATCTATCTATCATCTATCTATCTATCATCTATCTATCTATCTACCTATCTATCATCTATCTATCTATCTATCTATCTATCTATCTATCTATCTATCTATCTATCTATCTCTATCTATCTATCATCTATCTATCTATCTATCTATCTATCTATCTATCTATCTATCTATCATCTATCTATCTATCTATCTATCTATCTATCTATCTATCATCTATCTATCTATCATCTATCTATCTATCTATCTATCATCTATCTATCTATCTATCTTGGTTTTTATTTTTGTTTTATTAAAAATTTTTCATATAACATCTTTTGATTATGTTCACTTACATTCCCCATTCTTCCAAGACCTGTCCCCCAACTTCACATTTTTTTCTGTCTCTTATAAAAAGCAAAAGCAAAACAAACTTAAAAAGCACTAGCCCAATTTTGGTTGGCCAGTTACTCCTGAGCCCGAGGTCTGTCCTGGAGTGTGCTTGAAACACCCAGAGTCACTACATGGGAGAAAATGGACTTTCCCTCTTCCAACAGCTTTCCATTGTAAATTGTTTATTGGTTAGGGATGGGATCCTGCGCCTGCTTCCTCTTCTCAGTGTGCGCTTTGGTCTGGCTTGACTTTGGATAGGTCTTATGCATGCCGTCGCACTCTCTGTGAGTTCACATGGGCATCAGCCCTCTTGTGTCTGGAAAGCACTGTTTCCCTGAAGTTATCTACCACATCTGGCTCCTACAACCTTGCTGGGCTCTCTTCTGTACTGGTCCCTGAGCCTTGAGGGAAGGAGTGTGATAAAGGCATCCCATTAAGGGATGAATGCTCCAAAGTACCTCACTCTCTGTACATTCTCCAACTGTGGGTATCTATGCTAAGCAAGAAGAAGCTTCTCCAGGGAGAGCTAAGCAATGTACTGATCTATGGAGTTAGCCGTGTATCATTAGGAGCTGTTTATGGCTATATTCACTTAGAATAGCAGTGGCAGCTTTTCCCTTAGTGCCCATGGTTTATCTAATCTCAGGTTCTTGGCCTCATTAACAGTATTATCTGTGAGTTTCATCTCTTGGAGCAGGCCTTCAATGCTAAAAGGCGATTTGATATTCCTGTGACATTCATGCCGCCTTCGTACCAGTAGGCATACCTTGCAGCCAGGTTACTACGGAAGCTTGAAGGCTTCCGAGTTGGGTGATAGTGATGATTCCTTTTCTTCTCTAGTAGTATGGATCGTATCTTGCAGCACTGTGAATGCTAGTCAGTAGAGATGAAACTTCTAACAAGTATCAGCTTGATTTCCCCATGTTCAGCGGTACCAGCATGTGATATCTTCAGCAATAGGGTCTTACTGTCAAGTTGTGGAGGATAACCAGTAGCATTTCAGTAGTCGATAATGTTTGGCAGGGAGGCATCTAAAGGACTTGTTTGGCCAACAACTTAAAAAGAGGTGACCTATTCCTGATACTGGGGGTTTTATTGATAGCATGTAATGTCCAATTGTAGTGAGTCTAATCCCAAATTGAAAACCCGTGGTGTCTGTGCTGCATAGAGAAAGACACCTAGGACCCTTCTACTTCAGAAGCTGGTTCGTTAGCAGATCTCCCTACCTCCTGAATGTTGCTGGTCACAATGGAAACTGTGCTGTGGTGGTTGTGAAGGGGCTTTCATGAAACTGCAGTAAAGTGTTAGGTTGTATTCATGCCTGCAGGCGAGTTCTCTTTCTCATTCTCTGTGGCTATGAGAAGCCCAGCATCCCTGCAGGGGCTGGGCAGGAGGTTGCCTTGGGAAAAGCTCTGTGGACCCAGCAACCGATGCAGCTAGTACACAGCATGGGCAAATGAGAAATGCCTAGAAATTCATCTTCTCTTCACCCATAGAGATCTGTTCAGCACCTCTTTCGCTCTGAGGACTGGTGCCTATGTTATTCTTATTACCCTCAGAATTGCCCTAATCTTAGGCATGATCATCTCTATTTGGTTTGGCATAATATATGCCATGACACATATTTTCCAATGTGGGCTTCATGCGGGTCCCCAAAATGAAGAGAGTCAAGTCATTTCTTTTTCAGTCAGCTCCTTGTTGGGAAAGAGTTTTTTCTTTTTTTTAAAATTGTTTTTTATTGAGCTATATACTTTTCTCCCCTTCTCTTTCTCTCCCCTCCCCTTCTACTCTCTCCCAGGGTCCCCATGCTCCCAATTTATTTAGGAGATTTAGTCTTTTTCTACTTTCCATGTAGATTAGATCCATGTTTGTTTCTCTTAGGGTCTTCTTTATTGTCTAGGTTCTCTGGGATTGTGAATTATAGGCTGTTTTTTTATTTGCTTTATGTCTAAAAGCCACGTATGAGTGAGTATATATGATATCTGTCTTTCTGGGTCTGGGTTACCTCACTCAATATGAAGTTTTTAGATCCATCCATTTGCCTGCAAATTTTGAGATGTCATTATTTTTTCTGCTGTGTATTATTCCATTATGTAAATGTACCACATTTTCCTTATCCATATGTCAGTCAAGGGGTATTTAGGTTGTTTCCAGGTTCTGATTATGACAAACAATGCTGCTATGAACATAGTTGAGCACATGTCCTTGTGGCATGATTGAGCACCCTTTGGGTATATACCCAAAAGTGGTATTGCTAGGTCTTGAGGAAGGTTGTTTTCTAATTTTCTAAAAATCACCATACTGAAATCTAAAGGCGCTGTATCAGTTCACACTCCCATCAACAATGGAGGAGTGTTTCCTTTGCCCCATATCCTCTCCAGCATAATTTGTCATCAGTGTTTTTGATCTTGGCCATTTTCACAGGTGTAAGAATTGTCTTGATTTGCATTTCTCTGATGACTAAGGATTTTGAGCATTTCCTTAAGTGTCATTCAGCCACTTTAGATTCCTCTTGTTCTTTTGATGACCAATTTCTTGAGTTCTTTGTGTATTTTAGAGATCAGACCTCTGTGATGTGGAGTTGATGAAGATCTTTTCCCATTCTGTAGGCTGTTTTGTCTTCTTGACTGCGTTCTTTGCTTTACAGAAGCTTCTCAGTTTCAGGAGGTCCCATTTATTGTTTTTCTCAGTGTCTGTGCTGCTGGGGTTTTATTTAGAAAGTGATCTCCTGTGCCAATGTGTTCAAGTGTACCTCGTACTTTCTCTTCTATGAGATTCAGTGTGGTTGGTTTTATGTTGAGGTCTTTAATCCATTTGGGCTTGAGCTTTGTGCATGGTGATAGATATGGCTCTATTTTCATTCTTCTACACATTCACATCCAGTTATGCCAGCACCATTTGCTGAAGATGTTTTCTTTTTTCTACTGTATAATTTTAGATTCTTTGTCAACAATCAGGTGTTCATAGGTGTGTGAATTAATATCCAGGTCTTCAGTTCAACTCCATTGATCAACCTGTCTGTTTTTATGCCAATACCAAGCTCTTTTCATTACTGTAGCTCTATAATAGAGCTTGATGTCAGGGATGGTGATGCCTCCAGAAGTTCCTTTAGTGTCCAGGATTGTTTTGGCTATCCTGGATTTTTTTTTTCATATGAAGTTGTTTATTATTCTTTCAAGGTCTGTGAAGAATTGTGTTGGGATTTTGATGGGGATTGCATTGAATCTATAAATTGTTTTTGGTAGGATTGCCATTTTTATTATGTTGATCCTACCTATCCAAGAACATGGGAGATCTTTCCATTTTCTGGTATCTTCTTCAATTTCTTTCTTCGAAGACTTAAAGTTCTTGTTGAACAGGGGTTTTACTTCTTTGGTTAGTGTTACCACAAGATATTTTGTTATTTGTGGCTATTGTGAAGGGTGATGTTTCTATGATTTCTTTCTGAAAGATTTGTTTCTATCTCTAAGGTACAACCTAAGAAGCATCTTCGTCTTGGTGAGAAGAATGAGACAGAGACTGCTGAGGCTCATCCATGCTTCCCATGGCTGTCACTGTTGCTTGCATCCCATGTGCTAGGTCTTGCAAGAGGAGGATGATAATCAAAGGCCATGATTTGGTGATGCCTCTAAGGCTAGTTAATTCTGGGTCAATAGTTACTGATTTCCATAGGCATTAATGGCACATTTACTAAAAGATCTAAATTTTAAAAATTGTATTAAGCCTATTGACAAGGTGAATAGACTTAGACTCTTCCATAAATGGCTATTTCCCTATGACCCAGTAGAGTTAAAGACTTTCATATGCACTTCTAGGAAGTCAGTGGAAAAAGAAATTAGTATCTCTTCAACCCTTTAAAGACTTTTTAAAGAAGTAAATATATTGAAGAACATGAACAAGATTCATGTTTGGAGTTTGGGGTTTTTCTTTGGTCGCTGTTGGCATTGTCCTTCCATTGGGGATAGATGAAGAAGGAGGTTTGGCAGAAGGGAAGGTGGAAAAATGGCTATTGAGAAAGATGCATGCCTGAGTCTTGGAAAAGTATGCAGATAAGAAGGCTGCTGTCCATGTAGCATGGAAGTAGATCTTGGGTACTACCTGATAAGAAGGTTAAACAGGGTTGTAACCAGAGTCCAAGTTCTGAACAAAGCTGGTGTGGCCATGTCTTCAGCTCAGAAGTCTTAACAGGACCACATGACTCACACAGAGCTTCAAAGACAGAGAGGGCATGCAGTAGGCCCAAGGGCAAGATGGAAAGGCAAGGGCAAAGGTGACCAGTAGGTGAATGTCAGAGAATGAGTATTGGCTTTATGGTGTTATTGCAGTCTATCTGTGACCCTCATGCCAATGAGAGGAACCTAAGGGCTGAGGATGGTCCTGGTGTGTAGTGATAGGAGCAGCGGGGCTGCGTCCCCAGCACCCGGCCACCCACATGGCTAGCTTATACCCCGAAATAATTACACGGAAACTGTATTCTTTTAAACACTGCCTGGCCCATTAGTTTTAGCCTCTTATTGGCTAGCTCTTACATATTGATCTAACCCATTTCTAATATTCTGTGTAGCACCACAACCTGGCTTACCAGGAAAGATCTTAACCTGCGTCTGTCTGGAGTGAGAGAATCATGGCGACTCACTGACTCGGCTTCTTTCTCCCAGCATTCTGTTCTGTTTACTTCACCCACCTAAGGGTTGGCCTATCAAATGGGCCTAGGCAGTTTCTTTATTAATTAACCAATGAAAGCAACAGATTAGAAAGAAATCACTCCCACATCACTGGTGTTGTGAGCCAGAGGGAGCTGCCTTAAAGTACTTGCCTCTGTGTCCCAGTCAAAAACTCATGGACAAGCCGGGAGGTGGTGGCGCACACCTTTAATCCCAGCACTCGGGAGGCAGAGACAGGCAGATCTCTGTGAGTTCGAGGCCAGCCTGGTCTACAAGAGCTAGTTCCAGGACAGGAACCAAAAGCTACGGAGAAACCCTGTCTCGAAAAATCCAAAAAAACAAAAAAACAAAGAAACAGAAAAAAACACTCATGGACATAGCTTTTAGGATAGAGGCCGGGCCTTGCTGGGATGGGCAGACTCCTGACTCTAGGGAGAACAACAGCTCTTGCATCCAGACAGAATTAGCGCTGCTGAGGTTAGGGGTGTAGTTCAGTTGGCGGAGTGTTGCCCTAGCACGCACAAAGACATGGGTTTGAATCCAAGCACTTTACAATACTGGGTATGATGGAGGCAGGACCATCAGGAGCTCAAGGTCATTTATTCTTAGCTATACATCGAGCTCTAGGCCAACCTGGGCTTTGTGAGACCCTATTTCAAAAACAAATAAAAAATGAACCAGCACTGCTGGAGGGATCCATCTCTAAACAGATTTGCTGGCTGTTGTGTTCACAGATCCAGGAAAAGGGGAACGAGTGAACCGTTATGATCGACAGCCCTAAGGATCTGATGCATTAGCACACAAGCCAGCAACCAAGTCACAAATTGTTCTGTTCCACTGAGAAATGGCTTGTTACTTGGCTCCCAATTAGAAAGTTCATGAACCTGGGAGGCTGTGCACTCAGAGGTGGGAGGGAGGGATGCGGGGAGGTGGTGTGTGGGTGACTCAGCAAGCAGCTCACTAGGGCTCTTCTGAAGGCGGAGAGGCTGGCTTCGTGGAAGCTAATGCCATCCATTTGTGGTTCTAGATGCTTTGAAAATGTGTGCTGTTTGTCTCTCCCATCTGCCTCAGTACTCTTTGGGCTTTGATGCTTCTCTTCAAGATGCTGAGTCTGTTAAGTGAGGAAAACTGCAGAAGCAGAAGCCTGGGTGTGGCAGGCAGCTTTCTGTCACTATGATGAAGACCTGGGGTGATCACCTTATACAAAGAAAAGTTGATTTGGGCTCATGGTTGTGGCAGCATTACCGAGTGACCCATTGCTTTCTTCCTGGTCAGGGAGCAAGAGAGACTGAAGAGACTTGGGTCCCACAGTCCCTTTTTCAGGCATGCCCCAGTGACAGAAAGACCTTCTGCTAAGGCCTACCAATGATACCATAGTCTGGGGACCAAGCCAATAACATATGACCTTTGGGAGATAGTCAGGATACAACTTACAACATCAGGCATTGTTCCTACTACTTCCTCTCCTCACTTCTTACACCTTACTCTTCTTACCTCCCACAGGCCTCACTGAGAAGTCAGAGTCCATTGATTCCAGGCTCCCTTGTCCTCTGGACTCTTGCCAGATGTAACCATCCTGCTCTTTGAACCTCTCCTAAGGGACAGTCTACAAGTCCAAGCCATTCAATTTCCAGAGAGAGTTTTGGCTACTAGCTGGCCATTGCACTCCATTAAAAGAGATTTATTTTTATTTCTGTGTATATGTGCATGTGTCTGTGTATGAGTGAATGCCGTGTGTGTGTGTGTTTATATGTGTCTGTAGAAGGCCAAAGAGGGCATCAGATTCCCTGGACCTGGAGTTACGGATGGTTGTGTGCCACCTGATGTGGGTGCTAGGAACTGAACTCTTCCCTTGGAAGAGCAGTAAGCACTCATAACTGCTGTATGCTTCATTCTTAAAGCATTCCTGAGTGAAGAGCCGATGAAGCCACTTCTCTGCTGTCCCCGTTGCCTGGAAGGCTTGATCCTGTGCTCCCCTCTGCTCTTTGCTCGATGTGAGTTCGACAGAGAGGGCTTCCTGAGCACCAGTTCCCAGCGGCAGCCCTCCCTGCCCTTCACCTCTCCTTCTTGACTTGCCGTTCCTCGGAGCCCACCGGTGCCAAATGACCTCCCTACTTGTTTCCCTTGCATGCTAGCTCCAGAGGACAAGCTTTCTGTCTGGCCTCTTCCCCTCTGAATTCCTAACACCAGCAACACTGTCTACGTTACAGTTCATACTTAGTAAAGATCCAAGTTATGAGCAGGCCTCTGGGAAATTTGGTGTAGGGGAGACCCAGCCAATCACCTTGCTAGCAGGGGGCGGGGTCCCCGGAGGATATTTTTTACTTTTAAAGATTGCAGGCGTGCTCCCAGATGCCCCTTCTGTTTTCCTGTTCTCCGCTGGAACTTCGGTTCTGTGAGTCTTTCCCTAATTAAAGCTGAATATTTTATTATAATTTCCGTCTGCTGTTCATTTACACCACGACAATTTGGGATGTCAGAGGCCCAGGGTATCGCCATGGTGACGTTCCCACCTAACTTGTCCTCCATCATGTGCACCATCTATGTGCTAACTGAGTGAAGATTTTGGGGGTATGGCGTTTCTTCCTTCTCTTCCCACTTGTCTCCTCTGGAGATTGCTCTGGGCTCAGAACACCCAGCTGTGGAGACTCTAGAACAGTGTTCTCAACCTTCCTAATACCACAATCCTTTAACACAGTTCCTCATGGCATGGTGACCCCAACCATAAAATTATGTTCATTGCTATTTTATACCTGTAATTCTGCTACTGTTATGGATTGCAATTTAAGTATCTGATATTTCCAATGATCTTAGGGCACCACCCATGAAAGGGTCGCGGGGCCCACAAAGGGGTTGAGACCTGCTGTTGTAAGGAAACTTTATAAAAGGACCAGAAAGCCATGCTCCAAAGCCAAAGGCATAGTGAGTCAAAACGCCACTCGCTTGGCCAGTCCAGCCTGGTCAATTTACTTCCCAGTTTACCAGTTTTATTTGCACAGGAAATATTGGGTGCCAACTATAAGAGAGGCATGTGAGGGCCCCAGCGCACAAGAATAAACAGAAACATAGAGGCTTACCCTTCCATAAAGTAGATGGACTAAGATGAAAAAAAGCTGAATACAGCTTTGCAAGGGAAGAGCCCGGGAGCTTAGTGGTGATGGGTCCCTTGGCGGCTAGAGGAGGAATCTAGGCAGGCTTCTCAAGTAAAGTGACATGGCGCTGGAGAGATAGCTCAGAGGTTGAGAGCATTGCCTGCTTTTCCAAAGGTCTTGAGTTCAAATAAAGTGACATATGAACTGGAATATGAAGGTGATCTGTGGTTGAGAAGATAGGAAACTTGTTCCTGGCAGAGAAAACTGAAGGTGGGAAGCCCTGAGATAGGAGGGACCACGGTGCCGCCAAGGAACCAGCCAATGGCAGGAGTTTCTTCTCCTCTTCATCCTGGTTTTGATAGAAACATCTGCCTCTTGCTGGGATTAAGGTCTCAAGGTGAGCTTGACTTTTCTCAGGCTCCCTGTACCCGCCTAATTGTGCCACTAGTTTGTGCTTGACACCTTTGGCTATCAGTGGCATCCCTATGCCCTTTATACCTGGGTCAGATCTGTCTTGGGAAGAAATGAGACTCAGTGTCCTCTCTGAACTGTGGATCCTTTATGGTCTCTGTTCTAGAGAAATACCACATTCCTGTTGCCCTCAAAGACCTCTTCAACAGCTTTTCAGTTTGGCTTCTTGGGGAAACTTTCTGAGAAACATTAACAGAGGTAGGCATGGAAAAACTAAGAGCCAACCATGTCATTGGGGTCCTCCTGACAGTGACCAGCAAGGTCACTGATAAATTCAAATCAGTGGTTCTTGACTTTCCTGATGCTCTGATCCCTTAATACAGTTCCTCATGTTGTGGTGACTGACCCCCAATGAAAATAAAGTTATATTCATTGCTATTTCATAACTGTAATTTTGCTACTGAATCATAATGTAAATACTTTTGGAGACAAAGGTCTGCCCAAGGAGTTGAGACCCACAGGTTGAGAAAGGCTGCTCTAAACCCTCTAACATAGCATGTCTCTTTAAAAATAAGTAAAATAGACTACCTCAACTGTATTCAGTTGTTTAGTCCTCCACTTAGCTAGCTTGGATGGTAAAATCTGGGTATTTATAGCTCTCAAAGCTTATCTATGGCCCTGGAGAGCCGGTTCCCAAACTGAGATTCTGTGACTCTCATTGAGCAAAGCTGTTTTGCTGAGGGACTGTATAGCTTTCCCAGTGACCTTGCTAGTGACTTCCAAGCAACTGTCACTGACCACACAGAAGTGGGGAGCTATTGTCCCTCAGACCACTTGCAAAAAGACCCACACCCTAGGTCACAACACGTTGGCACTTGGAATACAGTGCTTTTGTTTGGTGAAAATGATGTTTTCGCTTTTAAACTTGCTGTTTCTTCATGGCATAGACAAAACCCCCAACCCCAGGAAGGTCAATAACTGACTGTTGAATCATCATCCACAGTGACATGAATAACTTTGGCGATTTCCAGGGTCCTGTGCTGTGTCATCGAATGGCTAATTCAATCATAAATCTTCCCATCCCTCAACAAAAACATTCCCTAGTGGGGAGGTCTAAGGAAGAAGCCCTGCGCTCGGACTGATGACTGCCCAGTGCAGTGGGCTGTGTAATCCATACTACATCATAGTGAACTCAGAGACACCTTTTGCAGCTCAACAACACAATCCTTTGCTTGATTTGTACAAACTCAAGACACTTGCTATCTGACTCAAAACAATGGCTACAGGCAGGTAATGAGACACCAGAATTGTCATGGCTGAATGTTTCCTATTTGGAGCCACCAGAGGGGCTTTTTATCGTGTGTATCCTGGTGACCTTCTCCTCATCCTTTTCTGGGACCCCTTTTTTCATCCAGGATCCTTCTTCATGCTCTCTGAATGGGTCGTGAGCTTCAGTGTGATGCACCTCCTGGTAACACAGGCAAGCGTATGACTCAGTGGCCTCACCCAGCCCTAGGTACAGTGGTGAATCCTATCCCTGGAGCGACAAGTCTAGATGTCTCTGGGTTCAGCCCATTCTCATGTAAGTATGGGCTGGCTCAGCTGGGGCATCAGTAGCTTTGTTTCCCTCTGTCGGCGGGGGGGGGGGGGGGCTGGGGGATCACCAATAGGAGAGTCAGAGAATCTAAAGCAAGTAGCAGAGACCAAGGAGTATGAGGTGGGCATGAGCTGGTTGGATGGATGGGAAGGGGTCTGACAGAGAAGCAGAGTTGGGGTGAAGGAATAGACACAGAGAAGCTGAGAAAGTTCCTTCACTCTTGTACGCCAGCACAGCTGGGCTGTTGATTCACCCACCAAGTGTGAACACTCCATCTCATCTTTAATTCCTGTCTTTCCCAGAACTCCTGATGCCCCCAAAGAGTTCTCTTTATTCCTGAGGTAGTTCAGGAAAGACTGTGATCAATCTAGAACAAATATAGAGTCAAGCCTGTTACAAGGAGGGCTCTGTCTACAAACACGATGATCACTAGTTGAGTAACCTCACAAGGTATCTTCAGAGGGGACAAACATGGTGTTCCCACACATCCAGCCAGTCACAACACAGCTCACAGGTAACATTACTGAGCAGGGTCGCTGAAATTCAAAGGCTTTTACTGAATGGCTGAAGAATACCTATGTTGTGACTGGCTGGATGATGGTTTGGTACTTTCCCATAATGATGTTCTAGAATCGTGGGAACACCATGTTTGTTGCCAAGAGAGGAGGGCCTAGGTGACAAATGGCCATTGTTGCAATACCCAGTTGACCAAATGTCTTCTACTGTGATGGATGTTCATCTGGAAGATCATTACCACAGCTATTGGAAATGTCCCCTGATTTTAGAAATGCTAAATAAATCACACTGGTGGATGAGAACAAATTTCAATGTTAATGTTAATTTTGCCTCATATTATTATTGTCATCATCGGTGTTTGGTATAATGGAAAAGTTTATGTTGAAACAGAGGAGTGGCTTTCTTTGACTTTTGTTCGTTAACACATGAGAAGTGAGCAGGTCTCCCTGGCATGGGGCCACTTGAGTTCAAATTGGGGAAACTTCACAACGCACAGGGTAGTGGTTCTTTCTTTTAAGTTGTAGGTCCGTGTTCCTAAACACAACATAGAATGCATGTATATGCATGTATGAAGCTCATGCAGGTAAGCCTGTTTGAATGTCTCTCTGATGACATCTTATTAGAGGAATCAGAATGACCACTGTCGATGAGAAGATGAACAGGGTGGCCATGACAGGGCCATTGCTGTAAGAGTGAGTCCGATTTGATTGACTTGAAGGCCTGTCAAAGAGGAAAACAAGTCAAGGGTGGCCACTGGGAGCTACCTGGAAACTGATAGTCTTCTATGGAGCCTGGACAACTTATGACTGGCCAGGCACATCTCGGATGAAAGATTCACCAGAAGCAGTTAGGTGGCCACAATAGGGCAATAATAACCCATGACCAAGGGCACCTTCTATGTGCCCCAAGCTGTAGTGAGTACTTGAAGTTTCCCCAGCTTAAGCCAAATTACACCAAACCAAGGGCAGCCAGGTTCCAAGGTGTCCTCTTCCACTTCCTACTGATGTGTTCGGTGGCACGCCTTCGGCTCTTTCTAAAAATGGGGTGGTGCTAGTGAGATCTCTAAGTCTGATTCATGAACACGAGGTCATTGAAACCATGCTTCAGCCAGCACCTGACCAAGAACTCAGCCCTCTCCACATACCCTCAGGACCGAGTCTCATTTCCAGTGAGGGCAGGATGCAGTCTTGGGACGCCTGGCCTCAGGGCTTGAATCTGGCTTCAGCGAACAGTCTGCCGTCAGATTCATTTGCCCTCCTGCGCTAAGAGGTCTGGGCTGGTGGGTTTTGTTTATTCTGTTCCAAGCCAAATCTGTCTGATGGGCAACACCACTACTGGGTGCTGGGGCCTTGGTAATCAGACCTGTGGCCCTTGGTTGTGGTAGTAGGTCTGGGTAAGACCGTCTTCATCTCTACCTCCCCCCGCCTCCCCCCCCCCCATCTTTCTCTCTACTTGGAAATTTTCCAGAAGACAATCTGGGGAGTTCCTGTGTCTTACTGCTGTGGAGAGAACATCAGAACATCGTGTGCCCCTGAAGTGTTTCCATCTCTAGGCAGACACAAAGCCTCGGAGCCTAGGAGTGGGTAGGCAATTATCTAGATAATTGAGACAAAAGTGGACTTTTCCCCCTCTTTTCTTTTTGAAATTTTAAAAATCCTAAATAATGCAATCCCCAGGGCTGCTCTCTCTGCTCTCAGAGAAAGGACCACCAGGGCCCCATCTAAACATCCCTTTGTTAACCAAGGGCCCAACCAGTGCCTTATTAGGGCAATACACCAAGAGGCAGTGTATCATAGAGGCTGTTGTCCCTCTGCCAGCATTAAATAATTCTAGTAGCTGCTTGATGGGGTAAAGCAATTACGATGCATTTTTCATTCAATCACCTGAATCAATTAATCGCTGCACTCACATAGGAGCAACAAAAACCAAATCCCAAAGCCTTCTCATTAAACAGCAAGCATGCCAGATAGACTGCTTTTAAATCCAACATTTACATGAAATTATCTTCTTATATAATTAACAGCTACCAGTTAATAAACATGCCTCCAATAAAAGAGTAGCCCTATAAATGAACAAAACGAAACAGCATCATTTAGCAAGCGTGAGGCAATAGGGGTGGGCAGGCTCCACTGGGCTGAGAGCCTTGCTGGAGATGTCTCTAGAAGGGTTGCTCTCAGAGTTCACATCTGATAGCCGGACATAAGAGAGGGAGAGAGAGAGGGAGGGAGGGAGGGAGGGAGGGAGGGAGGGAGGGAGGGAGGGAGGGAGAGGGAGAAGCCTGCTATTTGAGAATCTTTGTGGCCAAAGAATATGCTGTCCTGAGAGAAGGGTGCTTCCCTGGGAAAACGATTCATTTATTGCTAAATACTTCATTTTCCCCAATAGTGAAAGGGGAAGGTAGAGAGCAAGGTACCTGGAGGGCCCTTTTCTAAGCATTCCTCTGATGGGCTTGGTCCAGCAAGCCCAGGAATAGTCGTAGCTTTTGAAATGGGAAGGGGCCTCTGTCTTTCTTTTTTTTCAGACATGCTCGTAAAAGCAGCCAGCTCTGGGTGAGATTTTACCCACGGGGATTCTACGACATGGGAGGCAAACGTTCCCACCTCCAGTGTGTGATGTTTATCCCTTTATCAGCACGGCCCAAGCACCCTTCTTTTCAGCAGTAATGGGAGCAAAGATATAAGAAAATGAAAAACCTTTATAAAGAAAATCTCTTTCCTAATAAAGGGGGACTCTCAAAGGCCAAAATGAAATCGAGGTTGTGGCCCCCGCACTTGGGTATTTTGAAGGGGCGATTTCTCTGCTGTTGATAGAACCTGACAGAACATTCTATGTCCTTGGTGGGGAAATGGTTTGTGTCGGGTTAGGGTGATCTGTGGGAGGCTCCAGTGAAGTGACTCGTGGGGCTCAGATGCTAGTAATTCCAGGACTGCATTCATGGTGACCAGCAGTAATCTGGTGCTAGGGGGTCAGAGAGGCTCCCGTCACCCTGTGGGAGGGAGAAACATTGATGGACACCAGCAACTCTGTACTATCTTGTGACATCACAGGGACACAGTGACTTTCGGATGACTCCACCTGAAGGACAGAACCCTGAGCTCCAAATTTAGATCCGGGCCTATCTTTCGGTTACAGCTTGGGAAGACTTGACTAGAAGGAGGCAACGCCTTTGAGCAAAGTCTTCCCCTTTGCTGAAACCAAACAGCAACAAAACAGCCCCCAACCCCCACTCCTGGGGAGGGGGGAGACTGCTGGGAACTCTGCACAGAGCCCCCGAGCACCTGAGATGGAAGTCTCTTCTTTCATAGTGTGATCAAACAAGATAATGCCAGGCAAAGTGCTCCCGAGAACCATCCTGGGCGCCACAATGTAAGATAATTAGCATCATCATTTTCTATTTGCAACGTAAACCCAATTTGCTTTCCTGGTGCGTCCATAGGTGAGGGCAGCACAGGTGTGAGAATTGAAGCTCTCCCGGAACTGTCAGTCCCTTTGTCTGGACCCAGCTGCATGGGGGTGGGCGGGGGTGGTGGGTGGGTGGGTAGGGTACTTTTTTTCTTTCTCAAGGCTTCGACGATGTGCAAATGTTTCCTTTTGCTAAACTCTATCTTGGCCCCTTTTGTGTATCAGCGGAAGACTGCATGCATCTCTGTCATCTATTCTACATGGGAAAAAAATGAAATATTTTTATTTATTTATTGAGTGCTCACTACGTGTTCAGCACAAGGGTAAGCTTTCCCTAACGAAGATCCTCACAACAGACCCTGGGGACAGCTCCTGTGACCATTCCAGTTTTGCAGGCGAGGACCCAAGAGTTCCGGAGCAGGAAAATCTGCCTCTTCATCTAGACATAGGGAGTGCCATGTTAGGTATGTTGCCTTAGTTTGCTCTCTAGTCTGTGATAAATGCTTAGCTACTTTTGTATTATTACAAGGAAACACCATGACCAAGGTAGCTTTTAGAAGAAAGCATTTAATTGAGACTTGCTTCCATTTCGGAGGCCATCTTGGTGGGGAGCATGGCATCAGCAGACAGGCTTGGTGCTGGAGCAGTAGCTGAGAATATCCATCTGATCCTTAATATGAAGGCGGAGAGAGACTGGGGCTGGTATGGGCTTTTGAAATAAGCCTGCCTCCTGGTGACACACCTCCTCCAACAAAGGTCTGCCTTCTGGAGACCACGCCTCCTAATTTTTCTCAAACAGTTCACCAACTGGGAGCTAAACGTTCAAATATATGAGCCTATGAGGGGCCGTTCTCATTCAGACTAGCACACACACCACAGTCAAGAGCAACATGGGAAAGCAAAGGTTTAATTTAGTTTACACTTTACAGCCCATCATCACAGGAAGACAGGCCTCAAGCAGTAGCCTGGAGGCAGGAACTGAGGCAGAGGCCATGGAGGGGTGCTGCTTACTGGCTTGCTCCCCATGGCTTTCCTCAGCCTGCTTTCTTCTACAACCCAAGACCACCTGCCCCCAGGTGGCACAGCCCACAGTGGCCTGGGCCCTCCCACCACAATCATTAAGAAAATACCTCACAGACTCTCCCCAGGCCAATCCGATTAAAGCATTGACTCAATAGAGGTTCCCTCTTCTGGATGACCCAAGCCTGTGTCAAGCTGACAGCAAAACTAATCAGCACCATGTGAACTGCAATTGAACCAAACAGATCAGGAAGGACATCTGTGTGTCAGTGTAGCGGGCTGGCAGGTGGTCCCCAAAACACGGATCTCCGTCTTAACCCTCAGAACCTGTGAAGGTGACTTCAAGGTAAGACCATCCTAGATTATTTGAATAGGAAGGAAGAAGAGGAACGACAGGAAGAATTTCTCCTTAGAACCTCTAGGGGGCGCTCTGTCCAGTTGCTACCTTGATTTTATTGGTTTGGCCCCCAGATCTGTGAAAGAATAACATTTTGTTGTAAACTGGGGCTTATATTTAAGTTTCTAAAATTACGTTTCTTAATTGTGTGCATCTCTGTGTTCTGTACATGTGAGATGAGTGTGCACAAGGGTGTGGCACAGTGGAGCCAATTCTCCCCTTCCATCATGTGGTTCTTGGGGTAAAGAACCCAGAATGTCAAAATGGAGACAAGTTCATGTACCCTCTGAACCATTTTACTGGTCTCACGCTTCTTAAGGTCTTTTTGGTCATGACCCGTTTGTCCCCTAGAGAGTTTCATGTGACCATGTGTATATAAATATACAAAATATGCATACAAATAAAATATTTAGTGATAATAAATCATGGAAATTTATTTGAAAAACAGTTCTTTGATATGCATATAACTTCACTTGTTAAAGATAAAGCAAATTTGCATACTAATGAGATGGGCTTGCATATGTATATACATATACATACATATATAGTATATCTTGGCTGAATATATTTGTGCTTCAGGATGTAGAGCATCCTCAGTGGTTTTCAGAGTTGATCAATCTTTTGACTCTGTGTCAGTGCCGAGAAAACTGTTTTGCATAAATATGTATACAAAATGGTAGTATATGTAGGAAGACCATTACAGAAATCATTGAAAATTCCGTCCTAATCCCAAGTCAAGATTAATTTAATGCTTTTCTTTTTTTAAAAAAAAATGAAACTGAAGCCAGGAACTCAAGGAAAGGTTTTTAAAGTTAAACATTCCAATACTATACAACTGAAAGATACATTAATGTGCTCCTCACATGCGGAACAATGTTGTTAGGAAAATAGGAAAAGGCTATTTTCTGTGATTAAACCATTAATGATTCGGGAACTTTGTACAGACAGTGAAACCACTGCAGTTCCTGCCCTGTGGTAGCCTCGAATCTGAACACGGATGTTTCGAACAGCGTCCACTGGTGTATTGCATGGGGTGACGGCACATGTAGTACCAGCTGTGGCTGCTGTGTTTTCGGAGCTGGGACTAAAGTGCAGCCGTGTGAAGTATCACGGGCAAGCTGTCAGAAATACCCCAGATTCATTACGTATTTGACTTTTGAATTTTTGGCTGCTGTATATTTAGAAACCCTTTGCTATTGCCAAGATTTTTGTGACCCCCCCCCCCCCGCATTTAGTTACACTGCCCCCATATGTGGTTATAATCTACCTTTTAAGAAGCAAGGTTGGCTGGGGGTAGGGATGCATGCCTTTAATCCCAGCACTCAGGGAGGCAGTTGGCTCTTTGAATTTGTAGCCAGCCTTGTCTATATAGTGAATTCCAGGCCAGCCTAGAGCTACGTGGTGGCATCCTGTTAAAAAAAAAAAAGAAAAAAAAGAAAAGAAGAAGAAGAAGGAGGAGGAGGAGGAGGAGGAGGAGGAGGAGGAGGAGGAGGAGGAAGAAGAAGAAGAAGAAGAAGAAGAAGAAGAAGAAGAAGAAGAAGAAGAAGAAGAAGAAGAAGAAGAAGAAGAAGAAGAAAGGATGAAAAAACAAACAAAACCAGGAAGAAAGAAACCAAGGATCAGAAAGTGTGGGGCTCTTGCTTGGGATCAGAGATGGTAAGGGACTTGGGCAGGATAACTCGGCCCAGCAATAGGGACTCCAAGACTCAAGCCCTGATCTTGTCTCAAAATCCCCTCTCTTCCTCAAATGTGACAACTGACTGTGGTGACTTGTGGAAAAACTGAAATCCTCAGAGCTTCTCGGTTGTCCTGCACCCACCTGAAGACCTGATCAGGAGCCTCCTCAGAGCCTGGAGGAGCGTGCTGGCACGGAGAAGGCAGCATCTCATCCGGGGCTACCCCTCGGCAGCCATGGTGCTTGGGTAAATCCTTGGACCTCTCCCTCTTAGAATCAGTACTAAAAAACACGCATTATACCAGTGTCCACGTTCCTAGGAGTCACTGGGTGAAGTGAGATCACCATGCCAGGGTATTTGGGGCTTGGCTCTTAGTCGGTGCTTAATACCTGCAAACTGCAACCCTACGTTATTACTGGGGGAAAGTTAGGTGCACAGTCCACTGCTGTTATTGCCACCATTACTGGGGGGGAAAAGGACACGCTGATTTATCTTTGAAAAGTCCCTTTTCTGTGCTGGCCCAATGCCTGACTCGGAACGACACAGCACTCTGAAGGTGCTGGTAAGTCTGATTTGTGGTAATAATCCTTCATGCGTGAGCTGCGTTTTTCCTTTGCAAAGCACAGTTATATCTCTTATTGTACTTTGTCCCCAAATAACCCTCTGGGGTTGGCCAGACCTGCATACTGGAGACAGAAAGCAGGCAAGATGAACCCCGGGATCTTGGGGGAAAGAAAGACCAAGGACGGATACAGTGTGATCCGTTCTCCTAACTCACCCTACTGTGCCTCATGCTGTCTGCATAAACTTATTTGAAGAAATCATTTTGGCAAGTCATTGCTTATCAAGTACCTGCTGGGTCAAAGGTATGTTGGGTGCATTGTGTGTGTGTGTGTGTGTGTGTATTAACTCATAATGAATCCCATTGGGTTTATATTGTACCTTTGACTCATGAAGAGACCCTGTCACGCAGAACTTAAATTAGTTGCTCAAGGTCCCCCAATTGGTAAGTGAAGTTTAGGATTCTGATTTGAGCCAATGACAAACCTTCCTCTCTCTTCACTTTCCTGGGGAGAAAGGACAGTGAAATTGACAGCGGTGTGTGCAGCAGGAACTGGTGGGGCAGACGAGGGTTTGACTAGTTTCCTGCTGCAACTGGGCTAGATGGAGTCTTTATCTTCATGACTGCTGCTATCATGGCCGCGCTGATGTCTGGGTGTCTGTTTAGCAGCTAACAGGTTTAGTTTTATTGTTTTGTCAAAATACTGCAGAAATCAATATATCTCCATAATTCAGTGTTATACCAAGAGGCATTTTTGTGCCATATATAGCAAAAATTGTATTATACTTCTGAGATGGTGGGTAATGAAGACAGAGTGTTCTGTGTTCAATTCCAGCATTAACGTCTGGTTTGAACAAAGCTTGAAATATGATCTCTGAGCTAAGAGGCTTTAATATTAAGATCTTTAACTATAATTTATGTGACAGAAGATAGGGTTTAGCATAATAAAATGTAATGGGCTCCTCAAATGAAGAGGACGAGAGACAATTGAAAACAAGGTAAAAATGGTAAATTATAAATAACGGTAAATCTACCTTTATGTTGTTACTTCATTTATTTTTGATTTGTTAGATAGGCCTATAATTTCTCATTTTTCCATGTTTCAGAGCAGGGCATTTCTCAAATGGTGCCTATTTGAAATGAGAGCCCTGTGCCACCAATGGCCAGCGAGCTCCTCTTCAGGGGCTGGGAATGTTTCAGCCCTGATTCTTGCCTGTATCCCTGCATGCTAAGGCTTGATTTTATGATTGTACTGACCCCTTTTTCTTTAAAAAGGTATTTTATTTTTATTTCTAATTGCATGTGTGTGTCTGTGTATGGGTCCATGCTCATGTGGGCAGATGCCTGTGGAGGCCAGAAGAGGGCATCGAGTCCCTGAAACTGGAGTTCCAGACAGTTCCAGCAGCTTGATGTGGGTGCTGGGAACTGAAGTTGGGTCTTCTGCCAGAGCGATGCATGCTTTTAACTGCTGCGCCACCCCTCTAGACCATGCCTGTCCTCTTGTTCTCTTTGGGCTTTTGCTTCTGTATTTATGCGTGGCACTATATTTTAATCTTATTTATATCTTTGTGTATGTATAGGGCCGGCTGGGTATGTATGCGTGTGGGGTGAATGTGTGCTCACTGTGGCAGAGGTCAACTTGTATGAGTCTCCTCTCTCTTTTTACCATGTAGGACCTAGAATGTGTGCTCAAGTCATCAAGCTTGGCAGCCATCACCCTTACCCACGGAACTAGCTTGTTGTCCTGTTTATATTGTTAAGATCACCCTTGCACTATAAGTGCCAGGATGTAAATTCATACACATATACAGAGTAAATGCTAGAAAATTAACTTCAGAAAAGGAATTTAGATGAAGCATTTTTTTTTCCTAGAAGGGGGGTCTCCAGGGCTGCTGTTCCTCAATATTTAGTCTGGCTTTGAGCTTTCTATTTGCCATAGGCAGATGCTTTTTCAGGTTTCATTACTCTATTGAAAAATATGGCAATTCTTGAATACAGAATTTTCTGGAATCCATCTTTGGGATTAACTTGTAAAAATTTTAGGTTTTTTGTTAAAAATAATTTTATTAAAAAGTCTCATTTGTATTTTTTAAATTTATTCAACTAAAAATTGGGGAAAGCATAAGAAGAGATGGTATAGAAAAATCAATGAAGAGCCCTTTCTCTTCCCTTCTCCCCCTCCCTCCCCGCCATCTCCTGTCTTCCCCACCCTCTTCTTGTCTTTTGAGCAGTACCAGTTCCTCTACCCTCTTACCTTGGGCTCCACAGAGATGAGCCTAGGCCCTGTGTCAGCTGCACCCTGGGAAGTCTGCAACCTGGAGAAAGAAGCCCTTCCTCCCTTGAGGAAAGGTAGGCAACGAGAGAGAAAAAGTCCACTTCTCATCCATCAAAAGTGACAAGTGTCTTTACACCCGTTCTGTACCTGGCTTTAAAGTGCTCTCTTCGGCAGAAGCATGAATGTTGGGAGATCAATTAGTCCTTCTCTTCCTTCCCCTCCCTGGAGCGGAGTAGAATCTCAGGGGCAGCAGGAAGATGCTGAGGGTTCCATTCTGGCTGTGAAGACCTTCATGTAGGAAAGCCCTTAGGGACCGTTCTTTCAGTTGTGTTCACCTGCAGGGTGACAGAAGATATCCACACATCTGTCCTCTTTGTTCCCAGCTTTGAAATGCAAACCCTCAGAGAAGATGCAGCTGTCTGTCTCCAAATGCTTTCATGGCAGGAGCCCTTTCTTCCAGGCTGGGTCTCCAGATTTAGAAGAAGCGGGACTTCATCACAGGAATGGATTTTGCAGGACAATAGGAAAGGGCAGGCAGACAAGCAGCTACTTAGCAGGAGAATCCTCTCCTGGCCTTGGTTAACTTGGGAACAGGAAGGGCAGTTCTGTCAACCTCATCCACCTTCAGCTCCAAGGGCGGTGAGCTGATCTTAGCTGGCAGACCTGATTGTAGGGCACATCCATCTTTGGGCAGCTGCACCGACTCCCATATTCACCATTGGGATCTTATCCCAGAAGCACATGGGGAAAGGGATTCTGGGAAAGAAAGCCTGAGGGCTTTGCCTGTGGTCCTGAGGAGGCTGTAGTAGGTAAGATTGGGTACTTGACACAGGCTGAGGATTCAAGAAGGTCCTTCACACCTGTTAAGGGAGGGAGGCACCTCCCTGCCCCCAGCTACATTGTTGCAACAGCCACAGAAGCCACCAGGGAAGAGCTGTCCAGAGGAAGTGCCTTTGATCAGGCTTTCAATCAGCCAGTCCACCTCTCTTTTTCTCGCTTGTCTTTCCTTCTTGATGTTCTAAGTCGCTCTTGGCCTCAGTCACAGCCCCGCTCTCTTAGGGACCCCTGCTCTCCATGAGGTTGGGTAGCCCCATTGCTTGCAGGCTCCCCGCCCCTCCCCTCCTTCTCGGCCTCTATCACACGTGTAATTAAATGCTCATCTGTATAATTACTTGTTTACAGTTCTGGGTCCCTGCCAGGCTACATTCCATGCAGTCGGAAACGGGGTGTCTTCCCCCCTCACAGCTCCGTGCTCAGAATCTCCCTCAGCGTAGACCCAGGAAGCAGGTCGGCATCCTGTTTGAAAATGGGTGGGGGTCAAGTTGTAGTTTTTGTTATTGGCAAAGCTAGACTCTGGCTTGGGAAGCTGAGCGGACACTAGATGGTGATCCCTGTGGAGTTGGGATTTGTTGTTACTCCCTTGTGGAAGAGTCCTTAGGCACTTACATATTGCTTTCTCTCTGTCCAGTTAGGGATCTATCCAGGAGGCATTTTAGAAACTATGAGGGACAGAGAGGAGGACTGTAGTTCAAAGGCAAGGCCAGGGCTTGGCAGGTGGAACAATGACCCCCACCTCTTATTTTTAAGTACCAGAGAGACAACCTGTATTCCATATACCATACTGACCCAGGCTACATCCCTGACTTCTGGTGGTTGGAGGAACATGCTAGCAAAAACAAAACTAGTGACTCTAGGAATCATCAAACATACCTGGGTGCCACTTCTAAATGGCATATTCGCAGCACACCAGGGTTGAAGACATAGAATCAGAAAGTGAAGGTACAGGATTGTGATGTGGACAGCGCTCCACCCCTGTTCATGGCACCAGGGTTATGTTTAGGAGGGACTCCCATACTCCTGGGAGAGTCGGGGTGCTGAAACCCCTCATTAGCAGGAACCTGCTGTGGACTAGATGGAATTCTACAGCACGAGGAGATGCATCCACAGTGCCGTGGTGGAGGAACAAGAGCCATGTTACATGAGTGCATGTGATTTATGAACAGGTTTCCGGGCTTTGCTGTGGTTTCACGTACAGAGATGCCAAAACATTTAGGCAAGTCTAAATGCTTACCTGATGGGAAAGGCTGGCCAGATCACATAGAAGGCGGCAGCTGGATGGCTGCTGGGTCCTGAGGTGAGGAAGATGACCAGGGCCAGCCAGTCAGAAGAGAGACCCAGAGACCCCAGAATCCTACATTGAGCTCGGTGCCTCTTCCTTCCCAGTGCCTCGTCAGCAACAGACAGCTCAGCTGTACTGCAGGAACTAGGCCTGGTGGTGAGGGCCTGTCATCTCGGACACTGCAAAGTTCAAAGCCAGCCTGGGAAATTGAGTGTGTGTGTCCCATCTCAAAACAAACAATGACTGGCCCCTCCCACACAAACTGCTGTGCCTGAGAGCTCTGTCACTGGTTCAAACTTCTGCTTCTCCTTTCTTTTTCTCCCTTAGAGCAGTGCTCAGGAGATGAAGTCTCGATAATGAAGTTGGGGTTATACCTGCTGAGCTTACGCTCTTCCTATGAGACACGATGGGATTTCCGGTTCCTCCCTTTGAGGAGCTTAGGGGAGAGGAAGGTCTCCGCCCTGGGCTGTTATTTCTCCATCTAATTCTTAATGAGATCTTGTTCCTCCCATGCCAGATCTTTTGATGCCTGCCTCCTGACTACTGCCTGACCCTTTTCCTCTTCCTCATCCTTTCTTGGTTGCACGTTGGGATTTCAGTGCAGAGCACAAGATCTACTTTCTCCCATCCTACTGCCCTAGTTACTCCTTTTGGGCGATTTTATCTTTGGAATAGTACGAAGGTCAACTGAACAGCTCCCAGAGAGGAAGCCCTGAATACCGAGCGCCTTCCACATAGAAACACACAGTCGAAGGGGAGAGCAAAAACCAGGGGTGCTTGAACCATTCACAATTACACTCTTACCCACTCATATACTTTAATCCATTCCTAGATGCCTTGAATTAGCTAAAAATGGCCCGTGCCAAGTAGACAGTGTTATCCTGTGGCATTTAGGGGACAAGGACAAGGGAAAACAGCTTGGAGGTACCAGGAGTGGAGAGCCAGCTGCCCACCTTCAGCTCGCTGGCCTTGAAACCCTGAGCTTTCAGGGGTCATTTCCAGCCCATCATGGCCTCCAGCAGTCAGCCTGCCTCTCAGCTGCACTCACCTGGCTTTGACCTTTGCCCTAACCATTCTACCTCAATGAATATCGACCACTGCGCACATGCTTTCCTGGACCTGTCGGCCCTTTGTCAATGAGCCCTTTGTCAATGATACTTCTGGGTATCTATGAGAGGAGGTTTGCACTCCTGGGGTCTCCCATGAGGACAGCTGACCGTGGGGTCATGGGAAAAAAAAATCCAGCACCCTGTGTTCCCCACTCTTTCACAGGCCCCTCTCTCTCGGGGGGAGGTCGGTACCTGTTTCTCCAGCTTCACCCCCCCCCTGAACATTTGCTCCCACAAAGACGGCCCTGCCTTCCCAGATTGAGGGGCCGACATCTTAGAAGGACAGTGGAGCGAGCTAACAGGCAGCATCAGAGAAACTGACGCTCATTTCCATGCTTGGCTCCACTCCTGTTATTTATTCAAAAAACTCGAACAGTTTTTCTGGTAGATCTCTTTATGTGGAAAAGCATATGCAAATAGAATTTAAGATGCCATGGGTGTCAGTCAGTACACGGTGCCAAAGCCTCTTCTTGCCCTTGTCTGACTTTCCAGGGGTTTCCATGGGGCTGGAGTGGTCTGGAAACTGGGGGGAGGGGTCTGGAATTAGGGGGGACAAGTCTGTTAGGCTCTGTGACTCTGACCACTCGGTCTCTCTCACCTCACATTGTCCACTGAAGCCGACGGTTCCGAGCTGGGAGCTTTGCTTCCTCCTCCTCTTTCCTCACCGTCGCTGTCGTCGTCACCATCATGATTAATCTTTATTTAAAGTGAGGGAAATGGCTGAAGCCATTTAACTGTATGCCTTTAACACTGACGGGCTTGTCATTTCCCCTCACCTTCTCTATCGCTTGCTGAGAGTCGGTGACAGGTTTAGAATTTGATCACAGCACCATCTACTGGGTACTAGACTCCCTGCCTTCCTCAGACAACGAGATTTGCTTTTTTTTTCTTTTTTCTTTTCCTCTCCTGTGTTTTTCCCCCTCCCCTCGCTCTTGCTTTGTCCCAGCAAAAGTTAGTTTGAAACGTTGCCGGTAGTTCATTCCTAAAAGTGAGACTCTTCTAAAGATGACAAAAGCTCACATCCGCTTGCGGTAGGCACTTCCAAAGACAATAGCCAGAGCTTACACGGTACACTTCATATAATTATTTCCTGGGATCAATAATCTCAT
The DNA here is from genome assembly GCF_950005125.1 of Chionomys nivalis. Lineage (NCBI taxonomy): Eukaryota > Metazoa > Chordata > Mammalia > Rodentia > Cricetidae > Chionomys > Chionomys nivalis. Next base: position 65,211,995 of record NC_080093.1, on the reverse strand, counting down.
CAGTAGGCTCAGTGATGGGGACATCATGGTAATGAATGGCTGGATGGGGCAGCCATCCCGAGTGCTGTCCTCAGCCCTGTCACCTGTGCTGCCCAAGGGTACGGTGAGAATCGGGGCTCTGTGTCACCGAGGAATTAATCATAGTTATCTGTAATTCATATTTGTGTAATTTGCCTTCTATATGCAGCCTGCCCCACATTGATCAACATAGATTTCTTCTAGAACAATGGGTCATTCCTAGGATATGGAGCAGAGTGGGAAGGACTCTGGGTTAGTTATGCTCAGGAAGTAACAAAACCTGAACCACACCACAGTAGCGCTGGACGCCAAGCTCGCCAGTCTGGGGCGGAATGACAAAATGACCTCGTGTGTCGGTGCTGTGGGCTTCCCTGTTGCTGGTTTGAATACCGGAAGAAGGATCCTGGCCATCAGGGCAAGGGAGTCCCTTCCTGTGACCTTCCCTGCCCAGCTCCATGAGGGTATTTGCTGTGTATTTCCAGAGTTGTTTAAAAGTCCCAGGGTTGGGGGCCCAAAGTATGAGCAAGGCTATGGCTTCCTGGAGATGATGGGCTGGACTCAGATGCAAACATAGTCAGGTCCCTCCTTGAGCCATGATGAAGCCTAAGGAGTCTGAATTGTCTTCACTCTGAGGTGGTGGTGAGCTGTGGAGAAATGTCTTTTAGACAACTAGCCACTTTGCTGGGGCAGGTTGCCTTGAGCAAGGATGGCACTCACTCTTGACAAGAGCCTGAAGCCCAGTCTCACCTCCTAGTGTTTGCCTGGGCTGGACCCCTGCCCCTACCCCCACTGCTGCCTGGATCCCTTCTCGCATTTCCTCCTCTGTTGGTCTCTCCCTCCTCTAAGTCTTGGTGACCCAGTCCATCTCTAGATGCGATTTTTGTGGTCGTCTCCTCTTTCCCTTGGGCTCCGCTGGGCTGCATCTCTGTGTCCTGTAGGTCTAGCATGCGGTGCTCCCCCTCGTGTGGACGATCCACGAACTCGCTGTTGAGTGTGACAAGCATCGGCTTGGCTCTAGGGCTGGAGCCGCAGGATGAGTGAAGTGGACAGATCCTGTCCTCGTGGGCTGTGTGGCCTAGAACATGGGGAGGCAGCAGGAATCCAGTAGTTCCAGAGGTAACGTTTAGCCTGGAATCTGTATGAGGGGCTGAGGAATAGATTGCAGGTGGGTGGGAGGGCAAATGGGAAGAGCGGGCCAGCAGAAGGAAGAACATTTCCGGAGATCTGATCATGAAGTTGTGAGAAAGGGTGAGTTGAGTTGTGTCTCTCAAAAAAAAAAAAAAAAAAAAAAAAAAAAAAGAAAGAAAGAAAGAAAGAAAGAAACTAGCTCAGGGATGGGGGAGATGATTCAAGAGTTAAAGTTCCTGCTGCACAAGAAGAGGCCTTGAGTTTGGATCTCTAGAACTAGGCAAATGCCAGGTGGATGTGGTGGCTTCCCTGGCATTCTAGCATAGGAAGGCAGAGACAGGAGATCCCAGAGCAAGCTGGCTAGGGCTCCCGAAGCCTCAGGTGTTGCCTGGGAACAGAGGAAATGCCAACACCTCTCCCTTAGGGCAATGTGATTGCAGCACTATCAGCACAGGGACAGCTCTGCAGGTCTAGAACATTTTCATGTTGTCTCCATATTACAGGGTTATTTCGGGGAGGGTGGGGAGATTGCTTCATGTCTCCAGCATGACAGTGTGCTGGCTCTAGGAATGAGTCTCCTTACTTCTCCTGACACTTGCCCCAACTCTGTGTGTGTGAGAAAGTATATGGTGTGTGTGTGTGTGTATGTATGTATGTGTTTTGTGTGTGTGAGAGAGAGAGGATGAATATGTGGTGTGTGTGTGTGTGTGTGTGTGTGAGAGAGAGAGAGAGAGAGAGAGAGAGAGAGAGAGAGAGAGAGAGAGAAGATGACTATGTGGTATGTGGTATATGCACATGTATATGTACAGGTGTACGTACATACCTAGGCACACATGGAGGCTGGAACAGAGCATTTGACATATCCTTTGCTTTACTTCCTTTGAGGCAGAATCTCTCCTTGAACTTGAAGTTCATGTTTTTCAGCTAGGCCAGCAGACAGAAAGCTCCAGGAGTCTCTTTTCTCTCTCTCTGTCCTCCACATTGCTGGGGGTTACAGGCACGGGACCATGCCTGGCTTGTTACTTTAGATACTGGAATCTGAACAATTTGCCATGCTTCTGTAGCAAGTGCTCTTACCCACTGAGCCATCTCTCGAGCCCTCCTGCCCTCCTCACTCTCTTCTTATGTAGCTATCAGATGCCTCCCAAGGGTGTGCTACTTGAATTCATAAGCACATACCAGCCAGTTTGGAGCCTTTTGATGATTTTTTTTTTTTGACGTGGGCTTTCACAATGTAACCTGATTATTATGAATCAGGGTAGCTCCACACTCAAATTCACCTTCCTTTGCCTCCCGAGTGCTGCAAATGAAGGCATACATCATCTTGCCTGGTCTTTGAAAATTCTTAATTTATGTTTTCTGTTCTTTCATCACTATCTTATCCTCTCATAGTATCTGCATCTCGAGTCTTTGTAGGGGTGGAACAGGAAGAGACTCAGCGAGATACATCAACTATACTAGAGGAAACAAGGCCCAGTCGGCTGGCTGCCTTAGGATGCTACCAGGAGTAAGCTGGGGAGATCTGAGAGGTTCTGCAGAAGAGGCAGCTGAGCTCCTGGGTGGAGCTTAATAGAAACTTCAACCTTGTGATGCCAGTGGACAGAAGAGGGCATGGTGCCTGGTGTCCAGTTAAGGATGAAAGACGATCTGAGAATCTGGGATTAGACTTGGACCAGCAGTAAGTCTTCTCTTTATGGGCTGGAGACAGCTAAGTTCATAAAGTGTTTGTTGCGCAGGCATATGGACCTGAGTGTGGTCCTTCAGAACCCAGTGCAAAAAGCAAAACAAAAAAACAGGCATGGTGGTGTCCACTTGTGAAAGCATTGGGGACATGAGAAAGTAGGGACAAGTGGTCTCTGTGGCTCATTGGCTAGCTAACTTAGCCTACTTGGTGAGCATCAGGTCAATGACAGACACTGTTTCCAAAAAAAAACAGGGTGGGCTATGGACTGAGCAGGATATATACATGCATACATACATAGATACATACATATATATGTGTGTGTATATATATTATATTATATATACATGTATTCTCAACAGTCAAAGAAAAAGAAGCCACAAATTTGCAAGAGAGCAAGGGAGCATGTAGGAGAGGTTGGAGGGAGGAAACAGAAGAAGGGAAATAATAAAATTTTATTTTCATTTCAAAAACTGAAAGTATTAACAATAAAAAGACTCAAGGTGGGCAGCACCTGGGGAATGACAAGCGAGGCACCTTTTGCACACACTTGCACACATACATGTACACACGAATGCATGCATGCATTCATGTACACTATACCCCTTATGGTTAAGAATGGTCAGTCTTCAAGAAGTTGCCTGGTGGGTTGGGAAGGACTCACATTCTGTCCTGGCTCCGTGATAGCATGTACTCTGGGATAGCCTGCACTCTGGGATAGCCTGTACTGTCTTGGCTTCTCTGTGTCTCCAGCTTCTCCATTTGTAAATGAGGGTTGGGATTAAATGATCAAGGAAGTCATATTTAAAAATACATGACCTGCACCTTATTCTTAGTATAGTTACAGAGCTCAGGCTGTGCAGGGAACCATGCCTTTTGAGCCCACAGTCAACGAGGTCTCCTGGTTGGGGCCCTTAGCTCTTAATTGAAAAGATAATTTTTGACCTTAGAGGTCGAGTTTTTTTTTTTCTTTTTTTTTTTTTGTGTGTGTGTGTGAGTGTGTGTGTGTGTGTCAAAGGGTGAGTAAAGGAGTTCTGTCACTCATGATGTCCTTACACGGTGTCACAACCTGCCCAATCTGGCTGCCCACCCTTTCTGTCAATGATACTGTTGATTGAACTCAGGCTTCATGCATGCTAGGCAAGAGTCTCACCTCTGAGATACATCCCCAAACCTTTGTTCATTTGCTTGTTTATTAAGACAGGGTCAAAATACACTGACGTGACTGGCCTCTTATTCACTCTGTAGTCTGGGCTGGCCTTGAACTTGTGAGCCGCTGAACAGCTGGAATTGCAGTTTGCGCCACTGGGCTTGACACTTCTGGCTTTCTGTATTTCTCTTGTTCTGTCCTACCAATCTTTTGGTTGCATTACTCAACTTCTGTTTGCAAAATATTCTGCTTATCAAACCCTTTGTTTTTGTGGTTGTTTGTAAATTCTGGATGTTGGACCTGCCTGTATAGCTGGGCTAGAACTTCTCCCATCTTGTGGGCTGTCTGTATGCTCTGCTGATAGTTTCTTCTTCTACAGAAACTTAAACTTCCCAGGATTGCATTTAGGATACTTGGAGTCAGTTCCTGTGCTGTTGATGTTTTCTTTAGAAAGTTTTCACTTACCTCAATGTCTTGAAGAATATTCCACATGTTTTCCTCTAGAATAGCAGTTCTCAATCTATGGGTTTCACATATCAAACATCTTGCGTATCAGATATTTACATTACAGTTCATAACAGTGGCAAAATGAAGATGTGAAATAGTAACAAATATGTCTTGGCTGGGGTCACCACAACATGAATGAGGAACTGATTAAAGGGCTGAAGTAGTAGGAAGGCTGAGAACCACAGCTCTGGACGCTTCAGCATTTCAGGATTTAAAGTAAGGTTTTTGATCCACTTTAATAGATTTTTATACAAGGTGAAAGATATGGATCTAAGTCCATTCTCCTGCAGGGGGGCAGTTTTGCCAGTACTATTTGTTAAATAGGCTTTTTTTTCTCACTGCATGTTTTTGCTACACACATACACACACACAGACATATAGTTTAATTTGAGGTTCATATTATGATTCCCCCAAGTTGTGTGCTTACTCTTTAGGATGATTTTTTTTTATTATGTGGGATGTCCTTCTGTATACGTGTTGCGCTTTTAATAAAAAAAAGCTGCTTAGGTCAATGACTTAACAGAGTAAAGCCAGATAGGAAATCTGAACAGAGATATAGGGAGAGAGTAGGCAGAGTCAAGGAGATGTCGTGTAGCTGCCAAAGAGGAAGGACATGCCAGGACCTTACCTGGTAGGCCACAGCCTTGCGGTGATACAGATGAATAGAAATGAGTTAATTTAAGATATAAGAGTTAGCCAGGAATATGCCTAAGCTATTGGCCTAACAGTGGTGTAATTAATATAGCTTCTGTGTGATTATTCGGATCTGGGCAGCTGGGAAATGAAAGAGCAGTCTCCTATATTTTTTGGTTTTAGTTTTGTTTTTTTGGGACAGGGTTTCTCTGTAACTTTGGAGCCTGTTCTGGAATTCACTCAGTAGATCAGGCTGACCTTGATCTGACAGAACTTCATTTGTCTTTGCCTCCCTAGTACTGGGATTAAAGGCATTTACCACCACCACCTGGTGAATTTTGGCTATTCTTGGCCCTTTGTGATTGCATAGTAATTCTAGATGTATGAAATGTGACATTCATTTACAAAGAACTACAGAAATTAACCCCCAAGGAAATGAAACTTCCAATCAACAAATGGGCTAATGAAATTAATAGGTTTTCTGCCGCCCCCCCCCCAATAGGTTTCTCCTCCAACACAGTAAGCCAGATCAAGTCAAATTTAAAAAGTATGATAACAGGTTTATTTGAGCAAAGCAGCCCTGGGTGGGTTCTCCAGTCCCAGAGATGAAAGCTGGAGAAGTCAGGTCCACAAACGAAAACAGGGAGACTTTATAGGGTGTAGGCGAGGGGTGGTGATGTGTCTACCACTAGCTGGGTTTGTGCCCAAGTAAAAAGCTGAGCACTTAAGGCAGGGACTTGGGCAGCTGGCAACTTCAGGGGAAGAAACTGCAGTAACCACCAAGAATGCAGAATTGGGCTTTTGGGTGCTTTTGCCTTGTTCAGAGACTCTCTGAGCAGGTGAGGTTTGGAGAGAGAGAGAGAGAGAGAGAGAGAGAGAGAGAGAGAGAGAGAGGAATGGGACTTTCTAGATCATGCAGGGGTGAACTGGAGGTTCCAACAACAACAACAACAACATCCCCCCTCCAAAAAAACCCAAAAAAACCAACAGCCTTCAAAAGAAAAAAAATAAGTAGCCAATAATTATTTCAAAAGTGTTCAAAATCTCTATTTACTGTGGACGTGAAATTGAAAACTACTTGGCGATGCCATCTCACCCCATCGGGATGTCTAGCACAAAGGAAACAAATGCCAGGTTTTAGAGAGGATGTGGGGAAAGAGGGGCCCTTATTCTCTGCTGGTGCTAGTACAAATTAATATTGTCAGTGTGGAAATCAGTTCAGTGGTTGGTGAACAATGGAATATTATTTAGCTGTGAAAAATGAAATCATGAACTCTGCAGGAAAAATGGATAAATTCAGAAGTACAATATTGAGCGAGGCAACCCAAATTGAGAGAGAAAAAAATTATCTGCATGTTCTTTCTCATATGTGGATCCTGGTCTATGATATATGATATCTATGATATATGATATCTGAAAAGGTGCAAGTGTGGGTAGAATATAACATTTATGAAAGTAACCAAGAGAGGATTGTTTTAGGTGTAAGGAAGGACAGAATGCAGGCAAAAGGACACGTGAGTCATGAAAGAAGATGAAAAGCGTTGTTTTTTTTCTTTTTTTTTTTTCCTAGTTTCAACTCTGCCACAGAATTTTCTTTTTTATGTTGTGGTAAGCAAGTGAATAAAAATATATCGATAGTGAAAGAGTAAAACCCTACACAGAGCTCCATGACTTTATGACTCTTCTGACTGCACAGAAGTTCGCTGAGATGCACAGAGTTGTGGACTGGGTAAATATTTGAGTGGTTACCTCAAACCAGCTGTGTGGTGCTAATAAACAGTCTGTTAGTCATTTGTCAGGGTGTAAATCTGAACTGTCCCCTGGGTTTTTGTTTTAAGTGCTTGTTCCTCAGTTGGTGGGAACTTTAGGAGGTGGGGCCTCACTGGTAGAGGTAGGTTACTAAGAGTGAGCTTTTGAAAACTGGCCTATCTCTCAGGTCCTCTCTCATGCTCCCTGCTTCCTGGTCTCCTATGATCCTGGCTCCACAACACGCTCCCATTCCATGAACCGAGCTGCTTTGCCGTGCTCACCGCCATGATGGACTGAAATTCTGGGTAATGACAAGGTTTTTTTTTTTCTCTTGTTTCTGTAAGAAATTGTGGTCTCAGCAATGTGAAAGTTTTCCTAACTCTTAGAGACTTAAGAAAGCAATTTTGTTTGGTTGGTTTTGATTTTTTTTTTTCGAGACAGGGTTTCTCTGTGTAGCCCTGGCTGTCCTGGAACTCAACTTTGTAGATCAGGCTGGCATTGAACTCACAGAGATTTGCCAGCGTCTGCCTCCTGAGTGATGGGATTAAAGGTGTGTGCTACACACCCAACTGATTATTTTTTCTCCTGGGTCTTGGTGTAGTTTAAGATGGGCTCACATTGGTTTTGGCTGTGGATCTGAGACTCTGTTAGGGTTTTTGGCTGGGATCTAAGGATAGTTAATCTCTGTCCACCTCGTTTCATTGTCCTGGGACAAGTGGATTGGTTTGGTCATGTTCTGGTGGTGATGATGCCAAATGGTAGGCCCAGACTGCATAAGAAATTTTTAAGCTTTTGGTACTGTGATGCGCACTAAATGCTGGTGAAAACAAGTCACATAGCTAACCCCCAAATCAAGGACACAGGGAGACACCGCTTCAGTGGGGGAAACTGAAAAATTATCAGGCAAAGTGAATGGACACAGGAAGGAGCTGAGAAGAAGCTACATTTTCACAGATCACATTGTAGTGGATAGTACCTATCATTTTGTTGTTGTACTTCCCTTTTCGAAGTGGTCACTGTGGTTTTTCTCTAACATCTTTCCAGTTGCTTTGATAGATTCCGTCCTTAAAACACCAAAATGTCATTGTCTTTAGTGTCTGGAAACAGCAGCATTGCCAGCTCACTGATGTAACATGCAGTCTGAGGCCATTTCTATCCATGGAGCATATCTCTCTTAGGTTGTAGAGAAGGGTACTGAGTTCAAAAATCATTGCTATGCATCATTAATCAAGGGTTTCCATTTGTATTATGTCTTGGAGTTTTTGTTTCATTTTGTCTGTTTCAGTCTCTTTTGCCATGATAGTTTTAAATATGCACAACACATACATGGTCAAAGTCAGAGTCGTATAAAAAGAATACCCACAGACATTACATACAGTCTTGTCCCTCTTCCTCACAGCCACTGACTTCCTATAGATGTGCCTGATGGAGGAAGGTCATTGGTTAAAAAATAAAGAAACTGCTTGGCCCTCATAGGTTAGAACATAGGTGGGTGGAGTAAACAGAACAGAATGCTGGGAGGAAGAGGAAGTGAGCTCAGACTCGATAGCTCCTCTCAGAGACAGATGCCATCCAGCTCATTGCCAGGGCAGACGCAATGAAGCAAGCCGCCAGGTCAGACATGCTGAATCTTTCCCGGTAAGACTGGTACTACACAGATTATTAGAGATGGGTTGATCAGGATATGAGAATTAGCCAGTAAGGGCTAGAGCTAATGGGCCAAGCAGTGTTTAAAAGAATACAGTTTGTGTGTTGTTATTTTGGGGCATAAGCTAGCCAGGCGACCAGGAGCTGGGGCGGCAGGAACACAGCCTGCAGCTCCCACAACATGTGCCATCTTGGGGGAATTGGTTTGTAAGTTTTATGTATTCTTATAAGCCATTTCCACAATTGAATCTGTGTATAGCCTGCACGTATATACACATGCCCTAAGCCTACTTTGTGAATATGCCATCGTGTATCCATCCTGAGGGTATTTGTGGAGGTGCATTATAAGGTCAATTATAGGGCTACAATGCTTGATTCAGGTGGAAACATTGAACTTTGCCAAATTCCCAAGTCAAGGGGTTGTGCTATTTCATACTTGGGTAGCAAATGCATGAAAATGAATAAGATTTATTTTTTCCATTCTCCTTCCTTCTTCCATTCCCTCTTCTTCTCTTTTCTCTCTTTTCCCTCTTCTTCCCTCCCTGTCCTTGTTCAAACCCAGGGTCTCCTGGATGCTACGGACACCGTGTAGGTGTAGATGCCCTTCCACTGAGTTACTCCTCAGTTCTTGGGACCGTCCTCATGGGGAGAGGAAATAAAAGTTAGGGCAGTTATCCAGAAGCTCAAAATTCTTGACAGGGAGTTTTCTGCTTCCCAACCCAGTCCAACAAATGATCATAAACCTCGTGGCATAAAACAAGAAAAACGTATGCTGAGCCCCTCTGGAGGCTTCAGCAGGGAATCAGTTCCCTGCCTCTTCCTGCTTCTGGAAGCCTTTGGCTAGTGGCTGCCTCGCACCTGTCTCTACTTCAGTCGTTACTTACCCTTCCCTATGTGTCTGTGCATAAAATCTCCTGCCTTCTCATGCAAGAACCCTTTGATTGCACAAGCCACCTGGTCATCTTGAATGAGCTACACCACCAGGACCTTTAGCTCAATCAGCCACACTCAGGAAAGATTTCTGTGTGTTTTTTTTTTCTTTTTTTCTTTTTTCCATCTAAGGTAACACCTGCAGGTCCCAGGGAGCAGGATATTGGCATCTTTGGGGACACTATTCCATCTATCACAAGCACTTTCAATATGTAAACTATTTTCATACCTAGTTTCTTCTGCAACCTTCAAGCCATTGTGAAGGGGACAGACCCTTCCTCACCTGATCTTCACTTCTTACAGAGGACACCGCAATTTTAGAGAGCTAAGAACGTCTATTCCTAGGTCTAGAAGAAACCCTGGGGTTACTCTGTCCCTGGGAAGATGGTTCCAGAGAGAAGCACTCTGTCTTTAGCAAGAGGCTAACCCAGACTCCTGCCACTTATTATAGCTTTGTGCCGATTCACATCTTCCCTTAACATTGGGGGCTCCAAAGAGTGCATTCCATGTAGTTAGAAAGACTTGCACTTGACCGTGGACTCCAGTATGCACAAGGACAATGACAGATTGCTTTTTCCTCCCCCAAGCCTTCATGTTCTCATGTATGACATGGGAGTTGTATGTTATGTACAACATGTAACCATGTGTTCTCACATACAACATGGGAGTTGTGTGTTCTCACGTACGACATGGGAAGTTATATAGTCTCAACATGGGAGTTGTGTGTTCTCATGTATGACATGGGAAGTTATATGTTCTCATATAACATGGGAGTTGTGTGTTCTCATGTATGACATGGGAAGTTATGTGTTCTCATATATACATGGGAGTAGTGTATGGACGATTAGTTCTCTTTTTACTATGATAAATACCTGACAGAAACAACCTAATTTAGGAAGGTGTAGTGTTTTGAATGAAAATGGCCCCCATAGGCTCACAGGGCACTATTAGGAGACGTGGCCTTGTTGGAGGAAATGTGTCACTGTGGGTGGCCTTTGAGGCTTCAGATGCTCAAGCCAGGCCCAGTGTAACTCTCTCTTCCTGCTGACTTTGGATCTGGATGTGGAACTCTTGGCTACTTCTCTAGCACCACGCCTGCCTGCCTGCCACTACGCTTCTCACCATGATGATAACGAACTAAACCTAGGAATTGTATGCAAGCCCATAATTAGGTGTTTCCCTTTCTGAGAGTTGCTGTGGTCATAGTGTCAGGCCATAGAAACCCTAACTAAGACAAGAGGGTTTGTTTTGGTTTCCAGGGTGAAGACACGGTTCGTCTTGGTGGGAAATCATGGCCATGTGATCATTAGCAGCGACTGGCCACAGTGCATCTGCAGTCAGGCAGCAGAAGGAAAGGGATGCTGTGGCTCAGCTCACTTTCCCCTCTTTATTCAGCCTGAGGCACTAGCCCATGGGATAGTGCAGTCACATTTGGGATGAATCGTCTACCTCTGTCAAACCCCTTTGGAAGCACCTTTATAGGCATTCCTAGAGTCTGACTTCTAGCAGATTCTAAATCTAGTCACATCAACATCACAAAAAGGGTAACCTTGTTCATGTAAAAATCTACCCAAGACCAAAGGTCCTGAGTTCAATTCCCACGCAACCACATATGGCTCCCAACCATCTGTAATGAGATCTGCTGTCTTCTTCTGGCCTGCAGGCATACATGCAGACAGAATACTGAGAATATTGTATATATAATAAATAAATAAATAAATAAATCTTTTAAAAAAATCTACCCAAGACTTGAAATGCAAGAAATGTCTCATTTCTTCATATTTTTACACCAAATTTCACCTAGCTCCACCAACAAAAAAAAGAAAAGAAAAGAAAAAGAAAGAAAATGGTGGGGGAGTCTGTAGAGATGGCTCAGTGACTATAGAACATACACTGCTCTTGCAGATGATACAGGCTGTAACTCCAGCTCCTGGGGATCTGACACCCTTTTCCGGCCTCCTCAGGCACTTGCACCCACACTTACATATTCCACTCCAACACATGCATAATTAAAAATAAAACAAAACTTTAAAAATATCATCGAAGATTATAAATGAAACAAACAGGCTGTGGTGAACAGCCTGGACTCTGACGGTCAAGTTAAACAGCTGCTAACAGTTCAGAGAGATGGTAGCTGTTTGCTGTGCCATTGTCCAGGGAAGGCATCCTGCTTCCTGCCTAAGATGAAAACATGCCTCTGGACTGTAGATGGAAGTTTCTGTCCTGCCTGGTCCTACAGCCATTCAGTCCCAAATAAACACACAGACACTTGTATTAATTACAAACTGTTTGGCCTATTAGTTCAGGCTTATTATTAACTAGCTCTTACAACTTAAATTAACCTATAATTCTTGTCTATGTTTAGCCACATGGCTTGGTACCTTTTCTCAGTAAGGCATTCTCATCTTTCTTCCTCTGTCTGGCTGGTGACTGCATCTCTGCCTTTCCTCTTCCCAGAATTCTTCTAGTCTAGTCACCCTGTGTATACTTCCTGTCTGGCTACTGGCTAATCAGCATTTTATTAAGCCAATATGAGTGACAAATATTTACAGTGTACAAAAGCATTATTCCGTAGCACTGGATTGCATTTATTTATTTATTGTATATAGATGTTGTTAGAATTGTTGTGTGGCTTCCTGTCCAACTCTATCTGCTTGACACCAAGGAGAGTAGAACTAATTCTCCTCTCTACCCCAAACACAGAGCAAGGCTGATTACTGCTGTCCAAACTCTGAAAAATGCACATAGTGAGACAAAGGCTATGATGTAACAGGAAATCCAGAGAAGAATGCACGGCGTACCAGGCAAGACAAAACACCTCTGTCGTATGCACACACTTTTGCCAGCCAGGAGCCCACAGTTTCAGGAACTACCTTCATTTAACAAAGAGGTTATTTTAAGCTGGTATCTAACCCGTATGCCTCCAGCACACGGTTTGGTGAAATACCCTTCAACAGGAGGATATAGACTGGTTCTTTCTTCCCGAGTGAATCACAGCAAGCTTCCATCTCGGTTTATTATGCTTTCTGTATCTCTGCTCATTTCTCACCAGAGTTGCATTAAGTATTGATATTGATTTCTTGTAAATGGGACTGGAATAGATGGCCCACAGTTTTTTTGTTATTGTTTGGTGGCACTTGTGTGTAATTTATTATGGCTACAGTGGAAGCTGCCCTTTGTTGCCATGGTGTAAATTAAATGCGTCACACTCTGGCCTCTGCTGGGCAGCAGTGTTTCTCACTTGATACCAAAAATTGTCATGTACAAAGTTTCTCCTTCCTTCTCTCCCTTCCCGCAGGACAGCACCCTGTTTTGAAAGTTGGTCCGAATCTCTGTCATTAGTGAGTCAGATGAAAATGAGGGAGGCAGCTGTTTTATTCCAGCACCTGGTTTTGCTTAATACCCGGGAGGCTGGGCAGACAGGGACCCAGAGGGTCGGTGGTATAGTTTTGCTCTACCCGACAGAGTGACCTTGGGTCAACACTTTTTTTGTGAGTTTGTAGAGACACGGTGTTAATGCAGCACACTGTTATGGTTTTAAAGAGTATAAGAGACTGTGTGTTTGAGATTGAGTCTTCCTGTAACCCTGGGTGGCTTGGAACTCACTATGTAGACCAGGTTGGCCTCAAACTCACAGAGATCGATTTGCCTCTGCTACCCAATGCCAGAATCAAAGATATGTGGTATTACTCCCAGCTGCAATAGGTTGTTATGAGCAAATGTGACTGACACAGGCTAGAGATACAGATCTAGGCTGTCTTGAAGAGCTTGCACAAACTCTTAAAGCTATACAACAGAAGAAAGCCACATGTCATAAACCAAAGACACTAGGCGACTTATAGCAAGCAGAGAGGGGAATCTCTGCCTTGGGTCTCAGGTGCTGTCTTGTGAGGGTCTTGTTAAGCTAGTGGTCTCCTAAATTTGATGGTGTGCCTCACAAGTTTTACTTAATACTTGCAAGCACGCTAGGTCAGGGTCACAGGAGGAGAGTAAGTGGCTAGTAAGGAGATTAGAGGTAGCCCCAAATAATTTCAGCTATCTGCAACATTTCACCTGTAAAACCGCAAGTTCTGGTCAGTCCACTGCAGGATCATGGTTTCTTCAGAGAACTTCAGTTCCCAGCCCCCATGACTGCCAGAGGCACAGGGTTCCGGTGGTGAAGCTGTGGTCTGGGACCTGGGAGTGAAGTTACTTTCTGTCTGTATTTGCCCCGTTGTACCCAGGAAAGCAGTGGGGTGGCAGAGTGGCGGCTGAGTGGACCCTGAGCACCAGGATAACTTGGCTGAAGGCAGCTTCTGAGGGAAGGTAATCTACATTTTGTGTAGGAATTAGCAGTCTTGGGGGTCTTACTCAAAGGGCGGTGCAGGATCACAGAGAAAAGGCAGAAACTGACATTATGGATTGGTCTGAGAAGGAGAGAAGAGGGCACTGCAAGAAACACTGTGCCAGCTAACGGAGAAATAGATCTCTCTCTGGGTGTCTCTGTCTCTCTCTCTCACCCCATCTCGGTGTGGGGAAATGTTCATAAATTCTTTCTTCTGTCAATTGGACTTGTTTGTCTGGGCCAGGCCAGGGAAACCACATTGTGCTATCACAGAGAAGGACAGACACCATCACCTGGGTACATTCAGCTCTCTGTAAAGGCTTCCAACCCTGCCCTCTATGATCCTGGTTCTGTTCATGGTTTGACTGTGTATCTGAGCTTCTGGCTTCTGTGTCTTGCATTGTGATAGGTTCGATGTAGAGGGACATAGGATTGTGTGAGATATCAGGGGTCACTGTGACTGTGGGAGCGGGGTGACATTGGCTCAGTCGTAACACAAACACGCAGTGTGTGTGTGTGTGCGCACGCGTGCGCACGAGCACGCGTGTGTGTCTGCTCCACGAGTGTGGGCATCCAGGTTCTGATCACCTCCCATTTTCTACCCATGTGGTCTTTCATTCCAAATGATTTCCATTAAGCTCAAAGAATCCTACTGAAGAAAACTTGCCAAGTGCCTCCCCCGACAAACCTCCAGCCACCTCCACAGCCTCTGCTTCCAAGGAACCGAATTCAAGTTTTCTGCGTTCAGCTTGGAGCAAAACAGTGTCTATTAATTAAATTTTCATTTCTATTGATAATGGGACCCACAGGCCCTTTCTCTGAAGTGGACACAGACCTTTTGTGGCGTGTCCATCTCAGGGCTTGCTGTGTGAATGAGGTCTGATTGCAGTGTGAAGGGCCCTTCTTGCGGTTCTCTGGGCCGATCGCTCTCTATTCTTCCTCCGACCACTTCAAATAGGTTAGCTTCCTTTCTTTCTTCCCGCCCTGGGCCTTCTTTAAAGGCGAAGCTTGAGATGCTCTTACTGAACCTGGAGCCTTGCACAAGCGGGAGACATTTTCCCAATATCCAGGCGGAAGGTCCTTCCCTCCCTTTCCTCCCCACTCCCCCCTCCCCCTGCAGAGGCAGCCCCATCAAGGAAAGAGAGCAGGCATGATGTGGAAGCAGATGGAGTTCAGTGGTGCCCAGAGTGGGTACTTAGCGGCTTTGCAGAAGCTAACTGTTAAATCGTCAGGCATTTTGCCAGCTGCTTTTTAAAAACATAGTCATTATTAAAAATTAAATCATAGAGACTAGGCAATTAAATAAATTGTATCAAAGCCAAAAGGGGGGAGAATACTCAAAGGTCATCATTTGCTCCTTTTTTTTTCTTAAAAATATCATTTTATTGTTAGCGGCACCAGAGGTCACAGAACCTCCTTGTGAAGGCACAGGTAGGATTTGATGCTCTGTGGGTCACTGGCTTTCTTGTACTATTTATGTCCTGCTTATCAAAGGTGACAGCAGCCAGTGTGTCAACAGCTGGGCACAGTGGGGTTCCACTAAAACTCTATTTACAAACCAGACAGCGGGTAGTCTGCCTGTTCCTGAGTTGTGTCCCCAAGGTTCCTTCTGCCTGGATCAGCCTGATGAAGCACGATGCAAGATAGTTCTCCTGCTCACTTCTTCCCTAAGTCACTCTCTGTGACCCTGGGTTAGAAGCTTCAAATCTGCCACACTGGGAGGAATCACACCAGAGGATAAATGGGTATCTCAGCTACCCTGGGAGCTGCGGAGTCTCCATGCACCCTGCGCTGGCGAGGTGTTAGGCACAGCGTTTAGCTCCCTGGCTTTAATTTCCCTGTGCGAAGGTAAGTGCACAGGCTCCAGAGGACTGGCAGAGGAGGGGATGGCATCTCTCAGGAGAGGCACACACAGTAGCCAGCCTGATTCTGGGGAGGTCGGCCGTTGAGTCAACAGCAGTCTCTGGTTCTGGGATCTTAGACCTCCTTAGAATGCACCAACTGCTCCAGCCTGAGAACCTCAGACAACCTGTACATTCCTAACCCAAACCCAGCCTCCCAGGCTGAGCTCTCTGGGACTGCTCCTGCCTGTGCTGCTGTCTGTTATGCGTTCACACAGTGGTAGGTCAGGGCCTGCTGCTGTCTGGGTGGGCACTAATCCTGCTGCCTGTTTCTCTTAAAATTGTCTTAAAACACCCCCAATTCTGCCTCCTAGTAGTTAGTCCCTACATTCTGCTCTGCACCAAGACCTTAAATCCTGTGTTTGGTATGCTTCTAGGTCACTAACACATTTGAGGAACTCCTGAGACTGCCAAGGGTGACAGGGTGGCATCATGGTCACAGTTAGCCAACCCTAAGCTCATGACCCCCACTCCCTCCCGTTACAAGCTACACCAGAGCCAGGACCAAATACCTGGATACTACTCTAAAAGACCAGGACCAGGACCCCCACATTATTTTAAAAAAAAAAAATACAGTGCTTTTTTCTGGACTCCACTGTGAATGCCCTTGTGATTTTCTGAGTCCCCTGGAGGTCATTGGAGTGGCCTGCACCTCCTCGGCAATTAAACACTCCTATTAGAGGCAATTAGGCTCTGTGTGGTCACCCAGTCACTTTGTAAATTAAATCTGGTTGATCATGAACTCTCCCACCCCGCTATCACCAGCTGTACTGGCCCCCACTTCTCAGTCATGTGGAGCAATCCCCTGCCTCAGCACATTTTCATTTGCCCTTCTTCCTGCTTAGACTGTTCCAGCCTGAGAGATGTTCAGAACGTGGCCACATATCCCCGGGACATCCAGGAGCCAGGAAAGCAAGCCAGGGTGAAGAACTAGGGAGTGTCAGTGGTTGTGAAGCTGTTGGAGCATTGGGAGGAGATGATCCTGCGGTGGCAGGGCCACAGCAATCGGACTACAGTGAGGGACTGACCTCAGACATCACAACACCTAGCTTTCCGGTGTTCAAAAGGCCTTATTTGTTAAGGGCCACAAACAAATTTGAGGCCTACCTGGCTTTGGTCTCAGGCAGAATAGATGGAAAAGAGACAGAGGTGCCCATTTACCCTGCATGCTGCCTGCGTGCCTTTGCCTCCAACCTTTCCCCGTTCTCCCGCTTGCTCCATCCTATACACGCCGTGATGGATGTGGTCCCCAAGCTGGGCCTATCTCCATCAGTCCCTGTGGCCACTGTACACCAGGCATGTGCCAGGAACAAGACATCCCACTACTGACAAATCAGAGGTGTCCCTTGGCCTCCCCTCACTTCCATCCTGTTTGAGAGTTTTGCCTGCATTCCTGTACATACACTGTATGTAAGTACCAGAGGCCAGAAGAGGTAGCCCGATCTTCTGGAACTGGAGTTACAGACCATTGTTAGTTGCCCTGTGGGTGTTGTGAACAGAACCCATGTCCTCTGGGAGAGCAACCAGTGCTCTATCTAAGTGCTCTCTCCAGCACCTTTCTGGATGTTTTTAATATAAAATTTCTAGATATAGTGTTCCTATTATTTTTTGTATATGCATTCATCATTTATTATTTCATGTCTTTTTATCAGTTTGAGAAATTTCTCTGTTATTTTCTCTGGAATTTTGGTTAGATATGATTTAGAATTTTAGTTTATGCATTTTTATTGGTTCATCTTGGCTATAGTGCTAATTAGTGGGTATTTTCCACCCCACCATTAATGGCTCTTTAATTCCCTCACATCTGCTGTTGAATATACCCATTTTATTTCTGCTTTGAATAACAATTTCATCCCTAAAGGTTCTCCTGGGTTTTCTGATACCCTTGGTCATTTTGATGTTTTCTTTTGTTGTTGTTGTTGTTTATTTATGTTTACATTGCAATCACAATATCCTCGAACAGTTAATATAGTTAATAAAAAATGTTTGACATTAATTTTGTTTTGAGCGGATCTCATCCTAGACTGGCCTTGAACTATGCCACCAAGGATGACCCTGAGCTTGTGATTATCCTGACTCTACCTCCTGAGTGCTGGATTTATAGGCACACATCACAGGTGGTTTATATTTTATATTATCTATATGGTAATTCTAATTTTTGAGTTATTGGAAACCTAACTTTATTGTCTGGTATGGCTACTGACTTTACATCATGGTTGCTTGTTGTGGAACATTAGTTGAAGATGTGTTACACTTCTTTATGCTATGGAACATTTGTTTAATGATGCAAAGATGTGTTGCATTCTTTTATGTTATGTTTGCTTAACTCTGTGAAGCTGTGCTACTTTGCCTGTCTAAAACACCTGATTGGTCTAATAAAGAGCTGGACGTCCAATAGATGGGCAGGAGAAGGGATAGGAGGGGCTGGCATGCAGAAAGAATAAGCGGAAGTAGCAAAAGAGAAGACCGAGGAGAGAGAAGAAGGGAGGAGGGTATTAGGGACCAGCCACTCAGCTACACAGCCGGATCTAGAGTAAGAAGTAAAGAAAGGTACATAGAATAGAGAAAGAAAAAAGTCCAGAGGCAAAAAGTAGATGGGATAATTTTAGTTCAGAAAAGCTGGCTAGAAACAAGCCAAGCTAAGGCCGGGCATTCTAAGTAAGAATAAATCTCTGTGTGGTTATTTGGAAGTTGGGTGACAGGCCTCCCAAAGAGTTAAAAAACAAAACAAATCCCAACTACAGCTATCTGTTTCTTTGTGTCTTGTTGGCCTTTTACCATAGGGTCCTACATCCTACTTCATTGGTAGGCATTTTACAGCTCTTTGTGGAGGATCTGGACACAGGCACTTTTGGACTCTGCTGAGGTTCCATCCATAACCAAGGCTGATTTAATGTCTTTTCTTGTCCCTGTGACCATGTACCTGACAAGAAAGTAACTTAAAGGAGGAAGTGAGCTGTCAAGATGGCTAAGGGGGTGAAGGGGATTGCCACCAAGCCTGAAGTCCCACAGACTGGAAGGAGAGAACTGACCTCCTGCTGGTTGCACTCTGACCTTCACAAGGGCACTGCGGCATGCATGTTCATATACACACATGCACACAATAAGTAAAATGTAATAATTTCTTTTTAAATGGAGGAGGGAAGGTGTCTTTTTTCAGAGGGATGTAGTCTAACGTGGCTTAGGGAAGGCATGGTAGTGAGCGTGCCTTGGTCTGTGGCACCAACCAGAAAGCAGAGAAGTGAGGACCCCGGCACTCGGCTGACTTCAGTTTTTCCTTTTTTATTCAGTCTGGGAATAAAAACCCATGATGCTCTGCTTATCTTTATATCATACATTCCTTTCTCAGTTAAGTCTCCCTGGAAACATCCTTATAGACACACCCCCAGGTATATCTCCTGCGTGAGTCCAGGTATCAACTTGACAAGAGCAGCTTAGCTCTTCCACCTTCCCGGTTACGGGTCCCACACTGGGTCAAGTACTCTGTGCCACACCTCCTTCCTGTTTGCTGCTGTGGACCGAGTTTAGCCCAGGTTTGTCTTCTCTGGCAGTAGAGGCATGGAAACAGTGTCCCCGGATCTTTTATAGATAAGCAATGGAACAAGAAAACAACTATGCCAATCTGCCCTCATACGCTCTTTAGAAGTAAAGTCTCCACACCTATAAAATGGTTAAGACCACAGTGGCTCCTTCATGAGGCTGCTAAGAATATAAAGTCACCTATCTGAAAGAATTTTGGCTTCCAAAGCAGTGGCAACCAAGCCCCCACACAAGAGGAAATCCGTCCAAGATGGCTGACTGACCCTTTCTCATGTGTCTGATGAGTCACAGCTCAAAGAGCCCAGTGAAATATTAATTTCCAATAAGCAAAGGACAGCTTGCTAGTTATAAGCTTGTGCCAAATATTGCATGCGTCAAACTTAAAATGGAAAACAAAATTCCATTTTACTCGGAGGCAGAGAAGGGGGAGTGCAGGTACTCAATCGGCTTCTTCCTCTTTAATATTTTTTCAGCCTCAGACATCAGCCTGTGTTGCTGACCTTTCTGGTAGGCATTCGTTCCTCATTTTAACCCCCCTGGAAACATCCTCATGACAGGCTCAGCGCTGTGTTCCCAGACGGTTCTTAAGGCCACTGACTTGACAAGATCGACCATCACCATGCAGTAGGCTTAGCCAACAGCGTGTGTGTGGAGAAGGGAGGACCACTTGTGGTCCGCGGGCTCTCTTCCATCATGAGGGCTCCAGGGTTAGAACTCAGGGAGGCTTCACAGCAAGTGCCCTGTCCTGTTGAGCCATCTTGTGACACTTATTTAAAATTTAATGTAGCTGGGGACCTTGACTTTGTTTAGTTGCCCTAACGAAAATTCAACACATATGACTTTTGAATTCGTAACTAGGTTGTTTCCAAAACTATCATCTCTCCATGGGCATCCTTGGGCAGGCGAAATGAATGAGCTGCCCGTAGACTTAGCAGCAAGACTGGGATTTGAACCCAGGTCTCCCTGACTCTAAAACCACAGCTCCCTCTGTTTAGCAAGATTGACTTGGCTACTCCCCCTCCCCCCGGCCCCACCCCACTTACTTTTGTGAGCACAAGGAAGGCGGAAAGCTCTGGTCTCTGTGAAGTTCCTCATGCAGGGGAGGCGCTGAGGCTAGGTGCTGTGGGTGCTGGCGAATCAGAACAGCGTGTTCCCATCAGAATGTTCTTTTCCGGGAGGAGATAACACGGTAATAGGTGTCTTACTTGCTTCCTGGGAAATGATGGCTGACAAAAAGTCCCTGGAGATTAGAGTAATTCAGAACGAGTTAAGCTCCTTAGAGATCAATTTTTATTTTGAGGCAAGAGGGAGAATAGAAGAGATCTCAAATAAAGCTCAGTGCTCCCCACCTAACCTCAACAAGCCTTGGCGGCTTGGAGAGGCCCATCTCTGTGTGCTCCGGGAGAGCCAGGCAAAGCAGGAGAGGGGACAGTGTCCTTTTGCAATTATTTGGGGCAGGTGATTTAGGAGCAGAGGCTGTCTCTACACTGAGTTCTCTGGGCAGTTTCTAAGGGAAATGGGATGTGTAAATGATGTTTACCTTTTCCCAAATCGGAGGGAAAACGAAATTGGCCGGAATTGGCCGTTTGGGGCAGTAAATGGCATTCCGCTTCCTCTCTCTCAGGCATCTGGATGTGTTGTTCTTGCCAGCTTGGCTGGACCACTGGGGCAGCACCCCTCCTCTGGGAAGCTGCCCTCCAACATGTCTTGATTCACATGGATTTTTTCGTGGTGTAGACAGTGCTTCCCAACTAGTGGTTGTTGAACCAGCATCATGTTGCTGTGTCTGGGTCAGTCAGGTACAGTTCTGAGACTATATTTCTGGACTCTGGACTCCGGACTCCATTCTTGCAGGTTCTGAGTCCAGCAGGCCCTGCTTGGGGATCTAGGAATCTATGCTTCTCATTAAGTCTCCCAGGTGGTTTTGGTCAACAACTAGACTGGAAGTGTCCGGGAGAGGGAGGTAAGGGGTTGAGAAACCATGCTTTGTAATTAGAAGGATTGCAGAAGGCAAGATGGAGGTAAGTGCTCTTTGTTCTCTGCAAGCACATTTTGCTTTTTGTCTTGGTTGTGTTCATAACAAGAAAATCAATTGTGCTATACAAACATTAGTTTCTTTCTTTCTTTCTTTCTTTCT
The DNA here is from genome assembly GCF_950005125.1 of Chionomys nivalis. Taxonomy (NCBI): domain Eukaryota; kingdom Metazoa; phylum Chordata; class Mammalia; order Rodentia; family Cricetidae; genus Chionomys; species Chionomys nivalis. The sequence goes on along the minus strand of NC_080093.1, from coordinate 65,190,650 downwards.
TTCTTTCTTTCTTTCTTTCTTTCTTTCTTTCTTTCTTTCTTTTTTAAAAAGAAATCCCATAGAGGTCTGGAGGTGTATCTCAGTGGTACAGAAAGCACCCAACACCCCTGGGCCCTGGGTTCCATTCCTAGTCTTGTAAAAAGGGGTGGGGCGGCACAGGTTGGAGAAATGACTTAAGTTAATAAGTTAAGAGCACTTATTGTTCTTCCAGAAGACCTAAGATTGGTTCTCAGCACCCACACTGGGTCGCTCATAACAGCCTATCACTCCAGCTCTGGGAGATCTGGTGCCCCCTTCTGGCCTCTGTGAAAGCCTCCCATGTACATAAACACATAAAGATACACACACATGCACATAATTAAGAATAATAAATAAGCCAGATGGTGGCGGTACACACCTTTAATCCCAGCGCTCAGGAGGCAGAGGCAGGTGGATCTCTGTGAGTTTGGGGCTGGCCTGGTTTGTACAGCTAATTCTAGGCAGGCTCCAAAGCTACAGAGAAACCCTGTCTCAACAAAACCAAATAAATAAATAAATAGTAAATATTTTTTAAAGGACAGCAGTGGGGAGAGGGGGAGAAGAAGAAAGAACAAGAAGCTTTCTCTACCATGTAGAGCCTTGGATATGTCAACTAAATCTTGCTCCTGGAAGCGAGATGAAGTGCAAAGCTCTGGCCCAGGAGCATAGGTGTTTAGGTTCTTGTTGTCAGCTAGATGGATGTGGACTCATGGTTTTTGTCTCACTCTGGCTTCCAGGGAGATTAACAGATGATGGGGACAGAGGGAACCAGTCATGTGGTGGAAGATGAGGTGGCGACAGGGTCCTAGCTTTATACTCCCCTATGGGAATCCCACCATAGTTTTCTTTTGTTGTTTTAGTTTTTTCAAGGTAGATAACTGCTCTCCTCCTGAAGCAGGTGCCCCAGCCCCTGCTCTAACCAGCGTGTGAGGTGTTCTGGTTCTACTCAGGGGGTTCCTGGTTCCTGGCCAGAAGTCCTCATTTCCCAGCCCCTCCTGACCTTCCTATCCCTTCCACTTTCTGTGGCACACACATGACCATGCGTATGTGCTTGGGTAGACTTCCCCAAGCAATGTTTGCTGCATAATCCATGAGGGATTGTGTCCCTTATCCAATGTTACTGGGAAGGAATGCCAGAACCACTGAAAATGCTTTTATCCCAAAGTTGCATGAAGATAGTTAATGAACAATAAATATATTTAAAAACATGTACCAGACCTCAGGTAGATTTCTCCAAATCAAGAATTTCTGGGTAACCCCTTTCTTTCTTTCTTTCTTTCTTTCTTTCTTTCTTTCTTTCTTTCTTTCTTTCTTTCTTTCTTTCTTTCTCACCCTCCCTCCCTTCCTCCCTCCCTCCCTCCCTCTCTCCTTCCTTCCTTCCTTCCTTCCTTCCTTCCTTTCCTTCCTTCTCCTTCTCCTCCTCCTCCTCTTCCTTCTTCTTCTCCTCCTCCTCCTTCTTTTTGGTTTTTCAAGACAGGTTTTTTTCTGTAGCTTTGAAGCCTGTCCTGGAACTAGCTCTCTCTCTCTCTCTCTCTCTTTTTTTTTTTTTTTTTTTTTTTTTTTTTTTTTTGGTTTTTTGAGACAGGGTTTCTCTGTGGTTTTGGAGCCTGTCCTGGAACTAGCTCTTGTAGACCAGGCTGGCCTCAAACTCACAGAGACCCATCTGCCTCTGCCTCCTGAGTGCTGGGATTAAAGGCATGCACTACTCCGCATCAGGGTAACCTTTCTAAAAAATAGATTCTTTTGTCTGACACTGCATTTCCCCTTCCTCCCTACTCAACAGGCATATGCTTCCCCCTTTTGGGGTCCACAAATGGGGTTCAGAGGCTATCAGCAGTGTCTAGTCAGCTTTGTTTCATTCAAATAGCCCTTCCTTGGGAGGCCAAGCAGACTTTGTGTCATAGCTGCTTTCTGCAAGGGATCAAGAGAGGCAGGCCCACGCATGACCACCAACTTCCTCTCTGATGTTACCAGAAGGAGAACAAACATACTTTTCCTGCATGTCTTACCTCTCTTTTTGTCCTTCGATTTTCTAGGTATCCATAGTTATCATGCAGCCTATGAGGACTTCTTGTATCTCAGTCACACTGGGTCTGACCTCGACTTCAGGTTCAGCAACACCAAACCAGAGGGGAGGGCACCAAATGGGTGGAAGACACATTGACCTGTTAGGACAACCACTACATCTGAACCTAGACAGAACCAAGTTTGAAGATGGACATTTCATCTAAGCACAATATTTTCTTGAGTGTGCTGTTGACCAATTCATGAGCACTCCTGAGTTTGTGAGGCTCCTAAGGACAACAAACTGTAATGGATGGGATACAATTCAACAGGGAAGACCTAACAGGCCCCCTAGTAACTCTGGTTACCCAATAAACTGGAGGACAAAAGAAGAGATGAGGATTTCCAGGAGGTCCCTTATGGAAGCCTGTGTGACAAGGGAGGAAGACCTCCCCTTTGTCCATCTTACCTTCTCTGGCTGCCGTCAGATTAGCAAGGGATACAGAGGGTCGCTCTATAGGCTAGGTGCATCTTTTAAAGATTATTATTATCCGTTCTCAAAGTAAATGACACAAACCCAACACGAGCATAAGCTGGGACAGGCGTTATTAATGGTGTTTATTTTTCATTAGGAAGCCGGAACAATTCCCTAATTGCTAGTGGATTCCAGCTCTGCCTTATTTGTAAACAGTGGCTCACAAAAAAAAAGTCATTAACAGAATAAATAGCCAATTTAGAGCAAACAACTGTGCTTATAAAATGTAGTTAATGGTCTAAAGGATGTTTTGTAAAAGCTTAGTCTCTTGTCCACATCCGAACTTCTCTCTCTGTGCCTGACTCACCAGAACCCCACCCACAGACTAAGGACCAGGCCAGTCTTTCTGGGTTGATCACTTCATTTTCAAACGTCATTCTTCTCGTTTTAAAGCTAACTCACCCCCATTGGAGACACGTCATCAAATGCAGAAAGGAATAGCAGGAAAGACTTATCTCTACTGTGGTCCTGCTTTTAAATATAACTATTAGCATCTTAGCTCACATCCTCCTTTATGTGCCAACAATTCATAATTGAGCTCGATTCCCAGCTATCACTGGGGATCCCGATTTTTTTGTCTCCTCAGCCAATTATTGCAAAAGCATTTCGCCCGTTATTAAAACATGTTCTTTGCAAACATGATGATAATGGATGAACAGTAGCTCAATGGATGAGCCATCTCTAATTTATTTAACTTAAGTCTTACAGCTGCATAGGTTAGTTCAAATTGTTCCCTATTAAGAGATACTGCCTTCAGCATCCCCTTGCCAAAGCATTTGTAACCGAGTTTAGGATCATTTCTTTGGAATAGGCTCACAAGAGAAGTTCCTGGATCAAAAGGTCTGAGTTTTTTTCTGAGGCTCTTAATATAAATTCAGCCATGTGCTTATGGACCATTTCCTTCAGGAGGACTCGAGCAACAAAACCAAAAGGCAGTTAGATTAGGGGCGAATAGGACTCCGCTGCCACCTTTGTCCGCTCAGTGAGATCAGAAGTGGTTTGAGTGGGGAAAAAAAATCAGACTTTCTTAGCTTGGAATGCAGGCAAAAGGTCCTAAAAATACAGCATTTTTCAAAAGGCAGCAAGTTCAAATTGGGCCTAAAGATAAAATGTCAGGGGCAAACTCTAAGATGGAGACAAACTCTAAAATGGAGGTGACCTCTGAGATGGAGAGGGACTTTCTAAGGTGGAGATGGCTCTAAGATGGAGACAGCTAGTGGGGGTCCAGATTAAAGGACCTGGAGCCCCTGGAAAGATGGTGGGGGGTGGCGATCAGACATGATAGGGCTTCTCATTGTCTCTGCCTCTCGCCAGGAGTGGAGACCACCCACATGCATTCCCAAGACCTGATTTAAACCTCCTTAGGGGCTTCCTAGTGGTCCTCATGGATTATGTCTTTTGAGAATCAAAAGAACTGTAGTTGTTAATTAAATCCATTCCGCTTTAGAGCATGAGGCTAGGCATGTAGCAGTGTAAAAAGACTGAGTTCTTTATAGGCAGGCTCGATGCTTGTCTCCTCGTGTTCTCTGTCCTCCATAACCAGTGGAGATGTTACTATGTAATAGGTACATTGTAGCATTGATAGAACCAAATACATTCAGGTAGCTAGTAAGCAGATACATTCAGAGGCAAACGTGTGAGGAGAACAAGGCTCCACCAACACTGGCTGATGTCATCTTGACCACTCTTTCCTACCCTCTGGTCTCATTTCTTTGCTTCCTCCATTGGTTCTGAATTAGGAGTCTAAACGCCAGTGAATAGGATTACGCTCAGGTGTCTAGCCATGTGTCTAAACTGAGCCCATCTCAATGACTAATGATGCGGGGGTGCTGAGGTGGGTCCTCCACAGCCTTGGTGAGCTTGCCTGTGACTCAGAGAAGCATCCTGTCCCCACCTTCCTCTCCTGGTAGCTTATGGTTACTGATCCAGCATCCACATTCCTGCAAATGTGAATTTGTAAAGATTCCTATCTTTACTAAGAAGAGCGCCTGACTCTCGAAGACAAGTAGGTCAGACCAAGTCAGAGTTGACTGATGCGTCGCTAGCCATCACTGTCCCTGCCATAATATCACCTAGAATCATGGCAGCCTTGTGTTCACCATGGCAACGGGACAGTGCCTGGCTTCTGTGGTTCCATTATCTTTTGTTGCCTTTCTAAAAGTAGGTATTTCCATGCGACCCTTTCTTCAGCTTCCTAATGACACGTTAGAGGTTTTTGATCTGAGGCTTGCTTCTCTTGCATTTGAAAAACCAGATTTTGAGGAAGATGGTATAGATTCCAAACTGTACAGGATACAAGTGGCTTGGGTACTGACTGATTTTAAACTTTAGTGTCTGCGTGAGCTTTGAGAGTATATATAGAAAAAAAGTTAAAACCATGCTGTTCCTACCTGTGATCTCAGTACTTGAGAGGTAAAGGCTGGAGGATTACTGCAAGTTCAAGAGCAACCTGATTTATATGTGAATTTCACACTCACTAGGGCTGCACAGTGAGGCCCTCTCTCAATAAAGAAAGGAAGGAAGGAAGGAAGGAAGGAAAACTGAGTCACTTAGTCAAACACCAAAACTATGTCAGAGCTGAGGATGAAGCTCAGGGGTAGAGGGCTTGTCTAGAATGTGCCTGGTCCCATGTTTGATCCTCAGTGCTTTTGACAAGATCTCCAGTGGTCCAGGCTGGCCTCAAACTTACTATGAAATCGAGGGTGATTTTGAACTTCTGGTCCTCCTGCCTTCATCTCCCAAGGGCTGGGATTACAGATGTGCACCACTACGCCTGCTTTATGCTGTGCTGGGAAATGCGCTCAGGGCTTCCTGCATGCTAGGCAAGCACCTTACAGCTGAGCCACAGTCCCAGCCCGGTTCTGTTTCTTTAAAAGACAGCCTAGAATTAGTGTGTTCTGTCTGCAGCTGGATGCAGCCTGACCTAATAGAGTGTCTGTTTCTATATATATATCTAGCTGGGGTTTGGGCTTCATGGGATGGAAGTTTTGTTTTTCTCTTCGTGTGTCTGAGGACTCTGCAGGCTGCTAGGCACATGGTAGATGTAGGATCAGAGGTTACTGAGTGCCTGAGCAATGTTTACAATATGCTGGGATGTAGCAGAAGGATTATAGTTACACGAATCTTCAGTACCAGGAAGTTTGGAGTAGTCTGTCCAGCATATCTGATGTCTCATTGGCCTAGAGGACTCTGAGGCTGGATGTTCTTTGGATCACAGGGTCATCAACACTCCTCTGGCAAGACATTCTTAGGGGGTGTGGCTTGGGACTGGGACAAGACTGCGCTGTCATGGGGGGGGGGAGATAATAAGGACTAGAGCCTAATCTGTCATTTTCCCTCCACACCCAAGCCCTCTTCCTTGTTCAGCCCCGAATTGACAGTATTCACAGGGCTCTCAGCTCCCATTAGGATCCAATGCTCACTTCTGGGAAGAGAAACACAGTGAAAAAGTTCACACACCACATAAAGAAGTCTGACATCAGGTTCTGAGGTTGGCAGACTCATTTCTGCCTTATCTTGGGTGTTGCAGTCTTAGGTCCCAACACTGAGGGGAATTTTTACTGGAGAAGTGAGGAGACTGTGCTCGTCTTTTCTCTCTCTCTCCCTCCCTCTCTCTCTCTCTCTCTCTCTCTCTCTCTCTCTCTCTCTCTCTCTCTCTCTCCCTCCCTCCCTCCCTCCCTCCCTCCTTCCTTCCTTCCTTCCTTCCTTACTTCCTTTCTTTCTATGGGGTCTCTGACCAAAGCTGGACTTGAACTCCCTATATAGACAAAGATAACCTTAAAGTTTTGATCCTCTGGTCTCCATTGTGTGTGTGTGTGTGTGTGTGTGTGTGTGTTACTCAGGATTGAACCCATGACTTCACACACGGAAGGCAAACACTCTACCAACTGAGCTACATCCCCAATCTCTAATTATTTTTGTTTGTTTTGGTTTTGGTGACCAGGTGAGATAAATATTCTTAAGGGCGAATCAGTAAATGGCTGAATAAATCTCCTGACATGGCCTCTGTCTATGTACGATAGGGGCAGTTCCTCAACAGCTTTCCTACTGTTTCCTCTTCCACTTGGGATGAGTACCATGCCCTGCTGAGCTGAACAGAAAATTCTCAAAAGAAGAAGTTCAAATGGCCAAAAGACACTTAAGATCATGCTCAACTTTCTTAACGATCAGGGAAATACAAATCAAGACAACTTTAAGATGGTAATCTTACACCTGTCAGAATAGCTAAAATAAAAAAACACCAATGGTAGCCTTTCCTGGAGAGGTTGTGGAGAAAGGGGTACACTCATCCATTGCTGGTGGGAATGCAAACTTGTGCAACCACTTTGGAAAGCAATATGGCGGTTTCTCAGGAAATTCTGGATCAACCTACCCCTGGACCCAGCAATACCACTCTTGGGAATATACCCAAGAAATGCCCTATCATACAACAAAAGTATATGCTCAACTATGTTCATAGCAGCATTGTTTGCAATAGCCACAACCTGGAAACAACCTAGATACCCTTCAATGGAAGAATGGATGAAGAAAGTATGGAGTATATACATATTAGAGTACTACTCAGCAGTAAAAAACAATGACTTCTTGAATTTTGCATACAAATGGACGGAAATAGAAAACACTATCCTGAGTGAGGTAAGCCAGACCCAAAAAGAGGAACATGGGATGTACTCACTCGTATTTGGTTTCTAGCCACAAATAAAGGACATTGAGCCTTTAATTCGTGATCCTAGAGAAGCTAAATAAGAAGGTGAACCCAAACAAAAACATATAAGCATCCTCCTGAATATTAACCTTCATCAGGCGTTGAAAGGAGACAGAGACAGAGACCCACATTGGAGCACCGGACTAAAATCTCAAGGTCCAAATCAGGAGCAGAAGGAGAGAGAGCATGAGCAAGGAACTCAGGACCACGAGGGGTGCACCCACACACTGAGACAATGGGGATGTTCTATCGGGAACTCACCAAGGCCAGCTGGCCTGGGTCTGAAAAAGCATGGGATAAAACCGGACTCGCAGAACTTAGCGGACAATGAGGACTACTGAGAACTCAAGAACAATGGCAATGGGTTTTTGATCCTACTGCACGTACTGGCTTTGTGGGAGCCTACGCAGTTTGGATGCTCACCTTATTAGACCTGGATGGAGGTGGGTGGTCCTTGGTCTTCACACAGGGCAGGGAACCCTGATTGATCTTTGGGCTGACGAGGGAGGGGGACTTGATCGGGGGAGGGGGAGGGAAATGGGTGGCAGGGAGGAGGCAGAAATCTTTAATAAATAAATAAATAAATAATAAAAAAAAGTACCATGCCCTGGACCTGGCCAAAGATAGTGCTGATAATAGGAACTTGCTCTGCACCCTCTTCCAGCCTCCCCTCCCTCTTTTTCTTCCCTCCTCTCCCTCCTCCCCATCTTCTCCCTCCTTCCCACCTTCTTTCTCCTCTCTACCCTCTCCACTCTAGGATCTCTGCTATCTTTACCCTCTCCATCCTTTCCATCTTTGCCAGCCTCTCCAGCCTCTCCCTCTCCCCAATGTACAGCCCCTCACTGTTCCTTGAAGGAGTAGGGGTAATTTTTCTGGGCCCTCCAGACACTATTGACCATCAGACTCTTTCCTGTGTAGCTGGGCTAAGGGAGATGTCATTTCCAATCAGTATGGAAGGCCTGTCTTCCTATCTGATGGGTTGTCAGGAGGTTAGAGAAAATGGGTTTTTATCAAGCATTCAGTATTACACACCCCACCTCGGCTGTTGGTCAGACAAGACCTTAAACGGTTCATAAATTTGATGGTTTACAAGTGATAGTCAAAAAAACAAGGTAAATCATGGAGGTGGATAAGATGGGAACACCCTTTAATCTCCAATAATTTTAATGGCTTTCCATAGACACAAAAGGCACCCTAAGGGGAATAAGGCCCAGTAGGAGTCACACAGTGAACAGGATGGGCATCCCAGGTCTCTGGTCTGGGATTGTGATCAGGCTGCTAAGTGAATGGCTTTCTCACATATTAGGGAATCAAGGTCGCTCACCCTCTAACAAGCCAGAGATCAAGGGTTATTAGCCAGAGGACGCTGAGCTCTGCCCAGATAAACTCAGCCACAGGAAGGATCAGGAAAAGAGAGTGACCCAGCACCTGTTAGTTCAGGCTGCTAGACCCAGTTTACAGCTGAAGAAACCAAGGCTCTGTGGTAACTAGCTGCTATAGTTTGAATTCATTCATATTCCCAAAGTCATGCTGGCAACTTGATTTCTGGTGGTGCAGAGAAGTGGGAATCACCCTCAAGAATGGATGGAGGTTGTTCCTGTGAGAATGGCTTGAATATTATGAGTGGGTTTGTTGTAAGTTAGTTTTACTTTCTTTTGCTCTCTCTTAAGAGCATGCCCACCCCTGTCTCCTCCATTTCTCTATTACATGATGCCAACCTTCGAACCCCATACTTCTCAGTCTCCAGAACAGTAAGAAACAAACCTTCGTTCTTTATAAGCTCTGGGGCATTCTTTTACATAGTTACGGTCATTGTTGTAATTGCCTTTTACAGTGGCAACATTTATGGGCAACAGACACCTCAAGGACAGGTCTCTACCCGACAGATAATGGGCCAGTTTTGCCTGCTGTGAGCCCAGGTGTCATGTTTTACATTTTTAAAGGACATATAAGTATCTGGTTCTATCTTGTGACCTTCAAGGACTAGAACAGTCTCTGTGCAAACCCTGAAGGACAGGTTGCTGAGTTCTGATTAGGACAGGAGTTAGAATTCAAGATATACAGAGAATAATCATCATAGTTTATTCTAAAGGACAGAGAAGAGACACAAGGAGGCAGAGAGAAGGAGCCATGGAGGGAGGTGCAGGGAGCAGAAAGAGACATGGCTGATGAGATAAAGTTAGGCAGGAGGAGAAGCACACAGGAGGAGAGGCTCAGGACAGCTTGGATGACAGAGCATGAAAGTCAGGATAGGTGGTGTCCGTTCTGAGTGACTAAATCAAGCCTGGGATATCCCGAGAGACTTTCTGTTTCTGTGGTATGTACACTTGCACGATGCTAGCTGTTCCATGGCTGTTCTCAGCCAGACACATCTTTGTCTACATCTCTTAAGACTACCAAATAGTGTCTGTTCCTTGACCTCTGAAGAGCCAAGTCAACATAAAATACCAGGGTTGACAAAGGCAGTGGAGAAATTGGGGCCCCTGTGAATTGCTGGTGGGGAAGCAAAAACAGTCACAGTGGTTGGCAAAACGATATGGAGGTTGTTTAAGAAATTAAACATAGAATTGTTATACAATCCAGGAATCCACTTCTGGGTGTCTTCCCAAAAAGAACTGGAAGCAGGGTCTTGAAGAGATGTTAATACCCCAGTGTTGACTGTAGCCAGATGTAGAAACGAGACAAACTTCTACAACCATGTATGGAAAAAGAACATGAAGCGTATAACCTAATGGAGTGCTATTCAGCCTTGAAGAGGAAAGAAGCTGTGCAGCACATGACAGCATGAATGACCCTTAAGGTAGACATAGAGGTCAGACACGGTAGTAGGGATCCAGTGCTTAGGTGAAGCCTGTTAGCTTTCTTACCCCAGGATAAGCATATATAAACAGATCAAGGAAGTGTGACTTATTTTGCCCATGGTTTGGGAGGTCTCAGTCCATTATAGCCGGGAGGGTAGGGTAGAACAGAAAAGCCTGTGTGCCTGAGGTAGCTGACTTTCTCCTTTCTTTTTTTATTCTGTTAGGGTCCCAGACTAGGGCGTGGCGACATCCACATTTCGGGGGGTGTCTTTGTCTCTCAGATAGTCATCTCCAGAAGCATCTCCCAGGTGCACACAAAGGTATGCTTCATTAATCTGCAAGGTGCTTCTCGGTCTAACCAAGAGAAGTCATTGAACCATCTGGTGGGTCAGGTGACGAGGGACAGGAGGCTGTGGAGCATATCAGTGGGCCTGAGGTTTCAGTAACGAAGATGAATAAGTGCAAAATCAGCCATGCAGCGCTGTGCCAACAGCTAACATCACTACACCATACACGTGAAAATCCGAGGTGGGCTTGGGGAGATGGCTCAGTGGTATGAGCATGTACTGATCTTGCAGAGGACCTGGATTTCAGTTCCCAGCAGCTATGTCGGGCAGCTCATACCTGCCTGTAACTCCAGTTCCTGGGGATCCAATTCCCTCCTCTAGAGTTCACGGGATCTGCTCTCACATGCACACACCTACACACAGAGACATACATGTATTTAAAGAGAAAAACTTAGAAAGTCTAAGAGAGTGGGTCCTATCTTAAACTGTTTATAATAAAAAGCACAAACTTTTTTCTTTTTTTTAAGCTCTAGACCAGGAAAGGCACACAGGAAGTGTTGGTGCCACATGGCCATTGGCAGAGGCTTCTTGGGGGGAAAAAAGTCTCTTGATGCCTTAAGCAATCTTGCTAGTTTGCTGACTCTCAACCTACCCTAGTGCAAATTTACATCCAGAGAGTGTGGCCTTTGAATGGTCACCAGGAAGACTCGGCCCTACACCCTTTGCTTAATTAACCACAACCGAAGATAATTCACACAGATTTTGAAATGAAAGTCGAGTAACAGAAACCCTTCAGGGGCATTTCAGTTCCTCCGTAATGCCCTCAGCCGCCCTCCATGTAGGTTCCAAACATTTCCTTCACCTCTAAATACAACACCACACCCACTGCATTAAATATATATATATTATAATATTTCTTTTCACTGTGACCAAAGCAGCTGGAGGAAGGAAGGCAGGCACAGTCCACCAAGGGAGAAGATGTAGCACCAGGGACTTGAGGCAGCTGGTCACACACCTCTGTAGTCAGGAAGCAGAGAGATGAATGGAGGATCTAAGCCCATGGGCTAGTTCCCCTCACACTTAGGGTCGGGTTTCTGTCTTCAGTTAAACCTTCTAGAGACATCCTCAAAGATACCCTAACAGGGGTGTTTCCATGGTGACCCTAAGTCCGGTCAAGTTGACAATGAGGATGAACCAGCACACCCATAAAACCAGAACTTTCTATCTTTTCTTTCCTCAGAGAATCTGGCACCTCCACCCCAGCTCCAATCTGGTTTCATTCTCTACGCATGTGGCAATCTTAGGTACGTCATAAGTGGAATTATACAACGCCTTGCCTTTGTGTCTGGCTTTTTTGTTAGCACAGTGTTTTCAAGATTTACCCACATGTAACAGGTGGGTAATTTAATAACATGTCAAGACTGTTATTTTAAATGAATGCCTGATAATCCCTTACATGGATTTACCATATTTTCTAGACCTAGCTATGAGGTGATAGATCTTTGGGCTCCTTCCGCCTCTTGTCTCCTATGAATAGCTGCTGTGTATATCCCATTGTGTTGTTTAGAACCCCCAAGACAAGCCCAGAGGCATTTGCTGAGGAACACGCCAGCTTGACCCAGCAGCCTCCTGTGCAGGGCTCCCATACAAAGTGACACCCCCACTGGGACATGTTGAAATGACAACATGCCAGGTTGACCTCTCTCAAACCCGCCCTCATGTTGTTTAAGGAATTACTTGGTCATTGAACTGATAACTTTCAAGACCAAAATAGCTATTTTCCTCCTCTACTGAACACAGTGCCCCTAAGTCCTATGTGGCTTTAGCTGTGCTCGAGGAGAAGCAAGCAACTCTTCTTCCTTTCTGTTGCACAGAGCATGAACAGGGGAAGGCACTGTGCATTGGGAATCATAAGTAGAAAAGTGAGAAATGGTCTTAGAAAAAAAAACTGATAGTCATTTAACTTCCTCAAAGTGCAGATAGAACCAAGCTTCCCTGGTCCTGAGGACCAGGGTGCCTTCCATGCCTGAATCTGGACGGTGGTTATGTACACATGGGGCTAAACTCCTTTGCATTTCTGGGGCCTGTGTGAGACTCTCTTCTCTCGGAAGTGTCAGCTCTCTCAATTCTTCCCCCTTTCAAGCATATCCAAATGATATCCCCCACTGAGGTCAAAAAAGAAAAGTATACTTTAGCATTTTAGAATAACAGCGAGCATTTCCCACACATTCTCAGCTATTAGAACAACAGCGAGCATTTCCTACACATTCCAATCGGTTAACTCCTTAAGACAGTTTTTTCCTTGAACAGAATGTTCTGACTCTAGACCCACCTCACCTGCTCTTCTTTCTGCCCCTTTGGCCACAGCACTTGTAAAGGGAACGGGAGTCTTGGTTTATCTGGGACACAACACATTGAGTGTGTTTGTGCTGGGATTGAAGCAGTGGCCTAGGAAGCTTACTCTGTTTATGCCCCATCCGGTACAGGTAGGGAAACAGAATAGTCCCTGAGTCATCAGCATCAGGGTTGAAGAAAAAGACCAGGTGCTGTCTTCCCAGGCAGAGCAAGGCACATTAGCAGATGAGAATTCCCACGGCCCAAAGCAGGTTGTCGACACAGGTATTATACATAGTGTAATTTCACATAGCATAAAAAAGAAGAGGAAGAAAGAGGAGAGAAATAAAATCTTGCCAGGCTCCCTCTACTAAAGGCCATTCGGAAGAACCCAGAAAATTTAACGAAACCCTGGACAGTTTCAGAAAACATACCAGCATCAGCAAGAGTGGGGAGGATAAGGCTTTGTGGGGATTCAAATGTCTAAAGTCTCTAGACTGTCCCCCACCTTTTAGAACCCTCTGGAGCGGTGACATGTGTCCAGCTTCCCCCGTTTTCTCTGACAGCAAACCTGCCAGATTGTGTGTGTGTGTGTGCATGCACATGGATGTGGAACACAGAGGTAGTGAGGCATTTTCCTCAATTGCTCTCCTGCCTTATGACTCTCTCCTTCCCCTTGTGCATGGGACATGCACATGGATGTGGGGCTGTATGTACCATGAGGGAGTCAGAGGATGATGCTGACTGTCTTCTCCCACTCTCTACTTTTTCACCTTGAAGCAGGGTCTCTCCCTGAGTGGAAAACTCAGTTTTCGGCTAGGCAGATTGGCCAGCACACCCCTTGGAGCTGCTTGTGTCTGTGAGCCCACTGCTGGGATTGGAGGCATGCATCGGATTTTTTTTTTAAGGTGGGTGCTGTGCATTCAAATCCAGGGCCCCATGCTTAGGTGACAATCACTTTACTCCCCAGCTCCTGCTGCAAGATTTTAAAGTAATGGCTTGCAAGTTGGTAGACATTTAATTTTCATTTATCCCCTTGCAGATAAGAGGGATGAGGAGCAATGGAGCATCTGACTACTCTTGGTTATTTGCTGGATGCCTGGGAGAGTGAGGTGGGGGCCTGGACTAGACTACCTATGAGGATCTGTTGTTAGATACAGATTTATTTGCTGAGTTGAGCTGTTGTGGCTCACTCAGGGCTCCTGGACCTTGTGTGGACCTCAACTTGGGAAGATTCGAGGACCATCCCCAACAGCAGAGATGAACGAATTGGGAAAAAGACCAGAATTGGGAACACTCTGAATGAAGAACAGAAACAGGGAGGAGACGAAGTGACCTTGGCCCAATGTGGCAAAGCTTCTCATTTACAGAGGGGCCTGGAGTGGGATTGGCACCCAGAACACAAGCTAAATCACAGCTCTCACGGTCAGATGCCTCCTCGCATGCCCCAGAAGACGGATGTGGCTACAGAGACATAAATATCCCGAGTAGGGAGAAGATGGACAGGGAGAAGTCATTAGCAGTGACAAAGAGTCTCCGGAGCAGACGAGCATCACTTGCCTCGAAATGATCACTAGGGTTAAGGTTGACAGGGAGCAAGAGAACTGGGGGTGGGGGGGGGGTTTGCTGGGAGGTGGGGGAAGGGGCAGGGCAGGACTAGAGGGAGGATGACCTCTGAGCTGGGCAGGGATCCATCAGAGGAGGCGGAGATGGCTGTAGCTCTTTCTCCTCCCTGCACCCACCCACTTCACCCTGGGAAAGCTGTCCTTCTCCGGCCAGCCGGCAGATATTCCCTTCGGATCCTAGAGGGAGAACGTCTGAGCACTGTAAAACAAGCCGTTGTGGGACTGGTCGAGATCTGAATCTCAAAATCTCAAAACAGACTGATTGGAAACCCTAACGTTTCCTTGAGAAATACTGTCGCAATTAGCTGCCTTTATTATTACACAATGCAACGTTTTATTATATAGCTTCACCGACAAGCCATAGCAAACAGTTTCAGCTCAGCAAACAACATTCCGCATGCGTGGGCTCCTCTTCCATCTCGGTCCTTCGCTGTCATACAAATACATGGAAGAGGGAAGCCTTCCGTTCATCATCAGATCAGGAACCTTCCCTGCCATTTGCTTAGGAAGGAAAAGAAAAAAGAGGAAGTTAAGACAGTGTTGGGGTTGTTTAACTTACCTAAACGCAAAAGTATCAACCGGTATGTTTTTGAAAATTGAAAATAAAATTACAGAGAAAATGCTTTATTTGATTCTCTGTTTATAGGAAATTCATTTTATTTGACTTTTTTATTTGTAATATCAACTACGGAGCAGAGCACAGTTTCCAAGGTGTTCCCGTATGGTCTTATTCCTCTAAATTATTAATGCCTCGCTGTTGATATATTGTCAGCCTAGTGCATACATGCTATGAAAATGAGTTTTACAGTAGGTTGGAATTTATAACAAAGCTTGACACACGCAGCTAATTCACCTACACAGTCCTGTCAGTTTTAGGTTCATAAATAATTGATACTCAGGGCTTGAAGTTCAGCTACTGTTAGTCCTTCAGCTGTTAAATTCCAGCAGTATAATGGATGAATATTTGTTTATAATTTCTGTACATGGTCCGGATGTCAGCTCCCTTGCTTCATTTGCATACGTAGATTGAGATGTTGGAAGCGTAATGAGCGTATGAAGATGACGAATTGTTTGCCGGGTGCCGGTGCGGTTCTGTAAATGTTTGATTAGTTCTGAATGGATTACTGTTAGATTATCTGGTTCAGAGGTTAACGTGAACAGCTCTTTGCTCCCAGAGCTTTTGTGATCCCTTGCTGACAGATTTTAAAATTCATACCGCGAGATTGGAGCCGCAAAAGCGAGGGGGTGTTCTCGGCAACAGATGTTTAGTAATTAGGCATACGGTTTCCCTGTTTGGGAGGGCTGGAGGAATTTCAACCTGCCAGGATGTGTTCCGTTGAACAAACTAGGGCTCTTAAAGTATTCTTACTTAGCTCAGGTGTGGGTGACTTAGCTTTCTAGTCGCAGCAAGGAGGAGGGAACACCCACAGGGAGCTGGGGAGGAGGGAGAGATTGATGTCAGGTAAGAGTAGCTTCTTGTGACAGTCCCATTGTGGAAGTCAGAACATCCCTGCTGGATATCAGCTGATGAAGGTAAAGCCTTCAGGGATCTCTGGTAATAGAGCCCCTAGAAGGTGGAGCCTCCAGAAAGTAGAGCCCCTAGAATTAGGGCTATCAGGAGGTAGGATCACCAAGGACAGGGCTCTCAGAAGACTGGATCTTCAAAAGGAATGATTTCCAGAAGATAGGACCCTTAGAAAATTCTGTACCCAGAGGACAGGGTTCTCAGAAGGCAGGGCCTTCTGGAGACCTTCAAGGAAAGTAGGCTTTTAGAATTCCGGACCAAAAAAAAAAAAAAAAAGGCATCTATATTGTCTTTTTCCTAACATAGATTGACAAGCAGTTGATGTCAAAAAGCAAGACTCGGAGGAGGCTCCTTCACACACAGCACCTCAAACATTTGTGCCTGTGTACATGCATGTAACTCCGTGTGTGTGCACAGTATACACAGGTATACACATGAAAGGAAGGTAGAATGGCAGCCACGAATGTGCTCCTGCTGTCCTCTGCAAACCCTGGAGGAGGACATGAGCCTGGAGCCTGGGTTGGACCCTCTTGCTAGCGTGGATTCAAGGTCCATGCAGAGGCTATGCAATCCTGTCACCCACTAGCATGCCTGGCTCAGCTCCTATAGCCTATGAGCCTGCTCAGACCTCTACTCTCGGATGAGCTCCTTCTCCCCTCTCCCCCAGCACCCACTCAGAAAATAGAAGCAATGGGGGCCTTAATGAAAAGATTCGGCGCTTGCAGCTAAACAGAGCTGAGTTCCAGTGCTCTCTTGAACTATATTTTTCCAGTCCTGCATCCAGTTCCTTAGCTTGTCTGGCAATCATGTTAGTGATTATATGGGTAATGAAACACGTGCTCTTTTTGTCTGAGCTTCTGATTAATCTGCCTTCTCTTTAGCCTTGATTTATGGCGCTCAACTCTGGAGGTGAATGCCGGCCCATCAGCTCCGTAGCTTATTACAGACGCAGGGGCTGCTAAATGCCTTGGAGGCTTGAATTGTTTCTTGACAGCCAGGCTTCTTGCTACATTCCCTCCAATCTGTTTTGGTTCCTGGTGTGACCTTTCATACAGTAAAATACATTAGTTGAATAGCACAGTCTCATTAAAAGAGTGAATTAACCGAAGAGTCTTTTTAACTAAATGACAGCCGAAGGACTCAGTGCTAATAGCCATGAGCAGTTGGAAACTTAACTCATGAATCAGCCTTGTTAATACTGCCTCCCGCCTGAAGCACTGAGGGTACCGCGCTCTCTGCTGGCTCTCGTAAGAAGAAAAGCTCATTACTTTCCTCCTGATGGGAGAGAAAGAGTGAGCGAGCAATAATAAAGCTTGAATTTTTCAATACTGTTAAAAATGGGGCTGACAGATTGCCGACAATAGGAGCAACGGGCCCAGACTGCGTCCGGAGCCGCTGAATTAGCAATACCATATATCATATGATCTAATTAAATCAACCCGGAGAATGAAATTAGTTTTCTGTGAGTGAAATGGCCTCTGAAAGAGCTCTATTAAATGAACTGGAGAGCATTAATTAAATAATTCACAGTGAGGGATTTTGCATTTATACAAAAATTGTGCACTTAATTGTCCGTGCTGTATTACAGATCTGGCCTTACGTTAACAATGTGTCGAAAGCACACTTACGGAGCATGTCAGGAACGGTTTAACGCAAATGCAGCTTGCAAAGTTTTATGGTTTGGGCCAAGGAACCTGGGGAAACATATCCATGAACACCTGGAACCAATCCGTGGCCTGGAAAGATGTGTTCTGTTCAGGAAAGTTGGTTTCCAAGGCCCCTCCGAGGGTTTCCGGCTTGCATTGTGAGCTATGAGATGTGATCCTGGTGTTTGGGTTGATGACCTCTTGGGGTGTCCTGGTTTGACCTCTGGGGTCTTGGTTCATTTGGAATTTAGAAGCTATCTGGTCCATTTTCGTGTCTGTAGGTATTCGTCTGAGAGAATCAATTTCCTTTTTTTATTTTTTTTCTCTCCTGAATGTATTAGCCAGTTATATGAACTCACTCATGTAAACCCAAGCATATTGGATGCACTGAAGTAAAAAGTGAATTTAGATACAATATGTCAGAGAAATTAGACACCCTCCTTCTTAGAATCCTGGATCTCTGGGCTGAAAGAGACCATAAAAGTCAATTCATGCAAACCTTCCCCTTCACGGGGAATGCCTGAATCGCCTCCATAATATTCCTTGAATATAGGCTGAGCACCTGCTCTGGCTCCAGGAAGACCTCTCTGTTTTCAGACAGCTCCGAGTCAGGGCAGTCTGGGCAGCATGGTGTATAGGGGTTGGGACCCAGGCCTTGCAGACTCCAAATCCAGCCACACTGCTTCTGCCCTCTGGACCTTGAGGACTAGGCTCCCTCATCCACTGCTCTCTTCGTTATCACTAGAATGGGGACAAAACAGCAGAAAAGATGCAGCTGTGCTAGGAGGATTGACTGAGTGGGCTGCCGAGGAAGGTCAGTGGCAGAGGTCTTGCTCTGTGTGTGTGTCTGTGTGCACACGTGTGCGCGAGCGCACATAGAGCACATAGTACTTAGAACCAACAATGTTTGGCACAAACATGCTAGCTGGTATAATTTAAAAATTACTCAGCCTCTCCCTTTTCATTCTTTTTATTTTATTTATTTATTTTGTTTTTCAAGACAGGGTTTCTCTGTGTAGCCCTGGCTGTCCTGAATTTGCTTTGTAGACTAGGCTGCCTTTGAACTCACAGAAATCTGTCTGTTTCTGCCTCCCAAGGGCTGGGACTAAAGACCTGCACAGCTCCTTTTCCTTCTTATTTTGATGGTTTTGGATCAATACAAGCTCAATTTTTATGAATTTAATTTTAGAAACCTTTCCCATCTTTTTTTTCCCCTTCTTATTCATCAAAACGTGGTGGTTGGATGAAAGTCAACTTTTTTGAATTGTTTTCATTTTGGAGTTTTTAAAGTCTTATTTGTTTGCCTACTCTGGAGCCTATGCACACATGTGCCAGGGCCTGTGGGTCTGGCGTGCTCTGGTGACAGGACAGACAGAAGTCTCTGGCTCTACGAATCCTCAGGCTGTAAGCTGTCTCCACCTGAGGGAAAAGCTTCATGGCACCTGCTTGGCAGAGTAAAGAGGAGAAAACAAACTAAAGACCACCAAGAAGGGAGAAGCTCTATCAGGTGGGAATTGAGAACCAACAGGGAGAGCATGAGACACCTTGGGGTGCTTGCAGAGCCTGCAGAGTCTAGTAAAGTTGTAGAAGACCGTCAGATGAAGATTGTGTTACCATGGCTGCTGGACTGAGCTTCTTCTAAAGTGACAGTTCTGCCGCTGGGTGACTGCCACCCCTGGCCTTTATTGGGGTTATGAGGTCAAGCACATTTCATGTGTAAGATGGGATGAGAAGCCAACGCCAGCTGTTGATTCCCATGCCCACCTAGTACTTCCTGCATGTTCACCGTGCGCCCCCTGTGCGCTGGAGCCCTACATCTCACGCTACTAGTAGGCTTGTGCTTCAAACTGAGTAGAGGGGCTAAAGAAAGATGACAACAGCAGCAGGTAACTGAGCTCCTACATGCCCCAGGCAAGCACTTTGCAGTGCTCTTGTCTTTTAAAACGTGCTAAGCCTTCCAACTGGAGAGGGTGACCATCGAAGAAACTGAAAGCTGTTGATTGGGGTCCCAGTTCTTTTATTTTTGTCACCTTGATCTAAGCTAAAGTCCTCTGGGCAGTGGAAACCCCAGTTGAGAAAATGTCTCCGTTAGATTGCCCATAAGTGAGTCGGTAGGGCATTTTCTTGATTGATTAATTATTAATGGGTGAGGGTCCAGCCGTGCCACCCCAGGGCAGGCAGTCCCGGGTGTTATAAGAAATCAGGCTGAGCAAGCCCTGGGGGGCAAGGCAGTGAGCAGGATCCTTCGTGGCTTCTGCTTCAGCTCATAGGCAGCAGAACTCCATTGGCTAGAGTCCTGGACAAGCATAAGGGAAGCTGAGCAGTAGCACTCACCGTTCCCGCCTTCCTGGCTGCAGGTGCAGTGTGAGCACGGCCGCCATGCCTTCTCTGCCGTGATGGGCTGGACCCTCACAATATAAGCTGGAAGAAGCCTTTTCATCCATAAAGCAAGTGGTACAGATTGCTTCTGAGAACTGGAGCAGGAAGGAGGGGACTACAGAGCGGATCCCCCAGCTCTGGTGAGGGCCTGCTTTTGGGTTAGGTCAGACTGGCTCAGTCCCAGGAACCAGACTCTGTTCCAGAGGTGGATCTGGGATACTGGACAGGCAGCTCTGATAGCTTTGGTAGGTCCAGCCCCAGATCAGGCATCAGATGAGGGTCAGTTTCTTTCAGCCAGGCCACGACCAGGACAGCGCTAAGTGTGATGCCCCGTTGACCTCGGTGACTTCCTGCTGCTGGTTTGAAGGTTCTTGGGCTTTCTCTGTGGGTGGTTGACTGGAGCCAGGCAGTAGCCATTGCAGGTGATTAAGATGAGCAGAAACGTTCCAGACTCCTGTCTTGCATTGCTCTGTGGGTGCAGAGACTCCCAAGTGCCCCGGTGACTCCTGAGTGCCCAGGCTGGCAGCTCTCCTTATTCCACAGGCATACTCCCACACAAATGGACACACCGGTAACCTATTGGGTAAGGAGAGGGCTTATAACACCATAACAAGAGGATACCTAACTACAGAAAGAAGGAGGTCTCCAAACTGTGGGCCTTCCTGATTTTACAGTCCGTGGCTTAGGCCCATCAAGAGACCAGTTAACTTTGGAAAGTGACTTAAATTGTGTGCTCCCAATAGCAGCAGCTGGGAGAAAATAGAGCTTTTTTTTTTTTTTTCCTTAAACATCCAGCAATCTCGTTATCCAGCCCTCATCTTGGTAAAAGGCTTCTGGGAGGGTGGGAGCAGCAAGCTAGTCAATCATTTGCACCATTGCCTTTAATACTGGCCATATTTAGTTTATTCATAAAGGCCTGTCTCACACGAGAGAGCTCTTTCCATAATCGAGACAATTGCTCTCAGGCTCCCTTCTGAAATGAGTCGCCCATCTCCTTCCCAGGTGATCAGAGATTCCAAGTGCTTCCCCCTGAGCTGGCTTAGGAGCCTGTCTCCAAGTCCCTCTAGTTCATTAGGACATGTATGGTCACCTCCAGCTCAGACACTTCCCAGGTAGTTCCTGTGGCCCCAGATGGACATTTCCAGACCCAGCAGGAGCCTCTCTGGGCTCCTGGGTGGCAGAAATAGAATTCTGAGATTAGGAATTACATATCTGCTATCCTGCAGGTATGTGTGTGTGTGTGTCCATGTGTGTGTGTGTGTCCATGTATGTGTGTCCCCATATATGTGTGTGTGTGTGTCCATGTATGTGTGTCCCCATATATGTGTGTGTGTGTCCATGTGTGTGTCCGTGTGTGTGTCCATGTGTGTGTGTGTGTCCATGTGTGTGTGTGTGTGTGTGTGTGTCCGTCCATCTTTGTAGATGAACAAGGTATGATGCAACAAATTGGAAAAAGGAGGGCCTCCAGGAGAACGTTGAGCTAAAGCAGGGGTTGGCCCTGATGTGGGCCTGAGTTCCACTGGATCTCTCCTAGGGATTTCCCCACAGCCTGCCTGGCCTTCAGCTCATGCTGGTGACCAAGATGCTGCTAGGTGCTGAGTGGCTCAAAAACCAGTGACTAGGGATTTGTGTGCAGGCTCCCCAAGTGGGGGTCTCCCTCTCAGACAGTTGAATTAGCTCACTGCTCTGATACTACCCAACACTGAGTAACCCCTTTCTCACATCCCTGGAGGCAAGCACAGAGTCTGGTTTCTCTTTCTGCATGTCCTTCCTTAGCTAAACCTCTAGGGCTCTGTGTGCTCAGGTAGATGAACACCAGTCAGGGAAATAGGAAAGAACACTGCCACAAAGCCTTCACCTGGTTGACCAGGCAAAGCTACTTTGTCTGGTGTGGGCTAGGAAGGCCGCTGTCCAGAGTGCCCTCACTCCTGTGACCAAGCACAATAAACTACTTTCTGTGCCTGGGTTCACCTGCGGTAGGTGGCTGGGCTCCAAGAGGAAACAAACCGACCAACAAAGGAGACACTACAGAGACATGTTATGACCGCTCCAAAATCTCATTGCATCCTCCACCACGCTAGAAGACATACCCAAATCCAAGGAGATGGGACACTGGTCAGGAAAGAATGGCAAATACTTGTAGAAGATCATTTAGGAGGGTCACATCCTTGTTTCGAAATGTCATTTACTGCAGGCTTCCTTCTGCCTGCAGAAATTCGTAGGCTTGGCATATGCAAAAGAAAAAAAAAAAACCACCCAATTCCTCCCATCATGCACTAGGCTCTGGCTGGTGTTCAACTCTTTAGTCTTTTAGTCTTATTAATGAGGCTCTGACTGTGGCTCCTTCCAACAGGGTCGTGTGGTCTCAAAGACTTGTGCAGTAGTCTACAGGGAGGTCAAGATCAGATAACTACGGCAGACCATGCCCCTCATGGGACAGGGCTGAGAGCACCATGCCATGAATGCCCCTGCCCCTGAAATCATGCAGATAAATGGAAAGTACAAGAGGATCACCTGTGGGTCTCTCACGCTGATCTGGTAGCCTTGTCCAATGTGAATTTAAGATACCAACCTTAGGTTGCATTTTCTATGACAATGTGCTTTGTAAAAACATCATCAATGAGTTCTGGGTTATTTACTACAATGGACAAGTCCCATTCTTCATCTCCTTTGAATTTAGTGTCAAACAAGGCCAATATCCATAGCCAAGGAGTCAGTAACTCAACTTTTTATTTTTTATTTTTTTAAAAAACCACAATGCAGAAGACATCTATCCCACCAGATTATCTACAGAGTAAAACCCAGCAAGTTCCCGTTGTTTAGGCTCAGAAGACGGTCACCCTAACTTCCAGACTCAGAAGGTCACCATAATGAACTTACTTAACATGTCAGATCTATGTCCACGACACTGATTTTCTCACAAAATAGGACTTGAGTTCTGGGGGTGGCCCTGGATCACCCTAAACTACCCAAAGAAATCCAAAGATTCAGGAAAGACAGGTACTTGGTCAAGGTTCTGTGGTGATTTCACGGCAGAACCAGGACCTCTCTGGCTCTCCGTGTCGTCACCTGCTGTCCTGGATACTGGCTCTCCATTCAGCCTCAGTGCGAGGTACCTGCTGTGTGCCAGGTACCCTGCAGTCCTGAGAACCCCAGGGAGTGTCTGTGTTCTGTGCCCGGACAGCGTCGAGCTCCTGTCAGGGCCTCTCTCAGAGAGGAACGGCCATGCTTCCAGCCTTGTGGAGGCCGGGCCTTACGCAGCCATGTCCCTGAAGGGACCAGCGTGTATGGCCGCACTCTCAATTTCCGAAGGGTACCCGAGTCTAGTTAGGGCTCAGGTGTGACTGGCTGGCATGAGGTTAGCCACGGACAGCAGGACTTAAGTGGGTGGGACACCTTCCGTAGCATTGACCACAGCCTCGGTGAACGAGGGGCAGTTGCCAAGTGAACTAACATCTGCTTCAGCATCTCGAGAAAGCTGGAAATCAAAATCGATATGTGTAAAATTAGGCTGTCAAGTAAACCCTGGACCACAAATAATTGCAATCTGAGTCTAGGCTGCTGTGGTTGTCCCAGACAGTCCAGGCAGCAGGCACTGTCCCCAGTGTAGCATCTGAATTCTCAGCTGCCTCCACAGTGCGACTCTCTGGTTTCTGAAGTGACACTACCAATGGCCATTCCTAAGGAGTTAATTTTTTTTTTTTTCTAATCTCCCCAACCCCAACTCCGAGCTTAGGATACACCCATTTATGCTGGGCTGTTCTGGAGAAGAGAACACATAATAATTGTGTTTTAGAAATTGGAACAAGAAAATAGCAGATGCAAGTTGAGTGAATATTGAGTTTTAAACTTGTCTGGCTGTGATTTGTGGCCATGTCATGGCAAATATTTTTCAATGTCACCGCCTTAGCCAGCGCTGTCACTAAGGCAGTCAGCTGGGGAATAGAGGGCCCAGCACTCTGATCTCAATATTAATGGGAGCTGTTGAAAGTGGCGAAGGTGATAAAGTATTGTTTAGTTATTGGTGCCATACTTTGGCTGCGGGACATTATTATAAAGCATGGCCTGTTTTTGTCAGATTTCAATCACGGCTTCAATAACAGGTTTAGAAACTTGTGGTGCAGGGGCCGACATAACACTGCTTTCCCCCATCCCTTAAACCAAAGGAGTTTAGATTGCAGACTCAAATTTAAAAAAAAAAATTTGAAATTTGGATTTTACTTTGTTATTTTTCCGCTCTTCCCGCTCTTTGGTAAAGTGACATCCTCGCTTGTACACCAGCCAGCCGGATACTTAGATGCGGCTTTGAGGCGCTAGGAAATTGAGACAATCTCTTCCCTGTATTCTCTGTAGAAAGGGTCCGCCTCAGCCGCTCTTTCCCCACCTCCCTGAGCCACATCAGGAAGAGAGAGTTATGCAAAGTGTATCATACTTTAAAAAAATAATATCCTGTTTTACAAAATTGGATTTCATTCAGGAAATAACAGAATTTCCCAGCTTGGCCCCAAACCCAGGAAGGTGGAGGAACGCTTGGGCAGGAGCGGCCTCTATCATTACCTAGTGCCCAGGTTTAAACTTATAATTAAAATAACCTTTAAAATTCAATTTTTATAGATGGAAGAGATAACTTGATTTGAAACCCTTCAATGCACACATTTTATGTAGCACTCACCCAAATCCAATGGTACCGTAGGAAAAAAAAAAAAGGAACATAAAACTGGATGATGAGAGTTTATACAGCTTTTAAATATCAAGCTGTCGGGCTTTGTGCTGGCAGAAATATTATAACTGGACAAGAGTAAAGAAAGAATTATATTAGCATGGAGGGGATTGGAGTGAATTCAGACAGAGCAGAAACCCCTTCTAAAAAAAAAAAATCCCTGCGGTCTAAACACAATGTGACCTCCCTTTCAGGGGAGATCCACTTGATAAAACGGACACAACCCCAATAAAACACGAACAATAGGAAAAAATAAATAGAAATCACAGTAAGCAGTGGCAATATTGCCTGAATTGAAACAAAAATTAGGTATAATAGCCTCAGCGAGTTTTAATATGGTCCCCAATCAGATCACAATATGAAGCGTATCATGGTGGCTCTAAACACTGTCTATCAGCTAGCAATCTCTCTGCCTGGTAGACAACTTGCATTATTTGAGCATTGTGGGTTTTTTCTTTCTTTTTTTTTAAGAACTCATAAATATTTAATGTCTGTGACAGAGGATGGGACGGGGGAGGGGAAGTGTATGTAGGAAGTGGGGGGGTTACCTCTGTCACAGGCCCCACAATTGCTGCAGCTGGGACTTGGCCATGGCTTGAAGCTCTGGGGTCAGGGGAAGTGTGTTTCACCATGACCCAGAGCCCATGGCCAGTGAGGTGTGAGGGGCCCGGGCCTCAGAGGGGTTCCCAGAATCAGAGCAGCCTGGTGGGTACACCATGCCTGTTTCTACACCTTGAAAGAACTAGTCTCAGCTGGCTTTCCCCACATCTCTCAGAGCACAGGGGCCACCAAGGATACATAGGCAACAGGGGTTGTCTTAGTTACGGTTTCTATTGCTGCAGTGAAACACCATAACCAAAGAGCAAGCTGGGGAGGAAAGGGTTTATTAGGCTTGCATTTCAGCATTGGCGTTTATCACTGAAGGAAGTCAGGACAGGAACTCACACAGGGCAGGATCCCAGAGGCAGGTGCTGATGCAGAGGCCATAGAGGGGAGGTGCTTACTGGCTTGCTTCCCATGACTTGTTCAGTCCACCTTCTTAATAGAACCAGGATCCCAGCCCAGGGATGGCACCACCCACCATGGACTGGGCCCTCTCTCATTGATTATTAAATGAGAAAATGTCTTACAGCTGGCTCTCATGGAGGCATTTCCTCAACTGAGGCTCCTTCCTCTGATGACTCTCATTTGTGTTAGGTTGACACACAAAACCACCATCCAGGTGCTTATGCTGTTTTGAACCCCCAAAGTCAGTGGGAATAATTGTCCATGGAACCTGCCATACCAGATGTCAATTGCCTCTTGGTCTTTTCTAGTGGTCAACTGACTTGCGTGCGCATGCGTGTGTCTCTGTGTGCGGTCACACTTGTGCCATGGAGCGTTTATAGAATTCGGAGGACAACTTGGTGGAAGTTGCTTCTCTCCTTTTACCATGTGGGTTCCAGGGATTGAACTTAGGGTAGGAGGCTTGGTGGCGGGCACCTTCACCACCCACCTTCACCCACTAGGGAAACAGCTGAGATATCTCACTGGCCCATGTACCAATTTCCTGAGGACCCTTGATGAACTGGCAGCAAGATCCTTAGATGTTGGCTTCTGTCACTCGTGAGATTCTTTGGGTACCCCTGAAGCCTTCTCTTTTTTACACACTTGCATTTTCTCTAGGATGGAGGCTGGGAACATTGAGCAAGAGTGTATGTACCCTCTGGCTGTGTCTGGATGCTCACAGTCATGTTAGGGAGAACAAGACTCGGGGAGTAGCCCAGTCAGGCTACAGCGTCTGGAGTGCAGCTGTAGGGGCAGCACGGTAGCCCTGCCTGTCGAATGGTGCTTGACTCCTGTGACTGGGCTAGGAGGAGCGCCTGGAGACTGGTGGCCCCTGTGAGACATGTGCCACAGGCAGCCATCCTGGATTCTAGTACTAACCTTGCCACTGACCGAGTGACCCTGGACAAACCATCTGGGGTTGCATGAGAGGCTAGAGTCACAGGCAGTCAAGCGTGGGGCACAGTGCAGGCTCCAAGTCCATGGCCATCAGAGTTGCTCTTAGTACCTGAGGCCTGCAGCCCCTTCTTTCCTCTGTTGGGCTAGGCGTAGCCCCCCAGGCTGTAACTGGAGGTCTTTGGTGTACATGGCCTTTCCAAATCGAACGGGATAGGGCATCCATGCTGTTTTCTGAACACCCTACCAGCCCCTCCTCAGGATAGTCTTTCTGTAGCCATAAGCAAGTGTGAGCTGTGAGCTGGGCTGCCCCTGCAGTGAGAGCAGGGCTCCTGCGTTGAGGCAAGCTGACATGGTCGGCCCCACGAAAGCTCGTCCTACCTGGGGAGCCATACTGTTTGTAGGATGCCACACAGTGCAGGCAGGGTAGGCACATGACAACCAGACAGATGAGTTCCCTGTGGCTTAGGATTAGAGCAGTGTTGGTACCTCAACCTTGAAGGTGCCGGGCAAACTCCAGGAGGGAGAGGGGTCAGACCATAAATAGGTAGGGATATCTAGGTGAGTCCTGCTTAATTGGAGACCCAAAATATTACTGGGGGTATGATTCAGAGTACTAAAGGGGCCTGGGGTCAGTGAGGAGAGAGAAGGTGAGAGGTAGATGGAGAGAGAGAGAGAGAGAGAGAGAGAGAGAGAGAGTTCAGAAAGACAAAGGGAGACGGAGAGGAGGAGGAGAAAAGGCTCAGAGACACAGAGAGAGACAAGGGGAGGAGAGGGAAGGATTGAGGGAGGAACGAAGCAAAGGAAGGAAGAAGGGATAGGCAGGAATGAGGAAGGGAAAGAAGTGATAGAAGATCTATAGAGACAGCCAGGGAGACAGTGCCCTTGAGAGAGCAGCTTCTTCTCCAGAGCCAGTCACAAGCACTTTAAGTGTTTCTGTGTATCTCCTGCTGTCTCCAAAAGAGATGGAGAAATCTTCCCTCCCAGTGCTTCAAGCTCAGCCCACAAGACAGACTGCTTCTCACAGCTGCCCAGGCTCCTAACACCCATAAGATGTGAGGCTGGGGCAAGGGGACAGGGAAGGTGAATTTCTCATCAGGTTACGGTAAAGGACACCAGGAAGAAAAGGTGTAACCCCTGGTCGAGGGTGAGCCATGGGCTCACTGACTGGGAGCGAGCAAGGGCCTGGTATGTGTACATAATAGGAAGCTGAGGTGGAGTGGCACATGGGGTGGGGAGAGAGATGTTACCCAGCCCTGCTGTTGGCCACCTGCTCTCACTCAGTTCAGCCTAGACAGGGTGCTGCCTGCCCCTCTTCCCCGATACTGCGGAGGTGCTGAGGTGGGAGGCCTCCTGTCTTTGTCGGGAGTAGAGAGGTTCTCTGATGGAGGTGGGTCTTGTATTAATCTGTTGCTTTTATTGGTTAATCAATATAGAAACTGCCTAGGCCCATTTGATAGGCCAACCCTTAGGTGGGTGGAGTAAACAAAACAGAATGCTGGGAGAAAGAAGCCAAGTCAGTGAGTCGCCATGATTCTCCCACTCCAGACAGACGCAGGTTAAGATCTTTCCTGGTAAGCCAGCTCATAGTGCTACACAAAATATTAAAAATGGGTTAGATCAATATGTAAGAGCTAGCCAATAAGAGGCTGGAACTAATGGGCCAGGCAGTGTTCAAAAGAATACAGTTTCCGTGTAATTATTTTGGGTAAAGCTAGCCGGGTGGCAGGACGCAGCCCGCCGCTCATATTACAACAGTTCTCTCCATCTCCCAAGGTGTTGGCTTCTGGCTCATGAGGTCACAGCTTCACAGCGTCTCTGGGGTCCAGGAAAGGACCCTGGTAGAGTTGGCACAACTCGCAGAAGCCCTCATGGCATGATGAACACAGGTCAACAACTCTGTTCATGTACTGCACCCCAACTCTCTGCTGGGAAGTCACCCCGTTTGGAGTCTTTGACAATGCAGCAGCCTAGCATCCTGAACTCCTGTTTCAGAAAACTCCCTGCTCTAATGTGCATCTGGGAGAGAAGCGTTGGGATCTCTCTGTGCTTGAGTGTCTAGCAACATTGGATGTGGAGCTCTTGGTAAAGAGGGTATCACAGATATGGGGCGAGAGAGCTATGTGCTCTGTTGTACTGGGGAACCTCCCCTAAAGATGTCACTATGTGGCTCCACCAGGGAGAGCTGGTGACTAGTGGGATGTACTTACTTGAGATCTCAGAGCTGGGACATTCTTCAGGCAATGGGTCAACAGGCCTCTAACCTTTCTGACCTAACTAACCTAACTACACTTTCTAACCCATCTTTTCAATGTCCCTCTCCCACCATCCTGTTCCCTTGCTGTCAAGTACAGATCAGGCACGATTCTACTCCCCATGATTTCTTACTTGGTGATGATTGGGCTGGCAGTATCGAGGAGGAAGCCAGGCTGCACGTGGACTCTGTGGAAAAGTGTGTGATGGTAGATCACCCCTGTCTGCACGCCTTGCCATCCTTCACTCACACTCCTTCGTTCTTCTACAAACACAAGGCACCAGCATGTCAGGGAGTGCATGCCGGAGGTATGGTGGTCAACAAGGGACAGGGGACAAATAAGCCATGCTCCATGATGCCAAGCTGTAAGAGCCATCCTGCCCTATGAAAGCATACTGTGGACGGCATGGACATCCATGGAGCAATGGTGGCATCCAGGAAAGCCCCCAGCATAAGTGTGACCATGGATTGGGTGGGAGGGTCAGTGACGTCTGTGTCCTTACTGGCTGCTGATCTGTTTGCCCCTCCCCCACCAACTGCTGCTGTTTGATTTCAGGTGCAAGGTGGGATATGTGACAGCTAATCTTGATCGTCAACTTAACTACGTCAGGAATCAATTAAGACCCAAGCAGCTGAGCATGCCTGTGAAGGATTTTCTTGCTTAGCTCCTTTGAGGTGGGAAGACCCACACACAATCTGGGTCACACCTTCTGGTGGTAACCTACATACATGGACATAGAAGAAGGAAGTGTTTACATTTTGCCTACTTGCCCTCATTCCTGCTGGCAAGTTCATCTACTTTGTTGCTGAGGCATTCTCCTGCTGGTATTAGAACCTACTTCTTTGGGATTCAGACAGACTGAAGACCAGCCAGCAGCTCTCTAGGAATTCCCTGGGACTTCAGCACCAGATTGGGACTGCTGAAGACATTCAGTCTTGTGAACTGAACAACTATGGGGTCTTTGGTCTGTTTCCACCAGGAGAGAGTCACTGTTGTAATATCCAGACTATACAGCTCTAGACTGGATTATATATATATAAAATGTATTAGCCTGGGTTGTCAACAGAACAGATAGAATGAATATATACCATATATGTGGTTATATATACATACATAATATGGTATATATATTAGGGTATATATTTCTTTTAGAGAACCTAGACTAATACAGGCTAATTTAATGCCACTCACTCCTTCCATCTTTATACACCAAATACTAAATCCGTGTTAATGCCGCAAGCACTTCACTGGACAGATAGACATGAGTGACAGAGGATAGAGGAGTTCCCATCCACAGATAGTAGCAGATACTGATCTCAGATCATGACCCAAGACAGAAGTAATAGAACCAAGAGAGAGAAGCATCTTGAGTAGAGAAAGATGAGGGGCAGAATGCTCAGATTTGAAACCACGCCCAGCATCTTTGTCCTTTGTCAAGCCATGGGAGACAGGAAAAGATAGGAAGGGATGAAGATGCCCCAACCAGGACCAAGTCAAACTAAGTGTAATTCACACCTCACATCCAGCTGATGCATCACTTCATTAGAACACAAAAATACACCATCAAACAGACAATCAAATTTCATGTAAAATAAGCTTCGGCATTAAAACGGTTGCTGGTGTTTTATGTGTGTGACTCGGCAGGCAGACATATTTCTTACTACTATAGCAAGACTGATTTGTGTGAAGGCTCCCTTCACCAAATCACTCCGAAGGTTGGGAGATAAAATGTCGCTTAGGATAATGTAATTGGCCTTAAGGTACAGGAGTTGAATTATTTTCTGTGATTTATAATCTGGAAATTAAAGACTCACTCATTTTCTAATTTAATTCCATCTTCAATGGAAAAATGTTCACTCTGATCTAAATTGGCGAGTAATGCTGCTAATTCAAATGCAGATGTAATTTCGATTCTGGTAGCAGTTTGCATTGATTGACGGGTCTCCAAAGAATCGTTATGATCCTTGTCTCCCAATCTCACAAATTCCCCGGCAGTTGTGATAATAACTTCAGCTAAGGAGAAGGGGGAAAATCATCATTGCCCTATAGGTTTGGGTGCTCCTTTACAGGATGTGAATTGTGCTCTTTCGAGTCTGTGGCCTTTCTCACCAGGTTTGCAAGTGGTACCATGTAAGTGGAGCTGTTCACTGGTTCTTCCATCTGAAATATGAATGAAATGGGTCTGACATAAGCCATTCTGGCTAGCAGCTACTTTTGTATAATTTATTGATAAGTCTCTCACCACCAAGAAACAGGCTAATAATGATTAGCCATGATCACCCAGGTTCGGGCCCCCACACCCCACCAGCTGTTCCTTGCTTAGCATGTGGTAATGTGTCTTCATCTAAGCAGACCCCAAGAAGCCATGATGGAGAAATTATAGGTCACTCCCACTGTGTGAGAAATGGAGAGGTCAGAGATGGGGCTACCCATATCATTTGTTTGCCTGGCAAGCAGTTGGTGGCCGGGCCCAGCTGGAGCTCTGACTGACTGTACATATGAGCCCCCCCTGACCCAGCCAGGAAGCTCTGTGGGGTCCTTCTCAACAGAAAGCAGAAGAATTTATTTCTTTAGTCAATGGCTATTTTGGTTGGAGTCATCAATCAGACTTTGGAAACTCGCAGATTCTATCTAGTTTGGACAACCATAGAAAGATTTGGGGGGATGAAAGACATGGATGAAGAGCAGGGTTTGTGATGGAGAGAGGCTGACCACTCCCCCAAATACCTGCTCTCACCTTTGAGGAACACTTTCTTTCCATCAGGTTTCACAGCAGAACTGATTGAGTCTTAGCCTCTTTCAAGCTTCAGAGGTATGGGGGCCACGGCTGGATGATTTTAAGGAAGAGGAGAAGAGGCAACTCACAGCCAGGATGAGGGAGCAATTAGGAAGAATAATACTAAAAACTTGTTAGAAATATCTACTGGTGGTTTGTAGTGTTTTGAAAGTTCTTGGAGTATTTAAGCCCTTAGCAAAACCTGCTCACCCTTAAAACCGTGTCCTTTCTCTCCTCTTATGTGGCATGGCATTGGACTGTCTTCTTTGGTGTTGTCTGTGGACTATGATTGAGTTTTGACTGGAAAACCATGTTTATGCCAGTGGTTCTCAACCTTCCTTAACGTTTTGGCCCTTTAATGCAGTTTTTCATGTTGTGGTGATCCCCAAGCAAAAAATTATTTTTGTTGCTACTTCATAACTAATTTATTGTTTTTATGGATTGTAATGTAAATATCTATGTTTTCTGATGGTCTTAGATAACCCTGTGAAATTTCCAACGGTCTTAGGCAACCCTGTGAAAGGGTCATTTGACCCCAAAGGGGTCACGCCCCCAGATGGAGAACTACTGGTCTATGCTTTATTTCCAGGTTGGATGCATCAAAACCTCCTCTACAAGATCCCGTTCCTCCCCTGACCCATCTATCTGATAAAGAGAAAAACTTCCCCCTGCCTTCAAACACCCCATGAAACTTCAACTGAACTAGAAAATATTCTCACTGGATTAAACCACTGAGATTTAGGGTTTTGACCTAACATCGCCCCAGCACAAACTGCACTAAGCACACAGATACGGGTTTGTTAGACTCCAGTCAGCTCTTTGTGTGTCTTAAGTTACAACAACCCTCCAGTCTGGGTTGTCATATCGTTAACCCCCTCCCAGGACTCAGGTCACTTGCTTGTCTGGCATTATGGTCTCAGACTCAAGTTGTCTTGGAAGATTTAGCAGAACATGGAAGAGATGGATGCCCATCTCCCCTCCAACTCACGACGGAATAAGGGTCAAGTTCAAGGTCGCCTGGTTGGCTAATCAGCATCAAAGATGGCAAGGAACCAAGCCAGTTCTACACCCCTTCTGGCATTGTCATTAGCCTGGATCCTAGCTCAGAGACACACAGACCTGGTATCTCCTCCAAGAAGCCTGGTTCCTTCCTCTTCGTTGGCCTTTCTGGTGGCACCACTCAGCTGGAGCCTTACCAGCTCCTTTCTCCCTGAGCTCTGAACCCTGAGTGTGGAGATTCAATCAGCAGAGAGTTCTTGGAGACAAAGTCAAGAACACGATGACAAATCCTCTTCCTGACCACCTCTCTCTCACCTTGGAGCCTGACCCTTTCTTTGTTGGTGAACCCGCTTGGTCAGGACCAACCTCCCTCTGGAGACCATCCCAGAAGACAGATGCCCACAAAAGATGGAACGAGGCGGGGCTGCCCACGGAAATGAGAACATAAAAGTTTTCTAGTTTACTTATTAGCACAATATGTAATTGGATTGAAGGAGCAGGTTTCAAAAATTTGTCTTACCTTAATGACTCTAATTTTTTAAAGATTGAAAATGAATCTGACTAGAAAATACCATTAAACTACCAAGTTGCTTAAAATTTAAAGGGTAATTCACATATAATGCTTTTATTTAATAGCCCAATTTACAAAACGTCTAAAATTAATGCAGATCTTTTCAGGACAAAATCAGCCGTAACTGCACCAACTAATTTTTGCTCATTTGAACTGAATTATTAATAAGAGAGAAATATACCATATGTTCCCCAAAGAGCTGGCTACATTTATTTGAAATAAAAGCAGTGTGTTTGGTGGAATAGAAGAGGTTTTAAATGCTTCCAGAGAAATGGGTTACTTATATACAGATTTAATAGAGTATAAATCAAGCGACGTAATTAAGAGCACAGCTGCTTCGGATCCCAAAGCTGGCAGCTCTGGCTCCTGACATTCCTCCGTCACCTGCCAGCTTGCCACCAGCAATCACTTGCTCTCGTGGAATAATTCCGGCTCATCCATGAGTCTGCAATCTGCACTGCAGCGAAAAGGAATTTTACAGCAGGTTGAGAGTAACCTTAGTCACATCTATTGGCTTCGTCTACTTCTTGTAAAAACAAAGCCATATTAAAGGCCTACTGTGTGCCAGGAAGTGAGCTAGTCTGTGGACAACATGATCCGGGCTCTTGGCTCTCTTTTCATCCTTTTATCTTTTTCTTCTTCTTTCCCCCCCTCCATCCCTTCCTCTTGCCCTCTCCCTTTCCACCTAACCCTTCCTCTTTCCCTTACTTTCTTTCCTTCTTTGCTCCTTTCAATTATTTAAGTTACTCTTCAAGATCTATGTGACTGGCCCTGGTTTGCGTTGTATGGATGGAGCAGCGGCCCTCTGTGTTTTGAGCAGAGACGCCTGGCCAAGCAGGCTTTGGGCCTAGTGGAAACTTAGAATAATCTAGTTTCTGCCTCCTTTTACTTTGGGGGACTGATAGTTTTCACAATGAGAATATCTCAAGCAAACTGTCCAGCAGGGCTCAGAACAAGCACTCAAAAGCAGCATAGAGGGAGTGGGCACGTTTTCTAACCTTCAAGGGTCCTCAGAGTTCAGACAATGTAGACAAACTTTTTTCTTTGTCGTGGGTCAGAACTCTTGAATTTAACTTTGGAGACTGTGAAGGCTGTGGGCTTTTCACTCTATCCAGGTGTGGTCAGTATTCCAGCAGCTCTGAAAACTCTAGTTGGCACCATTGGATCCCAGGGGTTCTGAATGGGTTTCTGGCCATTGTTGTTGTTGCTGCTGCTGTGTTTATTAGGTATAAATGTATTTCTAAAAATTTATTTTTAGTGTTTGGGGTCACATACAAAGATCAAAAGACAACTTTGTGGCATTGATTCTTTCCTTCACCTCTATGTGGGTTCATAGGACCTTCTTCAGGTGTCCAGACTTTCCAGGCAAGCTCACTGGGCTCTCTTGCCAGCCCTGAATGGAGACTCCCATGCCTCTGTTCTTCAGAGCAGTACAGGCGAGCCTTTTTGCACTGTGGATCTCCCATTAATGTTCTGTTTCTACCAATGCCTTTGTGTCTTTTACGACCCTGGGGGTTTCCTCTAAAGTCCTAAAGGACACGCCCCACACCAAGTTGGTTGGCTATACCGTTTTGGGACCCATTACCACGGCCAACTCCATAGGTGGCACTCAGTCTCCATAGGCAGAAAGAACAAACAGGTGAATGGAGGAACACGATGATTTCTGAATGGCTGGCTTCACGCCTTTGCTGACTTTGGAGATAACTTTGCCGAGAGGGTGTAGTTCATGAGGATGTGTTTTTCTCCTGCCAGGCCCGTGGGAAAAGAGTATGTTGGGCTCCATGGAAATTGTGTGGGTGGGGTGGGGGGTGGGTGTGGGAGTGCGCAGAGCACACATGTTTCAACATTAAGAGCAGCCAATCAGAATCCTTCCAAACATGTGCATGCTAATTTGTCCATAGGAGTGAGGCTCTTGTTTTAATGGAAGCAGTGGTTCCACTGGTGGCTTTCAGATGGGAATTGCTGCTCTCTATATAGTGGGTAAGGGACACTTCCATTAAGAGCACTTCTTGGATTTCCGTGACAGCGGCTTTGGTTTCTTGCCACCTCGTGAGTAGGGACTACTGTTTGGGGGCATGCAGAGACATGACAACCTGATCGACTCAGCTGCCAGAGAGGGCTCCTCAGAGGTGTGGGGAATTAAAGATTTTCATTGAAGAGAATCCCAGGCTTCTCTCTGGGCCCCATTTAGATCCTGTGGCAAGTGGTCTCCCCCAGGGCTAGAGATCCTGTATCATCTCTTGCATTGGAATGCCAGCTTAGGAGAATTTTCAGTTGTACTGGGCAGATGCTGCTTCCTCACAACGTGGCAGAGGCCATAGTAGAAGGGCTGCCTTCTCTTTGCCACCTCAGCTCTGGGGCATGACATCTGACTCTGCAGAGGCTAAGCTGGTCACCAGGACATGATCCTTATGGGTAGCTCAGATGTGCCAGCAAGCTGTTTGTTAACATGTAGTGATCACTACAGTTGATGTCCACGGAAGGTTAAGGATGCAAAAGGGAAGAAACAGCCAAACCCAGCGGCACAAACCTTCAATCACAGGTACTTGGGAGACCAAGGTAGGAGGATTGCAAGTTCAAGGCCAACCTTGGCAATTTATAGAGATCCTGTCTCAAAATGAAAGTTGAAGGGCTGAGGATGTTGCTCAGACGTAGAGTACTCGTCTAACATGAACAAAGTTCTGTGTTCAATTCCCAGTATTATAAAACAAAACAAAACACAATAAACAGAAACACAGGTAGGGGCCATTGCTTGGTAGTAAATAGAACTTTGGCATAGGATGGGTTCTAGACACCATAGTAGTCTGAGGGAATCTCCCATTTCACACGCCATTCCTACTTCAAGGCCAGGTTTGGATGGGCACCAAGGCCTTTCCTGAGGCTTTGGCATCAGTCAATATCTTTCATTACAAAGAGGGCAGAGGGCTGACCTTACCCCAACTATGAGCACACAAGCTTCCTCCCTTCCTAAGGCTCCAAGGAAGCTGACACACATCCTAGGATCCAGCTGTCTTTTGTTTACACAATGGCAACCTTTATGGAGTGTGTGTCTGAAAAGGTTCAGAGTGTGCACTGAGGGGCAGGGTGTTCTCCATGTCCCTCCTAGAAAGCCCTGTGTCTCTGCCTTGTGCCAGATTCAGATCTTGGTTTGCCTTTGTCCCTTGCCCATGCAACACATACCCAAGCCTGTGACATACCACAGTATCTTACTCATGCCACAGGGTAAGTAGCGGTACATACCATGGTTGTCCTTTGTACCCCTCTTCAGTGTTCCTAGGTCACCTAGCACTGTTCTTCCACTCTCTACTCCACGCTCCCTCTGGAAGCCCCGATGTCTCCTATCAGGGCCTATAGGACTGAGGGCCTCGATCTTAGACACGATCCTCACAGCCCCAGGGAGTTTAGCCAGTAGCTACTTCCACTGGAAACTCCATGTCAGCAATCTGGGAAGTGTGTTAGATGCCTTTCCTGCTTCCCTCTGCTACTAGAAAGCTGCTGGTGTTTCTCTCTGCTTTATGGGGTTCACTGGAAGCCTCATTGCTCTGCTCTGTACCCAACAGGGCAGAAAGAACATGGTGTAGAGTGAACGGGTTACCTGGAG
Organism: Chionomys nivalis; assembly: GCF_950005125.1. Classification (NCBI taxonomy): domain Eukaryota; kingdom Metazoa; phylum Chordata; class Mammalia; order Rodentia; family Cricetidae; genus Chionomys; species Chionomys nivalis. The sequence goes on along the minus strand of NC_080093.1, from coordinate 65,153,928 downwards.
TGTGTGTTTGGAGGGGTGGGGTGGGAAGTGTGTGTGTGTGTGTGTGTGTGTGTGTGTGTAAGAGAGAAAGAGAGAGAGAGAGAGAGAGAGAGAGAGAGAGAGAGAGAGAGAGAGAGAGAGAATCCCACTCAGAGACAAGCAGCTACAGTGCCACCTAAAGGCCAGCTTCCATACGTTTCTGTGTTCTCTGCCACCTGCCCTCCAAGACCCAAAGCCTTCAGCTGACCTGGACAATGGGGAGGGGTGTGCCGTTAGCCACCCTGGAAACTCCGGCACCTCAGCAGAGTGTTTAAAACTCTAGACAGAGCCATGGTTTAAATAGTTAATGATCGTTTAACTACCCAAAGGAGAAGAGGAAGCCGTGGGTTCCAAAGGCAACCTCTCCTTTGACCCATGAACTTTGATCCCACCCCAAAAGGTCAGCCAGCAGCCCTCATCCTGCAGCTCACTTGGTGCTTCATGCTTAATAACCCAATTAATGTCTCCTTTTATAGCCTTATGGTTTAAGGGTCTGTAGAGGAAGAGGGTGGAATGCCCGGGCTGCAGCCTGTGGTTATTGCCCTGTGGTTCTAATGCACGAATTAAATATCTGTCTCTTCTAAAAGTCAGTGTGTGATTTATTGGAGAATTGGTGCAAACAGCCCTTGGGGGGTTGTGCGCCAAATCTGGTTTAAAAGAGTGGCTGCTGGCTATGAGTTTTTGATTTCCTCTATCCTATTAAATGTCATTAGCCCCTTTTCATGTAAAATAAATGTTTGAATCCAGCTCATGAAGGGCGTATTTATTCAGCTCCTTCCCTTTGCTGCATGCCGGCATTATTTCTCTGTTGATTCTCCGCTCTGGGAGGAGAGAAACTAAACTCTTCCCTTGGAGGCACATAGCTGGGATCCAGACAATGTGGAGGTCCCCACACTCACTCCCCGGACCCCTTGCTCAGAAGCTGTAGGTCATGAATTCTGCTCCTAGTAATTCATCTGTAACTCCAGGATAGGAAGGACGCTGGTGTTATTTTATTTGTGATTTGCTGTTATTTATTTGGGGAAGTGGCCTTTTCCTGGAAGGAGGCCAGTATGCAGAAAAACATAAAAGAGGGGGGTGCCATCCATCCGACAAGCTGGCAGGGAGAAAGCCACTGTCACCAGGAGGCATGCCTGTCATCATAAATCAGACCCTTATTAAAACATGCCATCTAAATCTGCAGTGTGAGAGCTTGGATTTTAACTTCTTGTTGGCTGCCTAACCCTCTCCTGACCTTTTAATGTTGAGAAGAAACCCCAGAAGCCCATTAATTCCAGAAGCTATCGTGGGCATGGGGGTACAGACCCACATATAACACATGCAATAGAGAGAGTTTGCAAAAATGATGCCTACCATGCCAGTGATTGCTCTGTGGGTAGCGAGGTCCCTCCATCTTGGAATATTCAAGTGGATTCCACTAGGAGGAAATTGGATGTATCTGAGACATCAGTTCATGTAAGGGAACTGGTATTGGGTGAGACAAAGTTCCCAGTCTTTCTATGTCTAAGAGCCTAGGACCTAAACGGTGTTCCTTTGCACAGTGAAGAATCTTCTGTGAGTAGGCTTTCCCCCAAAGGCTGAAAAGTTGGAATGGCTGAGTATGCTTCTCCTACTTCTACAACTATCAGTGCCTCAAACCATCACACAGGCTTGCTTTACAGAATCTGCCAGGATGCAACTGCGACACTGGCCCACCTCCTTGGCTCACTAACTACCCTCTCTCCTCCCCCCTCTTCCTCCCACCCCTTTCCCGCCTTTCTGCTCCCTTCTTTTAAAGTCACAGTGCTTGTAAGTGCAGAGCAGGACCAGAAGGAAACCAGTGCTTGTCCTGTCGGATGAGCAGTTTAGCCTGTGGGGGAAACTGTTGTTTATAGTGCGTGCTTGGCAAATGCGGGGAAGCTGTTGTATACGGTGGGTGCTTGGCGAATGCAGGGCAAATAAAGGGGCCATGGTGTGTGCACAGAGAGCAATGCAGTCAAGGTGGTTTAGGGTGATGGGTCCTGAGTCAGGCCCTTAAATGTCTTTGCTTTCATACAGACCGAAAGAAGCTTCTCAAGCTACATGGGGTCCAAGGGCAGTGGTCTGAAGTGGCCTCACATGTGTGGGTGTGGTTAGGAAAGAGAAGAAGCTGCTGAGGGCAGGGGGTACCAGCTCCTGCACAGCCCACCAGCATAACTGCAGTAGTGGGTTTTCTCACTGTTGTGACAAAGCAGCAGGAAGGACGGCAGGAGGGAGAGAGGGAAGGAAGAAGGGAAGGAGAGAAGGAAGGCATACACTATTGTGGTGGGGAAAGGGAAGGGACATGAGGGCTGCACGTCACCCTAAATCCACAGTCTGGAAGCAGAGAGCCATGAATGGTGGTACTCAGCCCCTTTCTCTGAGTTGTTCTGGCAATTAGGGTGGGTCCTCCCACCTCAGTGAACCGAATCTAGAACTCTCTCATAGCATGCCTTCAGGCTCACACCTAACGGTTCTTAGATCCTGTGAAGCTGACAGTCCATATGCACCATCTTAGCGACCTTGCCTAGGTCATTTCACCACCTCGTACCTCGGCCTCCTCCCTGTAGTATCTATGCCACTAAGCTCTTCAGAGGAAGGACCTGCGGGCCAAGTGAGGCCGGACACCCTCAGCGGCCATCCACTGGGAGGAGCTCATTCTGGCCTTCGGGTGGATATGGGCAGATGGGCAGATGGGCACTCATAACCTCAAATCAAGGAAGGTGTGTGTGGTGGTGTGCTGACCACAGAGCTGCTGGACCTGGGGTGTCCTGTCAGTCCCATCTCGCCTGCTGAGACCTAGGAGGCATCCTACCCTGCATTGTAAGAAGCTATCCATCATGCCTCAGGAGACCCAGTGGATGGATGGTCTCCAGGAAGAGCCCATGGAGATTGTCCTATACCTGAGGCTGGGGAAGGCAGCAGCAGCTGTGGCTGAGCCAGTGTTCATATTTGTCTTTAAGACTACAGCTATTTGTGCAGGTGGGACATTAAAGAAAGATAGTAATGATATCACAAAAGAAAAATCTGCAGGGATTTCTAATAAACAGAGATATGGAGATGGACATAAAGATTAGACAGACAGATAGATGGATGGATGGATGGATGGATGGATGGATGGACGGACAGACGGATGGATGGACGGACGGACGGACAGACAGACAGACAGACAGACAGACAGACAGATAGATAGAGGAAGGGTGACTGTCTACTAAGACAAAGCTTCTTGCTCCAGAGAGAAAGTGGCTGGTATTCAGTTAGCTGACCAGACAAACCTTCCCAAGCATGGTCATGTCCCAGAGGCTCAGGATACACTGATAAGCAAAGCCCTGGTCCCTGTACTTGTAAAGCTCAAGGAATAGGTAGGCAGAGGAGCACATAGCCAACCAAGGCCTGGATTTTAAAAAGTGTCTCCAGTCCTAGTGGTACCCACCTGTACTTCCAGACTCGGTGGTTAACATGGGAGGATTTAAAATTCAAGGCCCACCTAGGCTGCATAGTGAGACCGTGTCTCAGTAAACAAAGTGTGTGTGTGTGTGTGTGTGTGCGCGCATGCGCGCATACGTGTGATGGCTCACAACTGCCTGCAACTCTGCAGATCTGACACCCTCTCCAATTCTCATGCACATATCCACACCTAGACAAAAGCATGCACACACATTTAAAAATTAAATAAAAAACCTTAAGACAAAACAACAACAAAAGAGACAGAAGACAAATTGAAAGAATGAATAAAAGAAAGGGAAAGAAAAAAATGTCCAGAAGGGAAGACATTGTGGGGCTTCCTGGATCTTTCCTAGGGGAGAGGAGACAGGCAGGGATTCTAGAAGCCAGGATGTGAAGGTAAGATTGTGTAGGGAATGTAGGAATGTGATGAGGTGGCCACGACAAGGGGGCAGAGGGAGGGTATGACTTAACACTCACAGAAGTCTTAGGTGACATCTCCACTACTATTTTAAAGTGACCCAAACTGAGAAATAGGAAAACCAGCTATGGGAACCCAGGTCCCATAAATTCCATCCCATGTTTCTTTTCTCCCATTTGAGTTCTTAGAAGGGCAGGAGCATTTGGCACAGAGGCAGAGACATGCTTGTCTTGTGGTCTGAGGAGTCACAGCTTTCAGCTTATTCTTCCACGTGCAGATCAAGGCCTGGTTGCGCTAGGGGACCTGTGAGATGACCGCCATGGCTCTAGCCTTCTCTGGGCACCGTCTGTCCTCAGAGCTCTAAGATGGTGGCCTCAGAAGCCCAGGACATGGCTGTGATGTTCTTATTTATTTTTATTAAATTCTTTCATTTATTTTATATACCAACCACAGTCCCCCCCCCCTTCTCTTCCAGTTCCCTCCCCCCACCTCCATCTAACCTCTCCCCAGTCCCTACTCCTCCTCAGTTCCAAAAGGGGAAAGTCTCCATTGGCAGTCAACAAAGCATGGCATATCAACTTGAGGTAGGATCAAGCTCCTCCCCCTGCATCAAGGGTAGATAGACAAGGCATCCCAGCATGGGGAATAGATTCCATGATCCAGCGACAGGTCCTGGTCCCATTGCTAGGGGTTCCACAAACAGACCAAGCTACACCGCTCTCTCTCTCTCTCTCTCTCTCTCTCTCTCTCTCTCTCTCTCTCTCACACACACACACACACACACACACCACACACTGGACCTAGGTCAGTCCCATGCAGGCACCCTATTGGGGACCTCACAAACTCTGGCTTTGAAGTTTTTGCTTTGAGTCTGTGAGTATGACTTGCAGAGCTGGTATAACTGGAGGCCCTTGAAGGAGAAAAAGCCATGGCCCGCTTGAGTTTGACCCTGACAATAACAGGAAGTTGTTGTGAGCCATTAACAGGTGTCACTTTCTACTTGCCAAGACTAAAATTCAAATGTTTCAGGCATGCGAATTGAAAATTGTATTTATTTCTACTGTCTTGAAGAGAATAACAACCAGCTGGGGGGCGGGGGGGTTATAATGACACCGAGGGAGAGAGTGCCTCCCCAAGGGGGCGTCCCAGCCAGCCACTCATGCACCCCCGCAAATGCAGCTCAAGTCTGGATTGGATATAGCCCTGTACCAGCAGAGTACAAGGAAGGATGAAGGTATAGAGATCAGAATGGAGCCAGGTCCGCTGCAGAGAGCACTGGGGCCCTCTGCAGTTAAGAAAGAAAGAAAGGAAAGAGCTGAGAAATGACAAAGAAAGGAAGATGGGAGGAAAGGAGTGGAGGGGAAGGAGAAGGGGAAGGATGGAGGGAGGGAGAGAAAAAGAGAGAGAGAGAGAGAATCACACACCAGTCTAACAAGGGACCGCACCCCAGCAGCAGGTTGGTCACACTGAGACAGGTGGTGATTTTTTTTTTTTTGTACCAGGGCAGACAGAGTAACAGCCCAGTCATCAGAACCCCCTCTGAGCACCAGACATCAGAGACAGCACCCAGGCTCCCTTGTATATCCTGGGTTTTGCTGTACCCGCGTCACCACATTAATACTATTTAAATCTAGGGTTTTGAATTGAGCCTTATTAAATGCCTCCTTGACCACATGATACTTGGACTGGGCCATGGGGAAGGGGGATGAGCAGATAAATGACTATTGTGTTTCCCACATTACGGCCAGGTTTGCGGAGGACGATCATTACGGAGCTCACAGTGTTTGGAAATATTGCCTAAATCTCCTCTCCACGTGCTGTGTGCAATGGAAAACAATGAGACAAAAGACCCTTTTGGTAAGCGGCCTGGGATTCAGATTGCCTGATGAATGGCCTTTCTCTTAGACTCAATGCATTTGTGAGAAGTAAATTATATGTCATTTCAAATTTAAAAAGGACTGCCTCACCATGTTTATTGGGATAAATTAAATCTTCTAAGGAGGGTAAACAGAAGGCCCTGATAATTATTTGCTTCTGTATAATTTAGGCTGAAAAGGATGCCGCCAAGAGGAAGATGGGACAGTGCCACCCCCCTCATCACATTGTGCCACCACAGAGAAGGCTCAATGGGGAGATTTCATTTGATACTCATCTACATGCATCCTACCCAGGCTGGGTGGGCGACTCTACTCTCCAAGGCTGTTTTCAAACTATGCTTTTGAGTTGCAAATTTCAGTCAAAAATTCCTCTTGGATTTACTATGTCAGGGTTTCCCTTTTATTGTTTAAATGGGGGTTTCCTGGCAGATAGAATACCTATTCTCTGATCAGATGGACTTCCTGCTTTTAGCGATACCAGGATGTATTCTCTCTTCAGTACTACCTCCAGCATTGTCCATCTGTATCTGCCTGCATCCATCTACCATCCATCCATCCATCCATCCATCCATCCATCCATCCATCCATCCATCTCCCCTCCTACCCTTTTATCTATCTATATTCGCCCCCCATCCCCATCCATAAACCATCCATCCATTCATGTATCTGTCCATCTGCTCAGCACCGACAGCTACCCCTTGAGAGCTCCTTTTGCTCCCTGGCTCCCTGGAAGGGAGAGCACCACCTCAGCAAAGCGTCTCAGATGCCTTAAAGTGGGGAGAAAGCTAGACTCCCTGAGAACTGAAGTTTGCTTTGGGAGGGGGGTCTTTCAGTGTGGTAGAAATGGGAGGCTGGGCTGGGATCAGACAAGAATTGGGCTATAGCCATCTGGCCTTGGTGGAACCAGTGAGGTGAGGATTTTTGAGATAGGGACTTGAAGTACCTTAGGGTACAAATTCTCCGAATAGTATGACCCTGGCACATTCTTTTTAACAACCAAGGTACTTACCTGAGCAAAGGTAAAACCAAATCAGGTTGATGAAGACTCTGGGGGGCACAGGTCAGATTCACGGGTGTACGTGGGTTTGCTTCTCATTATCCTTACTGAGTGTGGAGTAGATTGATTTTATTCACTCTATGGGGCAGCTGGCATGCCAAGGTAGCAATGCCCCGTGTCAGTACTTACACAGTGGTAGAGGGTTGGGGGTTAGGAAGGCCATTGCAGAGGTAAGTGTATAGGACCAACCACAAACTAGCGGGGCACCGGGCCTCTTCAGGGAGGTCCACGGAGGCTTCCTAGAGGAGGCTGCACCTGAGCAGATGTCTCAAGACCACTAGATATGAACTAGAGCTGGCACATAGAAAGCTCAGGGGGAGTACAGCAGAGTAAGACCTTGTGAGTCTGGCTGTGTAGAATCAGTTAGCTGGAATTGAACCTGACTGTCTTGTCTGTGGGTCTTTAGCATACATTCCTGTCAACCGTCCATGGTAACCTGGGTTGTTATACTAGTCCACTTCACTTCTGTGTCCAGAACATGGCCGTGCATTGGAGCAGGAGGTAGAAAGTAGGAGAGATCGAGGGAATTGATGATCGCCACACTCCACAACCTGCAGCATTAGCATCCCAGCCCAGGGACAACTCCCTGGTGTCTGGTGCAGATGTCATCTATAGTGAGAGGGGCCAGCGGGTGTCTAGGCTCGGGTTTCACTGGCCAGCCCTGATAACATCTGACTCCTGGGTCCCAGGCCAGTGACCTCTTAGGCTCCGTGGTGCCTGGCAGTCTGCAGGGAAAGTTGTGCCTCCCGAACTGACCAGTATCCTTGGCTGATTCTCGGTGATAGAGACTCAGCCCAGCTTCCTGCCCCTCCCAGTCTACTGTCTTCTTCGTCCAAGCCTCCTGTAGCATTCTGTCCTGCGGCTCTGCCTGACTCAACCCTGAAGAAAAGCCCAGGATAGATTTTCCACTCTACATCCCTTAGCCCGAAAGCACTAACCTAGAAAACCCCCACATTACAGTTTTCAGCCCCCCATGTTTATCCTTAATCAAAGCCTGTTAGTAAATGGTGAAAGTGGGTTGTGACCCCATATGTGGAGTAGTTTAGCTGTAGGAGCTAATAACTTCATTCTCTGTGAACAGCAATGGTCTTATTTAAAAGTGGAGGGGAAGAACTTGAGGTTAGGTCCCTTCTCAAGGACATGGCCAGGAGGTGAGGACATCACCGAGAGGCCTTGGTGTGAGATTGGGATGACTGGGTAGGGACGGACGGCCTCTGATTTCTGTGCACCCTGAAAAGATTGCCCCCTTTCTCATTCAGCCTGAGGACCCTCTTCTATGGACCACACCGTTGCCTGGATCTTCTGGAGGTCAAGACAGAGCACTCATGTCACACAGGAGCCACCTAGATCAGGAACACGACCAAGTTAGACAGAGCAGGGTTTCTCCCCCTTCCCCTCCCTTTTCTTTTCCTCCCTTTCCCTCCCCTCCTGTACTGGCTAGTTTTATGTTAGCTTCATACAATTGAGAAAATGCCTCTAAAGATCAGGCTGTGGGCAAGCCTGTAGGACGTTTCTGTAATTAGTGACTGATGAGGAAGAGCCCAGCCCGTTGTGGATGGTACCAGTCCTGAACTGGTGGTCCTGGGTTCTATATATAAAAAAAAGTAGACTGAGAAAGCCATGGGGTGCAAGCAGGGAAGCAGCACCCTTCCATGGCTTCTGCATCAGCTTCTGCCTCTAAGTCCCTGCCTTGAGTTCCTGTCCTGACTTCCTTTGATGGTGAATAGTAACAGGGAAGTGTAAGCCAAACAAACCCAGCTTGCTTTTCGGTCATAGGGTTTCATGGCAGCAATAGAAACCCTAACTAAGACACCTCCCGTGCTCTCTCTTCTCTCCCCTCCTTTCACTCACCCCACTCTCCCTTTCTTTTCAAGAAGTTGACACAGAGTCTTGATTTGAAGCATGAGCTAACGCTTGAACTCAAGATTCTCATGTTTCTTTCAAATACTGGGCCTTCAAGGAAGCCACAGTGCCCAGCTGCAGATGTCTTTCCTTCTCTCTCAGAGTGGGCACCTTGCCCCTGTTCCCTTCAACTCCCTCTTTCTCCTTGTTAGCTGCCCTCTATCCCTTGTCTCACTGGGTAGTCTCTCACACTTGTCCGCGTGTGCCTGTCTGTGACATTGAGATCTCTGCTTCGTCACTCTATCTGTGCCTGTTGGACACATCCACCCCTCTCTCGCTCTCATCTTTTTTTTTCTTGTGCACTCCCACAGAGCCCATTTCTTTTGCCTGCAAGGATGTTCCCGGCCCCGGGGGCTGTTTCTACCTCATGCCCCTCACCCCTTGAACACACTGGCTCTCAAAATCTGGACCCCAGTGTTAGCACCATCTGAATACTTGTTGAAACTGCAGATTTGGGGTGCTTTCCAAGTACCATCAGATCAGGAGACTCAAGTTGGGCAGTACTCTCTGTGAGATCCCTCAGAGGGGCTGTACTGATCAGGGGGAGCCATAGCTTTCCTAATCTTGCATAAGCAAGTGGGACCCCCATGTCTCTTTAGCCTAGACCCTGATCAAGTGCCAGAGATCCTGGGGAAGCTATGTGTTGTCTCAGAATGATGAGGGTGGTTCACAGAGAAGCCTGCTCAGCTGCTGGGAAAGGCCAGTGGACCAATGTTTTTAATACTGAGAGTCCTGGGCCTTGGGAGGGTTAAGTTATCCAGAGAGAGGGCTGGGAACACAGCTTCTAATCCAGAGGGACTCAGCAGGGAAAAGGACCCCTTGCAAATAGGGACCATGCACAAGACTTAAAAAAAAAATGCAGCTGTAGGCTCTGGGAACCTTTCTCTCTGACAGGGGCGGGGCATCCTCTCTTCAGCACTCTAAGACCCTCACCAGGCTCTAACTACCACCAGTCAAGCCCATTAACAAACTCTGAGGGTCAAGCCTGTGCTCTGTCTCCCAGGCCCCGCAGGTCATCTCAAAAGGCAAAGGCTGCCGGGAGTAAAGGCTTGTTTGGGCCACCTTGGGAAAGCTGCTTTCCGACAGACCTGAGCTGCAGGACTGCAGGATTAGGCATGGGTCATAGCCAGGGTCACGGGACAAAGATCAAATGTCAGCACTTGGAGCCAGGGCTGGTCCTGTGACACAGGGATGTCACTTCCCTAAGTGGCTCATCTTCCAGTCTGAGTCAAATCGAGGGAGGGGTGCTGTCCAGGGACAGTCAAGGCAGGTCAGGAGGCCAGCCCTGGTTGGTAGGATAGCCTGGTGTCACTTTTGCTCCAGGAGCTTCTGTCACTTTGCCCAGAAGATGCAGACCCCAGGACACAGGAGTTCAGAGCTCTGGAAGAAAAGTATCATGAGGGAGTCTGGTTCTACCACAGTGTGTGGTGGACAGTTCCCACAAGGTCCAACCTACCCTTCAACCTTGATTCCTGCATGAGAGAGGAGAGACTGTGTAATTTTAAAATTGGTTTGAAATTAATTTTGTTTCCTAATAGATTTGAGTCTGAGTGTGCTTTTGTGCGTGGGTGTCTTCCTCTGTCACGTTCCACTTTATCTTTTGAGACAGCATCTGTCACTGAGTTCGACTCTCATCCTAGCTAGACTGGCTGGCCAGTGAGCTCTGTGGATTTTCCCATGTCCGGTCCCTGCCCTGCACAGGGAGCTAGCTGCCACAACTCTCGCCTTACATACAGGTGCTGAGGATTCAGTTGCGGGTCCTCATGGGGACTTGGTATCTTACTGACTGACCCATCTTCCTAACCCGAAGTAGTCACTTTAAAATAAACAGTTTGGTGGCACTTGGTACAGCAGAATATTCTGCAACCATCCTTCCTACCTGGTTCCAAAACACGCGTGACACACTCTAGTAAACTTCCCCCATTACTCCTTTCCCTGTCTTTCCCAGGCCCTTCCTAGTCTCCAGTCTGCCTTCTCTTTTTCTGGATTCCTTTATTCTAGATACAGAGAGTCATAAGGTTTATATTCGGTTTCATTCCTTTTGCACAATGTCATCGAGGTTTGTCCAGGCTGCACCATGTGTCAGGACATTAGTCCTTTTTATGGCCAAATAGCCACAGTTTGTTCATCCCTTCATCTGTGAAGGACACTGGGTGGCTTCCACCCTGGGAAATACCATTGTTTATTGTTGTTATTGTTTTGTTTGTTTGGAGGAGGTGTCTACATGCCCCTAGTGGTGTGTGTGTGTGTGTGTGTGTGTGTGTGTAACTTTGCAGAGCTGATTCTCTTCTTTACTTCTCTTAGGATTCTGGGGATCGAACCCACGCTGTCAGGCTTGCCTACACGCGTCTTACCCACCCTGCCTACCATCCATCTCACCTGCCAGCCTGGGAAATACTGTGTATCATCATGGTATCCTAGAGAAGGAAAGTTAGCATTCTTTCTCAAGGTCATCCAGGGACTTAGTGACAGAACTGAGCAAGAAAAGCCGACTTTGAAATCTGCTCTCACCTCCAGATAGGAATGAGGGCTGGTCAGGGGCCAAGCAGAGGAGGGAGTCTTTGCCTGCAGGAGTGTCTTTGCTCATCTGTGGTTTGTAGGTCACTTTCCACGTAAGAAAGTGAAACCTCTCGGGAAGGCTGTTTTCTAATTCAACACAAACGACCTCAACTGCCATGTTGTTTCTCTTTTAGAAGTCACTGTCGCTAAGTTCTCAGTTACCTGCCATACAGCTAGCTTGCTGGTCTCAAGGTTGCAATGAGATAAAGCCTGTCACATGTACGCATTTGTTTGGCCACCTGCGTAACTGTGTGAACAATTTCCATCACTTGACTAACGGTCTCCCCTCATCACCTCCGTAGCACCCCCTTTCTGTACCTGGCCACCCTCAGCAACATGACATCTGTTTCTTTTAGCTACCAGATTTACCCTTTTAAGCTGAGTAGGGCTCCCTACTTGAACATGGCCAACTGACCATCCATTGCCACGTTCGCGGACACTTGGGACCTTTGGTGTCATGGTGACCGAGAGAGACTGTTGTGACTACCCATGTGTAAGGTTTTTTTTTTTTCCTGCTCCAAAAGTAGAACGGTTGGGTCACATAACAATTGTTTCATCGTATTTCTGCTTGCAGAGGCGGCTTACTAGGGCTGGGATTCAAATGAGATCTTTTTATGGCCACTGAAATGAGTCCTGCCTATGACCTCCCAGGACAGGAAGCCTATATGCTGTTATATGTGGTGTAAGGCTCAACTACTTCCACCTGGGATATTTGGGAGCTCAGAAGGTGACCCTCAGGCATATTGGCGCTTGGGAGAAATCTTACACCCTAAAAGCTCCCATGTCAACATTTTGGGCTATTTGTTATGGACACATTGAAGAAGCATTTGGCAGCCAAAGCCTTCCTGCAAGAATTTTTTCCTTCAGCGCCCTGGGGTCCCTGCTGGTGGGCTGCCTGCTTTTTTTTTTTTTTTTTTTTTTTTTTTTTGCATGAGATAGGGCTCTTGTTAGAGTGTGGATTTCTGGGACCTGGGCTGGTTCCCATCTTACAGTCTGGCTACAAGGTAATTAAGCTTCTAGGTCCAGGTCACTGTCTGCCCATTGTCAGAACTCCACTAAGCCGAGAAACTGTGATGTGCTTTGGAGGGAAAGGGGAAATAAGCTAGGGAAATGCCCAGGCAAATGTCTGTGTGTTTGGAAACAGGGCCATTCTCTGCCAGACATTTGGGGTGGAGTCATTTGCATAGCCATCTGATAGCAGCTCCCAGCCGGGCCCAGCAGATAAAACCCATCTGGAATCTTTGAATGCACAACAAACACTCTCCTCTTTTAGTTTCTAAAGGTCATTTGCCTAAAACCCCCGCAGGATTTCACGAGGTGGGGGCACAGACACGGGACAAGGAACGGGGAAGTTTGCATGTCTCTGGGAAAGCAGAACTAAGTGGTTCAGATTAACCCTTATTGCTTTCTTATAATTTGCAAAAAGTGCAGGGGAGGAGAGGGGTGGGTCTCTGGGCCTCATTCTGGTCCTTTCCTGATTTCCCACTTGACCTCTTTGGACCTTAGTTTTCTCCTCTATGAAACAGGTGAGAAACAGGTGAGACATGGTGAAGGACAGGTTGATTCCAGGAACAGGGAAAGGAAGGACAGAGAAGGCAAGGGAAATCAGGAAGCCTTCAGTTTCACCCTCCAGGGAGCCTTCAAGCGGCAGCACCTGAGCGGGACACAGTGCACCAAGCAGTGGACTTCCTCACGTTTGTATTATCGCGATATCCTTCCTCTATTTTTAAGTCTGCAAAGCATAGCCTTAAGAGGAAGCCTAAGTGGGAATGAATGACCAGGAAACCCTCCAAATGCTGAAGATTTTCATGTTTTCTTCTGTATTCTCACTAACTATCATAGAACTAATCTCAGAACCTTTATATCCACCTTGTAATGGGAAGTCCTTTCTGGCCATGCCCCAAAGGGAAAGGCTGGAGTGTGTGGAGGCTGATCCAACCAGTCTCTGGCTCTACCAGTCCTCCTGTCCCTAATCCTGGCTCTGGCTGCCCAAGGAGGCCCTTCTGTCCTCTCTCAGAAGAGGGAAGTCCCTGATCTCTAGAAAGGGACCTTTTGTTGACTTCTCAGCCCTGAGTCAGTAAATCAGTAATGCAAAACCCATGTAACGACAGCTTGGGGGAAAGTAAGAGGGAAAGGAGGAAGAGGAGGATGGGAGAAGGGAAAAGAAGAGAGGGGTGCATGGTTCTGCCCCAAACAGGCCTCGAAGAAAGGGGTGCATGGTTCCACCCCTGCCCAACAGGTCTCGATATGTCTGTACAGGTCCCCACCTCAGCCTCAGTCTGCACTGAGTTTTCCCCAGACAGAGGTCATCTTGGCTGACCCTTGCTCTCTGTTCCAGGTAGAATCTTTGTCGCCCATCTCCCCCGCCCTCTAATCTTGCCTATGGGGCTTGCTCTTTGTGTTCATCCATGAGGCTCTTTAGGCCCAACACGTGGGCACATTTGAGCTTCTGGATACTGCTGTCCCCATCCGGCATCCAAGGTAAGGTCTCACTGACAAAACTAAAGTCTATGGCTGTCGTCTGCTTCTGGGTAGATGGGTGGTTATGGTGGTAGATATCAAGTATGGGGTCGGGAAGCCTTGGAGATCAGCAGCATGTAGGGCTAGTTTATTGACTATGGGGATCAATTAGAGAAGGGCCAGTGTATCAGGGATTCCTGAGGCTTTCGGGTGAGGGAATTGTATCCCAGGTGCCTGGCATGGATACCCCAGACCTCTTTGCTCACTCTCCTAGGCCTCGCAAGAGCAGCTGATTGCTTCAGCAGGTAGTCTTGGGCTCCGATGCATAGAGTAGAGCCATTTTGGCAGGTCCCAAGTGATTGCAGGTCCTGGACACGAAGCATCCATCTGTCTGCCCTGGGAAAGGCCAATGTGATCATTTCTGTGAAGTGACATTGGGAAGGTGGGTTCCCTCGGACAGAATCAATATGTCAAACCTCATGGCTGCTCTGAAGAAAGATTTGGCCAAAACAATAACTTAAAAAAATGGACAGAGCTTGTTGCCCAGCTTGTCCAGTCTTAGAACCTTCTAGAAAATCATCACACACATCATCTATTCAGTCATATGCAATTTCTTGGGTCCCTGCCAAGTGCCAGGAATGGAGACATACTGTGAATTTTAAAACAGAACCATATCTTTATCCTCATGGAATTTATATTACGTTAACAAATGAAGATTAATAATAGTAATGATGATGATGATGGAAATAAAATGAAAAGTTAAAAACTTTTAAAGAATGAGTGATGAGTTCAGGCATTCAGGTCGTGCATTCCTTCAGGCCAGGTGTGCATTGAACTTGTTTTCTGCTAAGCACTTTCCTAGTGGATCAAGTTATAGTAGCATAAATGAGTTCTCTCCCCCACTTCCTTCCTCTTTCCTCTTTTCTTCCCTTCTCGCTTCAAACCTTCTTCCTTTCCTCCTTCTTCCCACTTCCTCTTTCTTATCTATCTATCTATCTATCTATCTATCTATCTATCTATCTATCTATCTATCTTCTATCATCTATCTATTTATCTATCATTTCTAGTTTTTTATTTATTTATTTATTAAAGATTTCTGCCTTCTCCCCGCCACCACCTCCCATTTCCCTCCCCCTCCCCCATCAAGTCCCCCTCTCTCATCATCCCTAAGAGTAATCCGGGTTCCCTGCCCTGTGGGAAGTCCAAGGACCACCCACCTCCATCCAGGTCTAGTAAGGTGAGCATCCAAACTGCCTAGGCTCCCACCAAGCCAGTACGAGCAGTAGGATCAAAAACCCATTGCCATTGTTCTTGAGTTCTCAGAGACAGGTCCCATGTGTCCTAGGCTACCTTAAACTTGCTCTGTAGCCAATCTTAAGCCCTTCACCTTCCTGCCTCTAGCTCCCAAGTGTCTGTACTACAGGTGTATGCCACCATCCCCAGATTACTGTTGTTATATTGTTGCCTTTTGCCCTTCGGAATCAGGGCTTACAGTGTGGCCAAGGTTGGTCTTGATTTTGAAGTAATTCTCTTGCCTCTGCTTCCTGAGTGCTGGGTTTACAGGTCTGGGTCACCACACCTGGCTCAAAGCCTCCACTCAGGCTCAGCAGAAGGCTTTAAGATATTAACAATGCCATTTTGATGCCGCCCTAAGAATGTAAGAAAACGCGAATGCAATTCCGAGGCAAAATGCACATTTCTTAACCTTTTTTCCTGTGCAAAGTGAAAGTTTAAAATACAAGAAATTGGTCAGTGCAAGTAGAGCAGAGGGCATTCCAGTTACGTGCCGACACCTCAGTGGAAAGAGCCTTGAGTGCGACTGGGAGATTGGGAGTCACTCAGTATTGTGCTTCTCCTGGAAAATCCTCTGGGACTCAGTTTCCCCACCTGTGAGAGTATAAGGCCAGACTCTGCAGGTTGTAGATGTACTTGACTGTCTCTTAGTGTGGCTTCCTGGAAAAACATGCCTCAAAGAGTGGGAGGACTGGGGCCTGGCCAGCCTTGACCAGTCAGCGGGAAGCAGGTAGGTGACGTGAGAGGAGAGTTTCTGGCAGATGAGTCTTGTTTTGTCTTAGTGAAGGATCGTCATGGGCATTGGAGAGGCTTAGGGCAGCTGTGTTGTGGGTGCTCTTGGTGCAACATGGCCGGGCGCTTGCCCTCTGAAACAATTTCTCCCAGTCAGACTCTCCACACTGCTGAGAGTCCTTATAAAGAAACAGCTCTGACAGTCACAAGCCATGCGAGGCCTCCCTCCTCTGGTCCCCTTCGCCTTTAAGAATTCTTATTGCAATTGGTTGTGCTCTTTGGGCACAATTAATTAAGTCAATGGCCCTCTCATAAATTTAAAAACACATCCCCCATGTCTTTAAATCTCCGAATCCCAGCTGGGAAACTGAGAGGCGTGAAATATACAGCCATCACGTCACAGCTATGGAGATGGGGTTCCTGGGGCCATAAGTCTGTGATAGATGTCTCCCAGCTATAGGCTCAGGGTGGTTATGCCCTAGAAGTGACAGGAAGCCAGACTGGAGGGGACATGGCCACTGGATTATCCTGTTGTGAGTCAAGGAACTCACACAAGGCAGTGATAAAGATAAAAATATATTACAAGGGCCAGGACTTACTAGAAAGTTCATATAATATCTCTGCCTCTATTCGTGAATTTGGAAAAAAAATGCATGATAGTGGAATTCCTCTTTTTCCTCTGAGCAAGGAGAAGGTACAAGTGTTGGACCGTAAATGCATCTCTCCTTTTGCAGGAAGCTGGACTGCTGAACTGGCTTTGGCACTAAGCCTTTACTGAGGACCTATGGAGTGCACCAGGGATATCATGAGGACCAACAGGCTGGCCACAGCCCTCAGGTGGTTAGCAGTCTAAAGGACTGCAGACATGTGGAGAGGCAGGATAAGGTGACCTCAGGATAACTTGCTGGAATCATCCCTGGGTACATACTCCTCGGATACTGGATAAAAGTCTCCAAGGACAACACTCTGAACGAATGCCGGGACGACATAGGGGTTCTTAGGTGTTCCTCGGGGCAGAGATAGATGGCAGTTGGGCTTGGAGGAAGGCAAGAGGGAGCAGGGACAATGTGGTATAGATACAAAAGGACTGGAAGACCCTCAATGAGACCCAGGTTGGAAGAGGGCAAGGCAAAGGCAGGGCTTAGCCAGTAGAGTGCCGTGCCTGGCACTGAGTCTCTCACGAAGTGGAAGACGCCATCTCTGTGAGTCAAGAAGAGGGGTAGGACTGAGTGGCTCAGGGTGGTGCAGCAGCTCTAGTGGACAGTGGGTGTCGGTTGCTGTGTTCTGAAAATTCTCCATAAATTCAATCTGAAAGGATGCTATGTGAAGCCCCTCTGTCCTTCTCAGTTGGTTTCTGTGTTCAATTCATTTTCAGTTCATTTCTTGCTCATTTATTCTTGGTTGGTATTCCCAGCTCACTGAGAATTGCATTTCAGAAAGTGCTGTTTGCACATGGCAAGTGATTTGACATAAAACCAACAAAGGAGAGTGTGTTCCTATGCCACAGGCACTGCTCTCTGGGAGACCCTAGTGGGCAGGGTTCACGTACCCTCATGGTGAGGACACACCCAGGCCCTGAACTCTCTCTAAATACCCATCGGTATCCCAGAGGCCCTGGAGGGACAGCAAAACCTCTCTTACTCTGAATCCTAAAAGAGAGGGTCAAGATTTCCATCACCTTGGGCTGAGGCGTGTAAGGGATCCCAGACTGCCGATTGGAGGTCAAAGAAAAAGACTGACCCTAGTAATGGTTATCCTTTGCTGATCACGGTATCCCAAGGTGGCAAGGGTCCACTTAGTCCAGTGGAAAAAGCCCAGCAATAGTGGCCCGTGCTGCCCCTCAGGAATCCCCGCTGACACTTGGGCCCCTGCAGAGAAGTGAGCCACCCTCATCCCTGGCACTATGGAGTCTGAAAGTACCCACTGGCTCCTGCCAGGTTAGAAGCAGAAAGGTACGGTCAGCCATGAGCTCTTTCTGTTCTTTCTTCTTATTATTATTACTGTGGATGTATGTGACTGCAGGCATGCTTGTGCCAGGATGCCAGTGCCAAGCACGGGCTGTGCCCACCGACCCTTCTACTTGGCCCCTGACTTCTTTACTCTCACACACTCAGTAAAAAACATGCACCAAGTTGCCAGATGCAAATGATTCACCAAAACCATTACTTTTAAGCATGTTTAAGCAGTGGGATTTTAAGATACTTAGAATTGTATCTGTATTGATGAACAGACTTACAAATACTATAGAGATAAAATATGCAATGAACTGGTAACAGGAGACAAGAAAGGAGGCCCTATTACTGCCCCCATCCCTGGTTTCCCCTTGCCCTTTAACCTTCTCCAAACACTGCCTCCAAGCCTGGCCTGTGAGCACCCTCTAAAAACGCACTGCTTTGGGAAATATTCTTGAATCTCTATTTCGGCTTATGCTCGGTTCTCAGTATTAAAATAAACCCGGGCACCTCATTACACACTGTATGAAGCAGAACCACCCTTCATTTTTAAAACTGTCTCCTTCAAGCTCCAAAGGCTGCTTCCCAGCTTTTTGCAAGGAGCCACGTGATTCTTTGGGAAAATTGCATGTTCTAGAGTCTTGGGTTTAATCCCATCTGGGTGGTATTGAGCCAAATAATGACTATTCTCTCTGTGGTCCTCTGGAATCAGTTCTTCCCTGGTAAATATCTACCAGGCAGGGGTTCGGGGTCATCCCTTTAGTCAAAATGTGTGAGATTCTTCTCCTGAGGTTTTGGAGGCGGAGCCTACCAGGGTTTTCTAACATTCTTTATGTTGCTTGGAAACTGTGGCCTGCCTTCTGTATCTCAGTACTAGTCCTGTGTGAGAGTGTGTATGAGTGTGTGTGTGTGTGTGTGTGTGTGAGAGAGAGAGAGAGAGAGAGAGAGAGAGAGAGAGAGAGAGAGAGAGAGAGAGAGAGAAAGAGATACAGAGACAGAGAGACCATATAGCCTACGCTAGCCTTCCAATTGGGAGCCTCCTGTTTCTTGTGCTGGGAATCCACATGGTGCTGTGACCCCATTCTTGAACTCCTTAAGTAGTAAACACGACCTTGAACTTCTGATCCTCCTGCTCCTAACTCCCAAGTGTTAGGATCATAGGCATGCACCACCATGCCTTGTTTTATGTGGTGCTGGGAACTAAACCCTTGTTCAGCTTTGGTATGCTGGGCAAACACCATACCAATTTTTCTCTTTACTTATTGGACTTCACTAAAGACAGATGGAATACTTTCTGCTTCTTTTGGACTTGGCTGATCCCATCAGGGTGAATCTTCCTTTTTGGGTTTCTTAAAGCACCCCCGCCCAACCCCACCACCCTCATCCCCTAGCCCAATCTGCTGGTGAAGTCATCAGGAAAGACTGCATTGCAGTTCCTGCAGACTGTGCTGTCTTGAGGTCTCTGATGCATGGGTGACAGAGCTTGTGTACCCTGTTCCTACTGTGAACAGCCCCCCCTAAGGTCATCTAGCAAGTTCCAACTCTGCATCCCAGCACTGTTTTCAGCTGGTTATGCCTCTGCAACATTGGTCCCCACCAAAAGGCTCGTTCTGCCGGCCAGCTCCCAGGCTGCTTAAGTGAGGTCTGTCTGTCTCCTTTGATTTGGCCTTTGGCAGAATCCCAGGAGCAGGGTCCTTGATGGCACCTGGCCCTTTCTAGTCACCGACAAGAGAAACCTGAGAAACCATTCTCAGAAATGGAACTAAATCGTCGGTGAATCTGTCCCCATCTGGAGAAGAGAGGAAGGCTTGGGGAGGCAACAAAGGCGCCTTTGATTTCCGTTAATTAACTACGTTGGACTTCAGGGGTCTGGAGTAGCTTTCGTTTGACACACAAAGAATCCAGGGCGTGGAGGAATACCCGTGCACAGGGTGTCTGCACTGAAAAGGCCCCATGTATTTACCTGTAGGGCAAGTCAATTAAACGTACAGAAAGGGGCAAGTCCATGAGATTAGTTTGGGAACAATGCCACCAATTGTGACCAGCTCCAGACGCCCTGACTGAAGCAGATGTTAAACAAATATTTTGATGGCTCCAGTCAGCCCTGGTGGTGTCAATCTCTCTCTCTCTCTCTCTCTCTCTCTCTCTCTCTCTCTCTCTCTCTCTCTCTCTCTCTCTCTTTCTCTTCCCCATTATCTCCAGGAATGGACTATCCTAAGGTCTTCATCAATACCCATGTTTGGTGATCAATTCAGATAACTGAATTGGCATTATCTACAAGGGATATAGCTGATAGACATTCTAGTAGTGACTGCCGTACCTCTGCCAGCCACCTTCCCCTCATTGCCCCTGGTTCCTTCTATTACACAGAAGGTTCTTGGTTCTTGGGCTTTTGGGACAAACTCAGGAGAGGAAGAAAGGGTGGAGAAGAGGCCTGGGATGGTCTTACAAGGAGGACCCTGGAAAGAAGTTAGAAAACTTTATTTTCCTTTACACCAAGGAAAAGACATTTAGGAAGTGTTCCGGGTGGTATGTCCCCTCCCCCAGTATATGTAAATGAATGCATGCAGGGAAGTAACCAAGAAGATATGATTTTGTGGCTACCAGAACAAGTTCATGTGACCTAGAAGCTGGCCCACTGGGACATGGCTTCCCCAGGGTGATGGCCCATTTTCCTATAGACTGACTTAGAGCAGTGTGTGTGTGTGTGTGTGTGAGAGAGAGAGAGAGAGAGAGAGAGAGAGAGAGAGAGAGAGAGAGAGAGAGAGAGAGAGAGAGAAGCAGACAAAGCTTAGTAAGGCTTTGGGATTTTGGTTGTTCTGATATTTAATTGCTTTTAAATTAACTTTATTTCGTGTGCATGTGCCACGGTGTGTATGTATCTGGAGGTCAGAGCACAACCTGTGGGAGACACTCTTTTGCTTCTACCATGTGGGTCCTGGGGCTCAAACACAGGTGGTCAGGCTTGGTGGTAACTGAGCCATCTCATCAACCCTGCTTTGAATTTTTTAAGACAGATTGGAACTCGCGAGCCTTCTGCATGCTGGGGCTGTAGATACTCATCTCTGTGTTTGAAGGACTTTAGGATCCAAAGTGAGTTTGAACCACCTGTTCAACTGGGTTATCACCTGCATTAGTTCCTTCTGCTATCCCTGAGGTCGGAAACCTGACAAGAAGCAACTTGATGGAAGAGGGGTTTAGTTAGGCTCCTGTTTAAAGGAATTACATGATGATGGTGGGAAGTCATAGCAGTGGCGTCATGAAGGAGTGAGTGCGCAGAGCTTGCCTGCATCTTGGTCAGCCAGGAAACAGAGTAGTGCCATGGAAATGGGCCCAACTATATCCCATAATATTCCTCCTCCCCGAAAACCTACATATTAAAGGTTGTAAGCCTCCCCCAACAATGGCAGCAACCACCATGTGAGCCTGTGGGGACATTTCCCATCTAAACCATAGTGTTGCCTCTTTTTTTTTTTTTTTTTAAAAAAAATGTATTTATTATGTATACAATATTCTGTCTGTATGTAGGCCAGAAGAGGGCACCAGATCTCATTACAGATGGTTGTGAGCCACCATGTGGTTGCCGGGAATTGAACTCAGGACCTTTGGAAGAGCAGGCAATGCTCTTAACCACTGAGCCATCTCTCCAGCCCAGTATTTCCTCTGAGACCTCTGCTCTTCTCAGATGGACCCGATGCCTGATTCTGAGGAGAAGAATGCAGCTTTCTGGTCATTGCTGAAGGTCCAGGGCTGCAGTTAAGTCCAGGGCTCAAGAGATAAGAGCCCCAGGAACATAGCTTGTTCACACCCACAAGCCCCAGGGCCACAGATTGTTCATACATGCAGATTTCCAAAGGTTCACTATCAAGGTCCCAGGGCCACAGTTGGCTCACAGCACACTCCCA
Organism: Chionomys nivalis; assembly: GCF_950005125.1. Lineage (NCBI taxonomy): Eukaryota > Metazoa > Chordata > Mammalia > Rodentia > Cricetidae > Chionomys > Chionomys nivalis. The sequence goes on along the minus strand of NC_080093.1, from coordinate 65,132,311 downwards.
CATACATTTCTTAGGTAAAAATTAAGAATTAAACACAAACAAACAACAACAACAACAAAAACCAAGGCTCTCAGTGGTCAGTTTGAGGACCATTCAATCAGAAAGAGCCTACCTTGCTTCTATCCGAAGATTGTAAAAGCCAAGAGCAGCTCAGACAGGAAATCTGCTTCCGTAGGCCAAACCCTTGGGGAATCTCCTTAGCTGTGACTCTGGGTCTGTGATAGTATTCATTAGTCAAACTGAGGCAAGCAATCTCATTCTCACAGTAGACAGAGAGAATCATTTCACTCGAGCAGGCTTAACTTCCCATTTTCAAGCAGCCGGTTGGCTCTGTCTAGACACAACGAAAGAATTATGACCTTTGGCCAGCTCTACTGAACAAGACAATAAAACATAGTTGAAGTATAGAGTAACTTTTGACTTTGGGGAGTGTGGTTGTCGTTGTAGCGTGGTTCGGCTATGTCATGGGCATGGCTGGAGTTACAGCATTCTGTAAAGACTGCTAAGCCTAGCATCTCAGCCTGGGAACCTTTGGTAGGTGTGGGTGAGGAGCAGGATAGAGTTGGCCCATTCTTAAGGATGGTTGAGACAAGAATGTCCCATCTGTTCTTCAGGGTCACTTAACGTCTCTGGATCTCAAACTCCTCCCTTGTAAACCGTGAAGAATTTTGTTTCTTTAGGCTGTGACTACATCGGACAGTTAGGAAAAACACTTTGGTCCAGTTTGTAGATTCCAGAGTTCCATGCAAATCTCCATCATGCCCTATTAACTTAAAGCAACCCAACACAGGCCCTGTATATGTTTTATGGTCATATGAAAAGATAAATCTTGATATTTGTTTTAAGGCTCAATAATAAAGCATTTGTCAGCCACATAATCATTATTTACATACAATTGCAGATTACTTTATGGGGCTAATGACTCTTGGGTAATTGCTTTGTCATAGCAAGATATCCACACACTTCTAGCCAACCATGTGAATTATAGCTTTTTAATCTCACAATTACAGAGCAGTGTGTGGCTACCAAAGAGGCTGAGAGTTAATTGCTAATTGCCAAACAGCACACTGGGACCTTTATTTATTACTTACGGTGACAGTTTAACGGCAGGATGCAAAGCGAGGTGTGTCATTTGGGCATGGTTTGCATATGTCCAAGGTGCAGTGCATCTCAAGTTATTTCAGCATTGTATTGCTCTGGGTGATGCTGCAATTGGTGGCTTCTCCACTGGAGGCACAAAGATGTTCACGGACAGACTACCTTCCACCCTCCAAGTGACAGCCTGGGATGGTGGGAGCGAATGGGCCCCGGATTTCCTCTTGAATGAATACCTGCTTCATCTAGGGTTGTCAGCAAGAGGTCAACACGGAGGTCATACCCTAATGAAGAGCTTTTGGATCAATAGAGGAAAGGGATCATTGGTTAACCGTCACACCAATAAGTATCGATTCAACTTCTTGTTAAGAGGAGGTCAGCCCTGGGTCCTTGGAGTCTTTGGGTCTTGGCTCTACCATTTGCGAGTGCTGTCCCCTGGATCTGGTCAGCTCTCTCTGAGCTTTAGTTTCCCCATATGCACACCCTCCTTGGGCTATATTGAATGAGATGATGCAGATGACATAGTCTCTTCTAAGGTTGGTAAATAGCTCACCATGTCTTTGTGTAAGGGTTTTTTCTTCTCCCCACCTGGCTCTCACAGGACCGCATCCCACACTCAGACCCACATCTCCTGTCCAGGGCCAACCTCTTAACTTACCCAAGGCTCCATGGTTTCCAGCCTGTCATGGAGCCATTTTGCTCCATTTCACATCCACGAACTGCCCATCCTCCACACAGTCTGTCTCCTATCCTAGCTTCTTTACCAGGAACTCAGGCAGATTTGCATAAATGACACCTTGTTGTTGTTATGGGTTGGAAATGACGCATTCCCCAGAAGGGCTTCCCATGTTGAGGGCTCGGGTTGGTTCCAGCAGGTGGTGCTATTGAATGATGAGGACATTAACTTCAATGGATATGCCCCTTGACAGATTCATGGGTTGATGGTGGCTTTATTGGGAGGTCAGGTGTGGTTGCAGGACATAGCCACCGAGGGTTATCGTTGGAGAGGGCATATTCTCTGTCCTCTGTGAGTCGGGTGGCTTTGGTCCACTGTGGCCAAGTGGTCATGGAGTGACACCTCTGAAAACATGAGCCGAGATAAACCTTTTAAGTTCTTTATAGAAGGCATTGTTGTCCCAGTAACAAAAGTAAATAGTCCTTACCTCAGTGTGCAGAACTTGGCCTTTACAGCTCCTAGCTTCAAAGGCCTAGCTTAAGTTGGAGATTTCTTTGAAGAAGCCAAAATGGCTGCAGTCATCCGCTCAGAGCCTTTAGCTAGATTTCCCCATGGCCAGAGAGTAGGTCAAACTGACTGAGACATCAGGGCTCCAGGGCTGTTGATGCGATGCACTTGGGAAAAACACTACAGTATACGTCGCATGGCATTCTGAGGATTTATAGATTCTTCTCTCAGAAAGAGTTCTGGAAGGCAGGCATGGTGGCGCATACTTGGGATCCCAGCACCCAGGGGATGAAAACATGAGGATCCGGGTCCAAGGTCATTTTCAGCTACATAGGGAGCTCAGAGCTCGAGATCAGCCTGGGCTACATGAGATCCCTGTTGAAAAGGAAAGAAAGCTTGATTGATTTCTCCTAATCCTGTGGTCCTAAAGAATTTTGATCAGCAGAAAAGAGAGAGACATGGGAAGCCACAGGAAAGGAAGAACTCTCTTTTGGTGGAAGGGTAAGTGAGATGATTTAAGGTGAGGGTATTTCCTGGGTGGCAGCCGTTATGCCCTGTGTAATGTATGCTTGGGCTAGTTCCATGGTCGTCAATATAAGCTCCTCCCTTAATTCTGCCCAGTCAGGTCTATGGAGCATAACTGGGAGCATGAAGTTTCGGGCAAATGGAACCGGATGTATTCTACAGGCTTGTCCTTTTCAGATGAACGCATGGTAAGTGGCTACATTCTGTTCATCTTTTTAAAGACATCAAAGCCAAGGGCAGAGAAAACACACCATCAAAGCAAAGAAGGCCATAGGGTATCCGCACATGACTTGAAAACTGGGGAAATGAGCAATCTTTCTTTCTTTTCTTCTGATCAAGAAGGAGGAGGAGGAGGAGGAGGAGGAGGAAAAGGAGGAGGAGGAGGCCTGTCTATTCTAGTGAGGATCTTGAACTCTCTTTACAAAAAAAAAAAAAAAATTACATTCTGAGCTAGTTAGACTCATTCAGTTCAGAAGTTCAGTGTGTTGGTCAGTGCATCAGACGAAGGGCAAAGGTATGGGGCCACAGGTCTGGAACTCTGACCCAGGACCCTTCTGGGTCTTATTTAGTGGACTTCTGCTTTCACACAGCTTCAAGGCAATTAGTTAGCAGCAGTCATAGCCTCAGTCCCCACCTCTTTGAAATGGGAAGGGTGACAGCTGCCTTGTAGGGAGATGTATTGGGGATGCCTGTAGGCATAGGAGAGGTGGGCAGGAAGGGCTTACCTTCCCCTAACTGCCCCCTCTCTTCTCTTCTGCTTTTCACCTTCCTTATTTCCTTTCTTCTCTCCCTCCTTCCCTCCTTCTCTCCTTCCCTCCCTCCCTTTCTTCTTCCCCTCCTCTCTCTTTGGGGAGGTGGAGGCATCAGGGAGAAGCTGGATTCCTGCAGGGCTTACAGGAGAGTGTGAGGTCCTTCTAAACTTCACGAAACTGTTTCCTGCTGTGTGCTCTAAGGACCTCCAGTCAGCAGTACCTGCTGGGTCATGTCAGGTTGTCATGTGGTGGCTCAGAAGCACACAGATGACCTCTGCACCCAGAAGACTGGGGAAAGGCCCTGGGTATGAGCCTCTTCACAAATGCCAGGGTTGCCGGGCACTGTTAGGTGGCCCCCAAACCAGGCATGGTCCTGCCTTCTAACCCTGTCCTAAATTTGTTTCTGGTACCCTCCCCTCTGGGCAAAGCCCCGACACAAATCCTGGTTGATCTAGAAGAATCCAGAAGGTCTAGAGCCTGGAAAGGGAGGGTCAGTCCCAACCAATGACATTTGAGAAGTCATTTGCTGCAGCGAGGACCCAACCCAGGTAGGATTATTTAAAAGTGTACAATTCTGAGATTATTATTATTTTTATTCCAGAACGTTCTTGTCAACCCCAAAGAAACCTTCCTGCTTTGCTGGATACTTTGAATTTCCCCCTTCCCAGTCCCTGGCAAACAGTAAGCAATCCCTTCTGACCCACTCAACTTGTTCATTTGCAATATCCCACTGAAATAAAATTCCATGATGTGCAGCCCTGGGTTTCTGGCTTCTTCTGCTGAGCATGTTTTCACAATTCACTCCCATCCTGGCAGTCTGGTTCATTGTACCTGTCTGTTGCTGAGTGATCATCCATTGTAAATTATTGATATTTCCTCATTTTGATTATCCACTCACTGGTTGATGGGCATCTGTGTTGTTCTTACTCTTTGACTAACTAGGAATATTGATCCAATGAATATCTCTGCAGGTCCTTTGTGAGGACATCCTCGTGTGTGTGTGTGTGTGTGTGTGTGTGTGTGTGTGTATGTACATGCATACATGGTGTATGTGCATGTATGTGTGCATGTGGGTGTTAGTGTCTGTGTGTATGCATGTCTGTGTGTATGTATGTTTGTGTGTGTGAGTGTGTGATTAGACCCTCTAGAGCATACAGTTTCAAGGACATCCCTGGCTTGGATACTTCTGTGCTCTTGTTCCATCCTCTAGTTTATAGATCAGCACTTTAAAGATGGGCCAGTAATAGCACAGCCTCCCTACTGCTGAATGCCAGCCGGCGCAAAGGCTTATCTGCCTTTAATTTCATACCTTAGACATGACTTCAGGTAAAAAATATGACCCAGAGGAACAGCCTTGGGGACAGAATGTGGCGGCCTTCCTTTTCAGAATGCCCCTGAGTGGAATGTCATAATCATGTGCTATAATTAATACATGGGGCTGCCCAGCCTGGGCTGAGATTCACGCGTGGGTCTCAGGGGGCACATGTATCTCAGCAGAGCTCCAGTTCATGGGCTGTAGCTCATGCTATCCATAGTGTTCTCAGAGTGTCTGTGCGTGAGCCTGGAACCCTGATGCCGGGGCTGAGAAAGGTCTGACTCAGCCAGTCTGAGGCTCTCTCTGTACTTGAGAGGTTTGTAGCCACTGGTCTTTGTAAACACCTTACTCCTGTGGACCCTGTGCACAGGTTAAGTGTGGTAAGGTGATGGCGTGCTTGTTCATCCTGGCTGCCCGGCTAGCTTAGCCCTGAAATAATCACACAGAAATTGTATTAATTAAAACACTGCTAGGCCCGTTTGCTCTAGCCTCTTATTGGATAACTCTCACATCTTGATTTAACCCATTTCTATTAATCTGTGTATTGCCATGTGGCTGTAGCTTACCAGCAAGATCCTAACTGGCATCTGTCTCAGGTGGAGGATCCATGGCTTCTTTCCGACTCTGTTTTCTTTCTCCCAGCATTCAGTTCTGTTTTTCCCTGCCTACCTAAGTTCTGCCCTATCAAAAGGCCAAGGCAGTTTCTTTATTCATTAACCAATGAACGCACACATGAACATGAACAGAAGAACCTCCTACACCAGTTAAGGATACCCCAAATCTGTTTCCAACTCTGTCTTCATTTCTATCAGTGTGTTTCTGTAGAGTCTAGTGGCAGCTGAGAACCCAGGGTCTAGAATCAGGAATAAATATAGATCCCACCCCTGTTGCTTTATATAAATTAACTAACCAATTGATGTTTCTTTCTAGATCTGTAGCCCAGGCTAACCTTGAGCCTATGATCTGATGACTTCTGGCTCTTGAGTGCTGGCATGAGCCACACCACCATGCCCACTCCCTGACCCCCATGCATTAACTTTGTTACTGAGAGCAAATTCTTTCACCTCTCTTTCTTCGTGTCTTCATCTGTGAACTGCAGGATAAAACAATACCACCTCACCTCGTTGCTGCATGGGTTGAACAAGGCAGCATAAAATGCCTTGGCCAATTCTCAGCAAAGTCTGGGAGTCCTCATTGTCCTCTCTGTCACCCTCCTCTTTCAATGACACACACTTACCTGCCCTCCCTGGACTCTATTGAAGCTCCTCTGTCTCTTCTATTTTGTCTTGAACAGTACTGACCTCTGTTCACATGTAGAGTCACAGAACTTATGGAATGAATCTCTCTCAATCTCTCTCTCCATATATATGGGAATCGGAATGGCTTACAGGCTACATTCCAACAACGGCTAGCTGTGAATGGAAAGTCCAAGAATCTACTAGCTGCTCAGTCCCACGAGGCTGGCTTCTGTATAAGCTAGAATCCCGAAGATGTAGGCTCCGATGCCAGTGAAGGAATGGATGTGCTGAGAAGGCCAGGGCAAGCAGGTGAAGAACCAGCCCTTCCTTCTTCCATTGTCCTTAGATAGATGCCCAGCAGGAGGTGTGGCCCAGATTAAAGGTGTGCCTTCCCGCTGGATTAAAAGGCTATGTCTTCCAGCCTCAAGATCTAGATCACAATCGTACCTTTCATTCCTGGATTTAGTTCATTGGCGATATAGTCAAGGTGATAGCCAAGGAGAGCCATCACAGGAACTGAGAAGTATCCCCAACTGGCTCACACCCCTTACAACTCTGGAGGCTAGTCTCCTTTCCATTTTACACCTCACGCAGCATCTAATCCTTCCCCTCCTCTGGCAGGGAGCTCCTGGTGGAGGTGTCAGTGTCCACGGCCCACCAATCATGCTGGCTTATATTTCTCATCATGGCCCTGGCCACATCACACTTGCTGAAGGGTCTCACAGGTGGCCTTTAAAAGTAGCCATGGCTCCCTCACTGTCTTTCTCTATGTGACTCAGGTGGTCATCCGTTTTCCAGGCCAGTCTTTCTGCTGCACGGGAAGGGCTCTGCAACCACTTGAGCATGTTAATGTTCTACACACCTGTGCAGCTGTCCTGGTCCCCACAAGCCCTACCTGCCCTGAAGGCCTTGGTTCTGCTGTCTCCCACCTTCCAGCTTTCCTATCAGCACTTAGTGGCCCCACAGCCCACTCAGCAGCCAACACTTTGGTCTCCCTGATCTCAAAGGCTTATTCTGAGATCTAAGGTAAATCTTGGGAGGGCTAAGGGATCACAGCCTACATCCAGGTCCCATCCCAGCCTGCACATTGGGCTAGTTCCTATTTGTCCTATGATCTCAGGACTGAGCCTATGCCTCTTGGAGGTGTTTAGTTGACAAGAATGAAGTGCAACTTACTTTTCCAAACTCCATACCATTTCCAAGCACTTTCTTAACTGGAAGGAAGGGGCAGTATAGAGCAGGAGGGGAAAAAGAGGGCTGGATACCTTTGGCTGAGATGAAGAGGTGACTTGGCCACAGGTAGGTAGAGGAAGTAGGGGACAAAACAAACAATAGAGTCACCCAAACTGGAGTGAACTTCGGGTCATGGTCTGACTTTGTTGAGGCTGGTGATTCAAGTCAATGTTCAAAGCCACATAGGCCATGACACTACCCTAGGGGATCAACTCAAGTCTCTAGTTCAAGGGGTTGGCCACCAACTCCCAGGCTGCTGGACCATGGCCTAGGCCCTGTTTTCTGATGATTCTTACACATCCGTTAGCATGTCTGGGCCCAGAATGAAGCATCCAGCTGCGACAGCTTCCTACAGATTCCATGGTGTTTTGTTTGAGGGAAGAATGAATCCAGGGCTTCTTATGGTCTCTCCTTGCTCTGTCAGCCACAAAATAAATTAGACGGGTCAAACGTTGTAGATTTAATCTCACTGTGAACTGAAAACATAGTAGCGCTCCTTGCCATCCGAGAATCTGCGAGCGCTTGGTGACCCCCAGATGAACCGGAGGGGCCGGGGCAGCCGGCAGGTGCAGCTGGAGCCTACTCAATGTGACATTCACCTCGGTCCTTTGTGCCCTTCTGAGAACTGCTGCTCAGTGTTTGGAACCGAATACTCCGGGGCTTTCCCTCCGGCTCACAATTACCTGTACGGGGTAGAAAAAAAAAGGAAAAATGGAGAGAAATGAGGAGGGGAAAGGAAGAGGAAGAGGAGCAGGAGGGCATAAGAGGGAAGGGTTTGAATTCCTCAGTGGAGTGGAGGCAGCCATGATGGTTCCCGTGAAAGGCAGAGGAAAGGAACGAGAAACAGCGGTGGAAGGAAGTTAGGTATTTTCTGCTTCCTGGCAACGAGGAAAACTACATGCTCTGCTAGCTGACTGGCTTGGAAGGCAGGCAGGAGGGAGAGGGGCCGCAGATGTAGAGAGTTGTGGAGCGGCCTTGGCTGTGTGTACTGAGACCTAGTGAATCCAACAGATCTGGGCATCTGTTATTGGCAAATGTTCCAGAGGGGCTTAGCCATGGTGACTTGGTCCCCAGCAGGTACCACTAGCATCAGAGGCTCTTGCTATGGGACAGAGCCAAAAGCATCCTTTCATGGTCAACAGCCAGTCTTCAAAGTGTCCTTTGGAAGATGCCCCCATCTGAGACTTCCTGGGCACAGCATCAGATAGGACCTGTCTCTGGAAAAGAACACAGGCCTGAGCTGGACTATGACTGGCTTTGATTCTGGCCCCAGGGCATTCCAGATTGTTAGGGTATGAGGCTATTGAGAAGGAATTTCAGGACCGAGAGATGTAGATTTCATGGAAAGCCAGGTTACCCCAGTGCCTCTGATCCCATCAGTAAGAAAACAGTATAGTTAACAGCTTACACCTAAGGGGAGGTTCCTGTCTGAAACACAACCCTCAGTGGGGGAGGAGTATGGGCAGCAGGGCTTTCCTGTTCAGCACCTCCTAGAGATGGCAACCTATGAAGTCAGGCTCAAGCTTAACTTGGGCATGGCATTATATTTTGTTGGAATTTCCATCAAGGATAAATAGAGGGCTTTCTGGTATCCAGCATCATATAGCCCACAGTTACTTATCCAGGGAGAAGAAGGTAAGGATGGAATCTAGGGCAAGAGAAGATGCTCTCAGTGGTAATGGGAATGAGGCCAGGGGTTCATTTACTAAGGGGGCTGGGCTTGGGGGACACTAGGGCTACTTGGATACGTTGTCCTCAGTAAGCCTCATGGGCAGGAGTAATTATGATAACCATGGAAGATTCTGGCTAACCTATCAAACCAGCCACTCCTTTCACCAAGGCAGTTTTCCCAACCAGAGGCAATCAAGGAAGCCTGAGTGCTGGGGGTGAGAGACTGGGGCTCCAAGTCCCTTAGCATCACTTCAGTCCATACACCAATAACCCCCTTGGCTCAGATACTATGAAGCCACTATCACCTTTGATGGTCATTTCTTCTTGACTCTGGTCCCTGAAGGTCTACTCCAAGCCTCAGGGAAAGAGTCATTTTAGGGTATCCACTGACCTGTCTATAGGCAGTTGGTTGAAAGTAATCCCAGAATCTTGTAGACAGAGTCTCCTTAATTCAGTGTCTTCACCATTTCCACACCTTCCCCGTATCCACTGGAGAATAGTGGAAGCCTTGACTTTATGATGTCTGAAGCTTCCCTAGCCACAGAGAACATTGGTATGAAGTAGAATTTGACCTGCTCTATCATGAAGATTTGGAAGCCTTGCTCTAGACATCTAGGGTGGTGGTGAACCATCTTCATGGAGGAACTGGGAGAGACATGGATGCGCCGGAGAAGACACGTACATGGTGGGTGGGGGTTCATGCACAGGAAGGAAGGGTACAGCATGGTGGTAGGTGTGCTCGTAGAACTCCTACTGCTCTATCTGAAGGACAACGACAGTGTGGGGCAAGGTCCCAGTGGCAGTCTTCGGCTGAAGTTTTAAGACAGTGGCACGGAAGGAGTCCTGTGGGAAACTGGGAGAGAGGAACCAAGGCAGTCTGGTGCAGTGGCGGTGGTTTCAGATTCAAGGCTAGAAATTGCCTTTCTTCATCTCTCATTGACAGCAAGAGATTTAAGGCTAACTAGTATTCTACTTAATTTTTTTAAAAAAATGTTTTGATTATGATATAGCTACATGAGTTTCTTCCTTCTGTTTGTTCCCTCCAAAGCCTTCCACCTTTCTTGTTCTCATTCAAAGTCATGGCCTCATTTTACTTTAATTGGTGTGTGTGTTCCTAAATATATAAATACACCTTGCTCAGTCTGTACAATGCTACTTGTATGCGTATGTTTTCAGGGCCAACCATTTGGCACTGGGTAACCAATCAGCATGCTCTTCTCTGGGAAAGACTATTTCTCCTGCTCTCAGCATCCTTAGCTGCCTAAAGCTTTTTGTCTATGGTGGAGGGATCTCCACCTTCCACATTAACATGCCTGTTGGTGCTGTCCTATTCAGGTCATGTTTAGGTATCCATGCTGATGAGACATCAAGTGTGTAGACTTGTAGTATGAAAAATTTCCACACTAGCCCAGAATGGAGTCTAATATAGGTTTATTTATTAGGGGTTAAACTCACAGAAAGAGTTTATTTATTAGGGGTCAAACCCATAGTCCTCTGTGTGCATGAGGAACTGGAACCAAATCCAGCAGCCAAGGGTCCTGTACACATTTTTTTTTTCTGCATACATATAGTGTATGAGACCATGCCCAAAGTGGATCAGTATGTTAAAGGCTATTGGCTGAAGAAGTTCCCATGGTACCTTCCCTTTTTGTCTAAATATTATAGTTCTAAGCCTAATACAAAACTATATACAATAAGGACAAATATCAAGTATAAAAATTAGAATTACAAGCATCATGAACAACATCAAGCAAGAAAACATGTGCTAAATGTTTCAATAGTTATCCTATCTTATATTAGAAATGGCTTGGCTAAGTCATGAGAGGAAACTAACTACAGCTATCTAGACTTCAACACCATCAAAGATCTGAGAAGGGAAATAATATTACTTGAGTAAAGGGGAAGTGTAATCAAGCAACTTCTGAAAGGTACAAGAAGTGACAGAGACAACTGGCTACCTGGGCAATCACCCAAAGTCTCATTTGCAATGTTGGGGCAACCAACTTTGGCTAAGTCCTAGAGTGACTGACAAATCACTTCTAGAGGCAGGAAATTTCTAAAAACTGTCTTACCCTGTCTTGGCAAGGTTTGGCAGTCTTTTTGCTTATATCCTACATGTTCAATATGGACACTATGCATTTTGTCAGTGGTCAAGGCAGGGATAGTTCTTTGTCCAAAGTTCAGTTTTGTTAAGAAGGAAACAAGCTCCAATTGGAGTGTCTTCTGTGCCCAACATTTTTTTTTGGGGGGGGGGGTAGATTAGTGCTGCCAGGAGCAATTGTGTCTCACATCAACAAAATCCTAAGTTATTTACATGCCATAGTTTATAGTTCTTTGAAGTGGTTGAAGGTTACCTTTCTATGCAGAATACAATATCTATGCCTCTAAAGAGCCTGATTAGTCTTACTATAAGTGTTATGACAAACATGGACGACTACTGACCTATAATACTTAATACCTATATAGCTTAAAGACTAAGGTCATGTTAAAATATTAAACAATCTTTAAACAAATGTGTAGCAAATGAGTACAATAACCTCAAAATGTAAACAATGTATAAGTATCTTGATCAGAGGTAGAAATGTACAGTGCAATATGATAAATATAACCTAAAATTGCATCAATATACAAAAATATCTTAAGCTGAGGTAGAAACACGCATGTATACAATATGACAAAATAACTTTGCATAGGTGCACAAATATTATTAACAGAAATAGGAGCATATTCAATATAACAAATATAATTTGAAGTTGTATCAGTATTTAAGAATCTATATTAATGTAAACTGTCTATAAATAGTAGCTCACAAATTTCCTCACTATTACTCACTATTATCATTAGTGTGAGTAAGCTCACACTAAACTCCCTATTATCCCATCCACTACTACTCACTATTATTATTAGTGTGAGTAAATCACACTAATCTACCTATTATCCCATCCAATCCCTCCTCCTCCTCCTCCTCCTCCTCCTCCTCCTCCTCCTCCTCCTCCTCCTCCTCCTCCTCCTCCTCCTTCTTCTTCTTCTTCTTCTTCTTCTTCTTCTTTTTTACAAAAGAGAAATCCCTGGGCCTACTTAATTTTCACCCCCAACTCTATACCATTTAGAGCCACCCCCTAATATATGTCCCTAACCCTGAGGACAAGCTATGTTGGGAGAGAGGACATCATCTCCTAGAATTACTTCCAGCTGTCATAGGGGCGATGTTATTTCTATGGGATCCTGTGAAAAGTAAAATGATGGTTATGTTTTAAGATTACTGTCTTGTACAATTGCAGATAGTCTCTGAGTAGTTGGTTGGATTTTTCTGAAGTTCTTATTTGAAGTTCTGACCAGAACGTTGTAAGAAGGTGCACTATCTCAGCTAGCCAATTGGAATCATCTTGAGCAGTTTATAACCCAAAACTGACCTTAAAGTGGTGCTATCAGCATCATGACGTCTTATCAACCAGGCAGAAATGTTGTTGTGGGGTCTCCTCTTCTTCCTGGAAACTTTAAAGATTATTGCAGGAAGATGTATTGTTCATTGTGGAAAGTTTAAAAGTTATTCATATAGACATATATTCAATGAAAGCTATCATAGAAACAAAAATAGGTATGGGGGGAAATAAATTTTTTTCTAAATTGTTTCTTAGGTTCTCTGGCATTTCTAGGAGACACAATCTCACAGCAAACTTCTTGTTCCTCTGGCTCTTACAACCCCCACCCCTGCCATCTTCTAAAATGATCCTTAAACTTTGAGTGCAGGAGTTGTGTTGTAGATGTATTTATTGGGGCAGGGCTCCACAACTCTCCATTTTGATGTGTGTGCGTGTGTGTGTGTTGTAATGGTTGTCATTACAAAAGAGAAGTTTTCTTGATGAGGAGTGAGAACTATACTCATCTGTGGGTAGAAGGAAATGCTTGGAATGCCTCTTGGCTCCCACGAAGGCTGCATTATTTGGGAGGAAAGCACAGGCCTGGTGTGGCTGCCCAGGTTCAGAAGTTGGCCTGGCCTGATCTTGGTTATTCTCCTATTGTCAAATGTGATGTAAAGCTGGGATGTGCAGTTTTGATGAGCGGGTTGTCATGGCCCCAAATGCTCATGGAAGCTGGACTTTTTAATTTAAAAATTAAAAAAAATTCCTACAGTGCTGGCAATTAAGAACATCTCACGCTAGACAAGAGCTCTGTCTCTGAGCTCCATCCCGAGCCCTCAGATACAGACTTCGGGGGGCTATTTAAGAGGGGCTGGAGCCTCCCTCTCATGCCCAGCTCCCACTGGCCATTTAACAAAGAGCCACTTGTCAGAAATTCCTCCAGTGGCCACTGTTGACATTGCTATCTCTGTGTGCTAAGTCCCTGTCCCTGATAGGCGGGACAGTTTAAAACACACCGAGAAATGCTGCTGTCAACTCTTCCTTTTGAGACCAGCCCTCTGGTACCTGATTAAGCAGGGCTGGTCGTGAGGCCATTTCTTTCTGGGTGACACTCAGTAAGTGGCAGGTGATCCTTCTGCTAATCCCCTTGCTGCCCGGAGAGGCTCATGGTAACAGATATCCCTGTGAATGCCAAAGAATCTGATTGAGTTACCTGCGGAGGCTGGGCCTTCTTCCTGCTCCTTCCCAAATGGAATGTATTCAGATAAAGGCGCCTTGACACAGGCCTCCGTCTCTGGAGAGGCTGCTGTGCAAAGGAAATGGGATTTCCCCTAAGCTGTGGCGATATTACTTTTTGATTTTCTCTGAAGCATTTCACCAAATGTGGCTGCCCATATGGGGGCTGCCACACACCTGCTCTGACGATGGGCTGGGGGTGGGGCAGGGAGTATCCCGGGGCTTGCCTGCTTCCTATTTTAGTTATGGCCTTTGATTCTAGGGCCAGAGGAGCCTTGAATCCTTGGAAATTTTGCTGTCAAAATTCTTCCTTTTCCCACCAGGATTAAGGATGGTGGTTGGCCGGCGGGGTCACCTCGTTTCATTGCATCTGTGGCAACTGAGAAACCAAATGGCTAGATTCATCTGTGAGCTTGTCCCTAGATTCAGACCCCTTCCACTGGGTTCACAGAAGGCAGCCTTGTAGAGCAGGAAAGGCCTTGGGTGGGGTCTCTGAGCCCTGACTGTTGGGCTCAGAGTGTCTCTCCTGCTCTATGGATGGCCTTCCCTTAGCCCCTTCTGTAGGCTCTTCTGTAAAAGAGTTAAAGGTTAAAGATCACTCAGGTTTAACATGGGATTTACTTATTTATATTTTTTGCAATAAAAATATAAGATGCCTCGTTAAACCTGACTTAGATATACAGATAAGAAATTTTAGCATAAGTATGTTCATTCTATCATTTGGAATACATTTGTACTGAATAAATGACCTGCTTTTTATCTGAAACCCAAGTAGTATCTAAATCTAGATTTTGATGCTGTTCTTCTTATTTTATGATTTGATTTCTATTATTTTAATTAGCTTAGTAGCAAGATTCCTTCTGGCAATTTTGTACACATTTAGCTTTGGTTGACCCTTCCCTATTCCTCCTCTTCTCTTCTATCCACCAATTCCTGCTTAAACCTTCCGACTTTTTATTTTGTTTGAAATGGGGTCTCAATGGGTAGCCTAGGCTGGCCTTAAACTCAAGATCCTCTTGCCTCAGTCTCTCAAGTGCATGCTCTTGAGAGACTGAGGCTCTCAAGACTGACATGCTCTATGTCACGCCTGGCCAGAACCCATACTTTGAGAGATGTAGTTTGGACTTTGATGTCAATGGCTGTTGACAACCACAAACAGGTCAGAATGGAACATCTAGACAGTGCTAGACAGTTATCCAGCTTGACTTAACATTTATGCCCAAACCCACAGTGGAATCTCCAGAGTTCTGTCAATGCTTGGTGGAGATTAGATGAATGAATGCATGGTGGAGTAATCTCTGTCTCAGTGCGCATAGCTCCTTTACATTCTACCTTTGAACCTTCTTGTACAACAGGCTCCAGCAAAACAGCGCTCCCAGTTCTTCCCAACATAAACCCCATCAATTTCAGTACACTTTGCCTTAGTCCAGTATTTCCGCTTCCCTTAGATGCCCACATTCCTTACACAGAGGCAGTACTACCCAGTGGGCAGACTCCTGAGCACTGGAACCAGATGGCCAGGGGTTGGTTTGTACTGTCTGCTTTAGTTCTGACACCTGGTGGTGACAATGAAATGTAGTAAGGAATACCCCCGTGTAGGATAAGACTATATATGATGCCCACTCGGTATCTTGAAGGGACACACTTGGGGTGGAAGAATGTGCAGAAGCCAACAGATGACACAAAAACCCCAGCTCTATCCTCTCATAGCCACAGCCCTCCAGAACCTTCCATTCCCTTATATGCCAAAAGGATGTAAGGATACTTCCTCTCGGGAATGATGAAGGAGGGCACATGGCATAAATCTACACCTCTTGAGTTTTATGGTTACCAGGCCCATGGGTGTCTGTTTACTGAGCTTTAACTGTTATTCTGTTTACTGAGTTTAACTGGTATTTGCTTAGGAATCACTGTGTCTGAGCATAGACAAGAAGTTGGGTCTGTGGCCCAGCATCCTTAGTCCGTTGTCAAAGGAGCATAGAGGAAACCCCATCCAACATCCTGCAAAAAGCACAAGGTCCGGTCCGATGGAACAGTGGAAGGAGGGGGTTCTGTTTCCACCAAGCTGTCACTCCCCGGATCCCTGTAGGGACTGTGCAGGAGAGCCTGGAGTGGGGATAGTGGCAGGTGCCCCTCCCTGCTCTTCTCCCATGGCTCGACCTGATATATGGTGAGTGCATTTTCTGCCCCACCAGCTTCTCACCCCAAAGAATAAAGGTCATTCTGAGCTTCAGCAGTTTGAGCTAGTAAAGATTTTTATAAAAACTCACTGTCTTGATTTGTGTTCAAGTACTTTAAAGTTCACATATTTCTTGTTTGAACTTTGCTGGCTGGAGTCATTTCATCTGCAATCAGCCTGGATTGGTTCTGCTTTTCCAGAGCCCATCAATTACAGAGGACTGGACTGTGGCACTCACCATCCGTTCGGAGGCTTTGCCCCAGGCGAGCCGATTTATCTGACATTTAATAAGGAGTTTTAGATTTTGCAGCTTATCAGAAGAGATGCATGTGAGCCAGTGAATCCCAAATCAGGGACCTGCTCCTGATGCTCTTTCCCTTCTGTACTGCTCTGTCCTGCATCCCAACTCTGATAGCGATGGCTTTTTTCCTCCTTTCTCCGCCCTGCTTGAGCTGTTCTGAGTCATCTTCGTTTTCCTTAAATTATTTTAGGGCTAGTGTTCTGAAGTCATTTCCATGTTTAAAGACTAACTCTGTGTGTGTGTGTGTGTGTGTGCGAGAGAGAGAGAGAAAGAGAGAGAGCCTGAGAGCAAGGTGTGTGCGTGCGTGCATGCGTGAGAGAGAGAGAGAGAGAGAGAGAGAGAGAGAGAGAGAGAGCGCCTAAGAGCAAGGTGTGTGTGTATGTGTGTGTGTAGAGTCAATCTCAGGTGTCATTTCTCGGGTGCCATCCACCTTGTTTGTGAGAAAGGGTCTCTCACTAACCTGGAACTCTCCAATTACACTAGGCTGGCTGGATCCCAGAGATCCACCTGTCTCTGACTCCCCAGCATTGAAATTACAAGTGTATGTCACCTCACTTGACTTTTTTACATGTATGTCGGGGGGATCTGAACTCAGGTCTTCATGCCTGTGCAGCCAGCCCTTTACTAACGAGTCATCTCCTCCGTCTCAAGATCAAGCTTTGGCTTAAACAACAGTGCTCAGGAATTACACGTGGGCAGGGGGCTCAAGGCAAAGGAAAGGTAGGCAATGACCATGGTTCTGGCCTTAGGGACCACCCTGGGTACCCGAAGAACACAGTAGCTACTTAAGACCAGTAGCTACTTACATCACTGGGCTGGGCTGAATGCTCCAGTAGAAGCATTGCCATGGAGACTGAAACAAAAAGAAGTAGGGTCTAATTGGAGGAAGTGAGTGACCAGGAAGTGGGCCTTAAAGTTTTATAGCTTGCTTGACTTCCTGTCCCCTGTTTTTCCTGATTGGTAGACAGGTGAGCAAGCAGCCTTCCAGTCCTGTAGTCAAAGCCACAAGCTGCTCCTGTCACTCCTCCCTCACCACCATGGACCGTGCCTTCAGATTATGGGCCAAAATCCTTCCTCTTCCTCTCCCAAGTTGCTCTTGTCAGGTAGGTGTTCACTCACTACAATGGCCCTAATAGAGGGACCGAGGACACATAATAAAGACATGGGGCAGTGACTGTCCTAGCCTATATCCTTTTGGCTACAGCTCAGGCAATTGGCAGACATCCCCGCATCTGACTGCAGTGGGCCATGATCTTTGACGCAGGTGTCTTCCGGGTTGCTTTTAATCTTGAGCTAACACAGTGACAAGTTTGTGTCTCCCTTATAGGATCACTTCTTCTGTCTTCATGGGCACATTTTGTATGTTTAACTTGGCTGCCCAAGGTTTTCACCACACATGCTTCCTGGGGGAAAAGTTTCCCTAGATATAAGAATATTGGTTTATTGCAAAATTATTGCTTTGGTCATTCAGGGCATTTGGGCTAAAAGAAAAAGGAGTGCATTCTTTGTGGTTCCCACCAACATGATTTCTAAGTTTTTGTGTATGGAGACCTAGAGGTGCCTCCAGAGCTGCGGTCATTGTCTTCTTCTTCTCCAGATGTGTTCCTGTGATGTAGGGAGGTGGTTAGAGGCTGAGATCTCAGTCCTATCCCTGAAGCTCTCCTTGGTGGTGTTGAGCTAAGCCTAAGAATTCTGAGCTTATAGTCCCTCAGCATGTTAAATTTGGAGTGCCAGGTTCTACATTGTGTACCCAACAGTGTCGCTTTTCCTACCCTGATCTCTGTGTCCTCATTTGGTATTCACAAACTTCTCTATTTACACTAAAGCTTGATCTTGGGGTCAGGGAGATAGTTTGGTTGATAAAGTGTTTACTGAGCAAGCACAAGGACCCGAGTTCAGATCCCAAGCACTCATGTAAAAAAGACTAGTGAGGTGATGTGGCTTCATCCAAGTTTGGTGCAGACCCTTGTAGGACCGCCCCATGGAGCATCAAATCTGTAGACAAAGCTGCTGCCTATACAAGCCTCACAGATGACTCCAGACACACCGCACCAGCAATCCAAGTGTGAGCTCTTGCCTTCCTGGTGCATCTCCTTTCCCTGGGTCCTCTACCTGGGTAAGCAGCCAGCACTTGTGACAGGTGCCTTCTTCTCTCTCTTTCACATCTCATCAACTATTAAATCTGAAGATTCCACCGCAAAGGAACCCAGACTAAAATCAATGGAAATCTGCTCAGCTCTGTCCCCAGCTCCACGGGCCATAGCTTCTCTCCCCTCAGCTGGTCTTCCTGCCCCAGTTCTTACTGGACTTAATCAATGGTCTACACTGGCAATGGGAATTCTTTTTCTAAATGGTCAGTTCGATCTTGCCATTTGTCAGATTAAGAGTGCTAAGCGGCCACTGGCGTGCTTGGGGCAGAGCAGCTCCTCTCCATTATGCCCAGGGTCTCGCTCCCTCTCCATCTGTTGCCTCTCTGCTCTCCTCCCACACCATGCTTTGTCCACACTTGCTCTTCCTCCTTTCCTAATATAGACCCCTCCTTATACCTCAGAACACTGACGGTGCCCACACTTCTTTGCTTAGCAGCCCCAGGGGCTGGGTCGCTGCATGGTATTCCTCCCCTCCCCTACCTCACATCCATCTCAATAGTTCCCTTTCATGTCCCCAAGCTGCCTCTTCTACCTTTAATAGAATAGCTATCCCCTTTGGGAGAATGGCCCCATCATCTGGTTGTTTGTTCCTCTCTGGATGCTGCTATAAAGTCTGTCAGGTGCTCATTTCTGCCCTAGCATCTACCACTAGCCCTGGAATGTGAGTCAAATTGTTGGAAATTGATTTTTGATAAAGTCTTTTTACCCCACAATGACCATTTCAATGGTTCAAACTTACTGTAGTCAAATGAAGATGGACAGTCTTTTTTTTGTTTTGTTTTGTTTTGATTAGAGCATCTTTGATGGCCAGCAAAGGCAAAGTCTGGCCCAGAGCTTTGAATGTCAAGGTGAACAAGACGGATGAGGGTCCCCAGGATAGGCATCAAAGACCAACAGGAATACGTTAGGACCAGAACACAGCACCATAAGGAACAGGCCCGTATTCCCTTGCTTTGAGTTCCACAGCTGAGCAGCATGGAAGATACCCTTGAAGACGGGAAGCAGGTGGGAGTGGATTCGTTGGAGAAGGATCTCAAAGATGACTCAGTTGCACGGATTAAACCTTCAAGCAACAGGTTTGGTTTTCCCAGGTTGTTTTTGTGTATTTGTGGAAGTATCTTTCCTTTGATAAGATATGATTTGTAAATACATACTTTAGATTTTCAAAACCAAACACTCTGAGTGACCATATGGGTCCCTGGGAGACTTGCAGGACTCTGAGGTTGAGTTAGGAATTCTCTGACTTCTGATACCTTTCTTGCCTGTTCGTTTTGCAAGGAGTCACTGATGCGGTTTTTATTGGCTGGAAGTTAGCGGGAGACTACCAGCTATAGAGCCTGCACCCACTTACACACTGCTTGAGGACTGCAGCTGTGGGGTGGTCTGAGTTTCTCGGAAGTCTTCTGTATTCACCTCCCAGGCTCATTGCTGTTGTCTGACTTGTTTGGCAGAGGAACTGAAAGGGTTTATCATAAGAAAGACCGTGGAAGGCAGAGGCAAGGGAATCTCTGACGGAGCCAATCTGGCCCAGGGCTATACAGAGAAACCCTGTCTCAAACAGAAAGACCAACGGATCTTCTTTAACCACCTTCCCTAGGCCTTGGGGGAAGATCCACTTTGCCCTTTTGCAGATGAAGAATGGGGACCCTCCTATGTCAGAAGCCTTGCTGTAAGGTACCACTCAGGGCCTCAGGGTTGCATTGAGGCATTCTCTGGGGCTGAATGACTGTGCCACCTTTAGGTGTGTTGGTCTTTTGTGTGCGTGCTATCTATAGAATCTAGACCTTTTACATTCAATGCACACATTCACCACTCAGCTGCGCTCCTACTCCATCCTTTACCTGATGCAGGAAGACAAGGCCCTCAGTAGAGGGGTGCAGAGGTCTCCACAAGAAAAAAGTGAATCTGGCTCGAGGTTGATCCCCAGAGCGCAGGGCCCCACTATCCTGTAACCCATTTTCCCTCGAAATTTCCTTTTTTGCCGGGCGGTGGTGGCGCATGCCTTTAATCCCAGCACTCGGGAGGCAGAGGCAGGCGGATCTCTGTGAGCTTGAGACCAGCCTGGTCTACAAGAGCTAGTTCCAGGACAAGCTCCAAAACCACAGAGAAACCCTGTCTCGAAAAACCAAAAAAAAAAAAAAAAAAAAGAAAAAAAAGAAATCCTCCCCGCCCCCCCCCCCCGCAACAGAGACCCAAACCAGTCCTTTAAGCACAAATAAAGATACCGATTGACTAATTATATAAGTAGGGCTGTGGGAGGAGGAAAAGGACTTGGGGTTTGGGTTGTTTTCATGAACTATCTCTGTTTTTAACAGTAATATGAAAACAGCAATAAAATTCTCCACTTCTGATTTAGGGAATAAAGGGCGGGAGGAGGAAAGTTGTGTGCAATTTCACCAATTGTTGTATGCATGCTATCGAGGCGAAGGGTGTTGGGTGCCTTCAAAACTGCATGGCCAGCCTTAGCTGAAAATGCTGCTGCCTCCCGTGCCCAGGTGCCAGGCCCATTGACAAAGGCCCGCTTGTTCACTGGACTTTGTGCCCTGATGATATTCGCAGAGGGGCTTCCAGGGCATCCATCACCTGCAGCTCGCCTAAGAACGACCAGGCAGGTGCTGGTGCCCTGTCATTCATGCATTCTGTCTCTCAACCACTGCTTTCCCCACCTGAAAGGTGATCTAAGATGAAGCCCGCTGAAGTGGGAAGGACATTGACATGCAAAGCTATAAGTCCCCGTGGATAGCACGAAGCTGGCCCATACTAATCATGGCTCTCCTGCACTTGGGACTCTCTAAAGGCAGAGACCATCTTTTCTCAGAAGACTGCCCTGCCTCCTCCGAGGTGGGATTGGCTGCCTCTTTCTAGGATACTCCACTCCCAAGTCCTGTGCCTCCATCTTGGTTCACATAGTCCTGTCCTCCAGCACCAGGACTGCACAGTCCTCTTCCGCACCACCCTGTCTCTTATGGAAAGGGATCCTGTGCTCAGCTTCTGTTCTCGAGGTAGAGCTGGGAGCCTGCTGTGCAGTTAAACACCCATGAACATTCAATAACTCAAGATGAAGGGATGTGGTGGCATATCCTCTGCCCCCAAGGGCCTTTCTAAGTAGAGACCCTTGTACCAGTATTTCATTTTTGACAGCCGAAGCTAGGGTCACCAACTCCTGTTAGAGACGGAAATCATGTATTCTAGTCATTGTCGCTGGAAAGTCTCTTGTCCTGGTTACTGAAGTTCACCAATGGAAGTTCAAAGCAACCAAAGCTAATAGATTAAAAAATTGTTCTAATAAAACTTTATTTACATCTCAGACAGAAAGTATATTTAGTCTATTGGCTATAAGTCTCTAGCTAAGGGTTTGCAACGCAGCCCCTTGTTATCACTGGTGCGTTTCCTTGCAGGAACTCAAGGACAGAGCAGATGGGTGCCCAGTGCTTGACTTTTTCTCTTTTTCATGGGAAAGGCCTCAGAATCTCCCCAACTTGTGACCAACATTTCTAGTATATTTTGTGGTCTGCCCCCAGATTACTTTCCCAGGTTCTTTAAGAAAGTATTTACCTAGTCTTTTATTAGAACGGTAACGATGACTATTCTTCTATATCAGGAATACCTAGAGATCTCGTGAAGTCACTTTCCGAGGGCTTCTGTCGTACCTTCCCTGCCCCAGCGCTGATTTCAATTTTTCTTTAAAACATCCAAAATGAGAAGAAATGTAAGCAATCTGGGGCTGAAGGTATAAAGATGAGCACAGAGCTGGAGAGATGGCTCAGAGGTTAAAAACACTGTCTGTTCTTCCAGAGGTCCTGAGTTCAATTCCCAGCAAACACATGGTGGCTCACAACCATCTGTAATGAGATCTAGTGCCCTCTTCTGGCCGCAGACATACATGCAGGCAGAACATTGTATATATAATAAATAAATAAATCTTTATTTAAAAAAAGATGAGCACAGAGCGGTAGGGATCAGTCATGGAACCCTTAGCCTTTTCTTTCATTTGTACTGTGTGTGTATGTCACTGTCGCCCTGTGTTGTGACTGAACCCAGGGCTTCATGGAAGCTAGACAAGAGCTCTATCATTGGGCTCCACCCAGATACATCGAAGGATGAGTAACCTATACTCTAGGTGGGACATACCTCTAGTCTATCCTGTGGGACAAAGGGAGCGATTACTGGAAGGAAAGCTGGCGCGTAGAATCCTCTAGACACTCACTTTTTGTTAATCACTGTCTGTTGCACAGACTGATAGACTCCACAGTTCAGGGATAGATTAGGCTTCCTGGTCCCTGCCATGTGCTTGGCATTATTCTGATCCCTGGCATTTGAGCTATAATCTTTTCATGCTCGAGAAGTCATTGTCAATGCTCCCATTCTACAGACACTTAGAGAGTATGAACAGGTTGTCTATCTATCTTCCTGGAAGCCAGTGAGTCCAAGTTCTGTCTACCTTGCAAAGACCCCCAGCTCTTCTCTCTTGTATAAAAACATGTTAAAGAATCTTCTATGCTTCCATTGTTCCTGTGTCTGTTCCTTGACAGGGAGACAGGATGCCTGAATGTCATAAGCAACAACAGTGATACTGGGAGTTAACAATTCCATTAATGAATTTCCCATATCTGTGATGAGCTGGGACTGACATCTGCTGTCTTACACATCTTCAAATCTACTTTGTTCTTCCCTGTGTTGAGTTTGAGTCTTGATAAGGAAGAGGTCATCTACACAGGAGTTCATGGAGTGTGTTAGCCACTCCTTGACTTTCTTTTTTTTTTTTTTTTTTTTTTTTTTTTTTTGGTTTTTCGAGACAGGGTTTCTCTGTGGTTTTGGAGCCTGTCCTGGAACTAGCTCTTGTAGACCAGGCTGGTCTCGAACTCACAGAGATCCGCCTGCCTCTGCCTCCCAAGTGCTGGGATTAAAGGCGTGCGCCACCACCACCCGGCACTCCTTGACTTTCTTAAGAGCAGCGCTTTTGTCCTCCTGGGATCACCCCCTCTATCCTCTAGGCAACACAGCCAATACTCACACTTAGAGTAGACAAGGCAGGTGACAGCTCCCTTTCATTCACAAACTGTCTTTCTGCCTCTTGACCCCAAGTTTGGCCCCTCAAGTCTTCATTCATCTCCTTGAGCATGTTGCTACCCTTGGCACCCCTTCACTGCCCATCTTCAGACACATAGGGTGGAGGTGGGAGACCTGAAGGAACTGCCCAGCTATCTGATGACTCGGGTGTCTTAACTGTTTCTCTCTAAAAACCCTTGTCTGTACTCAGTCACAGGATGTCAAAGGAAAGCCCCTGGCCACACGCCCATCTTCTGTACAGATTCTTCCCCTTTCCTATTCCTTCTCACTTGCTTGTGAGTGCTTGTATCTGAAAGGACCATCTTGGCCTCTCAGATGGTCTACCTGCCTCTTCTCTCTTTGCCTTTTGCTGCCGCGATCTCTGTCACTGCCTCAGATTTCTTTTTACTTCTCCCTTTCCTTTTCATCTTTCTTCCTCTTGGGTTGGCTTTCCAAAGCCCCAGCACAATGATTATAACACGAATCCTTTGACAAAGGAGCCTCCACTTGCCCCGTCCCTCTCCTCTTGCTACTGACTCTTACTTCATGGCCTTTCACTCCCAGTTCTTTTCCACTCAGCGGGATGATTTTCATCTGTAGAGATTTCTCAATCTCCCTGCTGCCTGTCAGCCAGGGCTTAGAGAAGCAAGTCCAATTCTTTATGTCCCTGCTTGGATTTAATGCCAGAGTGCCACACATTGCTCCGTGCATTAACTTTACAGCACCGTCCTCTCAAAAACTGAGACAAACGGGCGGGCTTCATCTGTTTTATGGAAACCCAGTCACCGTATAAGAAAAACTGGCTGTTTAAGCGCTGCTTAAACCTTGAATAAATTATCCTCTGCTTTTGCTACCAAAGGCCTTCTAAGGACATGCCACTGAACATTCCCTGCTGACCCCTCCTGTGTTCACTGACTTGTGTTGATAACAGGGCTGGGCCAAGTAGGCCCTGCATCACCTCGGCTTTAACAAGCTATTTAACAATGATTTCAGTTGGGCACGGTGGCTTCAGTAAGTCTGCAGTCCTGGTGCTCAGGAGGTTGAAACACGAGGGAGTGCCACAAATTTGAGGCCAGCCTTAGCTACAAAGAGAGTTCTAGGTCAGTCTGAGCAATAGAGTAAGAACCTACCTCTAAAAAGAAAACCAAAACCAAATCATAACAACAGCAATATCATTTTCCAGTTAGCCTTTTGGGTTACATGTTCAATAAATAACTCCATGAACAGGAAACATTCCTGCATTTGTGCATTGGTGATTTTCCTTCTACAGTTTTGCAATTTCGGATTTGGCAAGATACCCTTGGAGCCCTTCAAATGCCTATACTGACAGAGCACACACACACACACACACACACATGAGGGCATGCACACACACAGACACATGCACACACATACGCACACACACGCACACACACATACACAGGCATGTATACATATACAATTACTCATTTAAATATGATTAACCTCTTACAGGAATTAACGTGTTAACGTGGTTGTTTAATTCACATGTTTGTCACTTGAATCCTTGTCCTCCATCCAGATGTGGTTTTGTAGCAGAAAGTCCTGTATCTCTACTGTTGGTGCTGCCTTGATTTCAACAGCAGTACCAGAATCACAGTGGCTCTCTAGAACACACAGAAAGAACTAGAATGAAAGGAGGCCTCCCCTGGGCCTCAGTGGACACTCCTGTAAAACACTATCAGAAGGTAGTTGGGGCCTGGAACTGTGTCTTAACAGTCCCTCATCTGCAATGTCCACTTGGCACCTAGAGGAAAGATCAAGAGTTAGAAGCATGGTGTGGGGGTCACAACCCTCGAAGTGTCACCTCCCAGCTTGTTCCTGATATGCTGACTCTTCCAGGAAGTCACCAGCCGGACCAGGATGTGGAGACTATGGGTCTCCACTGTGGTCCCCATGGTGGTTCCACTCTTATTCAGTCCCACAGGGGTGAACACTGTGCCGCTGGCTTACTACAGGCCAGCCAAGGTTCAGGCTTCCCGCAGCTCCCTGACCACACAGGACTTGGGCCCCCTATCTTGTCTCACCCTGGCCGGTATGTTTCTGTAAGGGCTGGTGAGTCCCAGAGGTAGGCTTGTCCAGGGGCTGGTGTGGACCCCGATACACAGAGCAGCCTGACTGCTACCCAGTGCACGGCCAAGACGGAGGGAGGGCACCTAGGGTTCACCAGATGGCCCTCAGAAGTCTCTGGGATGTTCTCCCAGAATTGTCTCACGGCCTGGATCTTCGCCTCAAGAAAGGAAAAAAAGCGACCGTTCCACCCAGAGATCAAACAGTGGAGGGAGCTGATCAAAAGCATCTCATTTTCACATTGCAATCCTTGGAGTGTGGATTTCTCTTCCTTACAAAATGCCCGCCAGAATCTCCCTCTTGTGAAGTCCCTAAATCTAAACATCAGCTGGCAGATTCCGGCGGTGGCTCAGAGAAGCCGCCCTGCAGTGGAGCCTCCGATGAAGGAACCAGTCAGGAATTCATAAAGTATTTATTTAGCTGCCAAAAGCAGCCCCACCCTCCCTTTCTTGTACGTTAGAATTGATGCAAAGTTTCCGAGACAAGCCTGCGATTGCGGCTGTCACCAAACAATGCCATATTTCTTTTCTTCTCTTAAATTCTAGGGATCATTCCCCGTAAGAGGGCAATTTGTCTGTCAGGCAGGCAAAACAGAGGCCGCTCTACCCTCATTAAACTGACAGCGAGGGTTATTAGCAGAAAACGAAGCCAGCCCTCCATGAAGCTGGCCACTGTTTTTTTGTGGTGAGCGCCGAGGAGATATTTTCAGTAATTAATTTGATAAATATATTAATTATGAATTGAGTTGACAGTACAATCAGATTGTCAGCCTTCCAGACAGCCTCTTGTGCTGCGTAGCTCTGTGATGAAGTGCTTGGATTTCAGGCCTGTCATCCTAAGGCAGTCCCTTATCACCGTCTGCCCATTCATTCTGTAATTTCCTGCGCATTGTAATTAAATGGTGGCTTTCTGATTGGGAGTGACTCCTCAAACTTAATCTCTCTTTCTTTCTGGCATGTGGGGGAGGGGCACAAAAAGCCCTTTGTTTCGGGGCGTTTTCCACGTTAAGGAGCAGGCTTGTCTTTCCTGTGGACCTGAAGGGCGCTGAGCCGAAGGCTGAACCAGTAGCTTCAGGCTCTGCAGGTGCCAGGAGGCCACGGTGGGAGACTCGGGCTTCCAGCAGGTTCAGTGTGTTCTCCCACGTCTGCCACCTTGGGCAAGTCACCATTCCTCTCAGGTCCTGTTTCCTACAGAGGTTTCCCACAAGGCCTGCCATTCCGGGATCCCAAGGACTGACTTGCTCTGGCAGCGCTTCTTCCAGAGCTCTGAAAGCAGGACGGAAGGTGAGGGAACGAGGAGAAGCAAGTGCCAGCTGTATTTCTCCAGGACAGGTCATTCAGGGAGTCCCTTGCTAGCACTTTGTCCCCCCTTTTTGATGAAATTAATTATGAACACTGCCTGGGGTCATTTGACTCCGGAGATACATGTCAAGATAAAATATTTCAGAAACACTTCTGTTTAATAATTTAAGGTGGTGGGTTCGCATTTGGGTGCAACAAAGGGAATTATTGGTAATTGCACATTTTAAAGAGGTATGGGGAAGCCCAGCATAGTAGGGGAACAATGGGAAAAAATAAGGAAGGTCACCAAACGGTTTTGTTTGGTAAGGACCTGAGGACAAAGACCCAGACACCTGGGGCTGAACACAGAAAGACTGAGACCTCAGAGAAGGAGTTACAGGCCTTAGCATCAGAGAAAGTCTAGGGTTAGTCATTCTGCCCCAAAGCCCCATAGCTGAGACACAAATTCCCAGATAAGCGTGGCTTTTTGGACAGGGCCAAGGTCTCGAAACACCATGTTAAGAAGAGCAACTTTTTGTACCACAGAGGCCCAAGTTCCAAATTTGGCCGCCCCTTTCCTGATGGGGCCTTAATTAGGTCTGCAAAATGGGCTAATAAATTTCTTACCCTAGGCATGAGGTGAAGGTCAAACTTAATAACATAGGTAAGTTCCCTTCCTTATGGCACTGAAAGCTGGGTGGTTAGGAACTACCGCTGCTACCTGTGCTACTATCTCTCAGAAGATAGGTGACAAGATACTATATTTTATGAACGAAGGGTAGAGGTACAGAGACGTTCAATAACTTTCCTAAGGTTGCCCAGGGAGTTAGTGGCAGAGCTGGGGTTTGAACATGAGCAGCTGGACCACAGGAGCTGGCTTTCTCCCGTGGGAAGAGGTGAGAACAGCATGTCGGGAAACTGAAACACATCCGTGGTCCATTTCCTTTGCGGGAAGAGGGTCCACGCACCCGCTGTGTCTGGGTTGGTTCTCAGTGGGACAGACCTTCACTTTCTTTGACATATCTGGCGGAATGAGAGATGTCCTTGCTAACCAGCACTCAGGAGTCCATGAGGAATTATAGAATAGAAAAAGCAGCATGGCCTGGTGACAGACACTCAGGGTGACCTTGGTCAGTTGTTCCTTCTCTGAAACTCAGAGAAGTGCTTGCTTTGTAATTATGAGGACCCAAATTAGGTCTCCAGAACCCACAAATCAGAGGTTAGTATGTGTGGTGTGCTCTTGTAGCCCCAGTGCTGGGGAGCTGGAGACAGGAGGATGCTTGGAACTCACTGACCAGCCAGCCTAGCCTACCTGGGGAGCCCCAAGCCAGTGAAAGACTCTACCTCAAAAAATAAAGTGCATGGCACCTAGGACTGACAACTGAGGTTGTCCCCTGGAGTTCATGCACATGTGCAACTCTCTCACACAAACATGTATACCCACATGCACCCCCCCACCCACACATATACATGCACAGAAATCTGGTAAGGCTTACAAAGTATATCTGCGCCGAGTCCCCCTTCATTTCTAAGCATCCCTTGCAGCTAGAGTGGGATTTTATCAGATGCTCTGACTATTGAGATACTAGAGAAAGTGACACAAGACACTTCCAGGTTGAAGCAGTTTAGAGCTTGGCATGTCCTCACAGCTGACTCCCTCCCTAGAAACGTTGGAGGCCATAGCACGGCCTCAGATAGAAGAGGGATGGCTGACCCCCCTGTGTGATCCAAGACCAAGGGGTAAAATGTCTCTAGTAGTGCCACTGTGCTTTGGGGACTTCTCTATTAGCACACGCCTGATTTTTGTGCCTCTTCTACCTCCTTTGCATTCTCCTTTGCTGAAGTCCTTGGCACCAACAATTTCTGGGGTGCCTCTTCCTCATCCTACTGCTCCCTTCATCCTTAGCCACCCCACCCCACCCTTTGTCCCTCAGCCTCCCTGAAGAACTGTGCAGAATTTCTCAGACCCTTCCCTGGGTCCCCCCAGGAGAACATGCCCACCTCCAGCTCCTGCCTGGTCCTCAGTGCCCCTCTCTGCTATGTACTAGTCTTCTCTGATTGGTCACCTGTGAGGCTGAGCACATCCTGTCCTCCTTTACACAAGTGCCTAGGTAACACTTATCACAGGCTTGCACAGATGGGGGACAACTAACCATGGAGTGCCAGCTTCCTCTGCTCTGTGATATCTGCATGCTTCCGGTATCCCAGTTCATTCAGGGCCCAAGATCCTGGCTGGACCTCCTTGGGGAGCGGGACCCAGTGAGTTGACTCCCACCAAAGACACAAGCCTTTAGTCCTGTCCTGCAACCTCCTTAAGCTGAGGCTTTGAAGAAAGCCTTCTTACTGGGCCTGGTACACATGTGCCTGGTCTCCGAGAGACAGTTATAAAGTGCCTATCTGAAGTTAGTAGTGGTCTCTAGTTGTTGGTTATGGAATAGGTCTGGGTGCAGAGTCTGTTGAGCCTTAAGGAAATGGGTCATTTTCTGTCTCCAATTCTTGCTTCTGCTCTGTAATGGGAAAAGGCTGCACTCGGACTTGGCCATCAATACCAACCCTGGAGGAGCCGCTGTGACTATGCTCTTGGCTGGAAGGTTTTAAAGTCAGTTTAATTGTAGAACCCGGATGCCTGTACAAAACTCTGAGCTTGTGTCCATCACCTGAAAAACTTGGTCTCTGTTATGAGCAGAAGATGGGGCCACAGCACCAAAGCACAGTGCTTGGATGCTGGAGCTGGTGAGACCCTTGGTAGGGTTTCCACCTGCTGGATTCCATCCACTGGAGTTCCCCAGCACTGGAAAACAAAAGCAAAATCAATCTCCCCACCCCCACAGTACTCAGGTTTTTGTTTGTTTGTTTGTTTTTTCCCTTTGCTGGAGTCAAAGCTGATGCACATAGCCAAGCAGACCCAAGTAACCAAGATAACATTTGAAAGGGCAGAAGAAACGGGCTCACTCAGGACAGCTGCAGGTCTCTGGTTCAGATCTTTTTCCAGGAACAAATGCATGCCTTTCTCGCTAACGTTCCGGATTGCCATCTTCTTTTCAGAGGGAGCTTAAGGATGCTGAGCATGGCCGGGGTTGAATATTTCCCTTTATCAGATCATCCTTGAATCTACACTTTAATGTGTTCCTGTTGTATTTCAAAGCATAAACATGATCGCTCTTCAGGGGGTGCTGAGTAAGACCAAAGCCAAGTGTATTGTCTATTATCCTTCCCTCCGCCTCAGAAATGTTCTCATCAGAGCTCCCCGGGTGTCACTTACTAAATCCTGCATGGCCGACCATAAACGCCTTTATTTTATAACAGAAGTGACTGCTAAGTGGACGCAAATTGATTCTGGAGAGGATGCTAAGTGATAATCCGCCCCCCCCCCGCCCCCAGTTTCCCAGAAAAGAAAATATACCTATTCGAGGGAATTTTCAACTTGGGTTTGAACTTACTGATGCCTTTTTAGAGTCCAAGTGGAGACTATGGCGCTTTTGTGTGTCTGTCAGATGTCTTTGCTTAATGCGGAGGGAGGAATGGTAAATATGTAGGGTGCTTTGATGTTAAGACCCCACGGGCCTCCAATGGGGCTGAGTAGAAGGCAGTTGACACTGTGGTTTTCATCCCTCCGCAGGGACCAAGCAGATGCTTGAAAATAAATGGCACCTGGGGAGAAAGTTCCTTGTCCCTGATTATGTCACTGGAGCCTGTGTTCCCCCACGCAGACTCAAGGGCATTTGGGCTCAGAGCTCCTCCTGGCAGGGAACCGAAGGCGGGCAGGGGATGAAAGGCAGAGACTGGCTTTGTTGTACGCTGTCTGCCAGGGAATCTGCAGGTGAGACCAGGCAGCAGTGGCCAAAGGATTCATAGCACATGGGGCTAATCTGCAGGCAGAGCTATAAAAGGAAAAAGCACTCTAGGGATGAATGGATAACTCCACATGGCTGGGCTGCCTTCCCTATGGGCATTGCCAGTTGTAAATGGCGGGCTGGGGTGGGAGGTCTCTGAGATGTTAGTCCTTGGAGATGGCTATGAGTTGACTGTAAAGTTCCTTCTGTTGGAGATGGGACCCCATTGGAAGCCTGTCTCAGCTTGTACCCTCGAAGTCAGCCTCTCCTCTTAGTGTGATTGGTAAGGGACAAGGTGGTGGGGGTAGATAGAGCATTGTGGAAATGTCTGAAAACCCTACACATCAATTCACTTAAGTAGGACCTTTGGGGGACCCAGGTACCTTTGTCTTCACAGACTTTTCTTCCATATAGATATAGATATACAGATATGAATACAGATATATATGGATATGTGTATAGATATATCCACAATATTGGCTAGATTTATTATTCATCTGTAATTCATTGATTCACATATTCATTTTTTCTTTCTAATTTTAAAGAGAATACAAATGGAAAAGAAAATATTGTCACAGATCATTAAGAAGTAGGGGCTGGTAAGATAGCTCACTTGGTAAAGTGCCTGCCACATCAGCATGAAGACTTAAGTTCAGATCGCCAGTACCCATGTAAGAAGCCAAGAGCGTAGAAGACAAGAGAAACCCTGGAGCTTGCTGGTCAGTCAGCAGCCTTGTGGAAGTGGCAGGTTTCAGGTCCGGTGAGGGACCCTGTTTCAAGAAATAAGGTGGAAAGCAATAAAGGAAAATATCTAATGTCAACTTCTGGCTTCCACATGCGTGTCTGCATGTGTATGTGTGCATGTGCATATACCACACAGCATGTTCACAAATACACACATGTATACAACACATGCGCGCATGCGCGCACACACACACACACACACGCACACACACCTGGAACCCTGTGCATCATGAATACGTGTGCTTCGCTCACCGATTCCATAAGAAGTCACCGGCCATCAGAGGCCACAGCTCGACCATTGGAATTGCATCTCGATGACCAGTCTCTACCCATTAGTAGCCAGAAGAATCAAAGAGATTAGGAACTTTGCTGAGTTTTGTCTCCTGAACTTGTCTGGCAAGGTAATGGAGGCTTTCCTAACTTCAGGGTCCCAGTCCTGTGCAGCCCAGTACAACAGGACAATGTGAGCGTTGAGGTCAGAAACGTCTAGGCTCTCATCTCCTAACCCCCTTCCCAATTGAATGACCTTGTTGGCTTGGCCACCCCTTGTCATCTGTAAAATGAGTCCAGGTCTCTTAGAGCACTTGAAAAATGGGAGCTATGTTGGAATGTCCCATATACGATGGCAACAGGATTCTTATTTTCCCAGAATGTTTCACTATTCATCACTTCCAAGAACTCCATAAGTGCATTCGAGTGCGGCCAACCACATGGTCCAATTGCGACTCCAGGAATTATGGACCCGATAAGAGCCTCTCTGGTTCTGATATCAAAGATAAGACAAAGATAGTTTTGCTTTCCTGTCTCCACGAGATTTCCCAGGCAAATCAACTGGAAATGACCATGGAGGAGTTGGAAGTTCTAGAGTCCTTGACCGAATTCTTCTGTTATTTCCCTGACAGCCAACTTTCTGTGCCATGGCCAGTCTCAGCCTTAAGATACACTGTGCCCTGAATCAAACTAACAAGGACTTCTGAAAGTTCCTGTAATTTCATGAGGAAACAATGTCTTAAATTAATATTTTCTTTAGTTCAAAAGGCTGCCTTGCCCTTGGCTGAATGCTCTTGCTACAGGGGACCAGGGAGTGACCTCTGGCAACGGGGTTTTGCAATGTGGGGATGAAAACCCACCCCCATACATCAATAACAAAAATATATCTCACCCAGAGGCATTAGTCCATCAAAAATGTTCTACAACAGTTGAGTACAAAAATCAATTCTGAAGGGCAGTATATCACAGACCATAAATTATATGTGTTCAATTGAGAAAGTGAGGGAAAAGAACAGAGGGGAGATGGGAGTTCCTGCTCTTAGACCCCGTGGAGCTTCCACCCTAAGTGAGCATGGTACCAGGGTCTGGGCAGCGGTAGGGACACAGGCCACTGTCTTCCGTGTGCCTATGAGAGGTAAGGACAAGGAATGGGGAATGAAAATGTCATCTGACCTCACAATGATTTTCCCTACCATTGAAAGAATTCCTTCCCTTGGGGGTGTACATGATGACTCTTCCCTTCCTACACGATCCCAACAAACTATAGTAAGATTCTACCAACTCTCAGCACGGGGAAGACTGAGGTTTTGGGACTTACAGAGCATGGGCAAGAGGTTGCCTGTAGAAGTGTGGGAGGCCCCAAAGCAGTTGCACTGGAAGGTCTTCCCCCAGTATGGATGACGGCTTCCTTATAGTCACATAGATGGAGTTCCACTTTAATTAACCTCCCCAGTCTGTACACTCTGTCACCGTTCAAGACTCTGATGACACATGCAATCAGGGCAGAATTGCACACTCACGGTTTGAATCTAGAATCTCAGGGAAGGGTCCAATGACTCTCCCCCACTTCTTCCCTTTATGAGGGAGTCAAGAAGCCAGATGATGATAGACTCTTGCAAGCAGGCACAATTAGCCTGATGAAGATGGAAGCTGTTTTGCTCACAGGATAGTGCTGTACAGCACCTATCCAGAGAGCCTTGCACCTATCTTGATCTTCAGAACCTTTGACTTCTACCCTGATTCTAGATAAACACCAAGAAAGGAAGGCCACTGACTTACCACTACCCCCATCCCCAGGGCTTCCTCATCAGGACCCAGATTTTATTTATGATTTATTACAGGCAGAACAGATGGGAAATCACAAGTGGGAAACCACTGCAGGTGAGTGAAACGGGCAAGAAAACTCCTTAGCACATGTCCCAAACTCAACCTGGTTTCCCAGAGACCCATGGGGACCCTCTTTCCCACTATAATACTTTCCAAGCATTGGAAACACCTTGCTTTGCTCTGCCATCCCATTTGAGGTGCCCTGAATCTGACCTAACAGTGTGCCCCAAGTAGCCACTCAGTCCCTAAAGGATGCCATGCCTTTGAGCTCTGGTCCCACCACTCTCTTACCATTGCCTCCTGCCTTTGGGCTAGCTCCCCCTGTCAGCGGATCTGCAGCGGCCCCACCTGATATGGCTAATCTGGTGGAGTAGCTATTTACTTTAAGAGGTAGAACATGTGCCTCTCTGCATCAAACTTTCACCCAGACCCTTGAGGGTCACAGGTTGAGGTCTGGTCAGGATTAGAACCTTGCCAAGGTAGCCCAAATCTTCCTGTTATTCCCCCTTTCTCAGGGAAAGGAATTTGGGAACAGTGTTATCTTATTCCCAACTAAGGGTTAGAAATCCCATCCACAGTTGCCCGCATCTATCCCTTTGTGAGGGTGGAGAGCTTTGCTGCATCCCCTAAGTGACCACTCCTCTCTTGCTCAAAGTTATGTGTTCACCAGAGCCCACTGGTCAGTTGAACACTATAAGACCTGCTTTCTAGACTGGGGGTTCTCTTAAGTCCGTTTCTAACCAACATGGCTGGGTGGGGACTCTGGTTCATTTATGATGGAAGGAGGAAACCTGAAGTCTGGGCAGACAGTCCATCGTGTACACTGTCTACAGGGAAGATGTCACAGGTCCCTAACCTTATCCAGTTCTCTCTAGTCTTGTGGCCCAAGGTCATCACACTTGTGTGTCTCCTCTCAGGGTCTCACAGCTAAGCCAAGAGTCTGCCTTCCTCCTTGTTTTCTCTGAATGATGTCACCCTCTGCTACACACACCCCTAGAGCTTACCTTAATTTGTGTATCTTTAGCTAGACAAGTGCAAAGAGAAGCCATCAGGGCCTAGGTCGGTACTAGACACTAGGGCTCTGCAGAGGTTCATACCCACCCTTGTTCCTAGGGAGTCAGAGTATAGCAGAAGGGCCTCACACTGTGTGACAGGCTAGTCTCTCATTTTAGTTCTCCATTTACTTGTTGGGTCAATATTTACTAAGTTCCATTACATGCTGGGCTGGTTCCCAAAGATGAAGCAGTAAATGAGCTCCAGGTTAAATCAACTGCCTTCCCAAGCTGCTTATGTCCCATCCTTCTCCCTTAAGGTCCAGGTACTCATCCTCCACTCATTGAGCATCTTCTGAACCCATGACCCAACATCTCTCCAGGCCACATACAGACTCTGATGATCGTGATTGTCAATTTGACTTATCTAGAATCACCTAAGTGACAAACTTCTGAGAGCATCTTTAAGGGGGTTTCTGTGGGGAATTGATGTGTGAGGACCCAGCCCACTATAAGCGGTGCCACTATGGGCAGGGCAGGTCGTTCCAGGTCATAAAAGAAAGCAGGCTATAAGCTACAGAGTAAGCAGCACTCTATGGCATCTGCATTAGTTCCCGCCTCCAGGTTCTTGTCTTGAGTTCCTGTCTTAGCTTCCCTCAAGATAGATTGTGATCAGGATGTATAAGCCAAATAAAATCTTTCCTCCCAAGTTGCTTTTGGTCATGGTATTTATCACACCACCAGAAAACAAGTCTTCAACCCCATAGACACAGGGAGTTTTCAGGTTCTGTGGACTTCTTACTTGCTGAAGAGCTGAAGCCACCCAGAGAGCCTTGGTCTCCCTCTCTCCCTCCCCAAGCTCCTCGTGTCAGAAGGGAAGAGCTTCTTTGAACTGAGTACTGCTTTTGTTTGCAAATGGTCCTGGCATCTTCTAGAACTTTTCCCAAAGCTCTGAGTATCTAGGCATAGGAGACCTTGGAAACTCTTAATTGATTAAATGAATGAGTGAGTGATTAAGGAATAAAATTAAGCTGAAACAGTTGGCAAAGTAAAATTATGACTATGTCAGGTAATCATAAAGGAAGATTAATGTTCTCCCCTCTATGGAGCCCCCAGCATTTCAGAAATGGCTCAAGCCACGGAAAGTCACCAAAGCTCTTACTTGGATAGCTACGAGATCTAAAATTGTGGCATTCCCCTAGATGCACAAAGTCTAGCCCATCCATTCATTTACTGAACTTCTATTTACTGAGGATCTACCAGGACCAGGCATTCTTTGTCCTTGTGGGACACACCCGTAAGCAGAGCACGCAAATCCCTTCCAGGGCTCCCATCCCAGCTGGAGCCAGCAGACAAAAGCAATAAGCACAACACATCAGCAAAGTGTACAGCGCCAGAGAAGTTGATAAATGCAAGCGAGAAAGTCTAGCAAAGTCAGGGGCCTGGGGGCTTAAATGGGGCGATGTAGGCATTGTGGATAGAGCAGACCACGTTGGAAATAGATGAAAGACTTTTTAAAAAATAACATGTTTTATTCTCTGAAAGTTTCATACATTTATATTGATCATATCCATTTACCACCACCTCCCTCCAACTCCCCTTAGCGACTCCACTCCATCTCCCTTTCAGCCTCCTGTCCTCTTTTTGATTATTATTAGCCATCCCCTGAGTCTAATTAGTGCTGCCCATATGCATGTAAGCGTGTGCCATCCTCTGGGGCGTGAGTAATCTACCGTGGTCACATTCCCAGAGGAAAAGTGACTCTCTCTCTGTCTCTCTCTCTCTCTCTGTCTCTCTCTGTGTGTCTGTCTCTCTCTGTGTCTGTCTCTCTCTCTGTCTCTCTCTTTCTGTCTCAGAAGCCATCAATGCTAATAGCTCCTCCTCTGAGGCCCCGCCCCATCCATGCTGGGTTTTTGCCTGGCTTGACCTCATTCAGGTCTTGTGCAGCTAGCCACAGATAAAAAGGAGCACAGGTAGATAGAGACACCACAGATGTGTCATGAATGCCAAGTCAGGGTGCATGCACAAGATCTGCCAGCCGTAATCCTCCCAGGGCAGCGGAATGTGGGCAGGGTTGCCCAGTGCAGACCGGGAGTGACTCTATAGAAGAAGAGTGGATGCTGGAATTTTTATCATGGACAACAGGCTTACCCGAACTTTGCCCTGAAGTTGGACCCGTTCTTTAATTATATCATTCTACCAATCAGTCATCAAATGTGGAGCCTATGGAGCTCTTGCCCTTCTAAGGCTAGATGCACTACAGATAGTGAAGGGTCTGGAGCCAAGACAGTAGGGTACCCCTTCTCTTAAGACACGCAGAAACTTGAGGCCACTAAGGATAGTTCTCCCACAGGAGGCAGAAGAGGACTAGGAGTAAGGACTATTTGTGATGCTCACTGTTTGCTTCTCATTTGCCTCTTCCAAATTCTGGGGTGGATGAGAATTCAGGCTCTCACTTGGGGACCTCCAGGCTTCTGTTCATCTGGGAGAATGCACAGTTGCAGGTCTGGCTGTGGGCTTGGCTTTTCAATACCCACGTGATCACTTGGGCAATTTGCATAGCCTATTCCTTGATTCCTAAAAAAAGCACTGGTGATGGCACTTATTTTAGGGAGGATCAAAGTATATCTCACCAATGCTTAGCTTGCTGGTTGCACACACAGGGACTCTTCCTGCCCAGCCTAGTGCCCTCTGTAATGCTCTCAATAAGCTGGTGTTCTTTCACCCTTGCAAAACAACAATATAATAATGGTTTATATGAAGGAAAAGATAAGTCATGAGAGCCCAGCAGGAGACTGATTACTCAGTCAGGTGAATTGTGACCCTGTAGTTTGATGCCAAAGTAGGAGATGGGTTTTTGTTTTTACATTGAAGGATTTCTTTGGATCTTTCTCTGGTTCAGAATTTAATGTCTGCAGATTTATTTACATGTTTAAAAAATTAATAGTCACAGTCAAAAACCAAAACAAAGATTCTCATTGCTTCTAGAAGTCTCCTTTAAACCTCCATGTTGAAACCAGTGTGTTTGTGTATCCTTAGATACTGTATTGATAATATGGCTGCTGAAGATTAAATATGTCACACACATCCCAGAACAACATATATTTTCATAAACTGTGTAGTCTAGAAGCTCTAAGAAGATAGAGATTCTATGTGTGTGAAGAATTAAACAGCTCAATAATCTAAGTATCTCCCATTCATCTGGTATGAGCTGGGCAAGGCAGAGAGCTGACCCAGCATTGCAGGTGACATGGGCTCTCCCTCCATGTGTGGGATATGATCTTAGAACCCATATAAAAAGCAGAATGCAATTGCTATAGGGAAGTTTAACAAGGAGCTATGCAGAAAGAGAGAGCAAGAGAAAGAGAGAGAGAGAGAGAGAGAGAGAGAGAGAGAGAGAGAGAGAGAGGGAGAGAGAGAGAGAATATCATAAGGAGATGGTCTTGGTGCATTTTTTATTGTTCCCACAAAGTACCCGAGACTGGGTAACTTATAAGGAATAGATGCTTATTTGGCTCATAGTTATAGGTGGTGGAAGAGACAAGAGCGAGGCACTAGACTCTCTGCCCAGCGTTTGCTGAGAAGGTCCTTGCTATATCACAGCACGCTGAGGTGATAAGGAACAATGGAGGCCCCTCTTTCACCATCTTTCTAAGCCCAGTTGCCATCCCAAGGCCTCAGCTCTACACATGATTAGGACATGAACTTGGGATCAAGTTTCTGAGTTCTTCCACGCACAGCAGAGAACCTGGATGGAATCCTGAAGAGGGTAGACACTGGTTCAGCTTTGGAGAGTGTGGTATGTTGGAGGGAATATAAGGGAGTCGGGTCTGACAGTCATTCTGGATTCCAGGTCTGAGTGTATGCACCTCTGTGACTTTGGACAGATTATTGAAATCTTAATTTCTCTAGGGCTTTTCCTCACATTGAAAAATACCTTAATGCTGCCCTTCCAGAACCATGTGACGACTGACGATTAGAATAGCCCATATGCTTAGCAAGCTGTAGGATCAAGGAGTGACATGTAAGAAAGTCGTAGGGCCTCCAGGAAGCAGGCTCTCAGAAGGAATTTACCAGGGGCACGCTGGAGCGAGGGTGGGGGCTGGGTTCTTAGGTGTTCTGGGTGGTAGAGTGGGGTGGGTTGAGGGAGAAGCTGGGCTGTGGCGTTCTCAGAAGACAAGTGGCCTTCAGAGTGTTCCTGGATTGAGGAAAGTGACCTGGGTCATATGTCACCTCATCGGCCAGTCACATGGCTCGGAGAGGGCTATAAATCAGCAAGTCTCCTTGGAAGAGGCTAGGCCCAGAAGAGGGACTTCCCACAGCTGGGAGAACGGGCACCATATCACTTTTCTACTTCTGTAATAAACACCACGACCAAAACAACTTATTCAAAGAATGAAATTTATGCCCTGGCATGGCTGAAGCACGCATGGGCAGCCGGTATATGGCGGTTCTGCTGAACTTGTCCGTACTGGGTTTCATGGTCTGAGCTGAGGAGGACGACTGACTACTTAGAAAAGGACAGGTTTATTTTGGACTCGTAATTCCGGATGGGTAAGGGTCTATCACCATCAGAGGGGGGAAGTGAGGAGGAAGTAAGGGAGGAAGTCAGGGAAAGTGAGGGAGGAAGTGAGGGGGAAGCAAGGGAGGAAGTGAGGGGGAAGAGAGGCATCTGGCATCTCAGTGGCTAGAGCAGCAGCTGAGAGCTCACATTTCCAACACAAGCGGAAACAGTGAGAGCAAACACCAAATGGCATGAGTCCTTTGAAACCTCAAAGCCTACTCCCGGTGACATTCTTCCTTCAGGAAGGGCACACCTCCAAAGTCTCCCCAGTCACCCACTGGGAACTAAGTCTTCAACAGCCCTGACCATAGGGGACATCTCATTCAGACATCACAAGCACTGTGACCCTGGGAGGATCTGCAAGGCTCATTGCAGAGTTCACCCCGGGACGTGGAGCCAGTGGGAAAAGCCCTGCTAGCGTTTCTTTTGAGGCCCGGGCCAGATGGACTCAGCCTTCGCTTCTAGAGCCCGCGAGGTTGGCATTGCCCCTATTCTGCCTCAGTTGAGAACCTGCCAGCTCAGGGGAGCTCCTGGAGACGCAGCCACCTTCCTCCTACCTAGCTTTATTGTCACTTGTGTCCTGTTCCGTTTCTTGAGCACAGTGGTGGTGTGTCAAATGACCAACTGCTGCTTCTCAAAGAGAGCTACAGAACCCCTACAGATCCTCCAAGAAATGACATTAGCTCAAAAACCAGTCCCTGTTTGCAGGGTTGGGGGCTATTGGCTTATTCTGGTAGTTGAAGCAGAGGCCTTCCGTTTAAGACAGTATTTGGAGCCAGCCTGAGCTGGACTGAGTTCCACAAGATTCTTTATTGGAGCTTCTGGGCACTTCATTGGTTCCCTTTGAGAATGATTCTTCTTCTTGCTATTCTCTCTATAGTTGATATTTAGATATTTAAACTCTGCCCTCATCTTGGCTCATGGGGCTTCCAGGCTCTGGGTTAGCCTGCTCAGCTATATCACCTTCAAGGGCACAGAAGGAAGTTCAGGCACTGTCATAATAATTAAACAGAATTTTCAGTCTGCCTGAAGTTGTGCTACCATGTCTGGCCCCATTAATCAAAGGAGAAAGGAGAACATTCTAGAAACACAAATGAAGGCATTGCTGGCTGTGACTTAATGGGTGCCAGAATTAAAATGGTTTGAGGCTCCCGCTCAGCCTGAACTAGGATGCGTGTGCCATTTCTCTTACCCAGAGACACTCAATAGATACTTAGCAAGGTGATGGAGGCACACATGTCAATCAAGGGCAGTTCTAACTGAGCTAATGCTGGAATTTGCTCATGAGGGACTGAACTGGAGGGTTCTTTGCTGAAATACCCTTGAGAGTTAGTGATACCTCCAAAATAAAGACATCTGTCCACTAGAACTTCACTAATGCTCTAACTCAGACCTGTGACTGTCATGCTGAATGAGGTGATAGACACTGTACCCCTTTCACAAGTTAATGCAACTAGCTAAATTTCTGGGCTCCCAAATAAGAGCTCAGAGTGCATGCACACACATAGATGTATATATGTGCGTATGTATATATGTATATATGCTTGCATGCCTAGCCTGACCCTGAGCTTCTTATGTAGATAAACTCCTGATTCTTCTGCCTTCATTTCCCGTAAGATCTGAGATTTCAGGCATACTACCATGTCCTGTTTATGCAGTGGTGAGGATCACACCCAGACCCTGTGCGTGTTAGGCAAAAACTCTACCAATGAGGCCATATCCCCAGTCCTTCAATGTACTTACTTAGCTTCAAGCTTGTAGGACATCCAATTTGGAAGTAAATTAAATGCCTTATAACAGGGAGTGTGGTAAGTGAATTGTGACTAATGAATTCACTACATTATACAGTAATGTATAATGATATTGCAGAAGTATATTCTAAAGAGGTAAAATGTCTACATTTTACCAAGACACATAGCATTGTACAGTAGGTCCGTTTTCATGAATAGAAGCACATGTGTCTGGGTAAGCGTGTGCCTGACCTGGAGAGATCTTGTACATCACCTTGAGATTGCTAGTGAGGGCCACGCTTGTCTTCATCCTTTGTGCCTTCTGTCTTTTATATGATATCTCTGCCTCTATACAGATGATATGCATCTTATGTAATGGAGAAAGGAGGGGTCTTAAAGAGCCTGAAGAGACAGAGGTTTTCACAGCTCAGACTCTGCTCCTCATCACCACCCATAACTCCTGGGATCCACATTCATCTTTGTAGGTGGGAAACACAGCATGGCAAATAACACAGACCAGTCTCCACCTTCTAGCACGAATGCCAGACTGCATCCCTAGACTTCTCTGAATCTCTCTCTCTCTCTCTCTGTGTGTGTGTGTGTGTGTGTGTGTGGTCCCCACACTTGGGTCCCACAGGAGCACTGGCAACTCTTTCCCAGAGCCTTGCAGGAGGGTGTCCCAGGGGCTTTGTGTCCTTAAGCAGTGCTCTTACGTTAAGCTGCTTTCCCACCTGGGTCTGAGTTAGGACCCATGTTCCCTGCTGGGGTCCCAGTGCTCACTCACTGGGTTCTAGGCACTGAGTGCAGCACGGGTAGCTGGGTGTCCTGAGGGCACATGTGTGCCTTTACTCTAGGGTATGGAGCAGGACAGGTGCCAGCAAGGCCAGGCAAGGCGATGACAGTGTTGGCTATCTGCAGATCTTGCTGTGGCTAAGGTTGCCTGGTTTGCAATTAGATGAAAAGCCTGGAAGCTGCAAGGTCATTTCCCTCAGCAAGTTATCATTTGGGCAGAATCAGAGGCTTGTCAGGCTCAGAGCTCTGCTTCTCTGTGTACCTGCCTGCCTGCTCCTCTCTCTCTCTCTCTCTCTCTCTCTCTCTCTCTCTCTCTCTCTCTCTCTCTCTCCCCCTCCCTCCCTCCCTCCCTCTCTGTGTATATATCCACACTCTTCTCTTTATACCTGCCTGCTCCTCTCCGTGTCTGCCACCCCCACTGTGTGTGTGTGTGTGTGTGTGTGTGTGTGTGTGCTCGCACCTGCTGGCTCCTCTCTCTATACCTGCCAGCTTCTCTCTGCACCCCCTGTTCTTGCCTCACAGCCTTGGCATTTGCGCAGACATACTGACTGTCTTCTCCCCTGGTAGACTCACATCAGGCACCCTGTGGTCACTGAGCAAACTGGTGGTGCTGTGTAGTGTTCTTTCCCTAAAGACATCTTCTTACCTGTGCTATGGACCCAGGGCCTTTCGCCCACATCCCCACCGCACGTCACAGAGTGTAATTGTACATTTCCCTGTGTGGTTGTTGCTCACTCCATTTTTCCCCTAGGTATAAAAGCAGGCTATCAAAAATGAAATTTCTTCCTTTTAATTTTTTGTTTGTTTTTTGTTTTTTCGAGACAGGGTTTCTCTGTAGCTTTGGAGCCTGTCCTGGAACTAGCTCTTGTAGACCAGGCTGACCTCGAACTCCCAGAGATCCGCCTGCCTCTGCCTCCCGAGTGCTGGGATTAAAGGCGTGCGCCACCACCGCCCGGCTCAGAATATTTTCTTAGATAAACCATTTAAGTTTTTTATGTCTCTCAACCTGATATATACTTTACACCTCTTCTGTAAGTTTCTTTTCTGAATTTAATAATAAGAAAAGCTATAACTATCTCATCTTCAAAGACCCAAGAAGGATAAAATATTACCTAAGGAAACAGGAAGTGCAGCGATGTGGGACTCCCCTTTGTATGCTATGAATATGTTTTATTTCCATTGGTTAATAAAGAAGATGCTTTGGTTTATAGCAGGACAGAATATAGCCAGGTTGGAAGAGATATAGAGCAAGAGTAGGCAGAACCAGGGAGTCATGTAGCTGCTGAAGGTGGCAAATGCCAGATCCTTACCTTTTTTTCTTAAAGATTATATGCATTTGTGTTTGACCTGCATGCCTTTGTAAGGGTGTCGGATCCACTAGAACTTGAGTTTCAGACAGCTGTGAGCTGCCATGTGGGTGCTGGGAATTGAACCCTGGTCCTCTGGAAGAGCAACCAGTGCTCTTAACTGCTGAGCCATCCCTCCAGCCCCTCCCAACCAAAATGAAACTTTAACTGTGGCTTCCATATATTTGTATGCAGGTGTGCGCCTGCCATGGAGCACACGAGGTCAGAGAACGGACGACCTGCAGGAACTGTTTCCCTCCTTTCGTCGGGTTTGGGGCAAGCACCTTTCCCCACGAGCCGTCTCACCAGACCAAGAGCAAGCTCCACTCTCCTTGTCTCTCCATCACCTAACACGGTGTGGGTAGGCTCTCAGCGGCGAGATGACTGAAGGGATGCAGGTATGATTGACATGTGCCTGCCGTCTGTAGCTTTGAACCTGAAGACTGCTACCAACTCTCATCCTGGGCTGTGTGATGCCCTGGAAAGATACGTGGCTGCCCTGAGGTGCCTTTCCTATCTTACCCAGGTGGATGAGACCACTGCATTTAGCCTGGGACCGAAGCGCATTAAACGAAATGAGGGCACACTTTGGGGACAGAGTTGCTATTGTTCTGCTCTTCCAGCCTCTGCCAGCTGCAGCTGTGGGTCACCTGTATTATAAAATCCCTCTTTGCCCTTGTGGAGCTCGGACTGCTCCAGAGCGGTTTCTGACCTTGGAACTCCTGGCTCCCAGGGATTCTTCAGTTGAGGTGGGAGGGGAACACCTTGTTTGGAAGTTAACTTGGTACCTTGGAGAAATATGCCAGCCACACAGGGAAAAGTCTCGGGGGCCAGCCACCTCACAACCAGAAAGGCATAAAAAATGTGGCAGTGGGGTGCCCTCTCCTACCTTGGGGATCAGCTCCATATGAGATGACATATTAAAGAGACATTCAGGGTTTCAATGTGACATACCATGGGGAGGTCACTCCTTAAAGAAATGAAGCTCCAGAGACACAAGGACATGGGGATGGGTTTCTTGAACCCATTCACAGCTTGGTTGTTTATGAGTCTATGGTTGATGCCTGATTCTATCAGGGTTCAGACAGGTAAGCGCCTGCCTTGTGGCCACATAGCTGAGTGATTGCCAGGACTGCTGACCACAGTGCCTTCCTTGATCCACACCACCTGGATGAAATGTCCCCACAGGCTCATGTGTTTTGAACACTTGGTTCTCAGCTGTTGGCACTTTTGGAAAAGGTTCTGAAACTTTGAGGAGGTAGAATCTTGCTGCAGGAAGTAAGTCACTGGGGTCAGTCCTTGAAGTTTTATAACCTTGTCTCACTTTCTGTTTGTTTTCTCTCTCTATTCTCTTCTTCCTTTTCTTCCTTCTTCTTTTCCTCCTCCCCCTGCCATTTCCTGTATGAGGTGAGATATGATAATTCAGCTTCCTTCTCCCACCGGCATGTCTTCCCCATCTTGATGAACTGTATCCCTTGAAACTGTGAGCCGAAACAAGCCCTTTCTCCCTTATGTTGTCTTTGGTTAGGGTATTCTGTAGCTGTAACAAAAAAAAAAAAGTTAGAACACGGTTACTTCAGCCTTCTCTGGGCACTGGCTTTCCATAGAAGAACATGCACCCACATTCCAACTGCATAGAAGAACATGCACACATAGCATTAAATCATTCAGTTTTGAACACCAGGTCTTGGTGGAAGGGTTGAGATTCAAAGATGCCTTTAATCCCAGCGCTTGGGAGGCA
The DNA here is from genome assembly GCF_950005125.1 of Chionomys nivalis. Classification (NCBI taxonomy): domain Eukaryota; kingdom Metazoa; phylum Chordata; class Mammalia; order Rodentia; family Cricetidae; genus Chionomys; species Chionomys nivalis. The sequence continues at coordinate 65,087,815 of NC_080093.1, read as the reverse complement.
AAGGCAGGTGGATTTCTGTGAGTTCGAGGCCAGCCTGATCTGCAGAGTGAGGTCCAGGAAGGCCAAGGCTACACTGAGAAAACGTGTCTCGAAAAACCAAATCCTCCTGCAAAAAAGATTTTAGATATGATCAAGATTGCCTCCTAACCAACGGGATGGTAGCTGATGTTTAAGACACATGCTGTCTGAGCTTGAGGTCTTTACAGTTCGTCAGGACACATCTTAGCTCAGTGGTTGTTTACTGAGCATCTGCTATGTGTATTCATTGTGATAATCATGAGAAAAAGACAGAAAGGATGTGATGCCTGTCCACATGGGACTTAGGGACATTAAACACACACACAAACACTCACACACACAAGCACACACATGCACACTTCCCCACAACAGTCACATGCACACCCTCACACACACACACACACTTGCATAACACTTGCACACACACTCGCACATGCACATACACTCACATGCACACTCAACCCTCCGCACATACACACACATACACACCACTGCCCGAGGAGGCTTCTCCGTTGGGCAGACCCTGGACTGAGGGTCAGCCTTATAGGGATTAAACTGGACAAGGAGAGGAGGGCAGAGTTCTCCAGGAAGGACAGGGAATGACGGTAGGAAGCTTGCCTTCCTGTGTTCAGTCTGCTGTAGCGAAAAGTCATAACCCGAGTACCTTAGACACAACAGAGGTATTTCTTACAGTTCTGGAGACTGATAGGTTCAAGATCCAAGGGCTGGCAGACGATAGGTCTTGTGAGAGTCCTGGCTCATTGACAGTAACTTTTGTTGCATAGTCACGTGGTAGAAGGGACGAGCCAGCCATCTGGGGCTTCTCCTATAAAAACAGTGTTTCCATTAATGAAATGTCTTCTATCATGACTCAATTGCCTTCTGCTATGGTTTCACTCTACTTTTGTCCTGCCAAAACATTTACCCAGTCTCAGTTCCTGTGCTGGTTAGCTTTCATACACTCTAGAGCCAACCAGGAAGAGGGGACCACAATTGGGTAATTACCTAGGTCAGATTGGTCTGTGGTCATGCATGTGAGATACTGTTTTGACAGATGATTGATGGAGGCAGCCCCAGCCCACAGAGGGTAGCACCATCCCTAGGAGGTAGACCTGGGCTGTGTGATAAGAAAGCTAGCTAAGAATGACTGAGAGAGTGAGCCAACAAACACTGTCCTGCATGATTCCAAAAGCCTGCGTCATTCCGTTAGCTCTCCCTGCCTTGTGCTTTAGGTCAGATGTAAGCTCTCTGCTCCTGCTCCAGGGCCATGCCTGCCTGCCTGCTGCCATACTTCCCACCACGACAGTTGTAGACTTACCCTCAGAATCTGTGAGTCCCCAGAAAGCTCTTTCTTTTATAAGTTACCTTAGTCATGGTGTCTTCTCATGGAAATATGAAAGTGACATTGGCTGTCTCTTCTTGTTCTGTCTCTGTTACGAGCTTCCATTGGTCAACCCTCTTTTTTCTCTCACAAGGCAAAGCAACATCAGGCCCTCTCCCAGCTTTAGATCTTGCACTGTCAGCACCCACAGTTATGAACCCAATAAACTTTTCCTTGTAAATCACCTGTTTGTGGTTCATCAACCCCAAAGCCCCCATTGGGTCTAAATTTCTTATGTTTCTTGTGCTTGCACTTATTGATATGTTCAGATATGTAGATTTACAGTTTTTATAAAATTTTGAAAATATTTAGTGTTCCTTATACCTCCACTGTCTCCCTCCTCCAGAAATTCTAGCTACTCGTCCCTTTGGCATTGTTACGCAGGCCACTAACACTTTAAGTGTTTGTCTTAGTTAATTTTCTATTGCTCTGACAAAGCTTCATGGCCAAGGCAACATATTGGAACTTCAAGTTTCCATGGTTTAGAGTCCATGATGGCAAAGCAAAGGCACGGCCACAGGGTTGGCTGAGAGCTAGCACCTTGATCCACAAGCAGGAGAGAGAGAGAGAGAGAGAGAGAGAGAGAGAGAGAGAGAGAGAGAGAGAGAGAGAGAGAGAGACTTTCTGGGAATGGTGAGGGGTTTTAAACTTCCAGGCTTATCCCTAGTGATTCACCTCCAACCAGGTCACGTTTCCTAATCCTTCCCAAACAGTTTCACCAACTGGGGACCAAGTATTCAAACATAAGAGTCTATGGGGGTCACTCTCATTCAAACCAGTAGAGTGGTGTGTGTGTGTGTGTGTGTGTGTGTGTGTGTGTGTGTGTGAAAGAATCACTTGCAACAACAATCTCTTCTCTCCTTACACCATGTGGGTGCTGGGTGTTGAATTTTGTCATCAGGCTTAACAGCAAATGTCCTTATCCACTAAGCCACCTCGCTGGCCCTATCCCTCTTAAAGTTTCTTTCACATTCATGTCTCTACTCTTACTGAAATAAGACATGCCTGCATTTTATCTCCTATTCACTGTATGGCTTTTAGCCCGACTCTGTTCCTAATAGGATGCGTGGCCTTGGGCAAGTTACCATCTTACTCCAGGTCTCTTTTTGTGATAGGAGAATATGTTAGCATTCTAAAACGCCAGACTTGTGGTTTAATGGTCATGTGTCTTTTCACCTGCCGTTTAGGCTGTAAATTCCCAGGATCGAGGTGGTAACTGGATCGAATTCCCTTGAGATTGGTCTCCTTGGCTTTGACAGTCCCTTCTTGCTGGGTCCTCACCTGGCCTCTCTTCTTTGTATATGTCCCTGTGTCCGATGTCCCTTCCTTTCTAAGGATAGCTGTCTTGGGAGAACTCACCTGCATGTCCTCATTGAACTTCAGTTCCCTCTTTAAAGACCCTGTCTCTACCGGCCTCTGCTAACAATGTGGTTTTGGGTTTCGCATGAATGTTTAGGGAACACAACTCCCAAACAGGCATTTGCCCTAAATCAGCTCCTGAGTGAGCTGGGGCTGGGAGATGCTGTCCCAAGACCCTGGTCCTGAGTTTCAAAAGCTCAGCTCTACCGTGGGTCTTGGGATTTTGTTTCTGATGAATTCTGAGCTGGTGTTTAGGCTGTGAGACAGCATCTTATAAATCACGTGTGTAGATCTTTAGGATCTGTGAGATGGACAAAGACGGATGTCATAATAACCCCTAACTTCAGAATGTGCCTTGTGAGGGACATGACACAGTCATGGCTTTTTCAAGTTGATTTTATATCAAATTCTCATTGTGAAAAAAAATAAGTAGGTAGGGAGCCAGAGAGACATCTCAGTGGTTCAGTGGGTAGAGGTGGCTGCTACGTTAGCCTGATGACCTGAGTTTGATTCCCAGGACCCAGGGTAGAAAGAAAATGCTGACTCAAAAACTCTGTGACCTCCATACATATGCTGTGGCACATGTGTGCGTGTGTGCACACACATGTATATCACACACAATAGTAAATAGAATAAAAGTTGAAGGAAGAGGAGCAGAGGAAGAAACAAAGGAAGGAAGGGAGGAAGGGAGAGAGGGAGGGATGGGGAGGAAATGAGGAAGAGACGGAGGGAGGGAGGGAGGAGGGAAGGAGGGAGGGAACAAAGAAAGAGTGAGCAAAGCTGGGAATGATGACACATGCCCATGATCCCGAATCCCAGCATTTGGGTAGGGGTGGAAGGTTGTGTTGAGTTCAAGACCAGCCTCCAAAATCCAGTAAGACCCTGTCCCAAAAGCCAACAAGCCCCAGGAGAAAGTAGTAAGTCTTGAAACTTAGAGTCCCAGGACCAACATGAGTGGGTAAATGTTCAAGGGCATGCTCCTCCAGCCAGGATCGCAGCACTCACATGTCCAAAAGGTCCATCCCAGCCATGTGGTTCAGCAAGTCTGCTCAGGGTGGAGGGCTGTCCACTGCCCTCCTGGACCCTTACTGATAGACACCTTTCTCTATCAGGCATTTGCAGGGCAGGAAGTCCAGTTCTGACTCTGGATGATTCTTTCCATTTATGCTTTGTCCGGAAACTTAACTCTTTTTAAAATTCACTTTCACCTGATAAGGACACTATATTCATTTTTTAAAATTGTATCTATTTAAATATATTACATATATATATATGTATATATATTAATCTATGTGACACAGTGTGCCACATAAAGGAACCATTTCTTTTAGGCCTTTAATCCCCCCGAGAGTGAAAGAAGTCTTTGCTGAAATAAAAGTACACCTTGGCTGAAACATGATGCTAATCCTCTTAGTTTGAATGGTTTGGAAATGGTTGGAATAAGAAGGTAAACATTGTAGCTGGTTGATAGGGAAGGAAGTCAATTGTCCATGGAGCCAGCGCTGTGTGCCACACCGCACAAGGGAGCTCTATTTTGGTAAACCCCAAACACAGTCTCTCCCCGTCTCAGTGCCCACACCTGAAAAGCGATCTACTTGCCCTGTGCAGCTGCCAGGCGTTTGAGTCCATTACCCCCAAAGCAAGCAGTGCCCATTCCAAATCGACGTCAAACAAATCCTGCTGATAACTGGTATCATATCAGAGCCTTATCAGGGACTCTCTCTTTTTTTATTGAAAATAGTCAGATATAATGAGGTGCTTCACATTTAAAAGTCTTAAATCTTGGAAAGCTCTGGGCATAGATGGTTTTGATATTGGCTTATTAAACTTGCACTGAGAGAGAGAGAGAGAACGAGGGAGTGGTGGGGGGTGAGTGAGGCAAAGACAGCTTGGCAGGGGTGGGGCTCGACTGGCTGCATGCTTTAAGCCCACACTGGCCTCTTATGGTGGAGAGGCTGTTGGCTGATACTGTTTTTGCAGACATCTCCCAGGAGGACTCTGAAGAGAGAGGCTTTGGGCATGTTCTGCTAGCTGTCTCTCAGGAATTGTCTTACCAGACTCCTGTGACTTTAGCCTTAGCCCCAGTGTGACAACCCAGGTGATTGGGAACTTGCAGTAATTTTGCATACGCTAAAGCCAAATGTGGGTGGAAAACAACCTCTGACCTCTGCCTCATAGGTACATGAGAGAAAACCCTTCAGAACACAGAGACAGGGGCCTTCATGGGGGAAAGTAAAGAAAACAGCCTCAGCTCTTGCCATTTCCCCTCATCCTCCCCAGGCACCTGCTGGGTCCAGGACGGTCACAGTGGAGCAAAACGAGGCTACAAGGATTGAAACAAATGGACAGACTTGGAACACACTGGTGACTCCAAATGTCATTCCTAGCCGGCATGGTCACTGAGGAAGTCAGACACACGAGCAGAGATCTGTGTCAGTGGGATCATGGATGCTGATGTGATTCAAGCTTTTAAAGGGCTGCCGCTGAGGCCACAGTGTGGGGTCCCCCAAGGGGCTTCCACACAGCAGAAGCACCCTTTACTTATGTTTTTATTTCTTTATCTGCTGTTTTTATTCATTTCCTGAGAACTTTATACTTGTATACCATGTAGATTGATCATATCTACCTCCCATCGTCCCTCCAGCTCCTCTCAGACCCTCCATCCCCTCTCAACTTCATGTCCTCTTTTCATAGCCTACTGAGTCCAGTCAGTGCTGCCCATGCCTATGAGTGTGGGGCTGAACCCTGGAGCATGAACCACGCTCCTTGCACAGATGCTGATGACTTCAATCCCCCGCCCTCCCCCCCACACATCCTAAGGAGACAGGCAAAGGGATTAGCATACCCTCCATTTTCCTTAAGAGGAACTGGGGCTTAGAAAGATTGGCTTGTTCAAGGTCACATGCCCAGAGAGGGAAAGAGATGAGACTCAAGTCCCTGAATGCTGGCTGTCCTTGCCACACATGGACTAGAATGGCCCACTTGACTGCAAACCAGGGCTGATCTTTGTTTTTGCTATTCATTCATTCAGTCGTCCGTTCGTTCATTCGTTCGTTCATTCATTCATTTATTCATTTGTTTATTTGTTGACACAATCTCAGATTGCAGTCTCAAACTTGCAATGACAGTCCTTCTAACTCAGCCTCCAGAGTGCTAGGATTATAGGTTTGTGCTACCACATCTGGTTACCAAGGTACATTTTTAGGGAACGTCCAGCTACCTGGACAATCTGCCTGGTGCTCAGTGGCCTCCCCATATTGTCTTCACTTTTATTTTTTTAAAGAGCCTCCTTCTAACATGCAGGTTCTGAGAGACTTGGGGCCTGGACCCACTATCCCACAGGGGACTTTTCTTCTGGGCAGTAAGAGTGCCGGGAGACCATTTCCCCACCTGATCAATAGCCCTGTTATTGACTTGGAGCTCCCAAAGGACAGCTTTATAACTTTATCGAGCCCTGTATGTGGGGGCAATTATAGGGATAATGGGAACCATCGACAAATGGAGGCTCTGCATGCAAATTAACATCTGCTCCGAGCTAGAGAAGAGCCATGCTCCACCGTCAGGATGTGTGCAGCTCGAAATGCCCCGAAGATGAAGCCTATGATTGATGTCAGGTACCAACCAGTGCTCCAGTTCTAGCCTTCCACACTGGCCACGCCATTAGCATGCAAATGACATGGTTCCCTGTGACCTTGACTGCCCACTTTTACAGGGCTCACTATGAGGATTGCATACTGTCCGTGGCGATTGCTCTTAGTGCGAGGCTTCCTGAGTGGAGAGTAGCTCATCATAGGCGTAGCACCTCCCCATCACCTGAGTGGGCCACACAGGCATAGCATCACCTGAGCGAGCCACCATAGGAAAACAGCGCTGCCCCATCACCTGAGCAGGTAATCATAGGCATAGCACCTCCTCATCACCTGAGTGGGCCATCCTAGGCATAGTGCTGCCCCATCACCTGGAGGAAAGTCATGCATCACAAAACCATCTGGCACTTCTCCATGGGCAGTCACAGCACTGGGAAGGGGACTGGTCCAAGCCTGGGTTTCACTAGCCATGTGGTTCCAGGCAAGTTTCTTCAGCTCTTTGAGCTCTGCTGTCCTCACAGAAAATGGGGCTACCATTCCGTTTGTATTAGAGGATTCTTGGGAAGATTAGTTGAGGCAGATGAGGCATCTTTGGGTTTTCAAAAGGTTCACAAAGGGCAGGAGAGATGATTCATTTAGTAAAGTGCTTACCATGCAAGTACCAGGACCCCAAGTTCAATTCTCCAGAGTCCATGTTAATACAAAACCAACTGCACTGAAAAACAAATCAACCCTGGTTCCTATATTCCAGTGTTGTGGAGACAGAGACAGTAGGAGCCCCTAGGGGCTGCTGCTCGGCCAGTCCAGCTGAGTTCATGAGCTTTGGACTCAGTGGAAGACCCTGTGGAAAAAAAAATGGCAGAGGGTGATTGAGGAAGATATCTGATGTTGACCTCTGGTTCCCAACATGTATATGCACACATGTGAACGTACACATATGTGCACACACATGACACAGATGTGCACACAAATAGACACACATACAAAAAAAAGCTTACAAGTCTCATGGCCTGTATATGCACACCTGTGTTCATGTGCGCCCCGGGTGGCAACCTAGCTCCTGAGTGCTAGGTATCCTGCTAGCATCAGAAAACAAAAGCGAATGCCCCACCATCATTAATCACAACCAGTTATAAATGGACTGTATCATTTCTGTGGGGGACAAGCCCTTTGTGAAACAAAGCTGGACCAAGTTTAGATGAGTCTTTGCTGGGAAGTGATATTTGGATGGAGACTGGACATAGGTAAAGGAGTGTTTTGTACCAAGGGTGAGCACTCCAGACAGAAGATATTGCCAGAGCAAAGGCCATGTCATGGAAATGAATGTGGCAGGTTCGAGGGGTACAAGGAAGCTTCGAGTCTGTAGCCATCCTGACAAAAGCTAAGATACTCTAAAGAGAGAGATGAGAGTCCCTCCCTTCAGCTATGGGGTTACTGAGACGATGGACTCCAAAGAATTGGAGTTCCCCGGGAACCTCAAGCTGGGAGAAGAAAAGGGGCAGGGGCCATGGTGCCAGCAGAGTGGGTGCTGGTCAGCACAGTTCTGACAACTTATAAGACCACTTTGTAGGACAGCCAAGATGATGACGGATGGGACCACACCTTCCCTGGAAATGCTTAGCCATGCGTGCCTCATGCCCTCTGTTTTAATCTAAACCTCACGATAGGATCTCAAAGATGAGCTTGGAGCGTGTGTGTGTGTGTGTGTGTGTGTACCTCTTTATTTGTTCCGCTTCCCAATATGGCTACATTGACTAGATCTCCTTTTTCTGCTCTTCATTATTAATTATCTCTTTAATTATCCCGTGAGGATAGGTAGCTGAGCCTAGCTTGCTACGGCTGCCAGGGCCCAGGCTTTGATCCTCCTGACTCTACCATCTGAGGGACACAGGAAGAGGGAACTATACGAACGGTCCTGCCGAAGGTGAGGCCCATGTGGAGAGGTAAGGAGTGTGTCTCTTGCCGTTGGCATGCTTTGGAAGGGCATGGGACTGGAAATAACACAAGCCAATTTGGGATTTCAAAGGTCATTCTGAACACGGAGTCAATCTAAGGGCAAAGGCGGAAGCAGGTTTTATGAAGACACCCCAAAGGCTAGGTCTAAACTTCGTTGTAGCTCTTCCTGAGTTCACAGAAGGGTCTGAGGATGCAGTCACTTCTCTTCTCTCATTAGTGGGTGATGGTTCCTGAATTGCTCAGAACCCACCAGCTCTAAGTGTGTAACTGAGGCTCCCCATCTTTGGTGTGAGGCCAGGGTGGGGACAAGAGACTTGCCATAGCTAGGGAGTGGTGGCTGAGCCAGGTTGCTAGAGTCGTCCAATCTAAAGTCACTCTGTTCTCTTGACTCTTGTAGGGACATGGCACATTGCCTTTGTCCCACAGCAAGACAGAGCCACAGTCAGCTCCATAAGTCCCTTCACAGCTGTGACGATATTTCTCTCATGCCCACCCAGCCCGGCACTCATCTTATTTGTTCCTGAGGGCTCTAGGACCTGCGGGTGACCATGAGCCAGACATCCTGTTTTGTATGTGAATGGACAAAGACCATGACAGTCCCAGAAGCTCAAGGAGATTAGGGGTGTCTCTTATGTCTCCTAGAGGAGATACCCTCTTGCAGGAAGGAGCAGCTGAACCAGGTGGGCCAGGTCCAGTGAGGACTGGTGACCAAGGCCTCTGGGCTACTTAGGGACACTGCGCTGGGGGTCGAGAGAGCTTCAATCAGCGTGAGTCAGAGGTGAGAGGTGGCAAAGAGGACTCTGGGGCAGCATGAGGTGATAGAGTCAGGCGGCTTGAATCCTGCCCCTGCGAAGGTACATCACCTTCCTTCACTGCCTAGCCACCTACCCAAGTCTCAGAGTCAGGGAGACTGTCTCTGGCTATTCCCACACTCTGTGCCAGCAGACCCGGATGTGCGGTCCAGGGGCCTGTGGGTATGTCCCACGAAGCCTGATGAACTCCTCAAGACCCCTGCTGAGGGCAGCATCCAGGTCTGCACAGCAGATTCCTAAAGACTAGCTCTCCCAGACTTTCCTCTTGGATCCCACTGGACCGGCAAACCCTTTGGGATTTGCCTACATCAGTGGTCCCTATGCTCAGCCCTTCCTTCTGGCACCATACTTGTTGCTGTGTGGCTTTGAAGCATGTCTCAAATCCGGTCAATCTTATGACCATGTGTGGCACAAAGTCCAAGCCAAGCAGAATGGGAGCCAGCCTGAGCTGAGGCCTCAGGAGGACTTTCCCAGTTCTGTTTGGTCCTTGTCCATGGCTGGTGGCACAGCAGCCCTTGTGGAGACAATCTAGACCCAACCACGGCCAGTAACTTCCATCATGACGAACGTCAGCTGCGCCAGGAAGATCTGCCAATCCTTAGCCTGGACTCGTGAACTACAAATAAGAATTGATTGGCATTTCAAACCTCTGAGTTTTAAGATATTTGTTACACAGCAAGAACTGACTTATGTGCCTTTCCGCCTACCCAGCCCCCAACCTAACATTTACTAAGGGATAGGAAATCGTGGGGGTTGATATGGGCAATAGTTAAGGCTCATTTCCATAGTAAGCCCTTCTTTAATATCTTATATCCTGTTACAGTTTGAGTGTGTCCACAGGCTTATGTATTTGAGCACTTGGTCTCTAGCTGGTAGCACTATTTTGTGGAATCTTTGGGATACAGAGCTTAGCTGACTGATGTAGGTCTGGAAGCAGGCTTTGGAAAGTGTAGCCTGATTTCTGGCTTGAGCACTCTGCTTCCTGGCTAATGCCATGTAAGATGCTACAAGCTCTCACCACCATGGACTGCCACACTCCAGCCACCATGCTTTCCCTGCCATGATAGACTCTGCCTTATAAACCAAAAGCCAAAGTAAACCTCTCCTTCCTAAGTCACTTCCATCAGGTTTTATTGCAAGGACGGGAATGCCATGGATACAGTGAGCATCGGCTGTGCCGAGCCTTCTGCTGGGGCTTCTACAGGACCACATGCTGTGATTCTCGTGACCTTAGGAGAGGTTTGTGTAGGTGTTCATGTTTGACAGATGAATGAAACTAGAGAACAGAGAAGTTAATCAATTTGCCTGAGATAACACAGACCAAAAAAGCCAGTACCAGGATCCAGCTCTGTCCCTGTCTGTTTAAGCAGACGAAATATCACCATGAAAAATGCATTTAGATAGCACAGTTCTAACCCTCAGCTTTCAGTGAGCTTCCTCCTGGCTTCAGGTCTTGGTAATCAGGCAGAGAGAGGCAGGACATGAAATGGCTTCTACCCCATTCAAGCCTTTGAAAGAAATGCATCTAGCTAAGTGTGGTGACGCATTCCTGTAATCCTGAGCTCAGGATCAGATAGAGAGAAGGATTGGGAGTTCAAAACCAACCTGGGCTGCGTAGTTCACCTCCGTCTAAGTGGATATGTGTGTGTGAATGTTTGTATATGTGTGTGAATATATATGTGAATGTAAATGTATGTGTATGTAAATGTATGTATGTATACATACATGTATATATATGTATATCTGTATAACTACAGTCCCCTGAGGACTAAGCCTCACTCCCTCCCAGCCTCTGCTCTGGAGAGCAGCCCGAGATGCTCTTCAGGGTGGCTGTGCTCATCTTCTCTCCCAGGAAGCCTGATTCACAGTCCTGACATGAACCAGAACGGTTCCCCTTGAGTGGCTCGCGCTGCGGCGAGGCAGCCTTATGTCTGGTTAACCTAATGTACACAATAAAAATTTTTATTAAAACGGGAAGAAGCAGCCGAGGAGATGGCAGTTGTCCATGGAAGGGCATTATTTTTTATTGGAATTAGAATCCCTTTATTTAAAAAATACATAAACCCTCAATTTTCTTTCCATCGCTTGGTTTAGCACCAGGGAAAGCTTCCGAGGGCAGTTGGATCCTGGCTAGAGAACAGCTCTAGACTGGCTGGCTTCTCCTGAAAGAATAGGCAGGAGAATTCATGATGTAGCCATACCAGACTTGGGGCCGCAAGCCTGCACCCCAAACCTGATCTCCAACCCCATCTCTGCCTTCTTATCCTTGAGTGGGTAAACCATGACAAGACCTCCCAGGGTTGTTTTTTGTTTTTTGTTTTTGTTTCTGGTTTCTTTTTATTTTTGAGGCAGTTTTGTCTAGAACTCACTGTGATCCTCATGCCTCTCAGCTCCCGAACACTGGGGTCGAATATTGTTTTAAAGAGTAGATTCCCAGGGTTTATACCGGGATGCAAATTGCTGCGCTTCATAGAGCAACCACAAGCTTAGGCTCAGATGAGGGCCAGGGCATCTGACGGTGCTGTGCCTGGCAGAGCTGGCGGGGCCTTCGGGAAGCATCTCATGGCCTGGGCACCAGATTTTTGCCCGCATCATCTCATTTGGTTCCCATAGTAGTTCTCTGTGGCAAGTTCAAGTCTAACTTTGATTTTGTAGAAGCAGAAGAGGGGATCCCGTGATATGAGGTAACTTCAAGTGACTTCAAGTCAGCAATCATTCAGGGAACTGCCTAGGTCAGACAGCACCCTGGATCCAGGGCTGCCACAGGGATGAAACAGACAAAGCAGACTCCCCTACAGGCCCTGAGCTGGGAGTAATAAAGTCAGGATGCTGGATCTACAGGGCTTCAGAGTATGACCCATTGCACTGAAACTCCACCTTAGACGCACACTAAGCTTCTTTTTATTCCCAATAAAAATGCACGCAGGTGCTTTTGGCATGCATCAACCTTTGCCGTTCTTTAGCTGGTCTGATCCAGTTTCTCGAGGGAACCTGTAGTTGCTAATGTTCCTTGACTGCCAGCTTCTAGTCAGGTGGAGCCTCATATCTTCTCCCGAGTGGGATTTCCACAGCTCAGCTCCCCGAGACATATGCCACTCTGCGAAGGCAGAGTCTGGGCTCAGAGAGGGCATGATGTCGTGTCTGGGAGTGCTTGGTGAGCAAGCTCATGAGGAACTGGGCTCTGGATTAGAACCAGAGCAGAATCAGCCGCCTCTCGTGTCCTTTGCTCTGTTCTTGATCCCCTGAGTCCTGAAATAACAATCTGAACTCTTTTGAATTTTTTTTTCCTTCTTGATACATCCAGTTCAAGCACTGACCAAGAAGTCACCATCCCCACCTCCTTGTGGCCCAGCTGCCTTGGTGAACTGTACTGGCCTCGTGTCTGCCAATTCACTGAGCGTCCACCAAATGTGTCTGGTACCCACAGTCAGGGCTGGGGCCAGAGACAGGGAGCTTCGCAGAAAAGCGGCAGTGTTGCCAGAGCCCTGAGGTGTGGAGGGAAGTGAAAGAGAGGGGGACCGGTAGGAACTGAAGCTTGAAAGGAAGTGGGGGTAGGGGTGGGGGTGGGAGCGGGGGAGGTGGCTGGCCGCATGAACTGACCTCAGGTGTGAACTGCGAGCCTTGGGCCTGAGGAGTCTTGAAGCATGGGAGAGAAGGGGATCCATGGAGACGCAGCTGACAAGCCTGCCCCTCGGAGGGACCTCATGCCTGAAACGCTTTAAAGGCCAGGAGCAGCCAGTGATGATGACTGGCTTACCTGGGGGGACGCAAACTTCTGAGAACATCCTAATCTTCCCGTGGTCCTTTGAGACCTTATCCCCAGTGCACCTGAACATGATGAGAACCCTGGGCAGCTGCCTGGTACCTGGGCCTGGGCAATGTCCCTCCTCTTCAAGGCATCAATCCCCCTGAGGAGCTGTGAGCAGAGCCCTCGCTTCCCATTCACTAGGGGACAAGCAGGAGTTAAGTTTCCCAGTTTCATTCAGAGTGCCATTATCCAGGGGTAGTGGGCGTAGCACCGGGCCTGGAAACACCTGTGCAGGTGCTTGCTCTGCACTTGACTCTCCCCAACGGGACGGTGTCTCAGGTATCTCAGAGGCCCGGGGCCTGTCCGGGGGCTGAGCACCGGAATACTTCCTAGGGGACCCAGTGCTCAGGCTTGGCAAGGCCATCTAGGGGTATGCTAGCTGTCCCCCTACATCCCCACCCCCACCATCTTCCTTTGGGAAGCTCCGCACTTAGACACCCTCAACCACAGACTCCCCCACTGGGAGCCTGCAGGGTTGGAGGTGAGGGTAGAGCTACCCTGACAGACCTGCTGGTCCTGCCACTGAGTTTCAGTTAGGAGGTCTCTGGCATGGTGGGATGATCCAAACAGCACAGGAGAGAGAGCCAGGTGGCATCAGAGAGTAGCTACCACCCCACTGGTGACAGAATCATGACCTAAAACTCTATCACACGGGCCCAACGGGGCCGTTTCTCATCACCGGCCTCAGTTTCTCTGAAGGCTACCTGTTTTCGTGAAAGAGTTGGGCAGATGAGAAAAACAAAACAGGAAAACGAAAACTAAAAGCAAATCAGTTTTAACCTCCAGTGTGGTCTTTCTGAAGCTGATTGAGAGAGACTGCAGGAGAGCAGGAGGCCCTCACCCAGGGCCTCAGGGCTGTGGAGCAGAGCTGCGCCTTCCCGCCAGGGAAGTGGGAGAAAGGCCAGGCGCTAGCTTGGGGACTCGGGTGCTGTTGTCGCCAAGTCCGTCTTGTAAAGATGCCGTCTGTGTTTCCAACCACCAGGGCTTCAGTTCTTGCCTCAGAGCAAACACTTGGCTTGGTTCTCCAGGAAGATAAGACTTTCCTTGTCTTGCTCCACAGTTCACCTCTGACATGACAAGGGCAGGCTCACAGCCAGGAGACACAGCTACAGCTTCCCTTCGGGCAGATCACAGATTTTACAAGCCCAGCCGCCATGCTCAGACGAGACATGACTCTCGCTGACCCCTGGAGCAGTCTTGTTTGGTCCCAGCTGACCAGCCAAAGAAGCTGTGGCCAAAAGGCTAGGTGCTTCCCCCTGAGGCTTCAGTAGCTGAAGTAGTCCCTGAACTCACCTTTGAACTCTGCCCCCTGGGGTGGGATGATGTCACACACTCTTTCCTTAGGGAAGGTCCAGACTTTGTTGACAGACCTCAGCACTGTATGTGTTTGAGGCTTTTGGGGGCAAAGGCCCTCAGAAATACCTGAGAAGAGTCAAGGATTGTAAAGTTTCTCATTTGCAAGTGTGGAATCTTCTGGAGGCTTCTGGAGCTTCTGGTGGACAATATCCTAAGAGGAACAGTGTAGGGGCCCTAGGATCCCACTGGGAGGCTCCATGGGCCTTGAGTGGGAGGGATCCCACTGTACACAGTACCTTGGGCTGCCCAGCAGATGAACGCTGTGGCCCTACTTCTGGGAAACACAGGCGCCTCACTCGGCCCTGTGCTTCTTAACCAGGCTACAGGAGTCACTTTGGTGCAGACCCAGCAAGGCCCCGAGCCTGGGCTTACAAGAAATGCCCCTACCCTCTGTTGTAGTGAATACCAGAGGGTGTGTGGCCATATTAGGAGGTCAGGTAGATGCAGCCTGCAGCCCCCTTCCACAGGGCCCAGCAGGCTAGGTATAAAGGATGGGCCACAGTCAGAGTGTAGAAGCTTGGTGCTGCAGCTCTCTGAGGGAGACTGGGCTGGCCTTTAGGGGCCAGGAGCTCAGACAGAACCTAAAGCAAGCTGGGAAGAGCCACCTCCAAAGCTTCCATGGGGAGGGGGGGAGGGGGTCCTTTTCAGTCTTCTATCCACTTACTCGTCACTCTCCAGGGGTCACCAGAGACCCATTCAAGTCCCAATGTGTTTTGTTTTGTTTGGCTTTGCTTTTTTCACTTTTGAGCAGACAGTACGTGCTTTCAGCAGACAACCACCCAAGACCGGGCACCATCAGTAACTCGTAAACCAAATGGGCCCACGGGTTCACTATGCTTGGCCATGCGGTAGCACTGAGGACGGGAGAGTAAATGTCTCCAGTGGGGAAAGGCTGCCCCCTAGTGGTCAAAGGGGGACCGCATGCCACACAGCCTGGAGATTTTACAGTAAATGACCAAGCAGAGGACAGCTTTGTGTCAGCTTACATTGGTTTTGTTTCAGAGCCCACCAGGCACACCACAGCTTGGCACCATTCATTTTGACAATATTTACACCAGGAAAGCCAGTAAACACAGCCAGGACCTTGCTCCTCGAGTGTCGTATCTTAAACATCCGCCAGCACAGCCCCAGGGCTGAGAATTCTTGGTAGGCATACGCTCTCCTTGAGCCTCAGTTCCTGTGTGTAAACACCTGTGCCACAATTTCAGGTGCTGGAAACAAGATAAGATGGCCAAGATAGTCTCCACCTTTGTGTATTCTGGTGGGGAGACCAAGTAAACAAGGGGCCTCAAGTATGTTGTGTTCCAATACATACAAAGATGACAAATCAGGAGAAAAGGGAGCAGGGACGGTTAAATATGAAGTGGGGGTACAAGCGGGGGCATCAGGGAGAGGTTCTGTGGTGAACCATTGGCATCTGTTCTGAAGAAAGAATTGCTCCAGTTAGAAGGAATAGTAAGGGCAAAATCTAAAGATGCTAGGTGTCAGAGCCTCCATGCCCAGAAGTCAGCTGTCCCCCAGTGCTGTCACTGGGCTAGCCGTGGGGGAGGAGGTCACTCAGAGGACTGGAGGGACTTCAAGGATCCAGCATTCCAGTCTGAAGTCCGGGAGCCAGCAAGGTTTGCAGAGGAAGTGACGTCACAGGTACACCAACTGGAAAGATCTGAGTTCTTATGGATAAAGGTTTGGGTGGTGTTGAGCAGCAGCAGGGAGCAAAAGAGCCAAGGGGATGGGCCTCTGTTTTCCTGACCTGGTGAATGAGATCCTGGAGGAAAGTGGTGCTGGTGTGTTTAGCATTTCCCAAAGCCACCCAGGCACATGTGCAATCCCCTTGCCTACCTACTGAGCATCACCCTTGGGCACCGTGTATTCCCATCTGTGTTGTTTCCCTTATTCCTAGTGAGGACTCAGGGCACAGAGGCTGGGGGTCTTCCCAAGACACAACTGGTTAGGGAGTCCTCAATCTCTCAATCCCAGCGGCTCTGCATCCCATACACAGCAAAACTGGGGTCTCCTTTCTTCCGTGTTCCTTAGGCAGTGCTTACTCGGGTTATTGGAGCTTCTTCTGGACTCTGTTTACTCTTCCTCTCTTTCTCCCTGGACCTTTTCCACCTTCAGAGTCCCCAGCAAGGATGAGGGTGCAGAGTTGTCAGCTTTACTTGCCAACTGGATGCAATCCAGAATTACCCGAGGAGAGTCTCGGTGTGAGGTTGTCTACATTGGATTGTTCTGTGGACAGTTATCTGAATTAAATCAATTGATGTGGGAAGACCCAGTCCACTTTGGGTGGCACCATTGCCTAGGCAGGGGGGTCTGAACTGTACATGAATGGAGAAACTGAGCTGCACACACCCCTCTCTCATCACTCTTGAAGCTCCTTGGCCTTGAGGCGGGTCTGTGGAAGCTGCCAGTTGAGAGGGCAAACTCCACACAGCCCCTTCAGGTGTGGCCAAGGGTCTTGCCTCAGCTTCACACTACCCAGCCAGCAGTTCTCTATCCTGCTGTCCGATTTCCATGGGTAGCTTGTGTTCCTGAAGCTCATACACAAGAAAAGAAGGAAACCACCTTATTTCTCAAGAAAAGCTAAGATGAACACTGAGCAGGAAAAGGCTAAGAAGCAGAAGGGGAGGGGCCACATTAGAGAGGCCAGGGGGCAGGTATGCGGCAAAGGTGACATTTGGGTAGGGACAGAAAGGGTGGAGGAAACCACCTTGCATGTAAGGGACAGCAGTCCAGGGAGATGGCACAGCAAGCGCTGGGACCTAGAGGCGGTGCCCGCCTCGCCTGCCTAGGGAGCATGAAGGAGGCCAGCATGACTGAGGTCATGAGGGCGCAGGAGAGGAGATGAGGCCTGGGGTCAACGGTCGAGGTCTCTATGGGTCTTTGAAACCACAGAGCCCTTCAGTTCTCCTTCCATTCAAGTTGGAACCATGCAAGGGGTGACAAGGTAGCTATGTGGGGAGGGACACATGGGGGTTTGATTTTCATTTGTTTTTCTAGTCCCATTCAGTTAAGCCCAGATCTCCCTTGAGATCTGAAAAGGAGGGAAAGATGGGGGGGGCATTTTGTCTTCAGGACCTGGGACATCTCCCACCTTGACTTTCCAAACTCCAGATTCAGATGCTCATGCCAGCGTTGCCTCAGGGTTTCCAGACCCTGTGGCTACGGGGCTTAGAGACACGAATTATTCTACACACTGTGGATTCTGACCTTCCTCAGCTCCATAGCACACACCTCCGGAGCACAGCAGTTCCTTGGCGGCTGGAGAGAAGGCTCTGTGGTTAAGGCTGCATCTGTTCTTGCAGAAGACCCAGCTTCAGTTCCCAGTACCCAAGCGGTGGCTCACAACCACCAGTCATTCCAGTTCCAGGAGTTCGGATCCCCTCTCTGTGCTTTTCGGACAGAGCGCTCATGTGGTGCCCATGCACATATGGAGGCAAAATTCTCATACACATAGAATAAAGATCAAAAGGCTTAAAACTGGAATTCCTTGTGTCTTCCCTATCAGAACTAAGCCAGTAAAGCCAGGAGGCTACAAGAAAGAGCTCCTATGCACAATTATCTACTATCACAAAAGACCGCTGGAGTGAATGCCTACACGGAGGCCACCAAGACCTCATGCAATAAGTTCCTGTACCAGGAAATCTGCTGGCCACTGTCTGCTTACCCTCAAACTAGTGGAATCCTTGATATTTATCACTTTGACGGTTTCAGAATTCCTGATGCAAATATCTCAACTCCTGTTTTCATGAACTTGCTTCAGTCTTTTTAAAGAATTCTTGTTTTACTGCAACCTAGGGGCTCCCACTGCCATGTTCTGCTGTTCCCAAGAAAATCCCATGATTCCTTGGAGACTATCATGCTAACTCTTGGTTATTTTAGATGATGTTATCTGTGTTGGACATCTCTGACTACTGCATTTGGTAGGCACCATGCCCCGGGAGCTCTGATTGGCTCTTCAAAGGCCAGTTCTCATCGCTAACCAATGGCAACTGTCAGCCTCACTCCATAGACGTGCTCTGGTGAGACAGGAAGCTTGTCCAAGGGCACAGAAGGAGAGCAGGGGCCAAATGGTTCACTTATAACAGAGACAAGTTTGCCTGGCATCAGGAGGAGGGTAACAGCCCCATCCCTACAGTTCTGTATTTAAGGACAGACTCATGGCCTCAGAACAGAGTTTGAAACCCCATCACCCTGCTTCCCTCCTGTACTCTTCAGTGACTCACCAGCCTGGACAGGGAAAGCAAGGTCCTCTCTGCTTGGGTTTTAGGCTTTCAGTGTGACATGGTCTTTATCCATTCTTCCACCCAATGTGATGGATGTTTCACCATAGACTTATCTGAATCAATACATGTAATTTTAGTCCGATGGTTTTTGCCATTGTATATCCCACGATGTGGAATTTCCACAATTTGTCGTTACTCTTGGGTTAAGCGGGACATTTTAAGTTTGATGTTTTAAAAGCCATGGGGGGTACTTTGTAGCTTTCCACAGGGCATCTTTCCCACTGGGTAGCTGTCTGTCTGTCAGTACCTTCTATATCTTGAACACTACCAATGGTCACAGACTCCTTTCCACCCTGTCACTGTCACCAAGGGCAGTGGGGGCTGAGATTGGGGAGTTTTCCTTCTGTTCGGAGCCTTGGCAGTTCTTGTGGGGTTGGGGTGCTCAGTATGTGACCCAGCAGATGGCATCTCCTCAGCTCCTGTGGATGGAAGAGGACAGGGCCCTGCTATGGACCATAGGGAATCTCTCTGCAGGTGGCAGACAGGTCACTGGATCCTTTTGAGAAAATGGTTCCGTGGGATGTTGGCTAGAATGGTTCCTGTCATTTTAGGATTAAGATGAAATGAAAAGCCCATAGGGGTGCTCAATAACCAGGTAATGGGAACAGCGACAGCCATGTGTCCGGCAATTTGGATAGGTCCATTCCCATCTGGAGCAAGACAGTGTCCTATGTCCCACTGTCCACAGGTCATGACAGGGGCACTGGGCACACCCACTCGGACAGCAAATGTTGCCTGCCAGTGGCACACACCAGCCTGTCCCCCTGGAGTGACAAAGTTAAGCCAGGCTTCTGACAGGCCTGGCAGGTCTATGTGAGTTGCAGAAGCGAGGCAGCGATGCCTCTTCTTCCTTTGACCATCTTGGAGGACTGCACAGGAAGGCCCCAGGCAGCTGCAGCTGTAACAGCAGCCCATGGCTGTCTGGAAGAGTCTGTCAGACAATGGCTGTTAGTTACCAAACTCCGCACCCAGCGGGAAAGACTTAACTCTCCCAATGTTCCTCTTTTATTTCTTTGCTGGTCAGGTCTAGCTACTTGACAGGCAGCTGGGGGGAAACAACGTGTGCAGAGCCTCTCTATGGGCTCGGCGCACTGCTTGCCATCCCCCTGACCTTAAAGCTCGCTACTTCAACCTGTCCGGAGCTGTCCTTTGGCAGGCAGTGTGTGCGAGTCATAAAATCAGTCACACAAATGACCCACCACACACAGAAAAGCCACCGATCTGTCACCAGGCTTTTAAAGCAAGTGGCACTTAAAATAACTACTAGCTCAGCAACTGAGAACAGACGAGGCAGGCCAGCCCAGGGCCCAGAGGAGGCAGGACTGGGTTCCACTGCTGATTTATGCCCAAATGTCGTTCTCCATTCGAGGTTTGAAACATTCTGAGCAGCGGATGCTAAGACATGCGAAAGATGATTGTCATAACCCCTGAGCAGCAGGGCACAGGCTCTCGGAGGGGATATTTATGTCCTGAAATATTCTCGTGACACCGCATCCATGTGTTTGCAGGGGCATAGGAGGCAGAGGGTGGAGAGCCCTGGGCTGTTTTACCTGCTCCATCTCCCATACATTTGTGAGAGCTTCTC
The DNA here is from genome assembly GCF_950005125.1 of Chionomys nivalis. NCBI lineage: Eukaryota > Metazoa > Chordata > Mammalia > Rodentia > Cricetidae > Chionomys > Chionomys nivalis. The sequence continues at coordinate 65,067,667 of NC_080093.1, read as the reverse complement.
CTTTTCTGATCAAAGGGCTTGTCACGAGCCTGGCCCTAGGGAGCCTGGCCCTCTCCCTTTGATGTCGCCGAGGCTGAGATCAACAAGCAGGAGAAAGCTGTGCTCACCTCTATAGGGCTGCAGGGACACATGCCATGGGTCCATGGGTAGTGACAGTTCTCTAGGGGATAGTCAATCTACACAGGGTGGCCAGGGACAGCCCAGAGGATGGCCATCTGCTTAGGCCTGTTCAAGTCTGGTTCTTCGGCCTTCATCCTCAGTCAGAAGCCCTGTTTGTGAGTCTCTGGAATGTGAGGGGAACCCGGGAGAAGGGTTCAAGCTTGCTGCCAAATGGACTTGGGGACTGACTTTGTGACCTCCTGAGCATTTGGTGGGGTATCAAGCTGTCTCCTGATAAAATCCTGGCTCAACAGCTGCGGTTATCAGCTTCCTAGGTGTTGGGACCTCAGCGAGTGTGCAATTAAATAAATTAACCTGGGGCCTGAGTCTTCTTTACTGATGTACACACACACACACACGGATGCTAAATGAGCACTGGTCACTGTGGAATGGTCCCACAGGTCATGACATAGACTTTCAGATCTTGGAGAATTTAGTCACTTGGCCTTCTGGAGATTTCTGTCACTTGGTAGCACACCCAGGCTCACTGCTTGTCACATCTTCTAGCCAAACTGCTCTCCAGGATGCTGGACCTTGGAGGGAGCCAGAGACTGTCCTGAGCCTGGGTGGTCTCCTAGTTTCTGGTGACCCGCCCCCCCTCAGATAACCCACAGTTATTATGAGTTAATTGAGTCCTGGTGTGGGTTTCAGCATGGCCTCAAGTTGCCCATCTTCCTGAGGGGCCCTGTGCAGAGGATGATTCTCCCAGACTGGTCTTCGATCCCCTGGTGGGATGCTTTGCAGTATGCTCATCTTACTGACAACTGTGGGGTGCAGTCAACTCTCCAGTTAGTGCAGGCTATGTGGAGGCAGAGGAAATGCTCCAAGCAGGGTTTGCCCCTGGAAGCCTGGGTAAGACAGGTTGCTACATTCTACTGAGCTTCTGACTGAGAGGGGCTAGTGTACCCCATGAATTTGCCTTTCTAATAAGCCTCCAGGTGAGCCTGAAGCTGCAGGTCCTTTACAGACACCCAGGGTTCAAGCTGTGCTTCTCAAACTCTAGTGAGAAAAGGTGCCTGAGGGCTTGCTTAGATTCAGACAAGGGGGTTCGGCACACGTCGCCTGCAGGTGCTTTCCCAAGGGTTTGGGGCTTATTTCCACCCCACTGACTTGACAGCAAAGCCCGGCAGGTAGCCAGCAGTGCCAGGAACCCTGGCCTAGGAAGCCCTTGGGTAAGGGCAGTCCTGCTGATACTCAGTCCTTCACAGGATTAGATGGCACTACCCCACCGGTTTTCACTTTCAGTAAAAATCTAATCAGGTTGGTTTGATCAGAAGCAGAGGATGGGGCTGGCGAGATGGCTCAGTGGGTAAAGGCGCTTGCCAGAAAATCCAGATGACCTGAGTTTGGTCCACAGAACCCACATAAAGGTTTGGGGAGAACCAGTTCCACACAGTGCTCTGACCACAGCATGTATGTCACGGCATGTGTGTGCTCACGTATCCACCCACAATACCACATAATAAATAAAACAAAGACAAACAAGAAACCCATAAGAAAGGCAGAGGGCAAACTCAGTTTCCATGACAGGGAAAGAGTTCAGAGCTGGAGGGATGCCATCCAGTATGGGCCTCACAGACGGACTTCATGCTGTGTGAGCTTGGGCAGCTTGCCTACCCTTTCTGACTTACAGCTTCTTCAAACACCCGATAGGCACAGAAATGTACTTTGCACGATGAACTCGAAAGGTTTGGGGAGTGGTACAGTGCAGGGGTATCTGTATCTGTCCTTAAAACATCTCAGAAGATTCTCCGCCAAGAGTAATAGAAAGCAGAAATGGTGAGAACACCGTAGCCTGCCCCTCCTTGCTAGTCACTCCACCTCCAACCAGAGGTGGGTTGGCCTGAGTCTTGGCAGAGGAGGAACCTCGAAGGTACGTTAAAATTCCACCTGAGAGAAGAGAGAAGAGGAGGAAAGGGGAAGTGTGTGTGTGAGAGATTGGAGCAGGGTGTGGCAACCCCAGGCTTCTGTCATTGTCTCTGGGGTTTAGCTGGAGGACCACGCTCCAAGAAGCCAGTCGGTTGGTTTGCAATTTTAGTACAACAGAACTCTCATCAAGGGAGCTTTAAATACTGCTGCATTCCTGGATACCTGAACACAAGTGAAGTCATCTTCCAGGCCAGCGCTTAGGGAGTTTGTGTTTGTAATGTTCCCTTGGAGAGTCTACCACACAACCAAAGCTAAGAACATTGTTCGAGAAGCAGGGCCGGCTACTTCTGTTCGCCTGTGGCCAGGTGGCTAATACAGGAACTGTGCTGGAGCACGGAGCTCAGATCCAGCCTCCCTCTGTTGATGCCGCTCCTCCCAGGCACACTGGTACCCCTAACCTGCACCTCCAAATGCAAGCTGCTCTTTAGTGGAAGCTTTGTTCTGCCGGGTGTTGCCTACTGAAGAGGTTTCATATTGGAGACAGGTTATGGCTCAGCGGTAGAGCACTTGCCTAGCATGTTCAAGGCCCTTTGTCCCATATCCACGACCCCCAAACCAATCAAACAAAACCCCCAATGTTGGAGTATCTGGTTCCAGCATCTGTCCAGTGACAAACACAACAGGCCCTGGTCCACACTGGCCACTTTGCTTTGCTTGTTGGCTTTATCCTGAACCTTGCAGAACAAAAAAGTACAAAGTCCCTATTCACTCGGCAGGCCAGAAGTCTGGTTTGGGGACTCTTGTTTGTCTTTCTCTTCGATTCCAGAGAGAAGGAGGAAGTAGATGACCTTCAATGCCTACGGCTTCCTAGGTACTTAAAAAGAGATCAGCTGCAGAAGACCCAAGTTTGGTTCCAAGAACCCATGTCAGGTGACTCACAATGGCATCCGACTCCCCCTCCAGGGGGATCCAATACCTCTGGTTCCCATTGGCTTTTGCACTTTGTGTACACACCCCCCCACACGCAGACACACACACATACAGATTTATGTGCACACACCCCCATGTGCAGACACACAGACATACAGATTTATGTGCACACACCCCCACGCGCAGACACACAGACATACAGATTTATGTGCACACACCCCCACGTACAGACACACAGATATACAGATTTATGTGTACACACCCCCACGTACAGACACACAGACATACAGATTTATGTGCACACACCTCCACACACAGACACACAGACATACAGATTTATGTGCACACACCCCCACGTACAGACACATAGACACTCACACACACATAATTAAAATGGGTTTTTTTTGTTTTTTTTTTTTTAAAGAGATAGTTCTGAACCTGGCTCTTTGTCCACTGTTTCCTGTCCAGGAGCAGCTATGAAGATGATAGACAAATCATCAAAAATTACCCTGGCTTCCCCTTTTCTTCCAGAGTCCCTGAGCTGGAATACCACTCTACTAGAGAGACTCCCAAATCCTGCGGTGGTGGAACCTGGCAGACACCACATTCTCCAGGAGGTACGGGGGCAGCCCCTAGTGATAAACCACGGTGTTGTGCACTCCTGGAGGCAATGCAGAGAGAAGGACGCTTTGGCTTTGCATTCCCCTCCCCACTGAATCCACAGCCACACTCCCATCAAGAGACACACTCAAGCTGAAGGGTGGTCTATAAAACTCCAGTGACTGGTAGACAGGCAGGAGGTAGGATGATCTCCGTATCCTGGGGTAGAACAGAAAAGAGTATTAGTGGGAAACTGAGGCAGTCCCAAAAGAGTCTGTAGCTCTGTTCATGGCAGTACCAATGCTAATTCCTATTTTGATAACTGGCCTGTATAAAATGTTAACAGCAGGGGACCCTAGACAGAGTGTGTGGCTCTTCCCTTACTGTCCTGGCAACTCTCCCTAAAATTGTTTCAAAATTAAAAGTTTCTTTATTTAAACTATTGAGGACAAATAAATGCAACAAAATCTCAATCTCTCTCTCTCTCTCTCTCTCTCTCTCTCTCTCTTCCTCCCTCCCTCCCTCCCTCCCTCCCTTTTTTTCTGATCTATGAGGTAGAGTCACTAAAGGAGAAAATCAGGGCTGCTAGCTGGAACTGAATTTACTGCCAGTGAACAGGTCCGCCTGCCTTTCTGTGCTGCAATTTACAGCCACAGAGCCAGACCCCACCATCGATCCCCACGCTGAGCCCCCAGGGCTGGCGTGGGGGTCCTCTGGGTAAAATCAATGCCCGGAGGTGACTCTGTGCATTTCGCTCCGTCAAAGGAATCCAGATTTATTATGTTCTGCACAAGACAGATTCCAGAGCAATAGAAAGGGGCCAAGTGGAGGAGCTCGAGGCCTGACTTCTAGGCCTGGATGCACCATCACACCTGTGTAGTGGTTTAGGGACCGTGGTTTTGGAAAATGGTCTCTAAGGCCACCTTCAACTTGTAGATCATAGTTAAACTTTGATTGCAGGAGATGGAATGAGTATGAAAGAATATTGGAAGGAATCTGTAGGGAGCCCGAAGTCACAGAGATGGAGGAGCCAAAATTACTAACAATCAAAGTAGGGCACTTTGTGTAACACACACAGCACTTAGATAGCTTAGCCCCCGTCAGTTTGCCACGGTGATGGTGGGTACTCATTGCTCTATGGAGTCACTTAATAGCCCAAGTCCCTTCCATCTTGTGACTCCTCCTGCTTGCAGTCCTTGGAGTTCTTTCTACCCAGTCTGTCAGTAGGGGGAAGGCCCATGTCTGGGAGGCCCATGGTGGGCATGTCTGAAATGTCCATCTTGATTCTGTTTGCATCCTACTAGTCAGATCAAGACGTCCGTAAGGAAGCCTGAGAAATGAATCTACACATGTTCTCAGGAAGTGGAGACCTAAGACAGCAAGCAGCAGGCATGCACAGGCAATGTGAATTCATCAGGAAGTACCTAAGGCTTGGTCACTGGGATGAATGAGTTCACACCAGCCAAACAATTTTCATCCATGTATCTCCACCCCAGCTATAGAGTCCTATGCGAGGGTCCAAATGGCCTAGGTAGCTCCTAGAGGAGTCCACCCAGATCCCTTTTCCTCCACTCCCCACCCAAGCCTTCTCCATGCCCTGCTGATCTGAGGCCCTGGCCAGCTTCTCTGCTCATGGCTCCTCCCATGTAGAGCTTCTTCATCTCTTAACATCCTGACAACCACCACTCGGTCTAGGCTCTGTCTTTCTGGCCCTCCAGCCTCTCCTGGTCACTCTTTTCTCTTCTCATGAGCTGAGGTGCCTTTCAGCTTCTCTGAACACAAACATTTGGCTGACATTGACCCTTCTCTGTTTCTCCCTGCATGAAATATCCAGCTCCTCATCCAAAAACATGCACATACACTATAAATATTCATAAATAGGGCATATATGTGTATGCTATGTATTTTTGTATCTGTCCATCTATTCACCTACCCTTCATTCACCTATCAACTAATCCATCCATCTGCCAATCTACCTACCCGTTCATCCATCATCCATCTACCCATCCATCCATCCATCCATCCATTTACTCATCCATCCATCTACCCATCCATCATTCATTCATCTACCCTTCCATCCATCCATCCATCATCCATCTACCCATCCATCATTCATTCATCTACCTATCCATCCATCCATTCATCCATCTATCCATCCACCCATCCATCATTCATCCATCTACACATCCATCCATCACCCATCCACAATCCTTCCATCCGTCTCCAGCCATGTCATATGTGACTTTACCCCATGCTCTGCTCATCTTCCCTCTACTGCTTCACTGTCCCATTGACCATTTGATCCCAGGTTACCATGAACATGCTATGTCAGAAACATAGATGAACCTGTTTGTACTTTTCTACAATACCAGAATTCATTGAATATCACTAAATTCACAAGAGATGGCAGTTTTGTTGGCAGCAACTTACCAAGCAGAACCTCTTCCCTTATTCTCTGCTAAGGCAAACATAAAAAGGTTTCTATTCCCAATTTACTACTAATATTAACTCTCAGATCACATGGTGTACATCACAACGTAAATCCATCTATCATCTATATATTATCTACTATCATCTATATATTATCTATTTATGTAGTTTACCAAATGGTTACAAAGAGAGAACAAAGAGGCTTGAAAAGCTGTGAAGATAATAGAGGTAAATAGTATCTGTGTGGGGTCCGGAGTTACATACAGGACTGACTGGAGCTCTTCAGCAGAGGCTGCTATAGGCCAGGTCACTGCAGGGTCACAGGCTTGAGCAGAGTTACAGAGTTAACTGTAGAGGCAAGACCATGGAGGTTATAGTTCGCTTCACAGGGTCAGGTCTGGACAGACGGATAGATGGATAGCAGGTCTAGATGAGCAAATAGGATAGGCAAGCTGCTACTCAAGGAGGCTGTGTGAACAGTGGGGACCGAGTCAAGCTGAAGTCCCTGGGACAGTCAGGCATTGCTTTGAACCCGTCTCTTGACCACACACTGACTGGTCAGTGTGCCACTGCAGTGTTCGGTGTCTATCTTTGGTCTGATGTATCTAATAGGTTCTCAAGCCTGGATTTCCTGATATGATTTTTTAAAAATTCCTTTGTGCTCATATGGTCCCAGCTCACATCCTCCTGTAAAAATAATTAGAGGAGAAGCATTCCCCCTACTCCCAGGAACAAGTCATTTATCACTCGCTGCCATGTAGGTGTGGGACAGATGGCACCGTTCACATGTCCATCCAGGTGCAGGGCCATCCTCTGTCCTCAAAATGGCATCAGAAGCTGCTTGTAAAATGGAGTCTCTTCAGGCAAGGCACAGTCTGAACAAAATCACCGTTTTACATAGTGGCATCACTTAGGGAAGTGCACAGGCTGGTCTCAACACATAGGGTTGTGGATTTGTCCTATCAGGACCTGGGCCTAGCCTGCAGATACCTGTATGCCTAACTTTCCCATCTAACTACGACTTCTTTGAGGTGGTGAAGGCATCTAGTTTAGTGTCGTGAGTGACCAGGTGAGATGTCCAAGTTTGCTGGGTTAATCCAGAGGTGGGACCTGGCTGCTGAAAGTCCCAGCCCACACTTTCTGCTTTGTTGCTTACTTGGCCATAATACCTTCCCTGCCCTGACAGCATCCTGGAAAGTGCTTGTTCCGCCCTAAGTTCCATTGCATGGAGGATGAAACTAGAGCCACACGAAAGGGGGTGGAGCATGTACATTTCAGTTGTAACCTGTATGGTTTCAAAGTTATGTTTCCTAGTTTGGGCTCTCTCAAAGCAGCTGATGAAATAACCCAAAAGAAAGAAAACATCAGGGCTTGCTCAGGATGACTGAGTTAACAAAACTCAGTGGTGGAGGTGTGTGTATGTGCATGCATGTGTTATGCGCATGAATGTGGCATTGTGTGTATGTGCGTGCATGTGTTATGTGTGTGTGCATTGTTGTGTGTGCATGTATGTGTGCATGCATTGCATGTGTGTATGCATGCATTGCATGTATGTGTTGTGTGAGTGTGTGTGCGTGCATGCATTGTGTGTGTGCATGTAGTGTGTGTGTATGTGTGCATGTGTTGTGTGCATGTGTGTATGTGTGCATGCATTGTGTGTGTGCTTGCATTGTGTGTGATGCTCAGGCACCTTCTGGACCACACACATCTCACCTTTTGTGTGAGCTGTTTGTGGAGCACACAAGAGAGTGCTCAGCTCCTTCATGTCACTGAGCTCAGTACCCTGGGAGCCTGGGTTTTCGATGCAGGGAATAACTGAATCGACAAGTGACTTTGGGGTGAACCCTAGAGGATTCTCTCATTGTGGGAGAATTTCGCAGTTTTTTTTTTAAAATGTAGTCCTGACCCCCTTGGAACTTGCTGTGTGGCCCAGGCTGGCCTCAAACTTGTGGTGATCCTCCTGTCTCTGTTTCCCAAGTACCAGGTTTAAAGGAGTATATCTGGTTGACTTTTTCCCTTTCTGTGTGAGTCTGGGATCAGCATCAAGTCAGAGGCCATGGTACTGTGCCTTCTGCTTCTCTTTACAGGAGGGGGAAAGAGTCCTGTGAAATCCTCTGTAAAGTCCTCTAGGATCTCTGCTGTCAGCAAGATGACCACTGAGGGGAGCCCTTGAGCCATCAAGCAAGGAAGTTATTGTCTGAAGTTAGTCTTTAGTCCCACAGCAGTTGGGGACTTGCAGCTGTCATTTATGCCTGCTATGGTGAATCTCTTTTCTCCAGGTGCAGCACCAGAGTGGGCAAGCCACACAATTGCTGTATGACTCTGAGCGAGCCACGTGCTGTCTCTAAGTCAGTCAGGATCCTTGGGCAGAGGCAAACAGAACTGGCTCTGACCAACTGAAGCTGTCAGGTTCCAATGAGGGCAGAGAATGGAGTGAATCAGGAAAGAGAAAACAGGGGCTGACAGCCAGGACCCAACGAGGTCTTCTAGAGTTGAGATGTCTCTCCTGTCCCCTCTCCCTGGTTAGCTGTTGGCCCTGCTGAAGAATTCTGGAACCCCCATTACTGCCTATCACCCTTCTCCTCTTTATTCCTGCTTCTCTATGTCCCGCAATCAGGGTTCCTGTCCTGAGTGGGATCTCCTGCTCTCAGCCCATCTGTCTGCAGATGGTTCTAGAACTCTTCCAGCTCCCAGACAGAAAGGGCTTTAGAGGTAGCTACATGGGACCAGTATTTGTCATACTCCTGACCTGGCAGTGAAATCTACAGTGGCCTCAGCTTGTGTGCTGGAAGAACAAGAGTAGAGCAGAGATGGGGACAGCTGTCCTGTTTCCTGAGGATTCTGCAGCTCCGGCCATGTATCTAGTATTAGCTACACTCCCTGACATTCGTTAACTCACCAAACACTCAGAAAGCTCCAAACAGATTCTATCTGCACACCAGTGTTATAGACAAGAGAGCAGTGTACTGAACTGTTTTCTGTTACTCAAAGGAAACACCCGAAGCTGTGTCATGCCTATGAAAAGAGGTCCATTTAGTCAAGGGTGTGGTGCTGACTCTCTCTTGCTTTAACTCTGGTGAGGACCCCACTGTGGGACAGAGAAGAGGAGATGTGAAATGCCTCCCACAGGCTTGTTTTTTAGACACTCGGCTCTGGCTGATGATGCTGCTTGGGGCAGTTGTGGGACTTTAGGGGGCAAGGTCTCCCCGGGGAAAGTGGGTCTCTGAGGGGAATGGGGCGGAACACGAGGTTTACAGGCAGACTTGCCTCCAGCTCTAGTTACTGCCTCTGCTCTGTGACCTGCTGAGGTGCCAAGAATTGTGTGTCACAAGCTCCCACTACCATGGACAGGAGCCCAGGTGCCATGCTGTCTTCCCTCCTGGGAACCTGGGAGCCAGTGTCAGTCCTTTCAACCTCCTGTTGCTTCTTGTCAGGTATTGGGTCACAGTGATAAGAAGAGCAACAAATGCAGAATCCCAGAAGGACTTGGGCCCCATCCCATTCATCTCTAAGGGCAGGCGAATTTCTTCTAGGTCCAGCCTCTGGAAAGTTCCACAGCTCTTAGTGGCACTCGAGTGGGAATCAAAATTCCAACACAGAAGCCGTGGGTCTCACACTTGAACTGCATCTAAACATAGTAGAGAGATGAAAGAATTTCCCCAAGGTCGCACACCCAGTAAGAGGTAGAGGGAGGAATCAGACGCAAGCATTCTGTCCTCTTAGCTCTACACTACGCTTCTACTTTGGGGACTGAGTGTCAGCCTCTCAGAGACCCCCACTGCCCCAGAACCTCATCAAAGGGCAAACATTTGAGTCAGCTTGGGGTTTCTCTGTTCTTATAAATCTTTTCTTGCCTCTAGGCTTTAGCATCTTTTCTGTCTGCTGAGGTGGGTCCTTTTGATTTTCTGAACTAAAGAAAAGGCAGGAAGGGTTCGATAAAACACAGCTGCACCTGGAAGGGGAGAGAAAATAGTCCCTCTTCAGACACTAGAGCAAGAAGTCTGTAAGATGAAGAAAGCCAACATTCATTTTTCAAAGCCCACCCCTCCATGGGCCTCTGTCCAAAACTCAGGTTTGCTCCACTGCCCCAGCTTCTGGCAGTGGGGTGTCTATACAGGAGATCTACCACCAGGGGGCAGACCATGCCTCGGAGAGAATGTCAAGTTTGGATTCCCCCCCTCCCCCCTCTCTCTGCAGGCTGTTTGCAGCATGGCCAGGATGCGTGGCTCCAGGGACCAGAACTGTATTTTTATCCGCTGCTCATTTTTAGCAATCTGGTAGAAGTCTTCTTTTTTGACACACAAAGGAGTTGGCTGCCTTTTGCAATAGGAGTTCCTGTTTCGGAGAATGGTCTGTCACTGGGTCTGTGTCCCTCAGAGTTGTTACCAATGCTGTGCCCCTGGGGAGATCATGTCTGCCCTCTTCCAAGCTCAGGCTTAGCTCGGATTGCCTTATCTTAGGGCCAAACCTTGCTACTCTTCAGCTAGACTGGACAGCTTTGTCATGGTAATGCAGCCACCAGATCAGGCTTTGGGCTGGCCGAGGGACTACAATTTGGGTAAATTGGGACGGATATCAGGCAACACACACACTCCAGGGTCCAGTCCTGAGAAAGGTAGGATCTTGTTTAGAGGAGAAGCTCAGCTCCCACAATGCCCCACTCCCTTCCAGGCCTAGCCCCTGGTACAAATGAACTCCTAGCCACCAGCCACTAAGGCTCCAACAAGGACGATAGCAGGGAAGGGTAAAAGGTGACTTCAGCCCACCTCTAGCCTTAGCTACACTTGCTTCCACCCCAAGCTTTGCACCTGAGTTTCTTGGGAGCCCAGGGTCTGGTGCATTGAACGTATAAAGTAAGGCTGTGCACCCTTTACATCATGGCCTAACTCACCTCAAATTCATATGCTTTGCTATATGTGCCTTTCACTCACAGAAATAGCATTTGTTTGTTTCAAGGTGGAGATTCATAGAAAGGTTCTAGCAGGCTCCAGTAAGGTCCTAGGCCCTAGGGAAACTGCAGGGCAGAGGGTAGGACCAGCATCCCATCGTGACGGGTGTGTTTCAAGAACAGGATGACTTACTCATTTCATGGTTCCACAGACACCATAGACCGCTTAAACAACTAAGATGTTGTACGTGGGTGCCTCCATGCGCCAAGAGATGTGGGCAACACACACTGATGGAGGACAATATACTGTTCGCAGTTTGTTGTTGCTGTTGGGTTATCTGTTTGTTTTTGTAAGTAGAAGAAAGAACTAGGGAGCTTCGTTAGTTAGTGAAGTGCTTGGCATACGAGCATGAGGACACAAGTTCAGTTCCCAGCATCCACCTGAAAAGCCAGGTGTGGCTGAGTGTGTTTGAAATATCAATGCTCAGGAGGTAGGGTCAGGTGGATCCCTGGCAGTCAGTCTGCCCAAAGTGGTGGATGCCAGAACCTAGAGAAAGACCCTGTCTCAAAACACAGGCAGAAGGGGCAACTAAAGTTGAGGTCTGCCCTGTGCCCCCACATCCCCACCTGTAGACTTATGTTCTATAGTAGTGCTTTAGAAAGTGTATTATAGCAAACGCCCAAACCAGAAATCCGGTCTTTCATTGTCAGGTATAGTATAGTGTGTGTGTGGCACGCATTTTCTATACTGTCCTGTGACAGGCGTGTGGGCTTCTTCACACAGCATTGTTGCAAACACTGCTCTGCACTGTGGCGTTACTGCAGATACACAAGCAGGCGAGAAACTTCAGTGCTGTCACAATATCACAGGGCCAGAGTCACAGGGAAGCCCCTCCCATTGTCAACCAAAGCGCAGGTTTGTAGCACATGGCTGTCTTGACCCTCCTGATCAACTGAGGAGTCAAGACAAATAGGACAAGAAAGTGGAGTCCCAGCAGAAAAAAATGGCATCTTTAATTTGCGAGCAAATAGATAGATCTAGAAAATATCATATTGGGTAAGGTAACCCAGACCCAGAAAGACAAATATCTTATGTACTCACTCACAAGTGGCTTTTAGACATAAAGGGGATAAAAAGCAGCCTACAATTCACTATCCCAGAGAACCTAGACAACATTGAGGTCCCTAAGAGAGACATACATAGATCTAATGCACATGGGAAGTAGAAAAAGGCAAGATCTTCTGAGTAAATTAGGAGCATGGGGACCATGGGGACCATGGGAAAGGGTAGGAGGGGGTAGGGAGAGGAAGGGAGCAAGGGAGGGAACTGGAAAAAATATTTAGCTCAATAAAAACAATTAAAAATAATTAAAAAACACATTAAAAATAAAAGAAAACAAAAATTAAACTAAAAATCAAAGTCCTGTAGAAATAAAGGACAATATAATAAAGGCCTTTAATGCATGTATTGAGATGACAAAATAATTTTTATATCATCTGACTCAATTTATACAAGTAGTATTTTTTTACTGATTTGTATACTTATTTTTTATCTTGTATTCAGTTTGCAAATATATTTTTAATTTTTCTATATATGCTTATTAAAAAACTTATTTAATAATTAAAAAAAAAGAAAGTGGAGTCCCAGAGAAACCAAGTGTTTCCTAGAGCAGTGAATGCTACCCTGCTTCTTGTACCTGTTCCTTGTTCCTATTTTACACTGAAGAAACTCTGTCCTTGGACAGTGTTCTGGTTTGATTTCTGTTGCTGTGATAAAATACCAACCAAAAGTAACTTGGGAAGGAATGGGTTTATCTTAGTCGATAGAGTATGATCCGTCATACAGGAACCAAAGCAGGAACCCAAGGCAGGAACTTGGAAACAGGAACCAATGGAGAGTCCGTGGAGGATCAGTGCTACTGGCTTGCTCTCCATGACTTGCTCAGCCTGTTTACTTATACAAACTACAACCACCATCCCCCGGGTGATACTGCCAACAGTGGACTGGACTTATCTCACATCAATCATTAATCAAGAAAATGGCCTACAGGCCGGTCAATGCATCAGTCTGATGGAGGCAACTCCCCAGTCGAGGGTCCCTCTTTCTAGGTGACTACTTTGTGTCAAGTTGACAAAAAACTCAATAGCAGACGGTTACAGGAGCTCTCACCAGTGCCTCGACCTAGAGGTGTGTTCTCCCTCCAAAGCCATCAAATGCACACTATGTGTGGTCCCAGTCCCTGCTTGTGGGGAGCCCAGACAGCTGGGGACCTAGGTATAATTACTGTACTGTGGCTTGGAATGTAGAAAATCTGGAAGAAATCTGTGCTCTTTAAATGCCCCGGTTGCTCCTCCCAGAGAAGCACACGGCAAGCTCTTTTGTATGGCACATTGTCCCAATTTACCTGTCAGTTCGGGTTTTGTGTCTTGATTTAGGAAACTTCATTGCACATCAGTATAGCAGTGGTGGCCAGGCCCAGATTGCTTTCTTTTCTCGGGTTTGTCGGGGCATTCTGCACAGACATTTCCAGATGTTGCACAGAAGTTTGTCAACCTTGCCCTTGTCAACTTCTTCCAGAGCTTCAGAATTAAAAAAAAAAAAAAAAAAAAAAAAAAAAAAAAAAAAAAAAAAAAAAAAAAAATCACTCTTCCAAGGAAGTCACAAGACCTTAGTTTGGGCTTTTCCATCTGTGACTCTAATTTTACATTTAACTCTTTAGATTCTTTAGCTTTTAAATGTTGTGTATGAAAAGCAAATCTAGAAAGTTCTTCGTTCTCACGAGAATGCCATTCTGTGGGCTCCCCTGTTTCCAGGGTCTCTTTATACAAGCTATTTGTACATTTCCCTCCCCTCTCCCCTTCTTTTCCTTCTTCCTTCCTCTCCTTACCCTTTCTCCCTCCTTCCCTCCCTCTCTCTCCTCCTCTCTCCCTCCCCCCATCTCCCTGCTCCCCACTCTCTTTCCCACAGTGTAACTGCTGTCACCCAAATGAAACACTCTCACCTGCAGACAGCAAGGAAGCTTTGCAAGCTTATAAGACTCCCCACATTGGAGGAGGTGAAGAACAGGGGAGGGCCTTGAGGTCTTAGAGCCCAATCCTATTTCCTCTTCACCCTCTGCTTCCTGGCTGTAGATGCAGTGGAATCAGTCACCTCTTGCCCTGGCTGTCATGACTTCTCTGTCATGATGGACTATATCACTTTGAATTGTGAGTCAATGATCAATGTAAACCTTTTCTTTCTTTTTTTTTTTAATATTTATTTATTTATTATGTATACAATATTCTGTCTGTGTGTATGCCTGCAGGCCAGAAGAGGGCACCAGACCTCATTACAGATGGTTGTGAGCCACCATGTGGTTGCCGAGAATTGAACTCAGGACCTTTGGAAGAGCAGGCAATGCTCTTAACCACTGAGCCATCTCTCCAGCCCAACCTTTTCTTTCTTAAGTGGCTTGTTTTTTTTTGGTTGCTGTTAAGCTTTTTCTTTTCCTTAAAAATATTTAGTTGTGGTGTGTGTGTGTGTGTATGTGTGTGTAGGCATGTGTGCCAGGACAACCTTAGGGAGTTTCCTTCCACTATGGCTTTTGGGGATTGAATTCAGGTCGACAGGCATTTGAGGAAAATACCTTTACCTGCTTACCCCCTAAATTTCCGTTGTCAACAAGAAATATAACTAATACGAGGAAACAGGGAAGGAGTGGGCACTTTAATATCAACTGTATCCTGATCTCAGGCACCTTGGCAATGGAGTGCAGGTGGGACTGGACGTTAAACACCATGCAGAAGTCTGTCACACAGTAATCTGGCCTGGGGTTGAGGGTCTACAAGTTTACAAGAAGCTGAGACTTTTGTAATGCATCTGCCTGTAAAGGCACCTATTACTAATTCTCTAAGTTCCCCAGGTGCTAGGGGATCATTGCATTTCAGCAGGCAAGTGCGTGCATCCCTTGGGCTGCCTGCCTCTGAAGATATGGTTTGCTTAGTTACATCTGTCTTCTAAGGTCAGTGTTGTTAGGGACCAGATGGAGATGAGGGTACCTAGCAAAGAGGATCTTGGAGAATATCCCTAATCCTTATCCCACTAGCCAGAGACCACTACATTCTAACATGCACAATCCCCATCTACTCTTGATACTTAGGGCAACCCAACAAGTAGCTGTTCAAATGTGGGCAGCACACGGCTCAAACTGTAGACAGGCAAGTAGGCCAGGCTAATCATAGACAATCAGGAACAGAGGGTGTTCTGGGTAGTTTAATATCAACTTGACACATCTTGAGTCATCTGACAGGAAGGAGCCTCAACTGAGAAGATGCTCCATAAGACCCATCTGGAAGACATTTTCTTAATTAGTGGTTGATGGGGGAGATCCAGCCATGGTGGGTGGTGCCATCCCTGGGCTGGTGGTCCTGGGTTCTACAAGCAGTAGGTTGAGCAAGCCACGGGGAGCAAGCTAGTAAGCAGTGTTCCTCCATGACCTCCTATCAGCCCCTGCCTCCAGACTCCTGTCCTGTTTGAGTTCCTGTCCTGACTTCATTTGATGGTGAACAAAGTGCTGTGGATGTGTGAGCCAAATAAACCCCTCCCTCGCTAACTTGCTTTTGGTCATGGTATTTCATCACAGCAATAGAGACCCTAGCTGAGACAGAAGGATTGCTAGAATCAACACACACCTAGGTGTTCTGACTCAGACACCTGCCATTTGGGCAACAACAATTAAAAAAACCAACGCATTAAAATTGCGTGTGTTTTATGTCATGTGTATGTACATGTTTGTATAGCTGTCCTTGCAGAGGCCCACGGGGGGCATTAGGTTACTGTTCTATCACTCTGAACCTTATTCTCCTGAGGCAAGATCTCGCATTGAACCTGGAGCGAGACTGGAAGCTAGCAAGCCTCTGAGATCCTCACACCTCTCCTTGGTCCACAGTCCCGGGGTGACAGGCAACAGTGCAAACACACTCATCTACTTATGTGAGGGCAGGGGTTTGAACTCAGGTCCTCAGGCTTGTGCAGCAAGAGCTCTTGTGCACTGAGCCATCTCTCCAGCCCTGGAACAGCTCTGTTTGTGTCCTACAGCCAATTTAAGCTACTCGGATCTCCTGGCTTTCAACCAACACACTTAAATGGGATTCCACACTGTGCATGCTTCAGAGGGGTAGCAATATTTTATCCCTTTGGCATGTATTTACTTTCTGGGTTACAAGAATTAAAATAAGAATGGATCAAGTGCCTCTGAGTGTAGAGAGGCAGCTTTAGGAAGATGATTGAGATGTTCAGATAGCTGGTGGCTTAGGGCTGCATGGAGGAGTGCCATGTGTGAGAGACAATACTTTCATTACGATATTAATCAACTCCATTCTTTTGTGCTGGCAAAAAAAAAAAGAATAAAAAATTTGATTCCCTTACATCTTACAACTTAAACAGATAGTTAAGGGCTGTGGTTTCTGAACATGGCTTCATCCAGACACTTGGGATGAAAGGGAAAATAAATGGAGGAATTCAGTTGGTGAGGGGCTGGCCTCTTGAATTTGGGCAAGGCCTTCCCCCTTCTGTAGGTCTCAGTTATCTCATTCAGGAAAGCTTAGAGACACTCATTTCTTGTCCCGCTATGGCAAGAGCACCAGATATGTGCACGTGTGTGTATGCACATGTGCGCACAGGCATGCGTGTCCGCAAATGTATTTACAGAGCCATTCTCCTGTCTGTGCGCATATGGAGGCCACAGGTGACTCCAGATGTCTTATCGTTCTCCATCTGATTTGTTGAGACGTAGTCTCTCTGAACCCAGAGATTGTCATTCCAGTTAGACCTGCTGGTCAGTGAGCCCTGGAGGGGTTTCTTCCACTGACAGCCTGAGGTTGCAGGCACATGCTACCACTCCTGGCGTTTGTGTGGGTGCTGTGGTCTTAGCTCAGGTCCTCAAGCTTATACAGCAAGCACTGCAGTTGGGGTTTTCTTTGGGCTGCCAACCAGCTCCCAAATAAAGACATGGAGAGTTATTATTAATTATTAAAGCTTGGCCTTAGCTTAGGCTCGCCCTACTAGCTCTTATAACTTAATTTAACCTGTTTCTATTGATTCACGTTTTTCCTTGGGGCTTTTACCTTTCTTTCATTCTGTAGGTCCTACTTTCCTGCTTCCTCCGTATTTGGCTGGCTGACCACTGGCATTTCCCTGTCATCTCCTTTTCTTTCTTCTTTGAGCCTAAATTCCTCTTCCTACCCACTCTCCCTGCCCAGAAGTTCCACCTATAATCCTCCCTCACTATTGGCCATTGGCCATTCAGCTTTTCATTAGGCCAATCAGGTGCCTTAGGCGGACAAGGTAAAGTAGCAACGCATCTTTACATCATTAAACAGATGCAGCACATCTTTTCATAGTTAAATATTCCGTAACAAAGCAGTCCCCCCCAACACACACACACACGCACACACCAGAGTTTTGGCCCCACTTTCTTTGAGAAAGTTGGAGAACATACACAGAACCACTGAACATAGTATGGAGGCCTAGAAAGAAAATCAACTAAGTGCGTCCATGACTATTCTTCATCAGCAGTGCAGGGAGGGGATGGGGACAGAGGTCAGCCTTACAGGGACAGAGTTCAGGTTGGTGAGACACAGCAGTGAAGAGAACCAATCAAGAGAAGGGATGGGGGCACTCTAGGTGTGAGATGGGTAATCCCTATAGTGTTTGGCTGAAGACTGATCTACAGGGGTGTGATGGGGAAGGAGATCAAGTTCAGACTACACACAGGGCCAGCAAGTTCTCCTCCAATATAGCCATGACCAACTGCTCAGCAGCAGAGGCTGCTGGAGTTGGTGGCTTCAGCCCGAGACTGTAGGCTGATTGTCTGATCTCGGAGAGCCTGAAATATATCTGCAAATGATAAAACCATTCCAAGTCGCTTTACTAACTTAAGGAAACAGCTCGAGGAAGGAAGGAGTGCTGGCTAGTTTTATGCCACCTTGATACATGTTAGAATCATGTGGAAAGACAGACTCCCAATTGAGAAAAAGCTCCAGCAAATTGGCCTGTGGGAAAACCTGTGGTACATTTTCTTAATCAGTGATTGATGTGGGAGGGCTCAGCTCACTGTGGGTAGTCCCATCCCTGGTCTGATGGTCCTGAGCTGTATAAGAAAGTAGGCTGAGTAAGCCATGGAGGAACACACCAGTTAATAGCACTCCTCCATGGCTTCAGCTTCAGTTCCCAGGTTCCTGGCTTCAGGTTCCTACTTGACTACCTTGAGTGGTAGATTATGGCACAAGAACTGCATGATAAAAATCAACTCTTTCCTCCCCGAGTTGCTTTGGGTCATGGCATTTTATCACAGCAATAGAAACCTAACTAAGACAAGGGTTGATTTTGGCTCACAGTTTGATGCTTTAATCCATCATGGCAGGGAAAACATGGAGGCAGGAGTGTGAGGTAGCTGGTCACACTGAACACAGTTAGGGATGCGGTGTGTGTGTGTGTATGTGTGTGTGTGGAAACGCTGGAATTCGGCCAGATTTCTCCTTCTTACTCATTCTGGGATCATGGCTCACAGAACCGTGCTGCCTGCCTTTAGAATGGGTCCTCCTACTTCAGTTAACCTTTCCAGAAACTCCCTCAGAGATATGTCCAAAAGTTGGTCTTTTAGATGAGTCCAGATTCTGTTGAATGTGTTGGAGCTCATCAATTCAGCTAGGCTGACTGACCAGTGACCTCCAGGGATCCTCCTGCCTCTGCCTCCCCAGGGCTGTGATTACCACTGTGTGTCACCATGTTTGACCTTAAAACGACAAAAACAAACAAACAACAAGAACAACAAATTCAGGCTCTGGGGATTAAACCTGGAGCTAGACTGGCAGCCAGAAAGCTTCAGAGATCCCCTGGATTTTGTCAACACTTGGCTGACTGAGTCATCTCCTCAGCCCTTTCTGTGAACATTTAATACAGTGCATGATATTCATTAATTCAGCCATCTATGGTCTGTGCACACTGTTCTTTATTTATGAAAAATGGTGAGATTTATCCCCATAGCCTTCAAGAGCCAAACTTTGCTTTTTTCTAGGCATTACTGCCTGTTGGGAGTGCGTACCTGGGCAGAGATCAAAGATGGGATTTTATTTTGTCTTGACACCAAGTAGGGTTCTTTTGCACTTCCTTACTTGAATGAAATAACTGGATGATGCAAAGATTGATGATTGATACTCAAAGGCTAAAGTCTGCACTTCCCACTTCCAGGTTAGTTCAGAGGAGACTGGGCAGTACAGGTTGTAGTGATAGGATCCAGGGACCAGGATTCAATGGGACTACATTTCATAGGACAGGACAATGACACCAAGAACCCAACATGGGACCAATGATAATACCTCAGTTAACACCCAAGCCACACCCAGACAAGAGCATAGACAGATGTTCACTGGGATGATTTTTTGGCTATGAAATAGAACTTGGGATTTCCCTTCCCTACAGCCAGCTATGGTATTGGGGAATGGTTTTATTCAGGGACAAATGCTTAGCTTTCTTTCCTCTTAGGTTTATAAAGGGCAGAATAAAAACTGCTTCCAAGAAGATCATGCAAAGACCACCAAAACACTCCTGTATTATGGGCAAAAAGTCTAGGCTTACTATGAATGTTTCCTATGTTCAAAGCCTCAGGAGGCTGAGGTCAAATCACCGGCCAGATGTGTTCTGACCTGGAGCTCAAAGCTTCTTCCTCACCCACGTGCACATCCTCTGGCCCTCTATGGCACTGGAGCTATAACCCTCCTTTATTTCGTAGTCTCCTGGAGTCCATCTCTAGGTCTCCTAAAACCCTTGACCGAGCACGTCAAGATGCATTCACAGGCCTAGATGTTGCCTTTGCTACTCAGAAATCACCCTACATCACAGGGCATTGACTTCCTCCCAGTGGAGAGATCTCTTCAGGACCATACTTTCTGTTTCCATATGCAAGCCTTTCACTGGTTCCTCCCGGCTGGTATTAAACAAAGCCCCACCACCAGGAAGAGACTAAGGTTCAGAGATGAGGGTCATGTTTCTTAAGTATACCTTTTCGGCTGCCACACAAGAGCTGTGCCATCATTGCTACCTCTATTCCTGCCCTGGCCTCCAGCTCAGTGGTGTTGTTGACTTCTGTTGGTCCTGTGTTAGCATGTCTTTCTGTGGGAACAACACTCAAAACCGGCTGGGTGAGGAGGAGGCTGGCATGCTCTTTGGCAGAGGGTGGGTAATATCAGAACCCATCTCTTGCTTGGGAAAGGCAGCCACACATACCCCACCCATAGATAAGAAGCAAGAGCTAGCTAGGTTAAGGATGTAAGGTTTGAGGGTGGACCTAGCTCCTCCAAAATGAGGCCTTGGCTGTGGACCCAGCAGACCCTTTTTAAAGGCTAGGCATCTCTTTTGTACCCCCCGACCAGCACTTCCATGAGCAACCTGTCAAAATAAATTACATATTATAGATTCTGGGGAGTTGGGGGACCAGCTGTTACCAAAATGCTTGGTCTAATTTTAAGTTGATTCATTATGCATGATTAATTTCCAAATCCCAGAGAGAAAGAGAAAGAAAGAGAGAAATAAAGAGAGAGAAAGAAAGAGAGAGAGAGAAGCTTAGCTCCTCCAGCATATGGTACAGTGACACTGGGAACATGTCAGAGTTGCCCCTCATCCCATCACTGCTGCTGCTGCTGCCTTAAATTAACTTTGGATCAGGAAAGATTTAGATAGATACAAAAGCC
Source organism: Chionomys nivalis (assembly GCF_950005125.1). NCBI lineage: Eukaryota > Metazoa > Chordata > Mammalia > Rodentia > Cricetidae > Chionomys > Chionomys nivalis. Next base: position 65,047,062 of record NC_080093.1, on the reverse strand, counting down.
GAGACCGTAGCCACAACTTTCCTGTGGCTCCCATTTTCCATTAGTGTGGTATGTGCCATGCCTTCTTTAGGGAAGTCAGCATTCTTTGTGGGCTTCCTCTTGGGTGCCTGGCCTCCATCTGTCTCTGGATCCCACCAGGGTCCCATGATCTATCCTTGTCCTGTGTTCTGCGACTCTTTGTGACAGTGTCTCTCGCCCCTTTGTTCTTATGACCTTGAAAATTCTGAAGTGAGCTGGTCAGGTTTTGTAACTGGCCCTGTGGGAATTCACCTGACATTTTCCTCTTGTGTAGACTTGTGGGAGGGGCTTAGAGAATAAGACCACAGAGGTCAAGTGCCATTCCTGCACATCTCTCAAGGGTGCATCTTGCCAGTGTGACTCACCCTACTTACGCCAGGAAAACAACAATCCTTAGTTTCTCCTCTGTGACAGTTCCTCCTCTCTGTCCCCTTCCAGATCTCTTCCTATGCTGTACTCCAGGAAAGATCACACTGTACGAACAGCCCACACTGAAGGATGGGGAATGATGGTTCACTCCCTTGAAGATAGAGTGTCCACCTAATGCACAGGTGTACCGACTCTCCTATTGATCACTTAGCTCTGCCAGTATGGACCATGGCTGCCCGTTTTATACTTAGGACAGGACAGTGCTGCTGAATGACTAAGTGTTCAGATTAGGAACTCTTAGTCTGTTCCTATGTCCTTCTAAAAAAACCTCTTTCATAGTATTTGTGTGTGTGTGTGTGTAAGTGTGCCCATGTGTATGTGTGCATGTTTACATGTGCCTACATATATGGGTGCACATGCTCACCTGCTTATCATGTGTATATATGTGAACATATGTGTGTATGCATGTGTATATGTGAGGATGTGTGTATATGTATTTATATGTTTGTGTAGTGTATGTGTGTATATATGTTTATGTGTATATGTGTTTTCATATCTGTGTTTGTTAATGTGTGTTTATCTATGTTTGTGTGTATATATGTATTTGTCTAGGTGTGTGCATATGAGTGTTTTATATGTATGTATGTCTCTACATGCATGTTTGTATGTGGTGACACATATATGTCTGTGTATACATGTATGTCTATGTGGGCATTGTGTGATTCTGTGTGTATTATATATGTAGGTGTGCATACATATATACTTGTGTATATATGTGCCTTGGTATATATGTCTGTATTTGTGTGTATATGTGTATAGGTATAAATGTCATTTGTATGTGTGTGTCCATATGTCTATGTGTGTAGGGTTTTTGTGTGTGTAGGGTGTGTATGTGTTGCCAGCACTTTTTAACTTAACTGATACAGGATGGCCCAGACTATTCCCTGATTGGCCTCGATCCAGTGATTTCCTTGAGAAGTTCATATTGTTTTATTGAGAACAGCTTAGAAAACAAGATCCAGGCACTAGCTATATCCCTGTGCTGCTTCTAGGCATCTCAGCTGACAGAGAAACATCTGCATGTGTTTGCACCATGTATAACATCTCTCCATCTCTCTGTCTGTTTCTACTCTATGCTGAACCTTGACTTATGCTTAGGTCTCCAATTTCCACCCACCACCCCTGGTCATCCCACCCTTCCCCTCTTCTATATTCATCAGTCAGATGAATTGACTGCTTGGCCTCAGGATACCCACAGGGTGGCTTTCTAATGGTCAGCCACAGCCTGTGGGAAATGGTGTCATCACAGGGCAGAGGGACAGTGTGCCATTCTTTCTTCTGCTGTCACCACCGGTGAGAGGACTCGGTCCACAGTAGTGTTTGCCTTGTTCCCTGATCTTCCCTGACCCTTCCTTCAGAGCTCATTTTGCTTTTTGTTTATTTTGTTTTTCATCAGAAAAAAACACCCAGGAAAGGTTAGGGCCCTGTGACACATTCCCACGCTAAGAACTTTGGTCCTGTGCTCAGCTCTGGTGCTAAAGGGGCTGGGAAGGGGTCTGATCATTTTGGACAGTCTGATCTAGAGTGGTCTCTTTTTTCTTCTGTGTTAACACGGTGTAGCCCTCGCTGCTCTAGTCTTTTCTTCAGGGAGACAGGAGTCCCTCCCCGAGCAGCTGTTCTGTGCTGAGTTCTGCACAGGCTGTGGCGATGTGAAGACAAACTATGTCAGCCTGACCCTGGGGACAGAGATGCAAACATCACAGTCCTGTGTGGCTGGCACTGCTACTTGAGAACAAGGCTGGGAAGATGACAGACTCAAGAATGTGAACCGTAGTGCTGGGGGGAAAAAAAGCCACTACAGGGCTGACCGACTGATTAGAACATCCCTGACTGTGGAGAATGTTATAGGTCTGGAGTCAAATGATCTTGGGCCACCTTTATCTGCCCCCCACCCACAAGAACCATTTACTGTCCATCTCTATGCGTGACCTAAAAAATTCTTGTGGCTATGTGGTAAATTCTTTTGTACAATATACCCCTAGTTTCTGTCACCTGTAGTTTAACGAGGTCATCAGACAGCTTCTGAGAACTATCGTAGAGATCACCTCACTTTGTTTGCTGTTTCCTTTTATTCAATTTTATTTTACTTTATTATTTTATTTTAGACAGGACCTCGTGTATCCTAAGCTGGTCTTAAATTCTGTATGTAGGCGAAAATGACCTTGAACTTCTGATCCTTCTGTCTTGGCCTCTAAGGTGCTGACCAGCACACCTGGTTTATAATATGCTGGGGTTGAAAGCCGAGTTGTAGTGTGTGTTATTCAAACACTCTACCAACTGGGCTATGTCCCCTCCTCCTACCAATCTATGTGAAAAGTGTCTTGGTTTATGACTTTCTTTAGTCTGTTACTATAAAACTTCATAGGGCAGTTACCACATTGGAGCGTGGAATTTGAGAGAGCCTGAATCTATGTTCCTGGGCCATGGTCACTCTCATGTGATTGCAGAATAAGCCTTATTTTCTTTGAGGTGAGAGCTAGGGTTTTTCATTAGCAGACTAGATATAGAAGAGTAGGGTTTTATCCCCTGGAACGTCCTACCCTGCTTAAATCCTGGTGGCACAAACGTAGCTTGTAGACCAGCGGCAACAGATGTGGCTATGAGCTGAGAGAAAAGCAGAGACTTGGGCTCCTTCCTGACGGGCTAACTCATCAGCCCAATTTGACATGACAACTGAACAGAGTTTCCCATTTGTGCAAAGCTCTTGATACTGGCCTAGCACTCACCTGAGGGATGATACTCATGATGAACTTGGGGTTCAGTTTTCCCTGACAGAGTGGAAACATGATGCCAATCCCTTAGTAACCTACACAACACTTTTAGATAATCTCTTGGAGCGTCCTACCACCCATTCTTCTTTTTAAAAATTTTTTTACTGATTCTTGGTGGATTTCATATCATGCATCCTGATCCCACTCATCTCCCTGTCGCCTCACTTCTCCCCTCTACCCTTGTAACCTCCACCCCAAAACAAAGTTTAAAAAATAAAACCAAAACCCAAAAACCAAAAAAAAAAAAAAAAAAAAAAAACCACCACCAACAAAATCTTGGCATAGAATCTGTAAAGTAGCCCAGTGAGTCACACAGTATATCCTTTAGTCCATACATTTGTACTTATAAGTGTTCACTGCAAGTCTGGTTCAAGGCCTGCTACACTATCAATAGTGAGCTCTCACTGGGGCGCCTCTTGGCTAGCCTGTTGTTGCCTTGTATCATGGAGATACAGCCCATTCATATACTCCAACAGTTCATAGAGGAGGTGGGTATTGGGGTGGGTTACCTTGTCATCCTGATTCTGGGCCTGGGTGGTAGCTGGGTTGGTCAGCCTGCCAGCTTTCCCTCGTTGTCACCGTCCAGGTGACCTCTCCAGTACCACCCCGCCTGGCTCACCCAGTGTAGCAGACAACAAGGAGCAGGGCCAGTTCTCCTGCTCTCTCACCCTCGGGTCCAGTTCACCCACACTCATGCCACCAGGGCCAGCTCTACCAAGGAGAGGTGCAGAGCCTGCTCTCCAGATTGCTGCACTAGGGGAGGGTCAGGGCCAGCCCTTCCACTCTCATGCCCCAGAGGTTGGCTCTCCTGCTTGTCACAGGTGGCAAGGGGCCACCACCCATTCCAAGGGGCCACCACCCATTCTTTTGGGGTGGGGAATAATGAAGGTCCCAGAGAAGCTGTATCTTAGTCAGCATCCCAGCGTAAGCTAGCCCCAAGATTGGGTTGCACGGAGGAGGGCTGTCTTCTGCCTCTTTGGGATCATCCTCCAGTCTTGGGACTCTCTAGCAGCCCTTCCTGTCCTGTATCTATCCCTGCTGACTGACATCCAGACCCTGAGCAGGAAAGGGACTGTAACTAGTGGAGTAAGTAGTGGAGCTCTCAAAGACAAGTCCAGCCAGGGAGCTCCTGTCGGAGCAGAGTCTTCTCAGCAGCAGCATCTTTCTGCCCAAGCTCATTTTGAAAACTCTTCTCAGGAAAGCTGAGAATTAATGCAGCCATGCTGGAATAGCTGTGCTTCCTGATCAGAGACTACCGCATGATGAGTTCTTTATCATTCGGTGTCTTTTCCAGTGGCCTGGCCTGCTCCACAGTGGAAGGCATAGCTGGTTCTCCCTTGGGGGCTGGGAAGGTCAGTGTGCCTATTAGAGTTGGAATCCCATTCAGACCCCCGAGGGAAGAGAGCCTTCCTCTCATACTGCCTGCTTCTAGCAGCCTTCAGAGCTTCCTCTGCAGTCAGGGCCCACAGTAAAAGTGTATCCCCACCTGGAAGTGATGGGAAGTCCAGGTGCTAACTCTGCATGAGGCAGGCAGAAGCAGGAGGCGCTGGGCTTTCTGTCTGGATGAGAGTCCCGAGTCCCATAGAAGGCACCCCAGAGGGTGGCCTTTGGGATCTAATGCCTAGAGCCTGTTGAAAGTTCAATGCCTCCCCTCCTATCTGCTTTAGCAGGTTTGAATAGAAGCTATCCATACTGTTTCTACGGGGAGCTTATGGCCTTACTAAGACAAGACGATCTTAAAACCACTGTGACCAGGTGTTCTAGCATCAGGCGAATCTGCCAATCAGCAGTGTTAACACCAGAACTAACAGACCCACCTTTTGGCTCCCGGAAGGGCGGGACCTGAGGTGCTGAGTGTCCCTGGCCCCTGGCATTTGTGCCCTTGGCTCTCCAGACATCATTCTGGGCTCCTGCTTCCATGAAGCTCTAGCTCCCGTGTCCCTGGAGCCAACATGTTCAAAGTGCTTCCTGGAATCTCCACTGCCCAGCATCAGGTTTTATCACGATGATGCTAAAAGCACCTGTCACTGGGAATTAGCTAATGCAAGACTAATGCTTAGAAAAGTCTAGCAAAAAGTAAAATAAGATACAAAATACAAACCAAGAACGAAAGTGCCCAGGCATGGTAAGCTAAGAGTCTATGTATTTCTTTCCTCTCCTCTTCATTCCTTCCAAATATTCCCCTTCTCTCTCCCTATCCTTTCCTTCCGCACATCCAAGGAACATTTTAATTTTGGAAAGAAATGAGAAGTGAGCCAGCCAGTCTGGGAAGTGAGTTTGGAGTGTGGGAGGGAAGGGTCGGAAAGAGACATCTCATTTCTTGCTTGGGGCGGGTAGCTCTGCAGAAGTTTCTGAAAAACCACTAAGCACAGAGGCAGTGGTCCTCAAGAGTTTTGGAGAGTGTCTGGATGCTGAGAGATACAGGGACTCAAGGGTCATTACAGACAAGGCCAGTGACCTTCAGCCCAGAAAGGCTTTGGACAAGGGTAAAGGCAGAATCTGCCCATTGCTCTAGAAAGGCATCCAACTAAGTGTCGCTTAATCCTCATCTGAGACTTTTGAAACATGCGAACAGGTAAATATCTCTCTCTCTCTCTCTCTCTCTGTGTGTGTGTGTGTGTGTGTGTATGCACACGTGTTCAGGCACATACGTATATGCATGCATATGCAGACCAGAGGTTAATTTTAGGTGTCACGTTCCTCAGAGGCTGTCTTAGTTAGGGCTTCTATCTCTACAAAGAGACACTATGACCACTGCAATTCTTCTAAAAGGAAACATTTAATTGCACTGACTTACAGTTCAGAGGTTTAGTCCGTTATCACCACAGCAGGACATGGCAGCATGCAGGTAGTCATGGTGCTGGAGAAGCAGCTGAGAGCTCTACATCTGGATTTGCAGGCAACAGGACGAGAGCTGTGTCACTGGGCAGAGCTTGAGAATAGGAGACCTCAAAGCTCACCCCTACAGTGACACACTTCCTTCAACAACAAAACCATACCTCCTAACAGTACCACTCTCTATGGGGACCATTTTCTTTCAAACCACCACAGAAGCACAGATGTCTTTTTTTTTTTTTTTTTTTTTTTTTTTTAAATTATTCTCTAACTTCCCTGGAACTGGGCAAGGCTGACTGTCCATGAGTCCCAGGGGTCTGCCAGCCTCTTCTACCTTCCTGTTCTGGGATGACAATAATATGCTACCACATCAAGTCTGTTTTTTTTTTTTTTAAATGTAAGTTCTGGGTATTGAACTTAGATTCTCAAGGTTGCATGGCAAACACCTTACCAACTGAGTCATCTCCTCGGTCCCACGATAGGTAGGTCTTAAGCTTGATATATTGATAGTCTAGGGGAGACTCAGAATGAGAGAAGTAAACATGAAAGTCGATTCCCTTAGGTCTCTGGAATAGAAGTCGGTGGGCTGATCAGAAGCACATAAAAACCTACTACTTCATAAACTGAAAAATACAATTAAAAACCAAGAACAAGTAGAAAGAAGGCTTCAGATGGAGGTAGGTTCCATGGGTAGAGAATGCTGCTTCCAGAAGTTAGAGGCTTTTAAGCAAATGCTGGAACTCAGAGGTCTCCAGAAGAATACACACTATTGTCATTGCTATCGGTTACCCACCAGAACTAGGTGGTAAGACCCTATTGCTGAAAATGCCACACACATTCCTTACAGGATCCAAAGAAATCAAGACAGGACTGGACTGGAAACTTCCTCCCTGCTGGCTAGAATTGACAGTGCCTGGAAGTAACTGAGGGGGAAACACAGCAGTGGACCAGCCACTGTAGCCAGCTGGGCTACACGACTGACCCCCTGATAGTGCGTGACCATGGGAACAATAATGGCATGGCTATTTCTGGGATAACCAATTGCTTTGTGATTGGATTTGAGACCCATCTCAAGAGAGGAGCCACAACTAATTGACACTCCAAACCTGGTCAAGGGCATATGGCTGGAAGAGCAGAGGCCCAAGGGGAAAACATGCTACCATTGCTTCCTTACACAGACATGTCCAAATGCCTTCTAGATATTCACGTTTATGTCTATAGACTAGTCCCACTCCCACACCAGGGCGGAAGGGGATTGGCTATTGCAGAGACTCTTGTCTGGTCAGTGCTGAGAGTGGATGAGTGATGAGCATTCAGGGATACCTGCACCACCCACTAACGATCCAGAGACCACTGCAGAAGAGAGCGTAGGAGGACTTTTTAGGCCAGAGGATAAGAGAAGCATCATAAAATGCTGCCACCCAGATAGGACATAGGTTCTACCGTGAATGGAAGATGTGCCAACAATTCCTGAGGAGTTGATGGGCTGGTAATGGATGCTGGAGGAAGGTGTGTCACTTTCTCTAGTGGTCGCCTCTAGGATGGGGTAGAAGAAGAAAAGGTTTAGAGGGAAAGGAGTGATCGTAAAGGGGGTGAATAGAACCACAATGTGTGTGTGTAAAACTCTCCAAAGTAACGGAAAAAGAAATAATACGTATGTACACAAATGATCCTTAAAAATAAAAGCTTCCCTAGTGAGGAGCTGCAACTAATGTGGGCTATGCAGAAGCTGACAGAGTGAGAAGGGAATGTAGGGACATTTGGACAGGGGGCTATCCAGAGGCCAGTAGAAGGGCAGCTGCTCCAGCGAAGATCCCTAAGCTATGACTACCTTATCCAGGGATGCCAGCGCACGGTTGGCTGCCAGTACTGTCCCTCCACTGCCCGCCAGGCATCCTGCCTCCCGGATCAGCTGTGCTTGCTGTTATAATTAAACAGTTTACAGGAGCTGACGAAACAGGCGTGCCAAGAGCCAGAGTTGTTTCCATGAAAACTAAGTTTAGTTCTTTGGAAAAGCTTGTTCTGAAAATGGAAGTTCCTAAAAATACTCTCCGAAATGGGTGTGGGCGAGATGGTTTTAAAAGCCTGTGGAGAGTCATATACATTTAAAAATACCTGCCCCTGCTCGAGCTCTCCCTCATCTTAAAGAGTGAAATTGGAAATTATAGACAATGTTCCGAGCAGGGCTTATATAAGAGAAATGACTGGGAATTCAAACAAAGGGTTCATTTCTCAAAGAACGGCTTTTAGTAAGCCAAGGAATTCTGGGTGAATAAATGACACAGGCCTTAAATTAAGATAAAACGTTTACTGTACCATTATGTTGTGTTTAAGGAGAATTATACAAAATCAGAATGGATCGAATCTGGCTCATTAAGGGCTTAGATCCTCCCCCAGCCGTGGGGAGCCACTGAGGTTAGGAGTGGCGGGTCTGGTTCCTCAGATCATGCAACTTATGCATTGGGCTTGTGGGCTTGGGGTGGGGTCAGAGTAAAGCAAGCAGTAAGGAGACTCTGCGGCTGCAGGAGCTCAGTAGAAAAAGTGCTTACTATGCAAGTGTGAGAACCCAGACGAAAGCACATGGCAGCGCACGCCAGTACCCCTAGTGTTGGTGAGATAGAGATAGGATGCACTGCAGGCCTTATTGGGAGGCCTTCCAGCTTGATTCGGAAGTCCAGGTTCAGTGAGAGACCGTGTCTCAGAAAGATAAGGCAAAGAAAGATAGAGACGACTGGTGAGGATGACTTCTGGTCAACACACATTTGTATGAGCATGCACACACACGTATGTAATGACTTTTCATCATGCACATATCTGTATGAACATGTACACACATGTATGTAATGATCACATATACACACATGAATGAAGAAAATCTGCAATCGAGATGCCTTGAGCAAAGAAGATGGAAGTGCACAGAGGAAGAATGGAGGGGTCTTCAGGAGGCAGAGCAGCTAGGCTGAGATGATTGTGGCTGGGGTTTATGGTCTGAAGGATGGCAAGGGCAGGGAGGGGAAGAGATGCCTGTGATGGCTTCATGGCAGATTCAGTGCAAGCAACAGGTACAGAATCCAGTGGAACCTAGACGAGACAGGAGGTGTTGCCTGAAGATCCCCTTCTTGTATTGCATTAGGACCAAGGTGCCCTTTCAGATCTCATTCTTGAATCTCCACCGTGAAAGAGACCTAGTTCTCCAAAGGGAGCTGCATTCTACTAGGTCTGGAGCTGGAGCTCAATTTCCTGCAAACGACATGACTTTGTCTTTAACAGCTTAATTTTTTCGATGAAGTCTCTTTTATTAGATGTTGGGATTAATTGAGTCCTGGCCTTCAGCTGCTCTTCCCTGTCTAGGGCCTTCTAATTAAAGTTACTAGAAGCTGTGCCTAGCTTAGAGAATCAGAGGATGGGATTTTCACCTGTTGGCCATTGACTACAGGGTATTTAAGCCTCTGTGGTGCTATTAAAGGGGGCTTTTGGTACCAGTGTTTGAAGGTCTGTGTGTCGGTCTGTCTCTGCGTGTGTACCTCCAGCCCTTTGCCAGAAGCTCGCGAACTGGGTTCTAGCACATAGAGCACAGACGAGGGGGGAGGGCATGGTACACAGCAATTAGAAAATGTTCTGAGGCTTTAGTGTCAGAGGGAATCCCATATTTCTCTGCAGTATCCCATCCACTGCCATGGATATATGGAACCCCATTGTCCTGCAGGACTTTAACCTATGTAGCACGAGACTCTATGGAATCTTAGCTTGGGGAATATCAGCTTGACACTGATGATGCTGAGAAAGAGAAGGATTAAATCTGCAAGGTCTATCTTTACATAAAACGCATGGGCTATGGCTGGTGCAGTGGGAAAAGGAGAGAAGGGTCCTGGAGTGTACAATTACAGATTAATCACTACCTGCATATAGAAGGGTAAGTAGGTAATTAGTACATGTGGACCGGCAGCATACCCCCCCATACACACATTTGGGTTCTATGTACTTGCTATCTTTTTATCTATTTCCACTTTTTTTAGGTGTTGTGCCCCCCCCAACTCACATGTTTAATCATCTGCTCTCCAGTTGGTGGCGCTCTTTTAGAAGGTTGTGGAACCTTTCACATGTGTCTGTGTGTCCATGTTGATGTGTGTTGAGGTGTGCTTTCATGTACACATGTGTATGGAGGCTAGAGATAAATATTGGGCTGACTTCCTTAATCACCTTGCCGTGTTATCTGAGACAGTGCTTCTCATTGAATTCACCAATTTAGCCAAGCTGGCTGGTCAGCAAACCTCAGCAATTCTCCTCTCTCGGCGTTCCCAGTACTGGGGCGGCAGGCCGTGTACCACCATACTGAGTTTTAGTATGTGTTCTGAGTATCCACGTCAAGTCCCTATGCTTGCACCCCAAGCACTTACTGAGCAATCTCCTGGCCCCAGAATGTGAGACCTTTAAGAGATCAAGGCTCATTGGAAAACATGGATTATGGAGCCAGGCCTTGAGGTTTATGACCCAGCACCACTTCCTGTTGGCTTTCTATTTCCTGTTCTGCTAAGATGTGAGGTATGAGTCCTAGCTGCACACCCTGCCACCATAGCTTAATCCCCTCACTCAAGCCATCAAGGTGAGCACCAGGGAAAGTCTTTGGAGATCTGCTGGTGGCCATGGCAAGACAATGTTTACTCTTTCTTAAGTCCAAAAGATAAGATTATATACCAGAGATCTAGGGGAAGCCCTGAGGAGTAACAAACCCACTTCTCTGAGTGATATCCAGTATATTGTCACATGATGGTAATTTAATCAACCATGTCTCAGCCAGGGGTACTAGGCAGCTTCTTATCATGTCATAGAACAGTTTTTCCCTGCTAGAAGGCAACGAGAGCATCATGTTGCTGGAAGTTTGATAAAGGTGAAGAATCTTTCAGTTTGCCCTTGAACTCTGTCAAAGTGGCCCCCGAGGTACTTCCCTCCTCCCTTCTCCATCATCCATCATTCCCTATCTACCAGCTTCTCCCATTGAATATTTCAGCCATAAAATTGATATGATTTTGTGGTCTCAAAGGGTCCATGTCCCTCAGGTGAAAATCTCATGTGCTCATTCAGTCCATAGGTGGTGGCTACAGTGCTCCACCCTCCAAAGGCCTCTGAGGCTTAGGGTAGCACAGGCAGGGGCAGTTTCTGAACAACTCTTCTTTGAAGTGCATCGTGTTTGGAGTGGGATCAAATTCTTCTTTATCCAATAAGGTATTTATTCTTTATCTGTCTTATGTTAAGCTGAATATGGTCTGGGCAGAAAGAGCATGGGTAGGGAGAGGGAAAGAGGTAGAGAAGGAAGAGAGAAGGGGAACCTTAAAGAGAGGAGAGAGAGAGAGAGAGAGAGAGAGAGAGAGAGAGAGAGAGAGAGGAGAGATAAATGATTTTATGGTTTTATACATCTTTTTGCCCAACTTACTCAATGAGTTCCAGGTTCCTGACAGCCTGTTTTGAGGGCTTTCTTTGTGGCAGGCACCTGCCAAATGCTGGAGGAACGTGGGTGTGATAGGCTGTAGGAGTCCTTGAAATGCTGAGTGAGGTCAGTCATTGCTATGCCAAAGACGGAAGATACCACACGTGGTTGCAAGGAGACAAATGGGGAGGAAGGGCTGTGGGGACGACTGGAAGAGGAAGCTGGAGACAAAGGGGCACTCACAACTGGGCCGCCTATGATTGGCCAGAGGCTGGCAGAAGGCTTCTCATAGACTACCCCACTGAGTCCCATCATCTCTCTGAAAAGTGAATGCCATTACTAAGTTGTACAGATGTTAGATTGCATGGTGGGGGGGGGGATATCTTACGGTTTCTATTGTGACCAGGACCAAAAGTAACTTGCAAAAGCAGAGGTTTTATTTGATTTACATAACCCGAACCGCAGTCCATTGAGGAAAGCCAAGGCAAGACCTCAAGCAGTGCTGGATCCTGGATGCAGGAGCTGATGCAGAGACCACGGAAGGGTGCTGCTTACTGATTTGCTCCTCATGGTTTGCCCCACCTACTTTCTCAAAGAACCCAGGACCACCAGCCTAGGAATATTCCCACCCACAGTGGGCTAGGCCCTCCTCCATCAATCACAAATTAAGAAAATTCCCTACAGGCTTGTCTGCTTACTGCTCATTCTTCTGAATGCATTTTTCTCAACTGATGCTCCCTCCCAGTGAACTTTAGCTTGGGTCAAGCTGAAAAAAAATTAGCCAGTAAAGAGGGATCGGGGTTGTAGATGGAATTAAGGTCCATAGTCCCCAGATTTTGGGGTGCAAAGCTTATTGTGGTGGAGCTGAGTGAGTCCAGTGTAGCCATGGCAGTCCTTGTAAATGGAAGAGGGAGGCAGAAGAGAGGTGGGAGGATGGGGAATATTGTTCCTATGAGTTTTGAAGGCAAAGCAAGAGTCCAGGGGGACTTACAGCAGCCTCTAGGAACTGAAGATGGTGGGAGGCAGAAACTCCATGGAAACTCAGCCCTCCAGTGCCTTGTTTTTTTTTTTTCAGGGAGACCCTTGGGGACTCTGACTTATCATGCTGATCCTAAGGTCTCTCTCCCTGGAGAAGGATGTCCTCCTATTTGGAGGAGTTTCCACTGGGTAGTCCTACGTTGCCCTGGGAAGCTCAGCTCACACAGACAATGGATGATGTGGGGCCCATGTGTGCTCTCTGCTTCATCTCTCACTGTTAGAACCCTGAAGGTAAGCTGCATCTCTACCCTCTGAGATCCTATACTCAACCAGTCAGCCACTCTCAAGATCCTATACTCAACCAATCAGCCACTCTCAAGATCCTATACTCAACCAATCAGCCACTCTCATTCAGTCATCACCTCCCCCATCCCACTTGCCAGCTTTCAGAGCTTCAAGTTTAACTGGGAACCCTTGATTTTCATTTTTAAACTTGGTCTGGCAATCCATGCCATTTCATTGCTGTGTAGGCTATACATTTTCCACCAGAGGCATAAATTAACATACCATTGAAAAACCGTAGTAAGTTTCAGTTATATAGACCTGGGCTGAAATCTTGGCTCCACCGCTTGGCAGCTGTGGACTTTGAGCATAATTTTGTTTTGTGTTAAGCACAGTATCAGTTTCTTTCTCCGTGCATGAAAGATAAGCACTGGCTTCCTCGGCGGTGTCGCTGCAGAGATTTAGTGAAATAAGTACCCTGTGGATCTTCATTCAGAATGTGGGTGGGCATACAGTCAAGGCCCAGCCCATGCTAGGCATCACCATTGCCTCGTGGTCACTTTGAAGCTCAGGCTGCAGTTTGTTATTTCTCTTTGCATGTCAGACTGCAACGTCCGTTAGCATGCTCTGCTCAGTGACAGTCTGTTAAACTGGAGTGGATAGTTACTGACAGCGGAGGCGAGAAAATGCCTGTCAGCTCTCTTCAACCCAGCCAGGATGCTATGACTAATCCTGAATTCTGCATCCCACTTGTAAGCTTACCTGTTTCCTGATCTCACAAACAAAAGTTCTTCTTGGGTGAAGGCGAGAACACGCATAACTACCCCCTTCAGTCCAGCAAGGATGCTATGACTGATCCTGAATCCTTCATCCCAGTTGTAAGCTTACCTGTTTCCTGAATCTCACAAACAAAAATTCTTCATGGTATTTCCCTCCTATTTTTCCCGAGGATTGTGCTGGTTGACACAGACCTAGACATCTCTTCGAAGAGAGAATCTTAACTGAAGAAACACCCCCATAAGGCTGGCCTGTACGTGAATCTGTGGAATATTGTCTTGATTAATTATTGCTGTAGGAGGGCCCAGCCGATCGTGAGTGGTACCACCTCTGGGCAGGCGGTACTGGATGGTTTAAGAAAACAAAGTCAGTAAACCATGGAGAGCAAGCCAGTGAGCATCATTTCTCCATGGCCTCTGCTTCAGTTCCTGCCTCCAGGTTTCTGCCCTGCTTGGGTTTCTGCCATGACTTCCCTCAAGGATGAACTGTGATCACCATGCTTAAGTAAAATAAACCCTTTCCTCCCCGGGTTGTTTTTGGCCATGGCGTTTTATCATAGAAATATATAGCAGACTAGCCCAACCATGGTGGGGAATGTGTGTCAGCAAGTATGGGTCTAGCTGTAGTGGTGGTGGGGGAGCAGCCGGTCACGTGGTACCTGCAGTCAGGAAGCAGCAGAGACAAATCCTGACCCTCTGCTCACCTTTTCTCTTTGATTCACTCTGGAGCTCCAGCCTGCAGCATGGTGCCATCCACCTTCAGGCTGACTCGTCTATCCTCGGTTAAACTACAGTTATGCCCACAGGTTTGTATCCTAGGTGATTCTAAATTCTGTTACACTGGCAATGAAGATGAATCATCACTATCAAGAAAAAAAGTGAAAATTCATCCTGATGGGCCTTTAACTGTTTTAAACACTGTATTTGTCAGTTTATTTTGAATTTGGTTCCGCATTCCAGCTGTCAAAATCATGGAGCTATGTCTTTTTTTTTTCTTCACATAAAAATGAAGAACTCCAAGGTGGAGGTGGCAGCACACTCCCTTCATCCTGGCACTCGGGAGGCAGAGGAAGGCAGATCTGAGTTCGAGGCCAGCCTGGTCTACAGAATGAGTTCCAGGACAGCTGGCTACACAGAGAAACCCTGTCTTGTTAAAAAAAAAAAAAACAAAAAACCAAAAATGTAGAATTTGATACCTTTAAGGTGACAAGGAATACCTTGCTCTACCTCCAGCATAGGGGGAACATTCACGATAAGATTAGCATGGCTTACCTGAACAGTCAGCCCACAGCGAATGGTAGGACAGGCAGACTGGAACAGAAAAGTGACCCAAGCTTGCTAAGACAAGCAGACAACCAGGCTGGCCAATGTTTGGTATCCATTGAGAGCATATGGGTTGTTTACTTGATGAGGGGTGAAGACTGCATTTATCTGTGAGTATTAAGATAAATATTTATAGATTGTTGTCAAGATTGCACTGGCAAATTGACAGTTGTAGATTTTCCTCCAATAGCCATGATTTCACCAGCACTGAGTATTTAGCTAGGTTTCTAGGACCAGACATGGTATACCTCTTGTTAACTGAATCTTAAGACCAATTCGAGAACTGTTGGTGACTACCAATGTGTGTGTGACATCACTGCACCTCTAGGCTATCATGTGGTTGCTGATGCAGTTCTGACTCATCATAGCTGTATAGGTAAGAGAACCATTGGATCCTTCCTCCTTAGGAAGCTTGTAAGGTTAATTCTGGTACTTAGAACCTAGCTCTCAAGGAGCAGGAATTCAGTTACAGCTCAAGGTCTCTGGTCCCTGTTTCTGAAGTTTGTGGTGTCTTCAGATGAAGACCATTACAGAAGTCCACAACCAATCAAAATGTAGAATTATGGCTCCCAGTCCCAACAGATACATCTACACAGCACTCCTCCACCTAATGCTCGGGGACCATTATGAAAGAAGATTGTAAGACCCAGATGATCGGGGAGTTTGCTGTGAGATTATGTCTTCTTCTAGTAACAGCAGAAGCTACACCAGTAAAGACTCACCAACATGACCAATTTGAGATGAACGTGCATGACACCAATGAACATGTCAAACTGGATGGGAAAAGCTCACAGAATCTCAACCCTACACGAAGAACTACCAGTATCCGAGTCAAGCTGGAAGAGGAGATATGGTCCTCCTCCAGGTAAACAAGTTGTTGCTGAGTGATAAATGGACATTCCTGAGAACATACATACCAGTAACATCATATGGACTGAGCAGGTTATATTTAAGGATGTATATATGTATGCATATATATGCACAGTAACAATTATAGCAAAAAGAGGCCATGAATTCAAAGGACAATAGAGAAGGTGTATGGTATAGCTTTATGGAGGAAAGAGAAGGAAGAAACGTAATTAAATTCCAATCTCAAAAATAACAAAAAGCCAAACAAAACAAAAAAGAACATCAGGTTGTATGGGGAAGGTTTCTGTCAGCACCACGGACAGTGCCGGCACAGCTTTCTGTTAGGGAAACTGGATTCCAGCCCACTCCACACCTGCTGTCCTGCATAAGAGGGTGTGTCCGGAAATCAGCTCCAGGCTTTGAAATGAGACTCTGGGACCTGCCACGTCCTTGATGAGGGACTGTGGAAGGAGCAGGGCAGGTGGGGCTGTTTTGACCCCAGGCTGAAACAGGAACTCCGCACGTTTCCTCAATGTCACCTTCCCCCAGAGCACACGCCCTTTTCCAAGGCAGGCATCCATCTGAGAGAGGCACCTTGACGTGTGTGACCGTCAGCCACTCCCGGAAAACTGACAGGAAAGGTGGGATGAGCCTTTGAATGCCCTACACTGAGAACCCGCACTTCATCACCACTCCTAAGGGAGTCTTTCCACAGTGGAACCTCGCCCACTCACAAGGCCTAGGAGACAATAAGATGATTAGCTGAATACCAGCTAGACCCAAGCTAGAGTCATTTTGAAGAGAAGGAACCTCACTTGAGAAAGTGCCCCCCAGACTGGCCTCTGAGGGCGTTTTCTTGGTTAACAATTGATTGGGAGGGTGGGCCCAGTTCATTGTTGTTGTGGGCAGTGCCACACCAGGCTTGTGATCCTAGGTGCTATAAGAAGGCAAGCTGAGCAAGCCATGGGGACGAAGCCCGTAAGCAGTGTTCACCCATCACCTCTGCTTCAGTCCCAGGTTCCTGCTCTGACCTCCCTGCACAATGAACTGTGATATGATGATGATAAGCTGCAATAAAACCTTTCCTCCTCAAGTTCCCTTTGGTCATGTTTTTCTTTTTTTTTTGGTTTTTGTTTTTTTGTTTTTTGTTTTGTTTTTGTTTTTGTTTTTGTTTTTCAAGACAGGGTTTCTCTATGGCTTTGGAGCCTGTCCTGGAACTGGCTCTGTAGACCAGGCTGCTCTTAAACACACAGAGATCCGCCTGCCTCTGCCTCCTGAGCGCTGATATTAAAGGCATGCACCAGAGCATCAGAAACCCTGCCTGAGACAGAGTCACTGCAGCTTTGGGAACTAAAACAGGTGATTTGAGAGCAGAGGCCACAATCTCCTACTGGTTACAGAGGATGCCAATCTCAAGCAGCAACATTTGGGCAGTGTCTACTGTGTGGAAAAGCAGAACATAGGAAAGGGCTGCCGGCTCAGCATGGAGCCCTATTCTGTCTATAAAGCTTTCTCTGCAGCTTCACTCTCTGCAAAGAAGGGAGGGAGCTTGACCTTGCTGTGTATCTGGGCCTCACAGGCTTTTCTTTGTGTGTTTGGAGGAGATCGAAAGTGCTTCTGCCACAGTCTTTCAAATACACCCAGTGCCACAGAACTGTACACTTAGGAGTGCTGTCATCATGGAAATGAATGTCTTCCCCAGGTTTATTTATTGGTCAGGAGTTGGGGGTGCTGGAAGCTAATTTCAGGGTGAGAACTCTGCTCTCAGGGTTAGGATTAGAGCCCAGATAGCTGTCCCTCTGTTCTGCCACATGCAGACACAATGAGAAAGTGCTCTCTGTGGGCTGGGAGGGACTCCCATCAGAATGAACTGTCTGGTGTCTTGATTTTGGACTTTTCCACCTCAGAACTGTGAGGAATGGATATCCATGTTTCTAAGCTACCTAGATCATGCTATTTTGATATAAGCACCCAAACTGAGGGTAAATCTTATTTAAGAGTCTCATGTTCTACTGACAAATCTAGAAGGGGATCAGAGATGCTCAAGTCTATGTTTTACATGTAAATGTATAATCATCTTAGGAAATTAGATAAAAGGAGCCTGAAAAGCGGCTCAGCAGGTGAAGCACCCACCCTCAAGCCTGACAATCTGCATTTAATCTCTGGGCCCCTCGTGTTAAAAGAAGAGAACTGGTTCCTCCCTTTGTCCTCTGACCTCTGCACGTGCATCATGGCATGTGCACAACTCCTCTCCATGTGAAGTAAATGAATATGTGTGATAAGGTTTAGAAGCTAAAAGAAACAGTGAAGGGGCACTGGTTGGTTATCACCCAGAAACAAGACATCCATGAATATAAGAGCCTAAAGAAGCTGTGGTTCATGATTCTGTTTGGGCAAGACCCAGCAAGGAAGGGTCCCTCCTGTCCTAGGTGCAGAATGGGGCAGCAGAATCCATAGGCACTTACATGGCACATGACTTTCCTTGGCTGGGACATGAAAATGCCTATCCACATAATCTCTATTTGTTCCTGCTTATAATTCAGTACTCTAACCAAGATGAGGTATGCATTACATGTGCATGCATGCATGCATACGTGTGTGTGTGTGTGTATGTACACGCATGCACACGAAAGCTGATTTCCAAAGGCAAACGTAGAACCTGACAAGCCTCTTAAAGTCCCGGTCCTGAGTGGCATGTTGTCACTCCTTCCCACCCGTTGAGTTGAAGCAAGTCATAACAAGAACTGAGATAGGGGTCATAGACATTTAGTAAGAGACAGAAACGAGGTTGTCTGTATCACAGTGCATTCAAAGCACACACACGCACACACATATACATGCACACACACACACCACATTTACTCACACTCATGCAGCAGAAAGAGGGCTTTAGAGACATATATTTAGGTCATGACATTATTTATGATTATCACAGAGAAAATTAATCCAATTTGAAACCTTAAGGTCGCAGGCTAATTTCCCAAACAGTGTTTAGTTCCGGGGGACTTGAAACATTTGCCCCATGATTTCTCTTACTGACTGAGCTGCCGGTGACAGGCGCTTTGAGTGCAGATTAAAGTCAGATGAAATTGGCTGCTGAGGCTCAGTATTTCTAGACAGACCTAAATGACTGCAATGATGGGCGTGTGGGATCTTTCCACTATGTTAACTGTGCGTTTGAGTTAACGGAGGGAAACCTGGGACCAGGCAATCTGCGCATGCGAACTTGAAAGACATGCGAGACTTGCTCTAGGCAGGGTCCTCTGGAAAGGGCAGCTCATCCCCGGTCTGCTTGTCTCTGGTCCTGGAAGTGAGGGTGTGACAGGGTCCGGGCACACACATCTCAGCGGCACTGTGAGTTCCATAATGCTTGCACACGACTTGGGGCACAAGGATAACGTGCGGTCTGTAAATGGACACAGCTCAGCAAATACACTCAGCTGCTTACACCAGCAGCAGTGTGACTTCCTCTTCCCTAAGCACCTGAGAACGCGTGGGCGTGTTCACATTTGGATGGGTGCATATGTGTGCACCTGCAGGCAGAGGCCAGAGATCAGCTCAGCTGTTCTTTCTCAGCTGTCTCTCACCTTGATCTTCAGACAGTCATTGAACTGATTAAGCTAAGCTGGCTGACCAGTGAGCCCCAGGAATCTGGCTGTCTCTGCACCCCCAGCACTGGGATTGCAGGACACTGAGCTCGACTGTTTTATGTTGGCTCTTGGGGGGAGGGGTCCATATCTAGTCCTTATGTTTCTACAGCTCTTACTTTACAGGCTGAACTATCCACCTGGCCCTAACCCATGTTTCCATAGCACTAGCCTCGCTCTGTCCCTCCAGAACTCACCACAGGCTGCATCATCCTGCCCATTTATTTGATTCCAGTTTATAGCAAGGGTCCTCACGAACAAAGCATAGCTGCTCACGGTGTTGTTTCCGGTGTCTGAGATGTAGCAACTGGTTATTATGCTTTGAACAATGAACAGA
This sequence comes from Chionomys nivalis, assembly GCF_950005125.1. Taxonomy (NCBI): domain Eukaryota; kingdom Metazoa; phylum Chordata; class Mammalia; order Rodentia; family Cricetidae; genus Chionomys; species Chionomys nivalis. The sequence goes on along the minus strand of NC_080093.1, from coordinate 65,027,392 downwards.
ATAAAATGGAATTACCCTAGCTCATGACAAGAGAAAGGGATTTTTCTTTGAGGTCACTATGGGAACAGTTTATAGGTCTTGGAAACGGAAGACGTGGAGTCCCAGCTACTCCTAGCCATGACAAGATGTGGTGATCTGCCCAACCATGCAAGGAGTTTAGACGATGACAACAGATGAGGGAAAGAAGCTGCCTGGAGTTCACTGGAGGGATGCTGAGAATCTTGTGTTTATCGGGAGTGCTAGAAACTGATGCTAACGATGATTCTGCAGAACTCGCCTAGTAGAAGCCATGTCAACAACTGACAAGTTTTGCTGCTTCTGATTCCAAGGCATTGACTTGCCTACGTGATCCCTTTGGGAGCCAAAAAGCCTGTACTTCCTTCACATGTACAGGTGTTTTATGTGGAATCAGTGCCCCATCCCCTTGTAGACACCCCCAGGTCAAATGTATCCCCCAGTTCCAAGGGAAGGAGGACTGCAGGGGGTTTAATCCTACGGCTGTACAGCTCACTCTTCCTTGTGCTAGGTGGCTTGAATTCACCACATCATTTCAGTCTGTGACTACTGGGGAAAGGGATGGTCATTTCTAATTTAGAAATAAGGACACTGGTACTGAAGGGAGACAGAGAGGCACCAAACACCACAAGAGCAGCAGAAGGCTGAGCAGGAACCAACAGGTATGAACCCTTTAAAAACCCACGTTCAGAAACCTCATCTACTTCTTCCCTCCAGGTTTTCCTACAGCCTCGACTGCCTACACCCTCAGCTAAGGGCTCAGCCTTGTCTCTACCTTCTATAGCTCTGACTGCACCCTAGCTACCAACAGCATGTCTGAAATAGAAGCAGAAAGGTCCTTCTGTGACCCATGCTTATCCAACCTTGGGTCATGGTCATGACTATCTTGATCGTGACTATCTTGACACATCAATGACCACACTTTCGTTTTCTTATAAACATATATGTGATAAGAACTAAATGAATGATGCACAGAGCATCCTCATTCCCGTATATTCTTCTGTCTTCAAGGTGGTCATAACAGGGCTGCTGTAGTTACACGGTCTGTTACTCTGGACTGTCCCAGCCTCGTCAGCAAGAAGCAGGGATCAGAAAACCATGGCTACTTCCCATGGCTTTTTTAGTGAACTGACAGTCAGATTTTACAAACACATTATATTTGGGGGATCTAGCTAACCTGTGAGTTATAGGAGAAAGAGAGAGAGAGAGAGAGAGAGAGAGAGAGAGAGAGTCAGTCTATTTTTGTGCTGCAAGAACAAACGGCTTTAGCAAACAAGTGCTGTTCAAAGTGCTCTTTGGAAATCAGGTTCCTATTTTAGCTTAATGACATTCCAGCCCGAGCAGAATGATTAAATATTGAAACAGGACTGGCTCTAGAGTTTCATCTGGCTGATCAATTTAAGATGAAGCAGCAGAAGGAAATGCAAATGTCAGATTACCAAATCTCCACACAGCTATTGTCAAATGTCAGGGGAGGCATCCTCAGCCCTGGGTGTTGACTGGCGATACAGGTAAGTTGCAGAGGGACACCACCAGGATCCCCAGCACTTGCTTTAGTCCAGGATGCTGGCCCTGCACGAAAGGTTAGCCCTGATGACTAACAAGGCTTATGCAGCAAAGATCAGAGCTGGAAGGTCACAGCTTAAGGTCACAGCTGAAGGTCACCTGGCACAGTGTCCTCAACTGATGCCTGGACAATGGTGCCCATCCTACGGGTGTCTCAACATGCATGGGCATCTCATTTCCTTCTTCCTCTCCTCCCTTCCTCCCTTCCTCCCTCCCTTCCTCCCTCCCTTCCTTCCTCCCTCCCTTCATTCCTCCCTCCCTCCTTCCCTCCTCCCTCCCTCCCTCCCTCCCTCCCTCCCTCCCTTCCTTTTCTTTATCTTTCTCTCTTTTATCTCCCTCCCTCCCTTCCTTTTTTCCTTTCTCTTTTTCTCTCCTCCCATTCTCCCTCCCTTCCCCTGCCCACTTCTTTCCTCTGTCTTAATTACTTTTCAATTGTTGTGACAAAGCACCATAGCACCATAACTAAGGCAACTTACAGAGGAAAGAGTTTATTTGGGGCCTACAGTACAGAGTGTAAGTGGGTGACCATTATAGCGGGGAGCATGACAGTAGACAGTTGGGCATGGCTCTGGAGCAGTAGCTGAGAGCATGCATTCTGATTCCATAAGACAGAGAGAACTGATTAGGAATGGTTGACTTTTGAACCATCAAAGTCCACCCCCAGTGATAAACCTCCAAAGAAGCCATACATCCCGTTCCTTCTCAAAATTCCAACTGGAGACCAAGTGTTTAAATATACGAGCCTATGGAGGCAATTCCCATTCAAACCACTATTTCCTTCCTTCCTACATTTCTTCCTTCCTCCCTCTCTTCCTTTCTCCCTTCACTGAGTTTTGTTTTGTTTTTGAGGCAGAGTCTCGTGTAGACTAGGCTGGCTTCAGACTCCCTATGAAGATAACAAAGACTTTGAACTCTTGATCCTCCCACCTCCACCTCCCAGTGGTGGTTCTGGGATGTAAATCCAAGGTTTTGTGCATGTTAAGCAAGCATCCTACCAACTGAGCCATAACTGCAGCCTCCTTCCTCCTTCCTTCGTCCCTTTTCCTTCCTTCATTTCTTCCTCTTTTCTCTTTTCTTTTCTTTCTCTGTGGAGTGCTTGGGTCTTGAACCCAGGATTCCACAAATGCTAGGCAAGCCCTCTACCTTGCTGTTACCCCACAATCATACTATATCCCTTTAAAAGAGATATTATGGTAAATTTGAAAACAAAACAGCTAGGCAGTGGTAGTGCATAATTTTAATCCCAGTACATGGGAAGCAGAGGCAGATGGATCTCTGAGTTCGAGGCCAGCTTGGTCTATAGAGTGAGTTCCAGGACAGTCAGGGCTACCCAGAAAAACCCTATCTCAACAAACAAACAAACAAACAAACAACAAAAACAAAACCCCAAAAACAGTCTAACAAGTTCAAGAACTACTTTTTATTAACCCCATCTTCACCACACCCTTGATCCACAACATTAAGACAACAGATTTATTCAGAAGGTGGGCTGAAAATTCATTCATCTGTTCAGAGTATGGGGTCCCTCCCAGATCACTCAGTGAAATTAATTCTCCACAGTCGCTACCCCAGCAGCCCCATTTGCATTCATTTTTGTGTTCCAGGTGTCATCGTTTCAAAACCAGTCACACAGTTCCTTAAATTTCTCCAACATTTCCCATCCCCGGGCACATTCAAATTCCTTTTCTCACCACACAAACGTTTATGGTTTGACCCTCGCTAACCTTTCTATTCGAGCTGGTTAGTTTTTGTTCACTTGATATAGACTAACCTGGAAAAGGGAAACCTCACTTGAGGGTTTGTCTCTGTCAGACCGGTCTCTGGGCACACCTGTGGTGCATCTTCTTGATTAACGATTGACGTGGGAGGCCCAGCTCACTGGGAACACCATTAATCCAGGTGACCCTGGATTGTGTAAGAAAGCAGCCTAAACAAGCCATGGAAAACAACTCAGTAAGCAAGCAGCGTTCCTCCATGGTCTCCGCTTCAGTCCCCACCTCCAGGTTCCTGCCCTGGCTCCCCTCGAAGATGCTCTAAGCTGTAAAAGAAACAACCCCTTTGGCCCCAGGCTTGTCTGGGTTCAAGTAATTTAGCACAGCAGCAGAGAGGCTGACAAGAACACTGGTCATTGCCTTGATTTCGTTTTCTCAGTGTCTATCCCTGAGCTTAACCAACACATGTTTGTGGGATGAATGAATGAGTGGATGAATGCATGAGCTTCGTCTACCTGGAGCCATTTCTCTGACCTTTCCATCATTCACACAAGCCAGCTTCCCACGCGCAATTCTAACACTGCCCACGCCGATGCTTCAGCTCCATTACTCCCCTGGCTTTCCTCCCGTGTGAGAAAACTCAGTGAGCAGAAAAAGCCATGATAAACACAGCCGGCATGGAGCAAGGGAGAGGGGGTCCTTGCTCCTGGACAAGCATGAATCTTCAGACACTTTCTTCTTGTAGGTCCTGCCCTCAAGAACCATATGCTCTTAGCCTAGGTCCACTTCTTTGTGAGAAGCGGTGTCCCCCAGGAGGGTGAAGCTTGGGAGAGTTAGGTGAGGCTTAGGGGAACCCTTCTTCATCTCAGCAAGGGATCAGAGACCTCTAACATCTTCCTCCAGTGACAGTAAGTCTAGGGACAGCGAAGCTTGTGCCTACTTGTAAAACAGAGAGTAAGTAGGTACTCGTCTAGACCAGAAGCCAAAGACTGCACAGCCTTACCCAGCACTCTATTGAGACAGTAGTCCTGTGGTCTACAAGGAGAAACAAACCAGCAGCCCAGTGGCTTTTTCTGTAGCAACCAGGGTCAAGTCAGAGGGGAGAGAGAAGGAAAAGGAGCTGGAAAAAGTACTTCTCAACCATCGATGGGTATGGCCTCAGAGGCAGAGTACAGGATGAGGTATCTCATGAAGGCTTCTGAGGGGGGCACCTAATATGTTAGTAGGGCGCCCTCAATACTACTCTGCATGTTTGGTGATCAGGCTGGAGGCTGCCCTGCATGCAGCCAAGACAAAGGTAAGCATTTGAACTACATCTCCATTTCCAAAAGGTTCATGGGAAGAGAAAAGTGGAAAGCAAAGGGAGTAAGAGGCAAAACATAACTAGGGACAGTGACAGATAACAGAATGTGTGTGTGTGTGTGTGTGTGTGTGTGTGTGTGTGTAGGTCAAAGGTCTTCCTATAGTCTTCCTCCAGAGTGATGGGATTACAAGCATGGACCCCCTTTTCTCTGTGTATGTATTCATATGTGTGGGTGTATGAATGCAGATGTACATGTATGTGCATGTGCGTGTGTTTGCATATGAGATTAGAAGTCAGCCTCCATCATTGTTCCTTGAGAGCCGTCCACATTGTTGTTTTGAGACAGAGTCTCTTACTAGGACCTGGGGCTTGGAAATTTGTCTATGCTGGCCTGACAGTGAGATAAAATGTATTGAATGTAGCTTTTAAATGACTAATGTCCCTAGACTTCCCTGGTGCACACTTTACTCCTTCTGGTAACCCTGTTGGCAGAGATCACTTTTTCATTTGCTGGCTGCCCAGACCTGAAATAATCACACTGAAACTATATTAATTGCAGCTCTGCTTAGTCGATGACTCTAGCATATTCCTATCTAGCTCTTACATCTTAAATTAACCCATTTCTATTAATCTGTGTATCACCATGTGATTGTGGCCTACCAGTAAGGTTCTGTTAGACATCCGGCATCTGTCTCCTGCAGTGGCTACATGACTTCTCACTGAGTCTACCTACTCTCTCTCTCTACATGTATCTGCTTGGAATTCCCACATTACCCTATTCTGCACTGCAATAGGCCCAAAACAGATTCTTTATTAACCAATAATATTCACAGCATACAGAGGGGAATCCCACATCATAACTCCATCCTTACATATATCATAGCACTTAGCCTGACAGCAACATAACAAGAGAAGCTTCCGACCCTTCGGCTGCTCAGTAAAAAGATGGCAAGCGGCTGGCCACCTTGGGATCATGGTGCATTTAGGAAAAGAGGAGGTTAGAGGATTCTATTATGGTTCCACAATGTTAGCTCTTCCAGAAAAATATGATCTGTACTGAAAAACACTGGAGAAGGCTGGCAAAAGGACATGGAGTCTCAATGTGGCAAGGGATGTACAGGGGGCCAGTGTCTCCCTTGGAGGCAGCAGCCTGCCTGACCATCCACTAGTGGCCTAGGGGGTGTCTCTTCCCTCCCCTTATGGCCTTAGGACAACCCCTCCCAAGTATGGTGTGAGGTTAACCTGATAAACTGGAAAAATGTTTCCTCTCATATAAAAGGGACAGTCTAATCTCTGGTTTATAATGACTAATTTGGAATGTCCAGTGGAATGTCCCTGAGTGGTATGAGCTCTGTGTAGATCCTCGAAAGCAGTGGTTCTCAACCTCCCGAATGTTGCGACCCTTTAATACAGTTCCTCATGCGATGACCCTCCAACCATAAAATTATTTTTGCTGCTACTTTACAACTAAAATTTTTCTATGGTTGTGAATGTAATGTGAATATTTTTGGAGATAGAAGTTTGTCAAAGTGATTTGGGACCCACAGGTTGAGAACCACTGTTAAAGGACTGGCCCTGCACATAGATCTGCCCCTGAGAAGCCTTTGAGCCTTGTCCTTCAAGCTTCTCAGCTAGCTCTCCTCCTAATGTTTGTGTTCCTAGCCTATGCCGGCCTATGCCAGGCCTATGCCTTTCATGTGCCCACCTTCCTGCTACCACAGGCATTTCCACCTCGGTCTGTGGTCTTTCCAACCGTCTCCCATTCAGAATTGGTTGTCAGAAGTCTTCAGCTATATTTCCACACAGGGAGCACATGTGTATACACACATACAAGCTTCATGCACAGTCTTAGTGCTGGCCCTTTAAGATCCCAAGAACAGGGGCCAGAGAGATGGTTCAGCAGTTAAGAACTTTGGCTGCACTTCCAGAGGACCTGGGTTCAATTCCCAGCACCCATCCGACAGCTCACAACTGCCTGCAACTCCAGTTCTAGGGAATCTGACACCTTCACACGGACAGATGTACATGCAGGCAAACATATATATCAATGCTTATAAAATAAAAATAAATTATTTTTAAAAACAAACAAAAGATCGCAAGAGCACTGCAACCTAGTTAAGAGGCAGAAGTTTGAACCAAAGAGTAGCCCCAGTTCTCTTTCTACACAGTGCCTCTGCCAAGATTTTATATAGCCTCTTTCTAGTATAAAAAAAAAAAGGTGAAAAGAAACAAGCAAAGGCGGTTTGACTGTGGTGAGTGTTCCCCAAGACAGGAACAAAGGGTAGGAGAAAGGCCAGGCTTCCAGAATGTGAAAACCAATTACCCTTCCTTTCTCTATTCACGTTCAGATCATTCTGAAGTCCTTGTGTCCAGAACTCATAACGAATTCCAAACATACCCAGGCTGGTGCTGGCTCCCCAGGAAGGCTGTTCTACGTGGGATCACATACATCTGGATCTGCGATTGCGGCAGGGATTGGAACCCAGTCCCGACCTGGAATGCAGAGGTCTGAGCTTCATGGGGGCAGAGAGTGAAGGTTTTGCAGTGAGTGGCATTTCAGCTGGTTTTGTCTGTCGTTTGCTCTCCAGTGGTAGATCAATAATACATGAGTACAAAGACAGGAAAGCCCCAGTGCCCACTTTCCAGTCTCTTATCTCTAAAACACTTTTTCCTGTTGCTCTGTTTCCAATTCTGACTTTACTAGGGTAAAATTTACATGCAACAAATGGACCCATTTCATGTACATAGTTTGGTAGTTTTCCATCAACGTGTCAACATTAGCACATAGGACATTTCTGTTGCCACAGAAAGCTTTCCCAACAGACTGGGGTTCCAAACGTCAGTACTAGCAAACCACTACTCTGATCTGGGTGATTACAGGTTAGATTTGGGGACGGCTTTCTAGGACTTTCCATAGCCAATGTGTAATCTTTGTCTTTGATTTTGTGATGTCTGAGGTTCACTCCCGTTGTGTGCCTGTAGCATAACCAGACATGAGCATTGCAGTCTGGAATCCAGGGCAGCTGTGGCACCTACATGAACCTGTGTGGTGTCAGGAGGGAGGAGGAGGTTCAGGAGGCTTAGCAGGTCTTTAAGAGCCTCATGATATCTCCACAAGATCCTCTCTTTGTATTAGGCAAGGAACAAGATGTTGAATGGGGGAGATGGGTCTCTTCAGTGGTCAGCCATGTGGAGATTGGGACATTTTTATGATATGGCAGCTAGCAAGCTACCCATGCTTCTATAAGCTATCCTAGTAAATCTGTAGGCTCACCCACCTGGACTTGATTGAATCCCTCCCCCCTCCTTTTTTGTCTATTCATTCTCTTTCTCCCTTCTGCCTCTCTCTTTCTACCTCTCTCTCACACACAGATGTTTCTTTGCATCTCTCCAGAAGTAGTAATAAGAAAGATCCAGAAATTATGTTTTTATTCCCCAGTGATACTCCACCGTGTGACTATCCAGGTTTGTTTATCCTTCTCTACGGGATAGTCACATGATTCTTATTTGGATTCTGATTTGGGGACATCATGCATAAATCCACCAAGAACACTGTAGAAATCTCTGTGGATGTTGACATCCTTACATAGCACGATGACTGTGTCATGCAAGTCATTGTGGAAATTATAGAATTGTATTCCAAGTCATTTCTTATTTCCATTAGCCAAACATTACCATTCCAGTCTCTTCCTGTTCTTGTTAGCACTTGACAATGGTAGTTTCTTCTTAATTTTTGGTTTTGGATATTTGGCAGGTACATTCATGCTGTCAATGTTTTCTGTTCCCCTCATGAGAAAGGTTATTGACTATTTTTACATAACGTAGATTTGCTTATCTCACATGAATTATTTCTTCCAATTTCATGCAATTTATTTTCTTCCTTGAGATACTATCTTACTGTGTGGCCTAGACTAGCCTGAAACTCACAATCCATCTGCCCCTGTCTCCTGAGGGCTGGGGCTACAAGCTTAGCCACCACATCTGGCTCCATGTGTGTTTAAAATCTGGGATTGTGTTTATTCTCATATCACAGGTGTTCTGGCTATAATATTTTTGTCAGATGTGTAATAACAAATGTTTCTTCTGCTGTTTTCACCTTCTTGAAAAAGTCTTTAGAAAGATTTTAATTTTGACGAAATTCATTTCATCTGTCTGTAGGTGTGGCGTTTACTTTGCTGGGTCCCAAAGAACCTTCTCCATCTAAAGTGTTGAATATACTGTTGTAAAAGGTAGGTCCTTAGGTCAATGACTTATTTCAAGCTTAATATTTGTATATGATATGAAGTAGTAACGTTCATTTTTTTTCTATTTACCATTTGCAAGGTAACATATTGAAAAGAACTATTCTTTCCTCATCGGTTAACATCGAAAGCTTTGCCAAATTTCACTCAGTCATGTTAGGGGTTATCTGCCAGAGAAGACCACTCAGACAGGGGTTTAAGCAAATAGGAAATCTTTATTAGCCAGCTGGCAACTACACTGGGTGTTCAGGATTCCAGTAACCCCCCGAGTCTTTCTCAGGGTGAACTTTTAAGCACAAAAGCCATATCCTGGGTTGACATATTTCAGTTAACAAGAATGCCTAGCCAGAAGTGGAACTACAGAACCCAAAATGCAAGGTTTAGTACATTTAAAGAGTTTCTCAGAACTATGGATTTTGATGGATTGGGTCTTTGTTCTCATTTTGGCTGGTGGTACTGTCTACATGCTGAGTTTTATGGTCTGAATGGTTCCACCATGGAGTCAGTTGTGCTAAGGGCTGAGGGGGCCCTCTTACAGGTTACACGTATGCAGTCCTCTTTCTGGACTCCCCATCCTGATTGTGAGTTTTTTGGGTTTCTGTGTCAAAACAGCTGCATCTCAATTATTTGATTATCATAACTTCAAAGTAGGCTTTGAAATCAGGCAAATATCTTGAACTTCGTTCTGTTTTTCAAAATTGCTTTTATTGTTCCAGGTCCTTGACTTTGGCAAACAAATTGTGCTACTTATATGCTTAAAAACCATCATTAGCAAAGGAATTTAGGACTACATTTCTCTTTGTAGAGAGATAAAATAAATTCAACTTATTTGACAGATATTGACCTGAAGTGTTGACATCTATAAAAATGCAAGGCTGCAGTTTCATTGAAATGGTGGGAAGATTTTTTTAAATCATGTATTCAGTTTACTTAATAACTAGTGACCCATTCTGATTTTCCTATTCTTGAATCTAGTTTGGTAGTTTTTATTTGTCAAGGACTGTTCTCATTTCATCTATCACACCCATACTGCCAATATGTTGGTCAAAGGGTTTTCAGAACTATAATCATCAGCTATTTAATATTATTCCAGTCTTTATTTGCTCATGCACATAAATTGGTCCTCCTTCTTCTTCTCTTTTCCTCTCCTCCCCCTCCTCCCCTTCTACTTTATCGTCTTCTCTCCCATTGTCCCCCTTTCCCTCTTTTTCTGTTTCTGTTATATGCCTTGATTATCTCATTGATTTCTGAAAAATCTTTCAAAGTTATCTTTCCTAATTTCCAATTTCTGAGGCTTAATTTCTTTAGGAGACAAAATATGTCCCAAATAGTAGAAAGGTGGCTGCCTTTGCAGTTTCTCTGGGGCAATTACTAACCCTGCATGGGCAAGACTCTACTGAAGCTGTCCATATGTTGCAAGCAAAATTCCTTCATTTTTACAGGCAAGCAGGATATCATCCATATAATGAATAACATAAACTTCTGGGAATTGATCTCTAATATTTTGTACAGCTTGAGCCACAAACTTCTGGCACAATGTTGCACTATTAGCCATGCCCAGAGGCAAGACATTTCAATATCTCCTCATGGGCTCTTTGAAATTAACTCATGAACACTAAATGCAGATGATGGTACAGAAACAATCCTTTAAATCTAAAATAATCTTATGGGTATCTTTAGGTATGGCTGTAAGAGAAAGCCATCCAGGCTGTAAAGCTCCCAATAGCTTCATGGTTCCATTAACTTTTCTTAAATCTTATATTAATCTCCATTTCCCAGATTTTCTTTTAATCACAAAATTAGGAGAATTCTGGAGGAAATTAGGAGGCATAATCTGACCACGATCCAGATGTTCCTGCACTGACTGCTGGGCAGCTTGCATTTGTTTTCTTCTGTTAGAGGCCAATGATCTACCCATACTTCTCAAATTTATTTATGACAAATATTTCCTAATTTCTTTTGATCAAAAGTTCTTGCTTGGAAAAGAACATCCTAAACTGTTTTCTCTAAAGGCATGTGTATCAGGGCTGAGCCCAGGCAGTTGGGGCAGCTCTGGAGGTCACTTCCAGCCATTGCCCTCTGGCCTAGGGTTGAACCGCAGCTGCCCACTCCACAGTCCTCCCAGGACTGAGGACCCAGAGATGCTGGCTTGCTATTACTGCTGGGCCTTGGGGGGGGGCAGTGGCCGCACAGCTCCAGGAGGCCTCAGCAATCCCACTGAGGCCAGCAGTGAGGGCGGCTGGCAAACTTAGCTGCAGCACTGGGGACTGTACGGCAGCCATTGCAGTGGGGCCACAGGCTTTCACTACCCTGCTACCCTGGAGCAGACGGGCTGGCCACACCCTCTTCTCCGAGACCCAGAGCAGGCCAGATATGGGGGTGGCTCCAGTGTGGGCGAGGGAGAGGGAGTTTTAAAAAATGTACAAACTAAAAATTTCGTCACTTGCTGCTGAGCCCCTCTGGTTTTCAAAGTATCTTTAAGCAAATGTACAAACAACTGACTACTATTGTTCTGCCCCGTATTTATGATTTTATTTACAATTTTGCTCCCGAGTTCTCGCCACACCTTCACTTTACCCGAGCACTCACTTTTCACTTTACAAGACGGTGTCAGTTCATTTGCAGTCTCCAGCACTTTATAGAGTCCTGTGCTCTGGCCCAATGTTTGGGGCACCATCTGTTGGGTCCGTCACTTCTATCCTCCGCTTTCAGGGCCCATGTTGAGGTTGAGGTGACATCTGTCGGGTCCACCCGAGGGTCCCTACATTCCAGAGGAGGGAAGTGTGGACTGAGGAAGAAAAAAAAAAAACAGACGAGAGAGAAGATGAAGTTGGGAGGGCATCCAGAGAATACTGTGATCGATCGGTCCCAAGTTTATTCCTCAAAATTCTTATATTCCCCAATCAAGAGAGGGAAAACAAATGACTTCCCTGATATAAAGAATAAGCAAGCATAATTACCTCCTCTCAAAACACCTGTTAATCATGCCCTAAGTGAAAACATCCTGTTGACTGGCCTTTGAAGAGTATGGCATCCAGTAGCCACACTTTTGATCAAACATCTTAGTTGTTTAACCTCAAAGGAGCAAGAATAGGTCTGAACTCTCTTAGTCCAGATGGAATGGATCCACCTCTGTGAGCCTCTACAAATCCACCTTATCATTTGCTTCTTAACCCATCAGTTGCTTCTTGGCACGTTTCTGATTTGGAATGCTGCTAACAGTCCAGCACCAACCCTACTAGTAGCAGCGTGACAGGCAATACCACGCCTGAGAGACATACTAGGCAGGGTCCGTTGGCATGACTATCATTATAATCCCACAGGTGAAGGGGAAATGGGCTAGAGACATTATCTAGGAAATGAAGGCTGGTGACCAGATACATTAGCATAAAATGTCCAAGAAACCCTCAAATCCCAAGCAGCATGAGTAAATGAAAAGGCACACTAAGCACATGGGGATGGAGCTAGTGAAGAGCAGAAGCAAGGGGATGTGTCCTCATGTATCTGGGGAAAAAAGACAAGTTACCTTTACAAAGTCAACACAGTCTCTTTAGCTGAAGGCACGAAACTGAAAGGAGATAGGGCTAATGTCTTGACAGGCAGAGGGGGAGCAAGCAGACAAGACACCTATTCTGGTTCTTCCCAGATTGAGAGGGACTTTCCTGGTTTTGGTTTGTTTGTTTGTTTTATTCCCCACCAATGCCTGGGGCATTCATTTTCTTCCTTAATCCGCAGATCTCAATCTTGCAGTCCATCACTGACCCACCAATCCTCTCTCGGGCCAGGACATTATAACTAGAGAGATTCAAAATAAGAGTCCCTTCACTGAGAAGGAGGCGGGGGGGGGGGGGGGCAGAGTAGAAAGGGAAAGACACACCCATTGGGGAGATTATATTGTCTTGAGTTTGATAGAGGCCAAAGGATTCCAGAAAGTGTGGCAGATTCCTAACAGAAAGGAAAGTCTTTTGGACTGCCAGGAAGGACAAAGCAGCTATTTTAATGCTTTTGTGGAAAGGATCAGGAGAGGACATGTCTCACACAGTGAGGAAGGAAGGAATCTTGTTAATGTTTAGCTTAGAGGATATGGGAGAGGCATGGAGGAGGAACACGTTTAGTTAAGATATATTCCTTTTGCAGGTGTGTGGGGGTAGTGTGGGAGTTACTAGTCCCCGGATGCCTTCTAGACTAGAACCTGAGGTCTGGCCCCTGCCATTCTCCTGGAATCTGGACTGTGCTAGTAGGATGTCTGTCTCTTCCCATAGCAGCAAGGATCCCAGAGTCAACTATAAGGATGGAAAAGGAGAGGGTTGAAGATGGACTTGGCAAGTGGATCCTGATTACTCCCTAGCTTAAGTCTAACAGCAATCGCTGCCCCCAAATACCTGTTGAAATCTTTCTTTAGAATGTGAAGATGCTGAGGATGAAAACTCATTGCTCTTGAACCTTGGTTTATGTCCGTGTGTCCTCGCCCCCTTAAAATGAAACAATTGGCCCCATTCTGCAGATGAATGCATGCACAGGGAAGTGGGATGGTCTGATCAAACCATACAGTCAGAAAATACTGAGGCAGCCTTCACAGTCTCTATGGGAATCCAGTGCCCTTTCCACCACACCGGTAGTGCCCATAGCCGGCAAAGCAGATGCTGTGTAAATCTAGCGATGAGTACAAACACACGCAAGTCCCAGGCCCTTCTCAAGAGGGTTCAGTGGATACTCAGGAAGCAGATGAAGTGAGACCCACACTGACATCGCAGAGGAGTCTGCTCTCCTGTTGGTTTCTGTGGAAGGCTGGTTGCTGCAGCTCTCTTTGTGTTTACAAAGCTCTCATCCTAGTGGCGTCTCCTCTGGTCTCTGTGAGGAGAACACGGGCTCACTTCCGAGACTCTAAGGAGAAACAAATTGACATAGCTTCTGGACGATAACAGGGGGCTCTCAGAAAGCACAGCACCACAGGAGGAGACTCCACATTAGGCACCAGCCAGGTCAATGCCTGCAGAGCCTTCCTGCACACACATAATTTCTGAAATTACACAGAGCAGAGAGTAACCATAAAAAGGGTAGTGCTGACCTAGCATTCCTAGTTTGCCTCCACGACCAGACTTCTTCTTGTTCCCTTGGTCTGCTGGACTCGAGCAGAATTTGCCATGGCTGCCAGTCATGAGTGGTGCTGTTTGTCTTCTGCCTGATGGCTCCATGCAGATACGAAGGCATGGGCTCTGTCTTTGTTCATCCACTTATTCACAAGCCACGAACTGCATACTGCTCACCTGCTTCACTAGGCACTAAATGTGAACAAGGCTGGATAGTGTCTGCCCAAGTTTCATTTCTGTTGCTGTGACAAAATACCCCAACACAAGTAACTTGGAGAGAGAGAAGATTTATTCAGGTTACACTTCCTTGTTGCAAGGAAGTCAAGGCAAGAACTCGAAGCAGCAGATCACATCACAGTCAGGAGCAGAGAGGAAAAAGGATGCATTCATAGTGTAGCGATATTTATACAGATGAGGAGCCAACCACAGGAAACAGTGCTGGTCACTGTTGTAGAGTATTAGTTAATGATGTGTTACATTTGTTTATGCTGTAGAACATTTGTTTAATGATGCAAAGGTGAATTGCTTCTTTAATGTTGCATTTGTTTAACTCTGTGAAGCTGTGTTACTTTGCCTGTATAAAACACCTGAATGGTTTAATAAAGAGCTGAACGGCCAATAGCAAGGCAGAAGAAGGGACAGGCAGGGTTGCCAGGCAAAGCGAATAAAAGAAGAGAAATCTGGAAGCAAGATGAAAGAAACAAGCAGAAAAGGAGAGGACAACAGGGCCAGCCTCCCAGCTACACAGCAAGCCATGGAGTAAGAGGGGGAAATAATATGTACAGAAGAAAGAAAAGGAAAAAGTTCAGAGGCAAAAGGTAGACAGAATAAGTGAAGGAAAACTGGTTAGAAATAAGCCAAGGTAAAGCTGGGCATTCATCAGTAAGAATAAGTCTCCATGTATTTATTTGGGAGCTGGATTGAGGGCCCCCAAAGAGCCAATAGAGTAAAGAGTGAAAAGCAACAGGCCACAATGGGCAGTCCTTCTCAATTAATGCAGTAAAGACAATCCCCCACAGGTGTGTCCATAGGCCCAGTTAATCTGGGCAACTCTCCTGGAGACTGTCTTCCTAGGGATTTTACAGTGCAAGAAATAGACAAAACTAACCACCACAGCTCGAGGAACACAGCTCTTCAGAGGATATGGTATATGCACAGACACATCTGTGCAAAGGTGAGTGCCCCCACAACAGAGTGCTCCCACAACAGAGTGTCCCCACAACAGAGTGTCCCCACAACAGAGTGCCCCCACAACATAGTATGGTCTGGAGCATGGATCCTGGAAGGGCAGCTCATGGCTGAGGTCTGAGGGCATCTTTAAAGGGAACGTAGCCTTGGGTCCTGAAGGATCTCCAGGGCAGGAAGGACAAAGCTTGGAGAACAGCAGAGAGGTGAAAACACTAGAGTGTGGGACTTCATGGGAGCGGAATACTCGAGTCGATGTGGCAAAAGGTGTCTATGGGTTGCTGGGTTGGAACATCAATACCACTGAGGATCTTGTGTTCTATCACCCAGATGATGGGGAGGCAGAGTAAAAATTTGTGGAAATGGAGGAGGGGGACTCACCCAGCAGGAGCATGGGTGAAGAAGGAATCATCCAGGAGCAGTTTGGGTGACCAGAAATAAGGCACTCAGAGTGAAGGAGAAAGAGGTCAGGAGACCACTATATACAATTAGACTTGAAAAGATGGAGCTCAGGACCAGGCCTGCAACATGAAGCTGTAAAGAAAACTGCTCTGGCCAGCTGTGGCCATGAGAGCCACACTGAAAAGCCAATTTCTCAGCTCTCCATTCTGCTGGCCTATTCAGCTACAGACCCAGGCTGGTCATCTTGACTCCAAGCAGCAGTAACTGAAATGAACAAAATTGCAGCCCTCGATTTCCATGGCAAAGTAGCTTTGGAAATGCATAGATTTGAACTGTGGGTGGACTTGGTGGCGGGTTGTGCCCACGCTGTGTGATTCATTTAGTAAGATACTCATTGCTGGAAGGTCTCCAGCGGAAAGGATGGTGGACGTCTGAGAAGTACTTGAGCATTTTGGAGTTGCTAATATTAAACTGGATGAATGCTGATGAAGCCCCCAAATCTAACAGTCTATGATTTGGACATGGAGACAGGTGATAAAGGGATCTCTGTCCTCGTTTGGCTCCTGCAGGCTGGAGGCAGGAAGCTGTAGTTCGAGGCAAAGTTGCACATCTGCTCTGAGATGGAGTGCATGGTTCACTGCACCTCAGAAGCTGCCAAAAGAAGCCCCTGTTACTGGTGACTCATATTATCTCGCAGGAGATCTTTCTGAGCTGCAGCCACTGAAGGATGAGATCCGAAGTCACGCCCCAGGAGGAGAGAGTGCCAGCTCCCTTGGTGCCACTTTTGACACAGTCCTGCTTCTGTCAGCATCCGCCTTGAGTCATCCTTTTCTAAAACGAGGAAGGCAGTCCCAATAGGGTCTGAGAAGTTTGGAGCATTCTCAGCTCTATGTGGGTCATGGCTCTTACTTTGGATATACTGGAAGACACCTCTACCTGTGTACAAAGGGCATGGGAAGAACTTGAAGACCTGAGAGTAAAAAGACAGTGTTGTTATCCTTCAATGTTGGAGGCTTAATTGGTTCAAGGGTTTATAGTTTTGGTACCCTACAATGTGACTAAAGACAGAACATAAATGCCATTATTTGTTGAGGTGATTCTCAAAAATCTGTGGCTGGCTTTTTAACCTCCACTAGGAGCCAATAGGAACACAACTCTATGCTTATTTTTGGGAGTAGTGGGCAGCTTAGCCTCTATCCCATCCTCAGCTGATGTGGACGCCAGTGCCTTGTAACAGAGCAGAGCAAGACAAGGTTCCTGGCCCCCTCTAAGCTCTTTACCCTGCTGTCCTCCCACTGGTCCTTTCTAAGGATTCCAGTTTCCATCAAGCTGGGAGATTGACTCTCCCTTCACACCAGCCCCTCCTCATCTCTGATTCTTGGCGTCTCTCAAAGTTAATTGGCCAGTTACTAAGTGTTTTCTCAGTTCAATAACCCCATTACTTGGGGGAGGTACAAGTACCCTTCTCCCTTATTCAGCCTAGAACATTACACTTTGATATTTTCTTAGACTGAGTCCTCAGTCTTGCCCCTATTTCATACCCTTGAACTCTTGCATCTCCTTCAAAGCTTATTGGTATACTATCTATTTATCTGTTCTTTTTCCTGTTGATGCCATAAAATACCCCGAGAAAAGCAGTTTAAGGGAGAAAGGATCTATTATAGCCTACATTTCAGGGAATCAAGGCACTGAGAGCTTGATGCAGCCGGCCTCATCACCCACACAGCCAGGAAGGGAGAGAGCAGCCTCTCTCCACTTACACCATCCAGGATCTCTATCTATAAAACAGCCTGCCGCACAATGGACCAAGCTTTCCTCCTTAATTAATGCTGTCAGGATAATCTCCCGCGGGCACACCCAGAGGTCCATCTCTCAGGTGAGTCTAGATTCTATCAAGTTGACCCCTGGCATCAACTGTCACATCATCCTTTCATGATGTCCTTCCCTAATCCCCCACTGCCGTGAAGCTGTCCTTGGGGCTCTTAGAAAGTGCCATCTCTATGAGTTGGTAAGACCTCTCTTCCTATATCTCAGTAACCAACACATGTCCCATGATAGTGTCCTAAACTCCTCCAGATCACAGATAGCATCTTGTCCAAGCTGATATTTCCAGTTCCAGAAAGAATTTCTAAAGTATAGTGGACACCCCATCAAAGATAATGGGACTATACAATGTCAGGTCTTAACTCCCTGCTGTATAGTTATGGCCTAGATTCCCCCTGCACATTGGGATGTCTGTTAATACTATATATTGGCTATGGGCAGCTCCCTTCAAAGCTGAGAGGGGTTTCATCTATGGGCATGAACACACTGCACCATCAACTCTCAGACACAGTTTGGAATTTCTTTAAAAATCCTATCAGGATCAGTGTTGTCATGATTAATCTTGTCAACTTGATAGCATCAAGAAGTCCCTGCAGATTAGGAAAGCACTCCTCCAGATACAATCAGATTGACCTGGCTCGGATCTAATCAATGGAATAACCCATGCTGGGTTCATAAGATGATAGCATTATTGGGAGGTGGTAAAATCTAGGGGATGGAGCCCACTTGGAAGAGGTAGACCAGTGGGGCCCGTCTTTGTAGTCTATATCTCTTCCTGGCCTTTTCCTGGAAACCCCCTTTCCCTGCTTCCTGTCCACCATGGTGTGAACGGCCTTGTTCTACCATGCCTTTCCTGCTACAATGGGCCAACACCTCTAAACCCATGAGCCCGAAGAAATCCTTCTTCCTCTAAGATGTTAGATATTTGGTCATAAGAATGAGGAAAGTAACTAATGCAATGTTCTTTCAATTTATAAAAAATTCATTCTCCCCCTCATGTTATGAAAAATCCATTTAAAGGCCATGAACACCCTAGGGAGACAGAGAGCAGAAAAGCCCATGTAAATACCTTCAACTTCAAGCACACACTAGCTCTGCATCAAGTTCAACCCGCATGTTCTGCCCTTTTGCCTCTAAAGACAACAACAAATGGCCTAATGAAAATGGGAACAGCCCATCAATCATCTGCACCTCTGAAATTTGTGTGTTTGAAAAAGCTAATTAGCTGATTTTTATTGGTCTAACCAAATGCTTTCTTTCTTAAGTGCCCTGGCATTACTGGTCACAATAAAACACTTGAAGAGGCCAGTGGTGCAGAGCGATGTCTTTTCTGCAGGCATTAAAAATGGATAACGGTTGCAAATCAGAAGAGAAGAGCATGTGCCTGCATTGTGCAAAGGTTAGGACCAAGTGGTTCAGTCGGCCACAGAAAACTTTGGAGTGTGAAGAAGCTTTGAAATAGCTTCTTGACCATCCCAGCCTGCAAGTCTGAGTGACCGTCCTCTGACCTGCTTTGTTTCCTCTTGGATCCGGAGTAACATGTCTTCAGGAAGACCAGGGATTCCAACTGGGGAATCTTCCCTGGCTGCAGGTGCTTGGCACCTGTGGGAACATTGAGTGCACTGCTGTCCTTGCTGAAGGTCAGCAACTCAGCTCTCAGACTCCTGCTGCCTGAGATGATCAGCGTTTGGAGTCTGTCACTAGCCAGAGGCCAGTGTCTTCACATGAGGCTTCGTCACCATGATTTGCCTCTTTTTCAGGGCTTTGTGTGGCAGCAGAGAGGGAGGGAGTGACATTTTCAGAACTCAAGGCAGGTCTTCTTCACTGCTCTTGACAGGCAGAGAGGTTTGTGGAGCTCCCATCGCCCTGAAAGACTGGGCCCACACAGAAATAAGGGATCAAGTTTTCAGATTCTTTCCCCCTAATGAGACAAGTTCCGGCTGCTTCAACTACCAGTGTAATTGGACTCACCACACAGCCCATCCAATCCACACCCTCAGATCGCTTGGTGCACATGACAGAATCATAGTCAACATGAGGAGGTTTTCTCTGACGTGAAGCTGTTCCTGCCTTCCTTGAGTGGAGGACAAGGGGTCTGGAGAATGGCAAGGGCCATTAGGGTGACTCCATGTAGCTGTCTGAATGCTCTTGAGTTAAATGAAGCAGTAGTTCCAAGTGAGTCACTTCATGGACTTCAGCATAATGCTCAAAGGAGGAACCATTTGTTTCTGCCCTGATCACACAGCTGGACAGATGGCAGACCCAAACTATTCAACTGTTAACAGTGAAAAAATAAAAATAAGCCGGGTGGTGCTGTTGTACACCTTTAATACTAGCACTCGGGAAGCAAAGGCAGGATATCTGTGAGTTTGGGGCCAGTTTGGTCTACAGAGTGAGCTCCAGGACAAGCTTAAAAGCTGCAGAGAAACCCTGTCTCGCAAAAACCAAGTAAATAAATAAGAACAAAACAAAACATGCCCCTCAGATACTGTTGGAAATTCCTCTTCTTTAAAGGGAGCAGGAAAAAGAAATGGTTGGTTAATGGGACTTTATGGTCCAACTCAGCAAACTTGCAAATAACTTGGATAAATTAATAGAACTCATCACTGTCTAAGACAACAAGACAAAGGCTTGGACCCCTCACCAGCAGGGCAACTCCCCTTGTTTCTTCACTGGCAAAATGAGATGTCAGTCACTGCCTTGTAGGGTTATGTAGGGGCCGGAAGACATAGTATGTAGGGCCCAGGAATGGCTCACATACAAGTTTTGCTCTTCCTTGGAAGATCCAAGTCAAAAGAAGGGGCAGGACTAAGGGTGTAACTTGAGTCAGTAGAGTACTTGCTTAGTGTGTCCACAAATTCTGGGTTCAATCCCCCATCCTATATAAATCTAATGTGGTGGTTTGTACATCTCTAGCAATTAGGAGACGGATGTAGAAAGATCAGAAGTTCAAGGTCATCCTTGGTTCCATATTAAGTTATAGGCCCACTTTGGATACACAATACCGTGTCTCTAAACATCAAAAAAGAAACAACCTGGAGGGCGTCCTGGGTGGGGTGGGTTCAGGTGTAGGGGCCTTGGAGGATGATGGCACTTGTGTTCTTTCCCACAGTGCTGGACTCACAGGGCTGGCCAAATGGCTATCATCTGGGTGTGACAGCTCTCAGAGGACCTAGAGTTATCGGCTAAAAGTAGGGCACACTCACTTATCCATGCCACTCTTATTCAGTGAACATCTTTCAAGTCAGAGCAGTGTGGTCGCAGAATTCTTTGTTGAGTAGGACAGACCCTGTGCTGCCTTGAATCTTAGTCACTGTTCTATTGTTGTGAAGGGACATCATGGCCAAGGCAACTCTTAGAAAAGCAAGTGTTTAGTTCAGGGCTGGCTTACAGTTTCAGAGGGTTAGTCCATGATCATTATAGTGGGAATCAGGCAGGCACAGTGCTGGAGCAGAAGCTGAGCATTTTACATCCTGATGTGCAAGTGGGAGAGAGAGAGAGAGAGAGAGAGAGAGAGAGAGAGAGAGAGAGAGAGAGAGGCAGACTTAGCATGAGCTATTTAAACTTCAAAGCCCACTCCCACTGACACACCTCCTCCAAAAAGGCCACACCTCCTAACCCTTCTCAAACAGTTCCTCTCCCTGGTGGCATTAAAATATGTGAACTTCTGGGGGGCATTCTTATGCAAACCACCATGCCTTGTGAAATTTACAGGTTGTGCCAGGGTCTTAAAAGTAAAGAGTTGCCTTTAATCCCAGCACTTGGGAGGCAGAGGCAGGCGGATCTCTGTGAGTTCGAGACCAGCCTGGTCTACAGAGCTAGTTCCAGGACAGGCTCCAAAGCCACAGAGAAACCCTGTCTCGAAAAAACCAAAAAAAAAAAAAAAAAAAAGTAAAGAGTTACTTCTTAAAGGAAAGTATTGATTTAAATTATACTTATTATAATATCATTTCATTTTGTTTAAATATTAAACCATCATTCAGTTCCTTTGCTTATAGTTAGCCCCATGTACTTATGAAAATAAAGCAAATGTACAAATAAAATGTAAATGAAACAGAAAAAAACCATTAGAATTATCACTTTAGACAAGATGGAAGATGTTATTTTGCTGACATTAGGGATTTAGAAGAAGAAAGATGTTGCTTCATGTCTGGTTGTATGCTTAATCTAAATTTTGATGATGTTAGTATTTGAAAATGTGTGTGTGTGTGTGTGAGAGAGAGAGAGAGAGCACCTATATGTGTGTGTTGAACAAGAGACTTCTGTCCAAAATACTTATAGAGCATTTTAAAGTCATACATGAAGAACTTTTACAAGTGGATGGGGAAAAAAGCCAAATAATCTAGCTCTAGAAATGGGCAAAATGAGTTGGCCATGGTGGTACACACCTGTACTTCCAGCACTCAGAATGAAGACAGGAAGATCAGGAGCTCAAAGCTGCCTTAGCTACGTAGCACATGAGGCCTGCCTGGGCTACACGAGAACCTGTTTCAAAACACAAAAGTCAAACAAAGAAGCAAGCAAAAGAAGCAAGCGAAGGATTAGGAGGGATGATTCTCCAAAGCAGCTGTATGAGTAACCAACAAGCACGGGGTGAACCCCCCATATTATCACTTATTAAACACATGAGAATCAAAGCAGCGAGAGGAACCACTTCCCTCCCCTGGGAGAGCTTGATGAAGCTGCTGAACACTGGAGGCAATTCCCAGGGTGATGAATTCACCTGGGACTGAACACTGCAGTGAGGATCCCCACGAGCAGGAAGATGAGGGTCTCTAGAGATAAAATAGAAGAGCTGCATCACGTAACATCTGTCCTCTTGGGTCAGTGGCCAGAATGACAGCAGTCCAAGGCTGCCCAGGCAGCCGATGGGCAGGCATCCTGGAAAAAGCTCTTTCACGTTTGATGTCAGTTTGTGGTGGCCTTGGGACATAGCCATGGTTCTGACAGTCTCCTGTGGTGGCTCTCGTCAGATCCACAGGTATGAGATGCTCTCCCCATACTCTCCTAGCTTTGATGATTAGTTGTTAGTGACTTCATCCTAAATCTGATAACTTTCACATTTATAATAAGGAAGTCAGATAATATCAAGTGTTTAGAAGAATGTGGAGAAGTTAGAACCCTGATACCTGGCTGGTGGGAATACAAGATGGTATAGTCACCCAGGAATAGTTTGGAATTTCCCAAAAAACTAAACACAGAGATTCCATATGCACCTTTATGGACACAGCAATTCCATTCTTAGATACAGAATCAAGAGAACTGAAAACATGTCCATAGCCATGGGTGTTCACAGCTGCCCTGTTCATGATAGCTCAAACAGAAAAGCCCATGATAGCCCAAACAGAAAAGCCCGTGAGAGCCCAAACAGAAAAGCCCGTGACAGCCCAAACAGAAAAGTCCATGATAGCCCAAACAGAAAAGTCCATGATAGCCCAAACAGAAAAGTCCATGGTAGCCCAAACAGAAAGGTCCATCAGCTGCTCAGTGTGGGGACAACACACTTTCTATTCTGATAGTGGAACTGTAATTGATAATAAAATGAAAAGAATCCTTTTGAATCTGTTGATATCTACTACATATCAGATGGGCACTGAAGGCATTATGTTGAAAGAAAAAAAACTACTCACAAAGACAATACTGTCTGATTCCATATCTACAAAATGACCAGAACAGGCAAGTCATAGAACTCAGAAATCAGAGACAACCTGGGTTCAGGGGAACTTGAGGGGGCAGTGATGCATGGTTATGGCCGTAGGACTTCAAATGTACTATGAGATATTGAAGTACGTTCTTCAAATGTGCAAACCATGATGTTAATTTTGTCTCAATAAATCAGTTTTTAAAAAAGAAAAAGAAAAATCCATGCCCAGAAAGCTTGAAAAGGCCCAGTCATGTATCCTGAAACAACACATGTGCCAAAGCAACTGTTTGCCAGTCCTGGGCACTCAAAGCAGGCATCACCAATGCTTCTTAGGAAGACTCTGCAAATGCCAGTGTTAGTGAGGTATCCTGTTTCTCGACAGCTCTTAAAGCCACCTTATGGCATTGCCAGTGTTGGACAATCACTTACACGTCAATCAAATAAGGGCCTGTTCAGACTGTGGCTGGAATCGGATATGGGACATTTGCATGGTTTGTTTATTATTGTAGTTACCAGCCAGTGTGCATGGAGTTATGTTCACAGAATGTTTGGTTCACTGTCAAATCCTCTCACTTCAGAGCTGAAATGAGCACAGACCTAGACCCTTCTCAGAACACCTGGAATGCCCCGCTTTGCCCCGACACATAAAACTTTCTACATAGTACGCATTGACATTGTTAGCATTCTAGGGAAGAAACGAACTGTTCAAGAGTCATCCTAAAAGTGTGTGTGTGTGTGTGTGTGTGTGTTTATCTTGCACATAAGCACGTATAATTATTGTAGAACAGTATCAGGCTTGAACTGGGAAATATGAATCAAGAGCCATAGAGCCAGAACATTAGCAAGCTAAATGCAGAAAGTGAATGTCTGTTAGGTGGGTCTGGGAGTTGGCCCAAGGCAATGAAGTAAGCATTTGGACCTCAGTGGATGAGGATGAGGAACCACAGGGGGGGATGGGACCAGGCAGGAGGATTCATAGAAGAATAAACGTTTAAATGTTAAAGTGTCTCAGTCCCGTCAGCTCCCAGTGACTCTCCCTTGACAGGCCCTGGAGGCAGCTCTGGGTCCTTTTGCTTTTCTGCACAAGGAATTTCAGACATCCTCAAGCAGAGAGGTCCAAAAGAGCCTTAAATTAAGTAGTTTTCTGTCAAACCTCTATCCCCCCAAATATTTGCATTACAGCTCATAACCATATCAAAATTACAATTATGAAGTAGCAATGAAAATAATTGTATGGTTGGGGTCACCACAATGTGAGGAACTGTGTAAAAGGGTCATAGCATTAGGAAGGTTGAAAGCCACTGCTTTAAATCATGCTGCCCAGAGCTTGGACTGAACTCTTCTATTGTAGTCTGTGGATTACTGTCTTTCTCGTCTTCTTTTGTTCCTTGGGGTGGACAGAAAAGAAATCAACACAATTAGCTGAACTCTGTGCCCGTGAAAATTTCTCATTACAATTACAAATGGTGGTTTCTCATTACCGGATAGTAATGAGAAATCATGCCCTCATATAGTCTCCAACATTACTGACACCCGCATCCTAGTAAGATCACCTGCCAATGCACAGATCCCTCCTTGGCCCAGCATGGACTGCGCTTCTTGACACAGAGTGGAGATGTCCCCTGAAGTGGACCTGAGCAAACCCTCCATGGTATTCTGCATATTTTAAGGAATGCACACTGCTTTCGAAGATGGCATTAACTGTGAGCACCTAGGCACGGGAAGCTGGTTAGGGTGAGTTTTCACTAAGGTAAGGGGGCTGAAGCCTGAGAGTCTCCCATGCTGGCAAGCAGCATTCTGTGCTCCAGTCCCTGGCTCAGAGTTCAGTTCATTGTAGGTTCAGCACAGTGCGCTGGTGAATCTGAGCCCTGGGGAGACCCTGGTGTTGAATGAATACCCATTTCAGAAGTCTCCAGTAGTGACAAGTTCCCAGGATTCTGGTGGTGGGAGGCTGTACTCACCAACCTACAAACAAGTGATGGACGCTGCCTAGATGCTCAGGAAGGAGCAGCCCTGCACACGGACTCTGGGCCACACTTGCCACTCAGTAGCCATATGACCTCAGGTGATTCACTCAGCCTGGTTTTTCTTCCATAACACAGAGATTACAGTGCCAGCTAGTAGGATGGTGGCAGTAATAAGATCTTGAGTGTCAGAAAATGGCCACTTCCTCTCCTCCCCCCCCACAGGTGCACCCTCCTCATCTTACGCTGATCGGGTGCAAGTTATCGTTGGGATATGGCATGGCATTTTTGTTCCTATTACCTCACCCAGTCCTTCCCTATGTTGGAGGTAAGTCCTTTGTCACAGCTATGCAACTCATAAGGAAGTAGGCCTGAGGAGGCCAGGCATCTTGACACAAGCAACAGACACAACTGGGTCTCACAGCATAACCCACTGACCCTTTCACTGCCCCGCCCTCTTCTGCCCGGCACCATGCCCCTCACCATCCATTAGTCCTGAAGCTCTAATACTGAAAGCCTCCCAGAATTAAGTGTACGTCATATATATGTGTTGCACAGGGATGACAACTGTGTGCTTGTTAGAAAAGAAGCAAAGGGCAGGTGAGTCTAAAGTGTGGAGCAGCAAAAGCAGCTGGCTTCGGGATCCTTTCACGCTCACGTGTCCTCTCACGCTATCCGACTCAGAAGGTTCTGGGGCAGCCTTCTAGCCATTTTGCTAAACATTTGCATTACATACGCATGCACATGTGTGTTTTAATATGGATACTGCCTTGCACACATGCATAGCATTCTAAAAACTGGTCTCAATGGTGTATCTTAAAGGACTTCTTTTTAAAATCCTGAGTAAGGATTAAGTTCTAATTTTGCCGCTTTCCCAGCAATGGAGGTGGAGGCTGTTTCCATTCTGTGCATCTGGAACAGTGTCGCAAGACTGTTTTCTAGACATGCGACATGCATTTTTTTTTTTTGTCATCCTGTGTGAGGGTTTCTGCACAACACTCCATTTATAGCTGAGGAAAATGAGACAAGGTAAGGTGTATAGACAATTGTTTTCAAAAGTCACTTAATGACTTAGTTTGGACCAGAATGCGTATCTGGAATCTTCCACTAAGGCTCAATTCTTTGGAGCACAAAGGAGAGAATTCTAGGATTTTTGCAGAGGGGCATTTCTCATATTCACAAGGAATTCGGAGCTCATGCCCTTCCTCCTGAGGCAACCTGTATCCCATTTGAGAGCAGGGTGAGCTCCTGGGACCTGCCTCTGCCTCCGCCTCACAGCCTGCTTATATATATTCCCACTCTCTTCTGTGTAAAGCCTCTTAGCTCTGCCTGGGAGCCTTTTCGGCCTGCCCTCGCTCTTCCATGGTGCTCCCCGAGAATCCTCAGATGCTCGAAGGTAGCCAAAGTACACTCTCCATGTTCCCATCCCCACCTCCACTTTCCCCCACTTTCCCTACCCCAACCCCCACCCTGACTCCTGCACAGTCATTGTGCTGAACGAGGAAATAGACATTGTGATGGTCAGAGGAAGAGCAGCCCCTGTAACTTTGTCCTGAGGGGATCAACTTCTTGCCCCCACATCACCGGTTGGTTCATCCTGCCTGCTGCTGCTGGACGGGTCTGCCAACATCAGCCCAGACGGAGCTATCAGAGGACGTGCTGCCTGAGTGCTCAGTGGCTCAGCAACCTCCGCATAGGGGGTTAGATAGGATTCCTCGGTAATTTATTCCTGCCCCTGGGTTATTATTATCCCCATTGTACAACAGAACAATAGAAATTGGAGTTGGAGGGATGAGCAATGCGCCCACAGACCCAGAGCTTCAGCGTACCTGCTCCACTTCTGGGCTTGGGTCCTCCCCGCCTTCTGGGTACTGCTGCTGTGTCTTTCTGGGAACATACATGATACTGCTGAAGCCACCAGCAGAATGCAGGTTCCTCTTTGTGGCCTTTCCTTGTCCTCTGCAGTGTTCTGGAGGAGCTTCTCCCTTACAGCCGAGCCCATGAGAACCTGCTCACACAGTCCCCAGGAAGAGACCCATTGACCTCATAGAACGGTCTGTGCAAATAAAGCAGATTGAATACTCTGGGACTGGGATATTTTTGCTTTGGAGGCAGGTGGCTGAGGCAGAGTCATCCCTAAAATAGAGAAATGTGTAAAACGCCTGCTTCAGCTTCTCTTTGCAGGAAACGGGAGACCGGCTCACCTCTCAGGCCCCAGCCTCCAGCCATAACTAGGTCTTTTCTGGGAACTCAGTGTGAGAGATTCATCCCCGTGAGGGTCTTAAATGTCAAGTCAGGAGAGGGGCTATACTTCAGCATCCTGCCCACGTAGGAAGGAATCACGGGCCCAGAGTCAGGGCAGCACAGCCATGGGGTGGGGGGACTCCCAAACCCCAAATCGAAGAACAAAATCCTAGAGGAGTTTAGTGCAGATATGTTGATTACAGCTCAGAACTGTCATTTCTGAAAAACTAGCGGGCAGGGGATATTAGCGGCAGAAGACGGACAGTTCCAGCTGGTGAGTTTGTCTATCGAGGGACTGCCTTGGCCTCCTCAACAAATCTGTGACAATTGACTGAGACTCTGCCGTGCTCAAAGGGGCCTGGGAATGACATGCTCCAGGTGGTACTGCTTACTGCCCTGCTTTGGACAAAGTAGCTCCAAAGGACTTTATGTGGCCAATTGGGGCAACCGGAGAACAGTCTGGGAGTTCGGTGCCTAGAATGTTCCAACGTGACGGGAAAGTGGAGACTGTTGGCTGAAGAAAAGTACCAGATTATAAAACATTATGTACAGAGTGATCTCATTTGGGTGAAGTGAAAATGGAATGAGACATACTAAGGTGTTAAAAGTGGAAATCTCTGGAAGGCAGGGATGGCAGAATCTTCCTTTTTACCATCGCCTGCCTGTGTCTCCCATTTTCTCCCAATTTATATGCAGAGCTCCAGGAACAATGCGAGACTGTTTAAAAATTAAAAACCCCATCCGTTTGGGCCATGTCAGTAAGTGAGTGTGGCAGAACAAGGTTACCAACCGAAGGCAAGCATTCCCAGGAGCAGGGGAGAAAGCACCCAGGCAGGAAAGAAGGCTGGGGAAGGCGACCCACAAACAAGGGTAGGGAAATGATCGGTATGTTGCAAATGCTCAGCCTCATTAGTAAGCAAAGAAAGGCAAAGTAGAACAAAGCCAAATTTCCGCCCCTCTGATCAATGTGCATTGAAAAGATGAGAACCTGGGTCTGAACTGAGGTGTGAAGGGATGTCGGTGGGCCTGGCCATTCCCTCCATTGTGAAGATTAGTAAACCTTACAAGACTTCCACACACAATTCTACTTCTGGTCTTCCTTCCGTCCTTCCTCCTTTCTTCCTTCTTCCTTTCTTCTTTCCTTCCTTCCTTCCTTCCTTCCTTCCTTCCTTCCTTCCTTCCTTCCTTCCTTTCATTCTTTCTTTCTTTCAGTGCAAGGGACTTCTTCAAGACAGGGTTTCTCTGTGTAGCCCTGACTGTTCTGGAACTAGCTCCCTGTAGCCCAGGCTGGCCTTGAACTCACAAAGGTCTGCCTGCCTCTGCCTCCCAAGTGCTAGCATTAAAGGCATGCACCACCACTGCTCGGCTTTCTCAAAGAAAAGGACAACCCAGAATGAAGCAAAAAGCAGCTAGGGCTGAGTACATGTCTCAGCACGGGACACTTGCCTGACATTTACAAACAAGACCCTGGTTTGATCACCAGCACTGAGAAGAGAATTTCCCTATCAGGTGGAAAATGTGAGGTGCATTACATTATTTACAATTCTGAAAAGCTGTGAGTCATTACATCCAGTCCCTGGAGGATTAACAGTCCTTAGACTGATTATCCCAAAGAGGTGAAAAGACTATGGACTGGTCTTGTTCAAACACTGAGAAGTATGCTCAACAGTGTGAGCCCAACTGGGGAGAACACACGGGCAGAAAGAAGTATGAAGAAAAGAGAAAAAAAGAACCCCAGGGCTGTCTACAGCATCCTGCTGAGGTGCAGGATGGCAAGTAGATCTGACCTTCTCTGCTTCCATGTATCCAGATGTTGATGGGAGTCTACCTAGGGTTTTGGATGTGGTCCAGCTTGCAGGAGTGCAGGAAGATGAATGAAACCAGGGGCAAATGGCAATCACTATGTGCTGGTCAATTCTCACACACACTCGGGAGCTGGTCAGGAGGCCTCATCCCCAGAAAAAAAGTCCAGAAGCAAAGGGAAGTGAGGCCAGTTCAGGAGCAAGACCCAGGCTAGGAGGTGTGACCATAGCAGAGGCCTGATGCCACGGTCAGTCTTCATTGCCGACTTGTCAGGAGTTGGAATAACCTAGGGTATCTGTGAAGGCATTTCCAGAGTGATATAACTGAGAAGAGAGATACTGTCATGATTATGGGCAGCATCCTTCCAGGGGGCTGGATCTCAGATAAAATAAAAGGGAAAAGGAGAACTTAGTGGATTTAGCAACAGCGCCCCACACTTGGCTACCCAGCTGTGGTTATCATGTGACCAGCTGTCTCATGCTCCTGCTGCCTCGGAGCTACCCCTGCCAACATGCTTCTCTCGCCAACGGACTGTGTGCTCACACTGTGAGCCCAGACAAGCCTTTCCACGCTTGGGTCACTTTGGTCAGACATTTGTCACAGCATCACTTGGGAAGTAGCCTTGGGGAGGCAGAGATAACGCCTAGTTGTCTGACTGTGACCAGACCCTGACAAAAGCAATGCCATCTAGAGAGATGGGTACTAAGGGGACTCTCCCATCTCAGAAGCCTGGGTTTCCATGAGGGCAACCAAGACAATCTAGAATGCAGCCTGAATGATGACACAGTACCATCCCTGAGTCCGTTCCTAGTCCTGTCTCCCCAATACTCTCTACCTCTGCCACCTTTTCCTTGTGTGGCTTTGGGCGAGGGGTTTCAACCCCTTGTTGTTTTTACGACTATTGAACACCATGCTTATTCCCCAGGGGTTTCTATGACAAATTCCAGCTGTGGACTTTGAACAATACCAGCGCTTCTGTGTCTCTTAGCTCTGGAAGCTTCCTGTTAAAATTCAAAGCGTTGGCAGGACCGTGCCTCCTCCAAAGGCTCAGAGGCAGAGCTTTTCCTTGCTTTTTCCCGGTTTAATATGGTTGCTGGCAACCCTTGCTGCTCCTTGGCTTGTGACAACATCATTTCTTCTAGCTTCTGTCTTGACACAGCCCACTGCTTTCTGTGAGTCTCTCTGTCAAAAGTTTCCTCTCCCCATAGAGGTATCAGGCACCGGATTAGCCTCCTCACCCAAGAAAACCTCGTCCTAACTAATTAATTATATCTGCACAGGCCATTTTCTCAAATACGGCCACATTCTGAGGTTCCAGGGAGACTTGAATTGGGAAACTGGAGGCTTATCAACCCAGAGCAGACGGGACAATAACCACACTTACATCACATGGTTGCTCTTATAACATGGGCCGTTCTACATAACCCACTTAGGACAGATCTCCACATATAGAAAGTGCCATCTAAGTGGTGCCAATGACTTCTCTCCAGCGGAAGCCTGGGCTACCATATGGAATTTTCTCCACTTTAAAGATGCAGACCAAATAGTCTAGCCATAGACAGCATTGACCCAGTTTTACTGTCAGTCACCCAGGCTGCCCAGCTCGTCTTCCTTTACTGTGGGATGAGAGTGGACGAGGGATAGAGGACCCCCAGGTAGCATCGTGGTCCTCCAGTCTGCATCTGAATACCCTCCCCTCTATGAGGCATGCATCACAGCATTTGAGGCCACTCTGTCTGCTTCTTAAAAAAAATCTTTATGTGTGTGAATATCTGGTGTATGTGTGATCCTCCTGCATGTATGACGTATATATGTGTGAGTGTGGGCATATGTGTGCCACAGTGTGCACTTGGTGGTCAGGGGCAACCTTGGGCCACAATCCCAGCCTCCACTACAGTGAAAATAAAGCTTCTTTGGTATTTGCCATTGCACACACCAGGCTAGCCGGCTGAAGAACTTCTGGGGATCTCTTGCCTCTGCTTCCCATCTCATCACAGCCTTGGTCTGTTTCCAACTTAATTTTAGACAAAAATAACCTATGATCTGGATTTCCCTTTAGCCCCTTCAAGGGCTCAGATCCTCTGCATTTGTCCACCACACATGCATGAAACATGAAGATGACTATCGGGAAGATGGGAGCTGCACCTCATCTGTTTTTCCTCTAACAGCTGTTAGAGTGTAAAGTGCTGCTGCCCCGTGACTCGGGCATGGACACCTGACCCCAGCTTGGCAGTCAGGGCCTCCCTGGGATTTGTCTATGTCTAACTAATGGATGAGGGTAGGTCCCCTTTGCCAGTAAGCCAATAAGACATGAGGGGGTCACAGCCTTGGTCACCCTGTTGTCTACTGGACTAATGAAGCTGGCAGAGAGAAAAACAAGTGGAACACAGCAAGAAGTCGGAATGGTTGTATGAGGAGAGGGCTCTATTCCATCCTGCTCCCAGATATCCTCAGGGACAGAAACTGTTTGTGGGCACAGGTGTTCCTCACTCAAGGTGATCTATAGCTCCCAATCTCCTAAGCAATCTCTTCTTTTGTCTGACCTAGTTAAAAACTGGGTTATAAACACAATACTCTTGCTAAGATAACTGGATCTGTTCCCGTGTAGTCTCTGTGTAACCTCTGACCTCCTGGAATAGATCTAGTGGGAAGAAAGGAAGAAATCGAGCAACTAATTCTAACTGTGGTCAATCAGAGAGAGAGAGAGAGAGAGAGAGAGAGAGAGAGAGAGAGAGAGAAGACTAATATGTTAATATGCACTCTGGTTCCTAGTTTGAAAAAAACAAAGGCATGTGTGTATTATTAAACTCGGAAGACAGTGCCCCACACACCCCAGATGAATATTCAGGAATAACCTAACAATTCTCAGAGACAACAGTGAGCAACAGCAGGCTTGTTTCTTAGACATTGGTAGGCAGGTGTTCTCGGTATCTAGATTTCCATTTGTTAAGATATCTCATAAGGAAAAAGATTGAATTGGGGAGAAAAGTGGGTGATACCTTAAGATTGGAGAGGGGCCCATGCCTGTGGGGGCACTGCCGTGTCACAACGTGTTGCCCGCATAGCTGTCCATTGACCTGACACATGGTCTCCATTCCCACGGGGCAGACAGCTTCTGCTGGTGACATTTGTTTGCAGACAGAAGCATCTATCACCTTACTGGGGGCCTTTTAAAACCTTTCTATGGCTGTTTCTTGCTCATACTCAAACCGGAAGCAAGGTGAGGGGTTGAGGAGATGGCTCATTCAGTGGGGTGCTCACCATACAAGAATCTGAGTCGGATATCCGGAAACCACGTAAGAGGCTTCACATGATAGGGTATGTTGTGAGGGTGGAGACGGGTAGACTCCTAATTAGCTTAGCCTAATTAGCCAGGCTGAGGTCTCAGCAAGAGACCCTGCTCGCTGCAGGGTGCTGCCCACATTTAAGTCTTCCCTTTTGTCACCGTCCCACATGCTGATTCCCTCTGTACAAGTCCCCATGGACACACAAGTGGACTTGACCAGCCCTAACATCTCTTAATCCACTCACGTTGACAGCCAGGACCAACCACCGCAATAGTGAACCTACGTTTTCCTGGATCAAGGGACTGTCCATGGCGCCATGGAGCAAACTATCAGGAGGTGAAGAGGGGCTGAACAGACGGGATCTTAGAACCCAGCGCTCCCACGTGCACCTGAAGTCCGCAACCTGTCTGGCAGTTTGCTTGCCCAGAGCATCACAGTAGAGAACTGTGTTCTTTTCTTGCACACCCACGGTGAAAATAATACTTATTGTGGTCTTGAGAGTATCTTAAAAGTTCCAGACATAGTTCTTCGTGTCCAAGGACTTGTTACACTTTCTGAGTGTGATGCATCAGTCCCTGCCTGTGAGACCCTTGTGCAGAAGTCCTGGGTCATTCCCCTGGGATCCTGGTGCCACTTTCACTGCCCAAGTTACCCCAGCTGGTCTTCAGGGTTGGGCACTAAAATGCTGCTTCTAGAACACCATCATGTTCCTCTCTGGACAAATCAGCTTTACAGCTAGGCTCAGTGTGGCTCAGTGTGGCCCCAGCAGAGGGCCACTGTTTTCCTTTGCTCTCATGGATGGCCTAGCCAATCAGAGCAGGTTTTACACTGTGCTGCACAAATATGTCCCTTTCACATCTTATGAGACTCTGTCTTTGCTTCTTTCCCCCTTTCTGCTCCCATTCAAGCCTCCTGACTCTTGGTCCCTCTGTAATGGCTAATTTCATCTTTCAGTTCAGCAGGATCTGGAATACCTGGGAAGAGAGTCTCAAGGAAGTCTTGTCTAAGCTAACATAGACAGACACTACCCATTTGTTTCCTGGCCGACCAAATGTGGATAACCACACAGAAACTGTATTAATTACAGCACTGTTTGGCCAATAGCTTATGCATATTTCTAGCTAACTCTTACATCTGAATTTAACCCATTTCTATTAATCTGTGAATCACCATGAGGTTGTGGCCTACCGGTAAGGTTCTAGCAGGTGGCTGGCATCTTTTTCCTTCGGCAGCTACATGGTAACTCTCTGACTCTGCCTACTTTCTCTCTATATCTCTGCTTGGATTTCTCACCTGGCTTTACTAAGTCATTGGCCAAAACAGCTTCTTTAATAACCAATGGTAATAAAACATATTCATAGCATATAGAGAGGAATCCCACACCAAATTAGGTTGGCCTGTGGGCATGTCTACAAGGGACTTTCCTAATGGATTAGTTATGGGAATCTGCACCACCTAAACGTGTGCAGCACTGTTTTAGATGTGGGTCCTGAAGTGCATATCAAGGAGATAAGCCAAGCACAAACTTTCAAAAATTACACAAAGAGGGAAGATTACCTCCTAACTACTTTCCCCAGGCTAGCACACTCCTGCTACGAAAACTAGGCAAATATTATAAAATGGTAAATATAAACAGGTACACTTTGTGAACACAGATGCAAACATTCAGGATGGAACCCAGGCCAAGAGAATCTAGCAATACAACAAAGGGCTGGTAAATGAAGACAATCTGTGGTTTCTTTCTAGGAGGGCACAGCTGACTCAACTCTCAGTGTAATTCACTGAATTAAAATTGAAAGAAAATCTCACAATTGTTCCCATGGGCATAGGATTACAACGATGAAATCAGCTCTCCTTGGTCGTGCACCCCACCTCTGAAAATGGAAATAAAAGGGAACCTCTTTAGCTTGATGCATATTAGGACATCTACAGATTACATCCAGCTAGACACTGTCATCAATGCTGAGACACCGAATGCTTTCACCTATGATTGGTAATAAATCAAGGCTGCCAAAAATCAGTGCTACAAGTCAAAATAAATGGTTTAGTGATGTCTCCTCTCTCTCTCTCTCTCTCTCTCTCTCTCTCTCTCTGTGTGTGTGTGTGTGTGTGTGTGTGTGTGTGTGTGTGTCTTGCCTCTTCCTTTCTCTGTCTCTCTCTGTCTCTCTCCATGTAGCTCAGGCTGGTCTCAAGCTTGCTATATATCCAGGCAAGACCTTTGTCTCAAGATCCACCTAGTTTCACTTCCCAAGTGCTGGGGTCACAAGCACACATCACCATCCCCAGTAAATTACCCTTTCTTAATGTGATTAAAAAAAAATAGACATCTATGCAAAGCTAACAATGGGCATTGTAATGAATAAGGGATGAGACACAACTGTTTCTCTGAAAACGCAGGCCAAGTGAAAGTCACCCCACCGTCATCTGATACGACACAAGAAGCCCTGGCCAGTGGAACAGACAAGGAAAACAAAACCATTGTTTTGGTTTAATTCATAGACAACACGATTATAGATTCACAAAACCCAAGAAATTCATGAAACCATCCTAAACTCATTCATATGCTAATTCACCGAGGGCCCAGAACCAGCCCTCCTCCCCCAGCACAAATCAGCTGTATTTGTGTATGCTGGCGGTGAACAAATCAAGAACAAATTTACAAGACAATGGCACAAATGGTAACTTTAAAGCATAATATGTGTGGAGACGAAAAAAGAAACACAAGACGGAAAATGACAGTGGGCTGCGAAGAACTCTAGGAAAGCTCCCAGACAGAATTCCCTGTTCAGAGACGGGAGGATTTGAGGTCTTTAAAATGACAAGTTTGCTCAAACCAACCTATTGGTACAATGTTACCCAGTATAAACCCCAGCATGTTCCTGGCCCTGCAGCAGCCAGGCTCCAAGTTCATGTCTATGGTTCCTGTTACCACCTAGGCCTATTCAGATGCCCAGGTTCTGGTCAGCCACCTGGGGCCATGTTGGTGACTGAGGGCCATGCTGCTACCATGTCCATGCTGATCTGGGTGACCTGCACTACTATAGTGGTCATGGTGAGGTCCAGACCCGGAATACTGCTGAGGGCCATGTCTGGGTCCATGGTCCTACCACAGCTGGGGTTTGTGTTAATGTCCGAAGCCCATAATGCTACCAAAAGCCACACAGATGTCGTGTATGGGTCTGTGGTCCTACAGCAGCCAGAATTTGAGTTGATGTTTGTGGCTTCTGTTACCACTGAGGGCCCTGTGGATGCCTGGTGTCTGGTCAGATACCTGAGACCATGTTGGTATCCGTGGGCCATGCTACCACCAGGGCCGTACTGATCTGGATGATCTGAACTGTCACCGAAGCCATGGTGATGTCCAGGCCCAAGCTGCAGCTAAGGGCTGTATCTGGGTCCATGATCCTGCTGCAGCTGGGATCTG
This sequence comes from Chionomys nivalis, assembly GCF_950005125.1. Classification (NCBI taxonomy): domain Eukaryota; kingdom Metazoa; phylum Chordata; class Mammalia; order Rodentia; family Cricetidae; genus Chionomys; species Chionomys nivalis. The sequence goes on along the minus strand of NC_080093.1, from coordinate 64,991,688 downwards.
TGTTGATGTCTGTGGTCTGTGATATCACGGGGGGAGGGGGGCATAGGAACCATGTAGTTTGAAACTCAAGATACATGCTGAGCTGCCCCTGCCCTTTGAGGGCCCTAGGATAGCTGGACCTGCTCCTTACTGGACACTTTAGCAAGAGAGCTGGTCGCCACACTCGGGAGAGATGGCCCCACCCCTCACCATGGGCATGGGAGAGATGGCCCCACCCCTCACCATGGGCATGGGAGAGATGGCCCCACTGGTATGGGCCTAGGAAAGCTGGCTCCATTCCTGGCTGGAGGAGAGTGGTCCCACAGGCCTGGAGGGACCAGCTCAACTACCTCCCAGACCTACATCCTGGAACTTGATTGGCCCACCCTAACATATGTCCCACACGTGACCTGTGGAGTGTGTGAAAGGACCAGTCCTGCCGGGCCAGAGTCACAGGATCCCCACACTTGGGCAACAGCAGGGTGTCTGAGAGGAGTTTCGCTGAGGTTCCAGTGATGATGGTGGGCCAGTGACCACTGAAGGTGGGACCGATGGGACAAAGGGCTATACTGCCTGACACGCTGCAGCTCCCAATGCCACAGGACAAATGAAGAGGCGGGAAAGAAAGAGGAGTAAGGTGGTTTTTGTTTTGTTTTGTTTTTAATTTGTTTTAATTAATTTGGGGACACTTCAGGAGTGAGAGGTGGATAATTAGGGACTGGGAGGTGAGCAGGATTAGGGCACATGATGTGAAATTTCTCAAAAAGCAATAAGGAATTATGATATATAATATACATATATATTCCAGAATGCTTTAAATATACATATATATTTTAAAAACTTGGTAAATCTTGTAGGAAAAATTAAAAGAAAAAGAATGAAAAAAGAAGAATAAAATAGGAGAAATTTTATAACATAATATTGTATTTGGAAGTGTTAAAAAAAGGGTATTAAATAGGCTCTTATGACTTACTATGAAGGAAAAATAATCAAAAGTGTATAGAAACAGAATAAAATAAAGAATACAGCAAATGTTAAGTGCTCAGTGGTTTTGACAAAGCCCCCCAATGTAATTTAATGTAGGGAGAAAAATAGGTTCAATCTAAGCTGTTTGATAATGATATCAAAAGTAAAATAAACTCACCTCAACCTTACCTTATGCCATACACAAGGATTAATTTGCATGAGACCTTTGCCTTAGTATAAAAGTTAAAGACAAAAACAAGGATTCTAGAAAGAAAGAAAAAATTATTGCCAACTTGGATTGATTTTGGGGGAAATGTTTACAAGAAGCAGAGAACAGTAATCATAGAAACAAGATAGGCTCAGGTTCATGAATATTAATAAATTTGGTTCCATGAATATTAAAAACTTTGACTTCATGAATAATAAATTTCTCTTCATCATTAATAAAAGGTATGAGGAGAAGGCTGAAGAGTGTTTAAGAACACTGCCTGCTCTTACAGAGGACCCAGGTTCAGTTCCCAGCACCTACATGCTAGCTCATAACCCTACATAACTCCAGTTCTAGGGGATCTGAAACCCTCTTCTGACTTCTGTGGGCAACAAGCAAAGACATACATACATACATACATACATACATACATACATACACGCACACGCATACATACATACACACACATACAGGCAAAACACTCATACATGAGAAATAAAATAAGTAAATCTAAAATATTAAAAAAAAAGAGTAGAGAGCTGGCAAGATGGCCCAGGGGAGAAAGGCACTTGCTGCACACGCCTGGTAGTCTGAGTTCAATCTCTGGAGTCTATGTAAAGGTAGAAAGAGAGAATTGAGTCTGAAAAAGTGTCCTCTGGCCTCTACATGTATGCCTTGGCATGTATACCCCCGCCAATCATGTGCAGGTACACACATATGCACAGACACAATAATACTTATTTTAAAATAACTTTAAAAGTAGATGATTGACAGCTTACAAGAGTATTTAAGATTTATATATCTAATAAATGATTTGAATGCAAACATATCTTAAAACTTTATAATTCAGTAGAAAAAAGACAACCTGATTTACTATAGGTTACATGGTAAAATTGCATTGACACTTTTGAATCTGGCATTTTTTTTTTAGAAAATAGATTCTTTAAATAGAACAAATATCCTAATATAGTTTCTCCTTTCCAAACTTCTCCCAGATCCTCCCCACTTCCCCAACTACCCTTTCTCTCTTTTATTAGGATAAAAACAGGCATCTAAAATGATGATGATGTTTTTAAATTATATACAACAAAAACAAACAAGCTAGAATAGGACAAAACAAACAAACAAACAGAAGAAAAAGAGCCAAGTTCAAGAAACACATGCAGCCACAGAGACACACATATCCATGCACACAGAAATCCCATAAAACACAAAACCAGAAACCATAATATATACACAAGGAATCTGTGAAGTTGGCAGAGAGAAAGCCCTGATAAAGCATTATAAGACAAATAACCTCCAAAAATGCCACTGAGCTCATTTTGTGCTGGCCGTCTACTGCTGGATGTGACCTTAAGAGTGGTTTGTATGCCCAGTGGGATTCCACTGAGGAAAGCTAATTTGTTTTCATTTGCGAGCAATTATCAATTGGAGATCGCTGCTGGGTTAGGAATGGGGGCTTGGGTCCATTTCTCTTCTCAGTGCTGGAACCCTAGGAGGCCCAGCCCTGTGCAGCCCTGTGCAGCCCTGTGCATGCTGCCACGGTCTTTGTGAGTTCGTATGTGTTGGACCTGCTGTGTTTGGAAGGCCTTGTTTGCCTGGTGTCCTCCATCCCCCCTGGCTCTTGGTCTCTTTCTTTTTCCTCTTCTGCAAGGTCCCTGAGGGGAAGGGACTGATGGAGGCATCGCTTCAGGGCTTAGTGTTCCAAGGTCTCTTACTCTCCATACATCTAGTTGTAAATCTCCGTATTAGTGCCCATCTTACTGCAGAAAACAGATTCTCTGTTGATGGCTGAGTGAGACTCTTATCTATGAATATAGCAGGAGATTAAGAGTCATCTTATTGCTATGTTCCTTTAGTAGAACAGTAGAATTTGGTTTTCCCCTAGGTCCACAGCCTGCCTAGTTTCAGGTTCTTGGCTATCTGAGCAGTATCAGGAATGGGTTCCACTTCATGCAATGGGCCTTAAATCCATTCAGATATTGGTTGGTGAATTCTACAAGCTATATGCCACTATTTCACCAGTCCTTCTTACAGGCAGGTCACCACTGCAGATGTAAGAGTTTGTAGCCATGTTGGAATTTACCTTTCTCCTTTGGTAGCATGCAGAGTACCTTCTAGTACCAGGAATGCTAGTCAGTAGGGGTGAATGTTAGTCAGTAGGTAGGAACCAGCTCAACTGTTTAAAATCTACCACAGAAATGTCCACAAGCATTTTGACTCAGAATATTTATGAATTAGATCTGTGCTGACCAGTGTGTCAACTTGACAAAGCTACAGTTATCTGAGGGAACCTCTCCTGAGAAAAAGCCTCCATTAAGATCCAGCTGTATGGCACTTACTTAATTAGTGATTGATGGGGGAGGCGCTAGACTGGTGGTTCTGAGTTCTATAAGAAAGGCAGATGAGCAAGTCATGGGGAACAAACCAGTAAGTAGCACTTTACTACGGCTTCTGCGTCAGCTCCTGGCTCTAGGCTCCTTCCCTGTTAGAGTTTCTGTCTTGACTTCTTCCAGTGATGGACTATGATCTGGAAGGGTAAGCCAAATTAAACCTTTCCTCCCCAACTTGCTTTTGACCATGATACTCCATCACAGCAATAGTAACCCTAAGACAGGATCTGACACAAATGTCTATCAAAATGATAATGGCTAAAACCCGTAGGTATATTCATACTATAGGTTTATATTAAGCAACAGAAAGAAATGAACTTGCAAAGTATGCAACAGAGTGGATAAACCTAAAATATATTGTGCTATGCAAAAGAAGCTTGATTAGCAGAACTCATGATGTCTAGTTCTGTTCAAGCAGAAAATTAATCAAGTGATGGTTAAAGAAGAGAATAAGCAGCTGGGAGCGGATGGTCGCGGGTTGAGTGTAAAGGGACAAAAGGGACCTTTCTGGGGAGACGGAAATACTGACTCAGCAAATGCATAGATGACATCGATGCCGAGCTTATCAAACTCATCAGATGCTATGCCCAGGACTTCCCATTTCATTATGTAAATGTAAACTTGACGAAGAGAACCTCTTATAATAGTCTGCATATGGGGAGATGCTTCTGTTCTAAGAGCCACAGCATATAGCGTAGAGTGACGTGGTGATGTGATGTCTACTGCACCAACAGGCAAAGGGCAGGGAAGAGGACTACTGATAGAGAGAGGAGGCACATCAGAGGCGTGGGACACTGAACCAGTTCTTCCATTTTCATTTGTCTGAACCAGCCCATGAAGACACATTTTGATGGATGCTTCAAGTACCAAAGCATTCATCCGGCTGAGTGAGTGGACCTCAGATGCTAACAGATGGTGCCTGAACTAGTCCATCTGGGGTCAGGGAAGTTCCAAAAGCACAGTGCAGTGGGCTTGTTTCTGATTTTCTTTAGTCTTTTTTTTCTCCAGATAGGGTTTACCAGGCCTCAAAGATCCTTTCCCAGCTTCTGGAACAGCTGAGACCACAGGTACACACCCCTGCACCAAGCAACATCCCTCTCACTCAGCATGGGCAAATAATTTGTTTTTCCCTTTAAAGTTGCTCTCGGTATTCATGCATATTTAAGAACTATTTTTCCTACTTTCTAAATCTTGCTAAGCCTCCCAAAGAATTGAGTCATTTATAAAAAGACTCATGTCTACCTTGGTTTCCCTGATTCCAAACCAACTCCACAAGAAGCCAGCACTTTGATGTCATTGGCTGGTTTGACCTCTCCAGCACACACCTCCTTGACCACACAAGCACACACCCTGGCTCTGCCTCCAGCAGTTGCTGGCAGGCTCAGCCCTTGATTGCTTACTTTGAGCAGGGCCTAAAATGCATAGACCCTTTGGGTGTGCTGAGGGCCAAGAGCTGAGCTCAGAGATTGTTCCCACTAGCTCACACTTACAGGAAAATGAATTCTCCCCCACATGTCCACCCACACAGCCCTCAAAAGCTAAAGTGGTACATGGGTTTCAGTTGCCACTGCAGCAGAAGGGACTTAATTTCTACCATCTGGGGAAGGAAGGCCTTTGGGTGCCTGTTTCTGGCCCTCTTTTTTCCTCCTTTCTTATCCATGTTCCTTGTGTGGCATTTCCCAGGTGAAGTCGCCTTATCCACCCACCTCATTCCCGAGATGGTGGGAAGGTAAAGACTTGCCCAAAGGCATATGATTGATTAGGTTCAGAGACTAGACTAGATTCCTGAGCTCCTTCGATTCTAGCACAAAGTTTTGTCAACAACACAGTGCTTCCAGGCCCAGAACTCTCTCCATTGACAAGTGTTAGACAGTGGCACTCAGATTAGGGGCTCCTCCAGTGTCTTTCTAAGGATGTGATGTGACTGTTTCCCTTGACTTAGGGTGGGGGCACATCATGGAAATTTTTGGAGTACCACCAACAAAGGGGATGAGGGCCTTTCGTTCATCTAGTCACTGGAAACATATACAGCAGGATGCGGGAGCTGTCCGTCTTCCTGGTGCTGATCTCTCAGGCCACCATGCAGATTTCCAAACTTTCAGGCTGCCTAGCAATCCCAGTGGCTGTAGGTAACTGGAAACCATGACAGACACAAGGACCTGGAGCCCTCGTTCCTGGAAATATAAGGCAAGCTCCACTCATTGCCCTTCTCCAGGTCAGAGACAGGACTCAGACATTTTTAGGGGTCTGCGCAAGCTCAGAGAAGCCATTGCCATTGTCTGTGATGGGTTTGGGGCTTCATAATCTAAAACCCAAAAAGGCCAATCACACATGCCAGTTCTAGTTCAAGTTACAAATAAAGAGGCTTCCCTTCTACAGGCAGGTGATATGGATTTTCAAAGCGGGGTACAATGCACCCCACCACTTGCTGACTGTGTGTGCATGTGGGTTCAGCAGAGAGAAGCAGCATCTCATCTTGGCCAGACAGACTCTAGTTAGATGGAAATTCCTCCCCTCTCATCATCCGGGGGACAATTGTGGTCTAGGAACCAGAGCCCTGGCCTGGGAAAGACCTTTTCTCTGATCTACCTAGGCTATTGGAGAATCCTTGGGCAGGATGATTCATGTCGAGCCTCACTCCAACACCCAGCCTACATGCAGAGGAGTAAGCCCTGTTCTATGAACCATAAGTGGGGAAGCAAAAGCAGTGTCCTCGGCAGAAACCCTCTCCCAGACACTAAGTTATCACACTTTAGCTGATGCCCAGGTGGACATAGGTGGGAAGAGAGTAGACAAGAGCAGAGTGGAAATGGCTGTTAGTGGGAATGACTGGGAGAGACTGGGGGATCAAGTATGACATCAGAACAGAGCCAGAGCCATCATGTACTTGGGCCTATGTCTCCCTCACTTTCCCCACTAGCTCTGGTCCTTGGGTATCGTGCCTAGCCTCTCTGAACCTCTGTTACCTCATCTACTTGCAGCAGAAGCATCTCAAATATACTGCAAAGATTACATGGCAAGGTTCAGATAAATGTTGCTTTGCCTTCTGAATTCCTTCAGACAACAAAGCTTTGGATTCTTTTTGGAGATTACCAGGAAAGGCTATCAGACCATGGGATTTCTCTTCCCTCTTTCTGAGCTTATCACTGTCCATAACGGGTTCGTCTGGTCTGAATCCATTGTGAAGACTCAGGAATGGTAAAGGTCCAGGGCCAGAGAGTCAATTCTCATCTTTGGCAATGAGCAGGTGAACCTGGTATAGAGATGCATGCTTGCAATTCCAACATTATGGAGGTGGAAGCAGGAGGATCAGAAGTTCAAGTTCATCCTTAGCTGCATGATCCTGTCTCAATGTATGATCCTGTCTCAAAAAGTCCTACGTTTATGGTCAATTGAGCCAGAGACTCTGTGACCTGCTGGAATGTCAGAATGTACAATTGGTTCTGTTTACTTAGCATGAGGGCATGCAGTTAGAGAGAGACCACTAGTTTGGCATGTTAGCTATAATAGAGAGAGTACTAGACAGTGAGCTAGGTCCTGGGCAGCATTCCAGGATATAGCCCGCCACTCTGAGTCATACGTTCTTCTGCAAAGAAGGAATGCCTTCTCTAGGGTCTCAGTGTCCTAATCTGGATGATCAGACCATCTGTGGTTGCCCTCTGGTTACAGTGCTACTGTGAGGATTTTCAGCATCAGTTGAGTACATGTTTTGAAAATGGAATCCTGCTGTTAGGCTCAGTTGGGAGACTGGCAGGCTGACTGGATACTCCAGGCTACGGAAGTCATCACTCAACAGGCCTTACATTTTGTGCCTGTCATGGGGCTGGTCCATCCATCTGTGTCTCCCACCTTCCTGAAGGTCCACTTTCTGCTGCAGAGGCACAATTCTGCAGGGCTTCTAGCCTCAGGTCTATAGGCATTTCCCCAGATACTTCTTTCCCTATGGAATTTCCAGAATCTTGACCTTCTCTCTTTAACTTGTACAAGTTCAGAATCTCCTGGTTCTCCCCAAAATGACCACCAATATTCTTGTATCCATAGCACTTCTACTGTCCCAGTCTGGTTCTTGTTATAGCATTTCATTTCTCTCTAAAGGCAACTGTGGAAGAGATCACCTCTGTCAGCAATCTATCAGCGTATGTGTGTGTGCGCGTGCGCGCATGCATGCGCGTGCATGTGTGTGATAGAGAACAGCGCAGTAGGGAAAAGATGTGGATCTCTAACTAATTCACTTGATTCTGTCAACTGATGTGACTGAAAGTGACCTTGAGCAAACTGTTGCCTGTTCTGGAAGTGTGCTTTCACTTCAGGGTAGACACTGCAAGGGTTGACAAAGATGTGTGCATTCCTCTGTCTCTATAGAGTCCTGTTGCTGAGCATCCCTGGGGGGCACAGTTACAGCATTTTAGGAGTCATGTTAATGCTGTCATCAACATTCCACCACTGCCGACTTCCCTCTGGCTTGAAAGTGCATGCTCTAAAGAACCAGTGTGGTTCCCTGGCAGGCATACTCCAGACTTTGCAGCCCCTGTTTGAGTTAGCTGGATTCTTAGATTCTCCTGTGGACTGTCAGAAGAGGCTAGTATCAAGTTCCACAAAGGGCTGTGTTCTGTGACTATAACCTCATTATCGGTGTGTAAAGCTATGCTAGACCTGAGCTTAGTGAAGACTGCCCTGAATAAAAACCAACAAGGCTGGGACCTGGTCGCTATGGAGATCATCCCTCCAACAGTCCCACTGGGAGCAGGATATTTTGTTTAAATAAGCAGATAAAAATGAGCTTCAGTTCCTCAGCAAACTGAGTTAGAATATTCTGAATTTCTATTCTGGCATTTTAACCTTTCAGGGTTGCCTTTAGGAATTCAGAGAGCAAATGATCTTCAATATGCTGTGTGTGAAAGAGATAGGGGTGGGTGTTTAGGAGGGAGGGGCAAGGTTGGGAGAAAGGGAGGGAGGGAAAGAGAGAAGGAAAGAGAGAGGAAGAGAGAGAGAGTTTCTTACTATTGGCCCCAGTGATCTTGTTATCAGCATCATTTTGATGCTGAAAAGTTGAGGTTCTTTTAAGTTATAGACCATTGAGAAATGCCTGAGGAGCTCTGGAGCACATAGTTTAAAGCCAGCCCATGTAGCCAGTTCTAACACTTAACTCCTCAGTACGTTGTGGCCCTCATCTCTGAGATATCAGCAGTAGCTAACTTTTCATCCCATCTTTCTTGCAAGGATCAGATCAAGTGTGATATTTGGACAGGCTTTGGCAATTCATGTGCTATAAATACATTAGGTAATGTTTAATGTGTTAATGTCTGTGATCCTACAATCACTGGCAGTCCTGTGAGGTCACAGCATCAGGCCACTGATGGAGGATGTGTCCAGGGCATGGTTAGGCATCAGCTATCTAGCCTGATCACGTCTGATCATCATTTGTAGAAGTAGTAAACAAGGCAGGATCTCAGGCTCTATGACCTTGAAACACTGAGAGGAGGTGACCCAGGAACCTGAATCTTTAACCAGCATATAAGGTAATCCTATAGAACAATGTAATGTAAGAGCTAAGGGCCCATTGGTGTGCCTCAGAATATATTGATTTGCTCCAGAAGTAATCCTGAACACCTGTCTCCTCCCAGAGGTGGTTTGCCAAGGAAATCTGCAAAGCAGGAAGACATGCAGGTGGACAGACCACTGTGTCGTCATCAACCAAGCAAGAGGTGAAGACACACAGCCAACCTGTATTCCCTAGGCCACACAAGGAGACCAAGGGCTGAGAAGATTGCCAGTATTCTGCTTGCTTTTCTCTTTCCTGAGAAGCGAAGCCACCTCCACACAGCATCAACACAGTTCTGAAAACACAGATAAAGAAGCCGAGACTCAGGGAAGCTGGATGCCTTGCCTTGGGTCCTGGAAGTCAATGAGTGGTGTGTGGGTAAATGCTTAACAGCAGGCTTAGATGATGATGATGATGATGATGATGATGATGATGGGGGAGGGGGCTGAGTTGTGGCATTTGCTTGATTCTATGGTGTAAATGCCCTTAGCATGTTAGATTTCAGCTATCAGCATTCTGCCTCTTAATGGAGCTGTAGAGGAGCCTCCAGGGCACCCTAGGAAGCTGGTAAGAAGTGGCCCCAGCACTCTACTGTATACAGCTATCATTCACTGCAATGGTTGTCAATGAGCATCTTTTGGGGTGCAGAGGAGAGAGAACATTGTTTTCCCTTGCCTTCCCAGTGCTTTATATGAGCTCCCCCCATACTTGAAGCTATGTGAGGGGAGATAATTAGTGTGATGAGGGGACAAAATAGCTCCCTAGGGGAAGCTGTCTGTGCTTGGCTTCTATTAGACTGAGGTCTGGTCATGTGCACTCATTTCTGACCATAACACCGGGCTCTGAGATACAGAGGAGGTGGTCACTTCAGGAGGTAGCATCTTACAGAAAGGGACAACACTGGGGAAGCTCCAAAAGTTCTCACCTGGCTGTCCACCAAGCCCTTTTGAAACTGCAGAGTCTAAACTGGGAACAGGTTTATCTGGACACCACATGCACCCAATACCAGCCACACCAGAGCTGCTTCTGATGACTATGGACAGAAAAAGTGTCCTCTTGACTGAAGGTATGCCCAAGGGACGTCCCAGTGAGCCTCAAGTGTCCTTCCACCAAGTCTGAGAATGCAACTGAATGACTACAGGGTGATGGGATGAATCCTTGGAGACTCAATGCCCAGTAGGGCAGCAGCTGCCTATGGACAGATGCGGGGGAGATCTCAGGAGATATTTGGTCCTAATGCAAGAGAGAGCTGTGAATTACATTCCATTCCAGCAGATGCCTAACCAAGCTCCCCATTTCCTCTTAGATAACAGCAGCGAGCCCCGAGGCTGGACAGCTATGGGACAGGTGAGCTGGGTCAAGGTCTGGTCAGCTAAGAGGGACCAAGTGGCACTGGGGCATGAGGGTGCCCAGGCATCCTTCTTGTTTCTTGGATTCTTTTGACTCAGCCTGTCTCCTGCACATAGAGGAAAGGATGGAAGGGAAGAGGAGGAGGGGAGCCACAGGGGGCCAGTCACTCTGCAAGGGAGCCTGCAGGGCTCCTTCCTCCCAAGTGTATGTGTATATGTGGTGAGTGAGTGTGTGTGTATGTGTGTGTGTGTGTGTGTGTGAGAGAGAGAGAGAGAGAGAGAGAGAGGGAGAGAGAGAGAGAGAGAGAGAGAGAGAGAGAGAGAGAGAGAGAGAGAATCAGTGGGATTTCCTTCGCTGAAGCAGCCGGTTTCCTGAGAGAAAGAAGAGAGAAAGGAGAAAGGGAGGGAGGAGAAGCAAGAGGGGAGGAAAAAATTGGAGGTGGGAGAGACAGATGGGGGAGGGGGAGCAGAAAGTGAGAGCACACGAGATTGAGCACAGAGGCAGAGAGAGGGAGACAGAGAGAAAGCCACAGAGCAGGAGGGTGTGCGGAGCAGAGCCAGAGCTTAGAAGGACCCGGTGAGGGCGGGTGCGGGCAGAGGCAAAGCCTGTAACCACAGGCGCCTGCAAGCCAGGATTCCAGGGTACCACAGGAGTTCAGCGTCGCACCGGGCGACTGGCCAAGAGGTGGTGCGGGGCTGGGGGTGATGGCTCTCCCAGGTGCTCGCCGGTGGTGAGGTGACCCAGAGTCCGAGTGGTTCCGCACCCAGGTGCTCGCCTGGGAGGTGGTGCGGGGCTCCGGGTGACTGCATTCTTAGGTGCGGGTGGCGCGGGGTTCTGGGTTGCTGGACGCCCTTCGGGTAGCCATGGCGACGGGGACCAGGGGTCTCTGGGCCGCCGCGACGCCGAGGGGCTGAGCCGGCAGCGGACTGCGCCATGGCGGCGCGGGGTTGCGGGCCCTGAGCGCCAGCTGCGGGCGCGCACCATGAACTCGTGGGACGCGGGCCTGGCGGGGCTGCTGGTGGGCACGATCGGCGTGTCGCTGCTGTCCAACGGGCTGGTGCTGCTCTGCCTCCTGCACAGCGCTGACATCCGCCGCCAGGCGCCCGCGCTCTTCACCCTCAACCTCACGTGTGGCAACCTGCTGTGCACCGTGGTCAACATGCCACTCACGCTGGCCGGCGTCGTGGCACAGCGGCAACCGGCCGGGGATCGCCTGTGCCGCCTGGCTGCCTTCCTCGACACCTTCCTGGCTGCCAATTCAATGCTCAGCATGGCTGCACTCAGCATCGACCGCTGGGTGGCTGTGGTCTTCCCGCTAAGCTACCGTGCCAAGATGCGCCTCCGCGATGCCGCGTTCATGGTGGCCTACACGTGGCTGCACGCGCTCACCTTCCCGGCCACTGCGCTCGCCCTGTCCTGGCTGGGCTTCCACCAGCTGTATGCCTCGTGTACGTTGTGCAGCCGGCGGCCCGAGGAGCGCCTGCGCTTTGCTATCTTCACCAGCGCCTTCCATGCGCTCAGCTTCCTGCTCTCCTTCATCGTACTCTGCTTCACGTACCTCAAGGTGCTCAAGGTGGCCCGCTTCCACTGCAAGCGCATCGACGTGATCACCATGCAGACACTCGTACTTTTGGTGGACATCCACCCCAGGTGAGAGGCCTGATTCAGGGTTCTGGGGACACTGTAGTGAGCTGGGAAGGTCCCAGTACCCAGGGTAGGGCCGTGGGAGAGTCCCCTGTCCACCGCACTGCATTAAGCAAGGCTGGAACGGCAGATACTATTTAAAGGGTACCCAGAGCTTCACTTTCTGAAGCACCGGACTGAACTCTCAGGCAGAAATTCCTCCTTATCCTTAGATGTATCCTGAGCAGTGGGCTTTGTTCATTGTGTTAAGCTAGGAAAGCGTTTGGATATGGCCCTGAGAGGGCATATGGTAGGCTTAGACAGCGCTTAAAAACTCTTCAGACTGCGGGTGTTACTCCTCTGGGTCCTTGTCAGGCTGGGTGCGGTGCTAACTGGATCTCCTCCCCCTGTGTATGTGTCTGAGTCCCCACCAAACAGAATCCATTGCACTTTCTCCCTGTGGCGGGTCCTGAGGGCCTGGGTTGTCTTGCCTCTCTAGGGGACTCTGTCCTGTGTGTTCTGGACTTGGTGCCTCAAGATCCCTTCAAGAATTTCTACCTCAGACTCCTGAAACTAAGCTTGTCCACCCACCCCCTTCCTCTTGACCCACTACCTCTCGTGAGAAGATAGAAGGAAGCAAATGAAAGGACTGGCTGGGGACCTCTGTGGTCCTTAATGTCCCTTCAGGAGAGAAGGAGAGAACTGTCAATCAGGCTGTCCTGAGCTCACCTCATCTTTCCTCTTGAGACTAGGACATCAAGAGGGAGGGCGCTTCTGTGGTCTCTGCCGATTTATTTACATTAAAAGCTGCCTTCCTCTCTGAGGCCTGGGACTCCCTGTAAGAGCTTAGGCGTCCACTTGGCACATAAGATATAGCATACAGAGAGCACTGGTAGTGAAATGTTATGGTTCTATGTGTGAACACAAGTCCAGGATTCAGGAAACCTTGGGGTAGGTAGGGAAGAGTGTAGACCCTAATGTGTATTTGCCCTAGAGGGCACAGCAAACAAACAGAAGGTGTTAGTTGAGCAAGGGCCCCTTGTGGGACTTCCCTGCCTTGAGCAATAAGAAGCTGCTGAATTTCAGCATGCCTGCACATTGGCAGGGCATGGCTGAGTGTATCTACCGTCCCCCTCTGAGAGTCATTCCAGATGACAGGCTCCTCTAGTCTTCCCTACATAGACTCTTCCCCACAGAAACTCAAACAGAATGTGTTTGCATCAGCCCTCCCTGCCCATGTCTGTGCAGCTCAAGAGTCATTCCGGGGGGGGGGGGGGGTGTCTGCAGCCACATTTGCAGAAACATTCCTGTTCATCACCATACACTTTAGAAAGGGCCATCCCCAGGGCTGGGGCTGGGGCAGCTCCGAAGGATGCATGGAAATGTTAACTCTTGCAGACTTGAGCTAGTCCTAGAAAGCCCGTTCACCAAGCCTCCCAGTGGAGGGAAAGGGAAGTGGAGCCCAGAGAGGAGCCAGTTCTCTTAGAGGGAGGGAAAGCCCAATTTCTGCTCTTAATCCCCCAGAGAGGAGGGTAGAGGTCACTTTGCATTCTACTGAGGGACAGGGGCTTCCTCTTCTCTTGCCTGTCTCCCTGACTTTAGGTCAGAACGACAGAGAGTATGTAGGGGTCTCATAAGCAAAGACAGACACTGGGCTGGAATCCAGGCCTTTGTCAGTTTTGCAGAGAACCTTGACCTCCTCTGAGCTTCGGGCCATTTGGAGGAGGCCCTGCTTCTAGACCCTCCAGGGAGCTCCATCAGGTCACAGAGGCACTGGCTCCTTTGTGAACACAAACTGCCCTTTCCAGGGGTCTCAAGCAAGAGTGTGGGAGGTGAATTCCACAGAACACGACAGACAGTTTACTGCCCTGACAGCTGATCTTTGGTGGCACAGTGGAGAAGTTTTGGTCTTAGGTCTGAAGGCTGTGGTGGAATCCTTCCCCACTTCAGGCTCTGACATCCTTTGGTGCCAAGAACCTATGCGGTCTTAGGTGTCAGTTCCAGGACAGTCTCCTGGACAGCTAGAGGAGCAAGTGAAGTCTCAGCTCACTGGAAGTCATCCCACCTGTCATCCACCTCTTACCCCAGAATTTAGCTAAAGACCTGCTTTGTGTTGCCTGGAGCCCAGGTACCATTTGTTAGGAAGCAACAAGAGGTAGCTTATTCTTCTGCATGCTGAATAACAGGCTTCATCCCTTTGCTGCGATCACCACCTAAGCAGCAGGAAGTCTCTATTTTCTAAATCTGAGGCCCAGAGTGGCATCTCCTATTTCTGTTGTTCTGTGGTCAATTTACTACATTTAGGAAGCAGGTTTCACTTTGCAGTGTTTGGTCCACACTCGGATCTTTACCTGCCCAGTGTCTGCTATTCAGCTCTCCCAGCCAAAGCTCTCGGCAGGCTCTGGTTAGATCTCTTCTGCTCCTGCCGGGTACAGCCAAGCAGATCAGGCTCCGTGGCCCAGCATCACTGCCCTCTTTCTAGCCCAGACCAGGCTCACCCATGCCAGGGAGATGACCTCTTGGAGCTAAGCTGCTAGTGACAGAGTCTCTCCTAAAAGCTGAATGAGGACTTCCTCACAGTGTTACCAGGGTCTCTCTCTAAGCCCTTAACATTCTGTGAACCATGACCACAGGGGCTGCCTGAGGGTTAGCTCTGCAGGATGTCAGAGGTTGACCAAGGAGGTAGAGCTGCACTGGGCCCTTGATTTTACAGAGGCAGAAGTTGATCCCAAAAGGAGGGCATTTGATGAACTCTAGAAAGTAGAATACACCCAGGGCTACGCCCAAGTCTGTCCTTGAGATTTGTAGATGGAGCAATAGGTAGATGGAGGCTCACAAGCTCTCTGTGTAGATGCTTAGAAGCTCTACTGTAGCTTATAGGTGGGGCCATGGAATACGTTCTAATCCCCCTGTCTTGGCAGATATACTTCCTAAAACTGGGGCTCAAATTTAGAATTTACAGGCTGTCGAGGCTAGCCTCATCTGGGCTAGAGCACACTAAGTGGTCCACTTGCATTGCTTCTCCATCCCTGACTCGACCCAGCAGCGCAGGTGCCTCTTTTGGGTCATGCACACACCTCAAGTCACACAGTCACGTTCCATATGCATGTGATGTTCCTTGGGCCTTAAACAGAGTACATCTACAGTATAGTCCACCACTGGGTGGGGGCCAGGGGTCTGCGTGTATTTTGGAAGCAGAATCAAGGCATTTACACAAGGATTATGTGCCATAGAAAATTGTTTGTTTTTTTTTTCTAGAGTAGATTGTGTGAGCACCAGTTTTAATGTCCAGGACCTAGAGCAGGGACCATGCTTCCTAGATCTGCAAGGGGGACATCAGCATCCTAACCGTAAATTCAGGGCTCTTTCTTACCATCAGCCGTCTTGTCTCATGGCTTAAAAAAGCCAGAAAAACAATAGGGGCCAGGCTGTGAGGGCTCCAGGTGTGGGCGCTGGAAGGACAATGGACATCTCAGATCATCGAGGGCCTAGAGAGCCATCTCAGAGACTTCTGAGGCCACCTCCCTGCCTTCTGTTTAGATACTTCCAGAGTTGCTGTTCTGGAGCCTGCAGAATGTATCTCTTTGACCTCGCATGTCAAAATGCCAGAGAGCCTGTCCACTTTGGTCTCAAACTTTGTGACCGCCCCCCTCCTTCAACTCCAGGCTAGCACACATGTTCAGACCACAATCGGGGCTCCCTGAGTTTTGTACCTCATATTCTCTGCACCACAGACTCTGCCCAGGAGTCCAAGGACTCTGGGTGCCTCCACCAGACTAGGGGTGGCAGTGAGGGTAAGGGGAACACTCTAGAGTCAGGTCAAGAGATCTTAGATGAGCCTTGGTTCTGTCCCAAACTGCCAGGATGTTTCTTGGGCATGTCCTAAACCACTCGGGTCCTCATCTGAGAATAAGCACAATGGCAGCCCACAGGCATACAAGATTTTCAGGATCTCAGGGTTGAAAAGCCATGGGGAGGGAAATGACAACAGGAGGTTTTGTGATCCTATCATTCAGAGAGCCCAGTGAGCTGTCTCACACCTAAGTGATGGGGGTACTCCAGCCACCACTGTACTGTTACCCAGGAAACAGCAGACCCACGGAGGAAGGGCGGAGCTGGCTTTAGCCCTTTCCTTTGCAATAGCTCAGGGAAGGAGTGGCACACCCCTAGTGGAAGTGCTGGGCTGGTAGCCAATGCCCATGTGTCTGAAGTTCCACTTGCACCTGACTCCCAGGACAGTCAGATCCTTCACTCCTGTAAGCCTCAGTTTCCCCATCTGTAAGCTTGGGTAGGCATATGTTGGAGAGTCTACTGTTCTGTCCTAACAGCATGATAACATGATAACCTAATAACATGATCCTGTGGCTGAGTACCCTCTGCAGACACTCTCTGCGTTCTACTGGTGCGTCACATTAAAATCTGTGATATCCCTGTAAGCCCCAAATGGACCACAGAGTCAACTCAGGACTCAATGTTCAGTTGCATGATGCTAATTCACAGCACCCCTGGCACAGACCCTAGCCACAGCTTCCTCTCCTGTGGACATAGCATAGGGCCAGAAGGACTTTTACAGAAAGAGGAAATCCTGTGGCTTGGAGGTTCAAGGCAGAGGTGGAACACAGTACAGAGTTTCCCAGTGAGTGTATATTGAGTTGAGAGTAGTTTGGTTAGCGCGGTTCACAGGGTCAGCCACAGTTCTTTGTATCTTTCATATTTTAACTCAGGCACTCGGTGTGACCCTAAAAGGCAGGTCCTCTCATCACCCTTTTTTCTAGAGATGAGGACTCTGTTGTACACTTGCTTAAAGCCATCTCATAATTAAGTGTCTGGGTTTGAATCTGGAGTTCTAACCTTGGCTCTTCAAACCTAACCACTAGCCAAGAAGTGAAGGCCAAAGAAGACACACAGCTGCAAAGTGTCTTCTGCTTAACCTGTCCTTAAAGGGGCTATGCAGCAGGTCTCTGGGGATCTGTGGAGCCTGGGGGAGTGACAGAGACAGTCCCATGACAGTCCTAGCCTTTCCTTCCTTCAGTCATGCAAGTGTCTGTCTCTCTGAAGACTCCCAATGCCTTTATAGACATTAAGTTCTCCATGCTTTGAAGGAGAGGGAGTCTGCTAAGGATAAGGGATGGGAGGGAGCCCCTCATCAGAACTTCGACTCCTTAGGGAGCATAAGAAAGCTCCCCATCTCTATGCCCTGTTGCTCAGTGAGCCATGCCTATCCTCATAATGAACCGTGGGTCTGCTTATAGGTGTGGTGAAAGCCTCCTCTGAAAAGTGGGGACTCACACACAGAGGCTTGGTGATTTGCCGGAGGCCACAGTTAGGAGAGCAGGGCGCTCCTAAGGGAGTGTACCTAAGAGGGCTTTTACTCTGCAGCACCCGAGGGCTGTAACACCGTCACACACTGAGGAGGACGAAACTCAGGTGGTCTCTTATCCCCCCCGTGGAGTTCTTTGGGTGAATTTGGCGTACTTATTTATTGGGTGTCCAGAGTAGTCCTCTGTTATCATGGAAGAATTTTGTGTGATGGTTCAGGGTACTCAGCTGACACCCCAAATCTGCACCCCACCATTCATTTGTGCCAGTCTGGAGCAGACAGAGTTCAGCTGTGAAGAGTAACCCTGAACCTCCTGCATCTGTGGTCACCACTGGTCTTCTTTGCCCTGGGTTGAGACTCCCAGACGGAGGGACTTTGAGTTTTAAATCAAGACAGCTAAGCTGGCCATGTCCCTGTACCCAGATCTCCAATCACAGGCTGTGCAAGTCACAGGAGCCCGTGAACCTTAGCAGAAAATGCTACAGAAACACGCATGTGGTCAGAAGGTCTGGGGATTTGAGTTGAGCAGGATTTAGTGACCTCAGGCCCCCCATACGCCAATCCATAGGACTTCCCCCTGTGATGACACAGGTAGACTGTTTGTGTAGGGGGAGGGGTGAGCTTGGTTCCAGACTCTAGTCTGGATTCAGTTCCTGCCATCATCTGCCAGCCTGACTTGCCAGGGATGGAGAAGGATACTCAGACACAGGATCCACTTCGGAAACTACCCCACGGAAACCAATGAGGACGGAATACTTTCAGTACTAAACAGAGGCAGTGCCTGACCAGATGCTGACCACTTCATAGTTACCGCTTAGGAGCCTTGTGAACGCTGTGTGATCCTGAGCAAATATCTTAACTCTCTTGAGTCTCAATCTCTTCTCAAATATGCAGACTGTAATGACATCGTCCTTGGCTCCTAGACACACTGTACCAACTAAACAAAGGCATGTGAAACCCCATCATAGAACCTAGCATGACACATGGCAGAGACTCAGACCATTATTAGTGTTATTTTTTTGTTGTTTGTTTGTTTTGGTTTTGGTTTTTTGAGACAGGGTTTCTCTGTAGCTTTGGAGCCTGTCCTAGAACTAGCTCTACAGACCAGGCTGGCCTTGAATTCACAGAGATCCACCCACCTCTGTCTCCCAAGTCGAATGTTGGGATTAAAGGCATGTGCCACCACCTCCCAGCAATAGTGTTAATTATTTAAAGTAATTAGTACCGTTAGTTGTGAAGAACACATTTTCAGACAGTGCGGAACTTTGATTCCAAGCCCCAATCTGGTTCCTAATTCTATAAATTTATATAAAGGCAGAAGGTCAAAAGGGGACCTGCAAGGATTCCAGATTCGTCCGTCCAAATTGTTCATATGAGAAGAAATCTATTGAGGAGAGACTTAAGGATTAAAATGCTCAATCTCCTGGATGCAGTGGGCAGCACTTGCTTTAACATCATACTTAAATCCAGCTTAGGAACTTCCTCTCTACCGCTTGCTTTCATGGAGCAGGCCAGCCTGTCTTCAGGAGCAAGTCACTGCAGCCCAAGCCAGGCTCTGCCAAGTTGGCTTGCGGGGCAGCACAGCCTCCAGTCGCCCTCTCTGCTCACCTGTGTCTGTACTGGATGCTACAAGAAGAGCTTCTGGAGCCTGGAACTGGTTGCGTGCACAGCTGCTTTCCTGTGCCCCGTGCCCGTGATACCCTGATTTCTCTTGATGGAAAGGAATCAGTTCCTGTAGGGCTTAGAGCCGAGTGGAGCAGGAACAGGGTGTGATTAGAGGCATTGGTGGCTCTTGACCCCATCTTCTAAGCTACATCCTCAATGTCAAGAGGACTTGGCTGTCACTTAGCTTCTCCCGTCTTAGTCCTGGGAGGAATCATGCCAGGAACCTCACATGCCCACAACTAAGCTGGGTCTTCCTATGACAATGGATGCAATCAAGATAATTTCCCCCAGGTAAACACAGAGGTCCATCTCCCGGGTGGTTCTAGTTTCTGTCAGCTTGACAGCTAGCACTAATGGTCATAGTAGATGAGCCCCGGAGGCAGGGAGTGTAGCCCCCTAGGACCGTACAGGGAAGTCAGTGAGTGACATAAGCAGTAACCCTGTGAGTTCTTGTCTGTTTGTACTCATTGTGTTATTCATTTGCACACTGGATACATTTTTCTGTATCTTTATGTGTGATCGCTGGTTTTAAATGTCAACTGGCCACCATCTAGAATTACCTGGGAAGAGCATTTCAGTTGAGGAATTATGGGCCTATCTGTGGGGAATTGTCTTGACGAGTCTTTGACATAGGTAGTACCATTCCCCCTGCGGAGGGTTCTGAACTTGGGGCAGGAGAGAGCTGGCGGTTGCATAAGCGAGCAGGCAACATGGTTTCGTTTGCTTCTCTCTTTTCTGGACTGTAGGTGTGATGTGACTAGTTGCTTGAGTTCCTGCCTTCCACCAAATAATAGGCTGCATCATGGAAGTGTGAGCCAGATAAACCCTGTGTCTTTCCTGAGTTGCTTTTGGTCAGGATGTTTTATTGAAGAAACAAAGGAAAACAGAACACTGTTGTGCATTGTGCATTTAACTCTTCAAACAATCCAGCTAACATTATGTTCTGTTGTCTATAAGAAAGCACATCAGTAAAACGTGGTGTGTGATATCACACTACAAATAATGACCTTGTCAATGTCACACACCTTACCCAAGGGCTTAAGATCGGGTCCCAGGTCTCTGGCTTCATAACCACACACCTAGAATGCATTGTTACTGTTCATGAGTAGCACCTCCCTGTGTCCTGGCCAGGCCACCCCACGAATTACCTTCTCCTCTCTGTCCCACACAGTGTGAGGGAACGATGTCTGGAAGAGCAGAAGCGGAGGCGACAGCGTGCCACCAAAAAGATCAGCACCTTCATAGGGACCTTCCTCGTGTGCTTTGCTCCCTACGTGATTACCAGGTGAGCTGACCTGTGGATGGGGACCAGGGCTTGGAGAGCCAGAGTGGGGCCCCTCCTGGCCACATGTATCTCCTGAGAGCATGGCAGGGTGAGACCGAACACTTATCTGCTTCTCTTCAGCCTCCGACTCTCCCTTATCAATAACTAACATTTTAAAGATTGATTTTTATTTTTAATCATGTGTCTGATGTGTCTATGTGAGCGCAGGTGAGTGAAGACATCTGTAGAGGCCAAATGGGAGTTTTCAATTCCCTGGAGCTGGAGTTATAGGCAGTTGTGAGCTGCTGAGAACTGAATTCAGGTCTTCTTAAGTAGTTGGAGCTTGTAGCTGCTGAGCTATCTCTCTAGCCCTTAATTAACATTTTTATTGCACTGGCTACCGATACCTTGTGATGATCCATGTGTGTGTACATGGGTACCAATGAAGTTAGGGCAGTTGACATGTTCTGTTCCTTAACAGTTTTAACAGTTTTGATTATCCCATAATCACTGCGCAAACCTATAAGGCACAACGCAAGATTAAACTGCTCATACACAAAGTATGCTCATTCACTGGGCATACACAGCATGTGCTGATCAAATTGGGCTAATTTATTTTCCACCTTCCTGCCATTTGCATGTGTTCGGAGCCTCCAAACACCTCTCTGTTTATTATTTAATACACATGCTACAGGTTGTTGTGACGTGCAGTCCCCCACTAGGGAGGGGAATGGGAGAACATGTGTCCTTTTTAATGCCCATTATCCACTCTCCCTCCATCATCCCCTTCATCCCAGCTCCTGGGCGTCACTGCTGCATATTCTGACGGGCTTGCTAAGGTATGTTTTTATGAGAGAACAGGTGGCACCCTGTCTGGGTTATTCCATCATGTCCTCTGGGTTCACCCATTTGTCCGAATGATATCCTGTTGTGTATCTGTTCCGCATTTTCTTTATGCAACCATTACGGCTCTCGGGTTGGTTTCTGCCTTAGCTGCTATGAACAGTGTGTAAGTAAACATAGCATGTAGTAAATGCATTTTATTTCTTTTGGTCATATACCCAGAAGTGGGCCAGCTGTTCCATATGGTGCATCTATTGGGTTTGGGGAAAACCTTGGCATTGATCTCCATAATCAGCCTTGGATTCTTATGTGTTAAACTCAGTACCCCACAGTGGAAGGCTCTTCACCTGATCTCCAGATAACCTCATTCTAACTCTTCACCCCACACTCCATGAGGTGCTGACCAGAAGAAACGGGGTGGAAGGGAAATACTACACAGTGTAGGGTCCCACTGCCCACTGGGCTGGGTAGCCAGCCCCTGAGCGGTCTACTTCAGAGATACCAGCCACTTGCATAAAAGTAGATATTTCTCTCCGTGCCCTTCCAGAAAGACCACCTCTCCTGCTGTACTGCTGGGCCAGTGACTGTCAGTTATTCCCCTTCCCAGAGCTCCAAGAGCCAGGCGGGGCTGCAGTTCACTGGCACCAGGGACCTGCATTCCTCAGACTAGCCTGCTCCAGCTGTGACAGTTCCTTCTGCCAGTTTCAGTCAGAAAAATAAAAAAGGAGAAAAAGATAGATAGATAGATAGATAGATAGATAGATAGATAGATAGATAGACAGACAGACAGACAGATAGAAAAGGATTGCCTCCTCTCTCTCCCAAGCTCCTTTGTGAACTGGTGGGGGTGGGGGTGCGTGGGGGTGGAATCCTGCAGCTTTGTATCCTAAGTAGTTCTATGATCTGTGCAGTTGGGAGATCACAAAGGACAGTGGTTCTGTTGAGACACGGAGATGGGAGCTTTGATTGAGTCTGGGAAATCGTTTCCTCTGTGTATGAGTGTGTGTGTGTGTGTGTGTGTGTGTGTGTGTGTGTGTGTGACAGAGAGAGAGAGAGAGAGAGAGAGAGAGAGAGAGAGAGAGAGAGAGAGAGAGAACAGCTAGTGCCACTGC
The DNA here is from genome assembly GCF_950005125.1 of Chionomys nivalis. Taxonomy (NCBI): domain Eukaryota; kingdom Metazoa; phylum Chordata; class Mammalia; order Rodentia; family Cricetidae; genus Chionomys; species Chionomys nivalis. Next base: position 64,969,423 of record NC_080093.1, on the reverse strand, counting down.
AGGAGTGCAGATGGGCATCCCCTTTGTTGTAATCCAGCCTCCTGTTCCCTGTGAGGACAAGCCAACTGCGACAGCCCTCTCTGCTCTCCCCACTTGTCCTCACACAGACCTCAGCATGGTTGCTTGCTCTTTCAGTCATGACCTCCAGTTATTTCTTCAAGACAGGAGATGGTCCTTTGCCCACAGGACCCACAAGAACAAAAAAGGCAGCTAGGGAGCCTTGATCGCCTCTCTAGCCCTCTCCTCTCTTCCCCAGACAACCCAGGCCTAAGTACAGTGCCACCCACTGCCTTCCACAGTATGTGTTTCCTCGTGGGGAGCCCCACTCAGCCCATCTCTCACTTTGAACACAAGACTTGTATGTGGGTCCCTGGATGGTCTGACCACGGGCCAGGGCAGAGTCATCAGTTTTTCTTTCTGGAACTGTGCACTAGGCCTCAGTACTATTGCTGCGTTGCACTTAGATGACTCTTGGTAAAGAGGGGCTGCCCCGGACATTATAAGATGTATCGGGGCTCCTTGGTTCTACCAGCTGGATACCAGGAAAACCTCTATCCTCCTACCAATGTCCCTAGCTTGATAACCAAGTTTCCAGATATTGCCAAGTGTTCCCTATGACCAGAGTTACCCTGGCTGAAAACAAAACAAAGCAAAAACTGTGGTCTAGACCCATACCCCAGCCAGTAAGCCAGAGCTAGCTTAGCTCAGGACTCTGCATAGATCTAACATAGAGAGATAGATAGGCCTCCTCAGCTCTACCCTCTTAGTGTCCTCACCTCTCTGGGCCTCCAGAAAACACTGTATAATCCTGGGGTTAAAGGATGTGGGGCACTGGAGTGTGTGAGACAGACATGCCTGTATGGATTTTTGGGACATTATCTTTCCTCCCCATGACACCCTGAGACTGAATGAGATCTAGCCAGCTAGAGAATTCGGGTGAGAAAGAAAGTATACAAAGACCCTTCCTCTTAGACCTCAGGGAAAAGGAACTGAGGAGGTAAACTTGAATCCTCAGAGAAAAAGTGATATGACTCCCACTGTTGGCAGCTAGGCTTTTCTCAGGCTTGAGCTCATTTCCTAGTTTTATCTATCTATCTATCTATCTATCTATCTATCTATCTATCTATCTATCTATCTATCATCTATCTATCATCTATCTATCTATCTATCTATCTATCATCTATCTATCTATCTATCTATCTATCTATCTATCATTTATATGTCTGCCTATCTATCTTCTATATGTCTATCATCTATCTATTGATCGATATATCTCTATCTCTTCCTTCCTCCCTTCTTCCCTCCCTCCCTCTCCCTCTTCTATCTCTCTCCTTCTCTCTATATACCTCTTTTTTTTTTATAGCCTATTTCATTCTAATAGTGCCCAGGCAATGTTTCAGTCAGATTGCTAGCAGATTCAAATGGAGTTAAGGAGTTAATATAATTGAGGTTAAAAAAAATTAACAAAACTGTGCATCTTGCATGAGGATAAGCAATATTTCCATGGGAATAAAGGCCTCACCTTCTCTAGTATAAAGCCTGTGTCAGGGGACTCCACCCAGCCCATCATGTCTTCCCAGTGTCTTCTCTGTGTTCTGTGTGTATGCAGAACTACCCCAAGCAAATCTTTGATGACAGCACTCATGTTCACCTCCCATCACTTTGTCACATATGTCTCCAGCACCTTCTCTTGAAGACTACAAAAGTTCCACTGAAAAATAAGGATGAATTGCAGACACCCCCAAGAGCCCTCTGGTAGGAACCTTGGCTCTGAAAATAGAGCTTATAGTTAGGCAGATCCCTTCTATCAGGCAGGCCCAGAATCAGAGCTAAGAGAAAGGATAGAACTTCCTGGCTAGGCTAATGGACAAAGCTTGTGAAGTGTGGGTGTGAGGAGTAAGAAGAGAAGCAGGAGAAACAGCATGAATGGCATCTAGAGTGGTGTTTTCTAGTATGACAGCCACAGACATGGGCTGCTGTGGAGCACTTGAAATGTGACTTGTCCAAATTAAGGTGCACCTACTTCAGGTTTGTAACTTCCATGATTAAAAAAAAAAAAAAAGAATACAATCAGTTCTTCTCAAAGCAAATCCCTAGTAGGATAGTAAGTACAATAAAATTTAAAGTTGTCTGCTGTATGTGTGCATATGTGTGTGTGTATGTGTGTGTGTGTGTGTGTGTGTGTAAACCAGGCTGTAGGTGTTGCTCAGGCATTGTCTACATTTTCTGTTTTGTGAGAGTTCTTATGGAAGCCTGACCTTTCTCTGTTTCATAGTCAGGCTGCTCCCCTGAGCTCTGGGTCAGTTAGACTCTTCCTGGAGTGACCAGGCAGGGCCCAGGGCCACTGCACATTCCTACCCACAGGCTCTTGGGAAATGTTTTCTGAATTAACATTCGCATGTGATTGTAAGCCTATCGTTTCTGTCGCAATCTATACTTACAAATAATTACAGTTGTCATAAATCATCAGGATCGGGTTTGGAGGCATTTGTGGATCTGATGGCCCATTATTACATCTTTCCCGAGTAATGGGATGATGGAGAGGGGAGGGGTTAATGTGCAGGTGGCTCCCTACTGTAGCGGTCTATTAATAAATGACTCCTCCACTCTAATGTCTCATAAAAGCTTAAAGCATCCCCTTAGAGCTTGCAGGTCTTTGCGTATGCAAACATATGCAGATTGAGTCTCCAGAAGCCTCGAGGACTTTTGGGCTGTTTTCCTAAGCAATGTTCTGTTACTTGAATTGTACTTTAATGCAATACACTGTGTGTATGTGTGTATATGTGTGTTTGTGTGTGTGTTTGTGTGTCTGTATTTGCATGTCTCTCTGTGTGTGTCTGTGTCTCTGTGTTCCTGTGTCTCTCTGTCTGTGTCTGCCTGTCTCTGTGTCTGTGTGTCAAAGGCTAGACATAGACTTTAAAGCAGAACTTGCCACAGGTTTTATGGGGAGGGAGAAGAGACAATGGTTTAGCACAGCCGATTGTGACTTCATGGAAAGAGCCTCTTGGGGATTAAAGGGTCCCCAAACTCATCTTGTCACTCTGCAATGCTGACTTTCAGGGTCTAGCATGGCCTTTAGCCAGGCTTTGAGGGTGGACTTTCACTTCATGGCAGGAGACCCTGGCTTGTTGCTCAATCTCTTTGGACTTCAATGACCTCATCTGTAAGATGGGAATGAGTCCTTCTCTGCAGGGTCATTGTGAGACAAGAGAGTGTACACAGCGAGGACTTGGTTCAAAGGAGACACAAGCTGGAAATTATCTGAGGGAGTTCAGACCTTGGATGAAAGTTTGGGGAAGCAAACACTATAACTTTACCCTACACAGCCTCCAAATATTTGATCTTGTTGGATGGTTTGATAACCGAGCATTTAAAAAAATTCTTTTGGGGAGTCTGGAGGGATAGCTCAAACAACAATGTGTTTGTCATGCAAGCGTAAGTCCAGAGTTCAGATCCCCAGAACCCATGTCAAAAGCTAGGTGGAGCAGCAGATGCTTGTAACCTCAACCAGGACAAAAGGGGTGATGGAGTCAGGCAGATCCTTGCAAAGCTGTTGGTCAGATAACCTATCCAACCTGGTGAAGTTCCAGCCCAATAATGTACCCTGCTATCCGAGATAAAATGTGGAAGGTGTCTGAGTAAGAAACACACCCAGGTTGTTCTTTGATTTCCATGAATGCATTCACGCATTCATGTGTGTATCTACATATACACATGAACACATACGCACCTATCCTTTGGGGCGATCCACGATGCTAGGATCAACCTTAACAATATACAGAATACAGGCCATTTGGGAAACATGATTGGGCATCACATGGTGTGATGGATAGTTTTATGTCAACTCGGCACAAGCTAAAGTCATCCGAGAGGAGGGAGACTCAATTAAGACAATATCTCCATAAGATCAGGATGTAGGCAAGCCTGTAGGGTGTTCTGTTAATTCGTGATTGATGGGAGAGGGCCCAGCCCAATGTGGGTGATGCTATCTCTGGGTTGGTGGTCATGGGTTCTATAAGAAAGTATATAGAACAAGACATGAAGAGCGAGTCAGTAAGCAGCACCCCTCCATGGCCTTCTCATTGGCTCCTGCCTCCAGGTTCCTGCACTGTTTGAGTTTCTATCCTGACTTCCTTTGATGATGAACAGTCATATGGAAGTGTGAGCCAAATAAACCCTTTCTTCCTCAAATTTCAGTCATGGCATTTTATTTGCACCAATAGACACACAGTAACAGCGAGCCAGCATTTAGCTATTTCATTAAGTGTGACATTGTCAATTTGGGGCTTTTGTCTCTTTTGATTCATCACTTCTAAAGCATAGATTTTTTTTAAAAAGTGAATATTTCCCTTCTGTTCACGTCTCCAGTTCCTCAGCTCCTCATGAAATGAGGAGAAAGGTATCCCTGGTTCTCCGCAGGACTAAAGTGTGATAAAGGAATGATGGGGCAAAGAGAGTGGTCTCATTATAGATTCCCTGGAGATCCATTCAAAACAAAGCCTTTCAGTGGGGAGTGGCATAAAGCGCCTGTCCGTTCTTCCCACTGACTCTAAGACCCATCACACAACTTCAACCCGAAGACCAAGCTAGGGAAACTAAATTGGCAGTAGAGTTACGCTCTATCCTTCTTGTCTCTGAGCCCTCTCCCAGGCGACCCACCAAGCTGAGAACCACCACTGCCTGCTCTCCAGAAGATGTTCCAGATGGTGGCCAGCTGCCAGAGCCTAGCTGGTTATAGGCACTAGGCTTGCTACAACCCTTCTCCTTTCTGGATCTCAACCTTCTCGTTTGACAGTGGGTGGAGGAGAAGTGATTTAGAGTCTCCAAACTCTCCAAGTTTTGTGGGTCTTTTTGACCTTACGCTAATGCTAGATGCCTTCTCAAGTCTGACCAGTGGGGCTGTGAACCCTTGGGGAAGAGAAATCATAATTAGAGATAGTAGTGGAGACAGAGGAATTCTTACCGCCCTTGAAGGCTGGAGTACGCACCACTCAGTGAGTTCCATGGCTATCAGAAGAACTCAAAAAACTGAACTCTTGAACACACAGGATGTATCTCCCTTGCCCTCTTCAGGAGACAAAGGTCACTTTCTGGTCTCTTGACTACTGTTATTGTCAGAGGTTACCAGGACCCCAGTCCTAGGAATAGCTCTTCCTCACTGGCAGACGTTCTGCTGGAGCTTTGCAGAATGTTTGCCAAGGTTTTTTTTTTTTTTTTCTTTTCTTTTTTTTTTTTTCTCAGCCCTCCCTCCCACATAGACTCCTTAGGAAGGCGGAACTGAATTTGAGGCAGAGCCAAACCAGACTGTCATGGATTAAAAGATCATAGAAACAAGCCTATCTGACTTCCCTACTCTACAGATAAGACATGCGGGCCTACAGAGTGTAAAGACTTGTGGGGGTCAGAAGCAGAGGTGACGGCTTTAAATCCCCCCTTTATTGTTGAATGCCCTTATGAGCTTGAGGATATAAGGTGGTCATGTCTCCCAGCTTCACTACAGTAACCTGTGTGCACAGTTGACAGAGCGCTTGGGAATCATTATTGCTTTCCTTGTTACCTGACATGGTTCCATGCCCCTAACACACGCCCACAACACCCTCAATGACACACTCCCATCTCTCCACAGGCTGGTGGAACTCTTCTCCACAGCACCCATCGGCTCCCACTGGGGCGTGCTGTCCAAGTGCTTGGCCTACAGCAAGGCCGCATCTGACCCCTTCGTGTACTCCTTGCTGCGACACCAATACCGTCGGAGCTGCAAGGAGCTTCTGAACAGGATCTTCAACAGACGCTCCATCCGCTCCCGCTCCGTGGGTCTCACAGGTGACTCTCACAGCCAGAACATTCTGCCGGTGTCGGAATGAAGGACCGCTCTCCTGCCGGGGCGTTCAGAATGAGAGGACAGAGCAAAGGGAGGTGGGCTGGTCTCCTGGGTGGATATTAACTGCCGCCATCGCTGGGTGATTGCAGTGATGTTGATGTCTGAACAAGTTCCGGGGCCTACTTCTTGGCTTTTCCAGGGTAGATGTCAGACTGTTCCATCACCAAAGGATGGCCATGGGCCGAGGCCTGGTCTTTCTTTCTGGGAGTGTATTTTGAGCGTTTAGACTCACCAAAGGCCTCCTAAAGAATGGTAGGCTAGTCACTGTCAAGGACACAGAGTATTGGTGGCAGGTGTAGGGTATGGCACACATCTGTTTGCTAGCTACTGGTCATGGGGTTCCATGCTCCAAAGGACATTTCAGTGATACTGAAAGTGAGGCTGGCTGTGACCTTCTGACCTATATCTAATATGGCAACCCTTTTCCACTTGGTAGTGGTGGCTGCTGTAACCCAAATATTATGCAGCTGGTGCCAACTACAGTACACTCGGCTGACACCCTTGGGCTCTTTGCTCAATGGAAAAGTGTTTAACAACGTGTTTGCTGCCCACCAGTTGTCATAGAAATGGGAATTTGGATTCAACTTCTGCCCCTCTTCCATCAAACAAACTAATGTTTGCGTGTATTGACAATCTTAGCATGAAAGTGGTCTCCGGAGACAGATAATAGATAATGCTAGATTCTCGGAAATCTGAGAAGGAAGTTGCCTTCTTCTGATTTGCATGCCTTAGTTTTGAGAGCCCGGTAAAGCAGGAAGAAGGTGTTCAGTCTGTCCTACCGCCCCACCTGGGATCTAAGCTGGTAGAAAGGACTCCCTCTCGTCTTAGGCATCTTGCCCATCATCTCCTGCGAGGTGGACGCCCAGGAGCTGACCTGAACAGGAATGCAGTCTTCGTTTTCAGATACTGGGTTCCACTATCCTGGTGTTTCATTAGCCTCATTCTGTAATTCTGTCCTGGGAAAGCAGGGACGGTCCAAGGTCACCACAAAAGTGCTTTGTGGTACTGATGAGAGAGTGCAATTAGTACAGGATGCTCTTCCAGCAATACGCATGCCAATCTGTTGGGAACCGTTGTCTTGGTCTCATTAAAATCTAACATAAGGACTGGAAAGATAGCTTAGCCAGTAAAGTGCTTACTATACAAGCATAAAGCCCCGTGTCTGACCCCAAGAATCCACACTGAAGACAAACTGGTCGTGGTGGCATGCGCCTATAATCCTAGCACTGAAGAAGTAAGAGAGGTCGCTCCCCAGGGCTCACTGGTCAGCCAAGATTTAGCTGAACTGGTGAGTTACAAGCCAGTGATGGACCTCAAAAAGAAAGAACAATGTAGATGGCAGTTGAGAAACAATACCTGAGGTTGACCTCTAACCCCACCCATAGAGCAGCGTGCATGTACATACACACACACACATACACACACACACACACACACACACACACACGGGCCATGCCTTCTTCCTGTCTCATCATTACAGACTGACTTGAGAATGCTCAGGGCAGTTGTTGCTCTGCCTTGTAAGAGATTCCTCTGGGTGGGAAGGATGGAGCTCCATCAAGTCAGAAGCATCTTTCCTTCCTTGTAACTTTACACATCTTAGCCTCGCAAGTACAAAGGAAACTCTCCACGAGGAACCAACCTGAAGACCATTGGTTTACCCTGCTAGGCAGCCCCGGTAGTTAAAGACAGAGAAATGTCTACTTGTCTATTTGAAAAGATAGCCTATCATTAACTCTTGGCAATTCATTTAAAAAACAACTCCACCAGGCCTGGTGTTGTCAGGCTTCAGAGTTTCCATGGAGACAGTTGTACCATCTAAAGAGGCTTTACGATCTTTCCATTGCTGGGAGGGGTGTACTTGTTGGGGAAAAAGAACCTGGGCTCCAGCAGGGACTCCTCAGGATACTTGTTTGGACTTTGTACCAACCTTATGGGGGAGTTGGTGAGGTCCACCCCTCCCTCCTGTGACAAGAGATGTCACCCAGGTAGCTTGAATTTAGCCACGGTGAAAGTTTTAATACACCCAGAATAACTAAATGTTGTAAATCAGGCCTTTCCCCCAGAGCTGGTTGTCACCCATCTACCAGAACAACACTGCCACATATTTGTTTCTGGGACAAAACTGTCCTGGCTCGGAGTCCATTTGGTTCCATCTAGCACAAATCACCACAATCATTTCTATAGCTCAGCTAGTGAATAGCAGCTGTATCTACCCTCTGCTGTCCCAACACTCAAAGTACTAGGGAAGCTCAAATCAAACAGGGAGCCAAAACAGCATGCACCAAATAATCTCCCCCTTCACACAAATACTGCAAAATAGGAATGGTGACCCAGAAGGAGAAGTCAGCAGACAGGCAGAGGTGAGTAGGGACATCCTCTTCTCCCATGTTGGCTTGTAGGTAGAGTAACCCTATCAATCCTTTCTCTGCCTGCTCTGTGTCGGCAACATATTGCACCCTGAGTTGCACCAAGATCTCGCTGTCCCTTCCATAACTAAGAAGCAGGAACTGCCACCCACGACACCACTTATCCGGAAGGATGTATGCTGTAATTTTCACTATGCCTCTAAAACTGCTTACCATCTAATAAAACCCACTACATTGGCATCATGCCACTGACAGGAACCCCAGATAAGCCCATTGATGGAGAGTTTTCATTATCACTTAGGCACAGGCTTGAAAACCCAAGGGAAGCGAGAAGGAAGCAGCTCCATTGGCAATGAGCACCAGCCAATGCCACTGCAATTGCCTCCCCATAAAAGTTTATAGCCAGTCTGCACATCTCTAAAACACACCCCCTGAGGTCACTGCTTCCACCTGAGTGATCTACCTCATTCTGGCAATTTAATTAATCAAACAACGTGTGATTTTTTTCAGGTGTGAGGTATATGAAACAAGACTCCTCCCCCCAAGGTGAAAGGTCTCAGTGACTTGCTTGACTCCCACTGGTTCCCGGAGTCACCTTCACAGCACTTGGACTTGAGGGCCACTGGATAGGTGAAACCATTTTGTGAAGCTTAGGAGTACTGCTGACAGAGGAGAGGCCTCTTCCACATCCCGAATCCACTCAGAGGGCTCAGTTCCGGCCTCACAACGCGGCTTGCCTTTTATAATCTCTCTGCCCCGATCTGCCTTTTTCTTGCATCCCCTTCTAGGAGGTCAGGATCTCAGAAACCTGGGGCCCTTGGGCATAGAGGATACTTGCTGAATGGCACACTACTGGTGTCTGGCTAGCTCACCTCCCATAGACAGGTGTCTGCATTCAGCTGGTAGATGAACATGGCTTGGTGACCTCCTTGGCTTGTTTCCTACTGTGTTTTCTTCCAGGGCTCAGCTCAGGTTCCTGTCACTCTGAGCAATAAAACTCTTGCCTTGCATTTGTGAGATACACTTTGTTTTGTTTTTCGTGTGTCTCTCTCCTCAAGAGAAGGTAGACAGAATAGGGCCAGGCTTGTGTGCTCATTGTCACTCTTGCCCAGGCTTAGAGGCTGGTAGTCATCAGCGCTTGGCTGTGATGTGGCTGTTGGATGAGCCCAAAGATGGTATGTTGTCAGGATTTGACCTTAACACAGGGTTAAGTCAGTTGCCTGATTTTACTGAGGATATGTATATATATTTGGTTTTTCAAGACAGGGTTTCTCTGCAGCTTTAGAGCCAGTCCTGGAACTAACTCTTGTAGACCAGGCTGGTATCAAACTCACAGAGATCCTCCTGCCTCTGCCTCCCGAGTGCTGGGATTAAAGGAGTGTGCCACCACCGCCTGGTGAGGAGTTTCTTTAAGGTGCCAGAAACCTCTTGGATCAGCTCACATACTCCAGCCCATGAACACCATGGGGGAAGATCTGGAGACTGTGAGGTTCCCATTACCTTCCTGAGAATCTGAGTGTCTGAATGGAGACAGTGGCTATTAAACTTCCCCATCTCCATGTGTTACCAAGGGACGTGCTTCAGTACAAACTCCTGAGTTCCCCCTTCAGAGGTGAATTCAGGCCAGATGGCAGGACTTGGGATTCTGTGATCTATATATTGGTGTCCAGGCAGCTGACTCAGGTGATAGCTCATCTTCAGAGACACTACAGGGTTAGTGTTTTAGGTGTTGAGGACTCCTTGTCAACCTGCACTTTCAAGAAACTTCAAAACTTCGGGCCACTATCTCCATGAACATCAGTAGTGTGCAGCATCCCCTGACTCCCCTCCATGAGCCCAAGTCCCTGGAACCTTAGGATTTGCATTGAGATGATGTGCAGAGCCTTTCTTGAGGAGAGGATTTGGAGCTCTGCTTTGTTCCTGCATGCTCAGCAGATGAATCTGTGTGGAGCGGGAGCCTGCCTTGTAAGTTTCCCGCCCTCCCTGGCATCTCCCACTTCCACTTGGGCTTTTCCTGCCTTTCTACAGGCACTGTTGTGTGGTAAAAGGCCTCTTCAGCTCCTTCCCCCCACACAGAGGGAAGTGCATGAGCTGGACACTTTGGGCAGTCAGCTTCCCAGGAGGGAGGAGCCATGAGTCCTAAGGAATGGAACTGTCCAACTTCAGTGATCTGGAATATAAAGAGGGCACAGCTGAAACTGAGGGTGGTTTCTTTCAGCCTGACTCAGACATCAAAAGTCAAGGCCTGCTCAGTGACAGAGGGCCAGGGAGTGGGCTCCTGCAATGACGTGCCAAGCAGTTGGTGGCAAAACTGGAGCTGAGCAAGAGTGACAGGCAGTTATGAGTTATGTGGGAGTGCTCACCTGTCACCCCAGAGTTCTGCAAGCCAGTGCCTCCTGTGCCAGCCCCCCAGGGAATATGAGTTCTACGTGGGCCTAGGTGAAAGGTGTTGCTCAGTGCTGTTAAACAGAGGCCCTGGAAGACTTTGCAGAGGCAATGAGCTTTGGGCCAGAACTGCTGCCACAAAGGAGTGAGACATAGGAGATATGGACCAGCCTGGGAAAGGTTCAGGTGGGCGGGGCTTGGTGTGCATTTATAAACACCGGGGAGGGGGGAGTGTTCAGAAATGGGTAGTAACTCCTGAGACACAGGGAACGCCATCTGTGGCCAACAGGATGCATGTTCTTAAAGTCAGAACAACATAGAAAAAGATGATAGGGAGAAAAATGAACAGACATTTAGCTATCCAAAAAGAGAAAAATGAAAAAGCAGGAGGGAAAAAAGGAAGAAAGGGAAGGAAGGATAGAGAGGGAAAAGGCGAATGGAGCTGCATTCATTTTGAGGGGAGTGACACGTATTCATTTTAATTAAATATTTTATATACTTATTTACTCACCACCTAGCCTGCCCCTCCACTTCTTTTCACCCCTCTCCCTCCCAACTTCATGCACTCTTTTTTTTTTTTTTAATCTTTTAACCACCGAGTTCTAATGGTGTCGCTGGTATGTGTGGGTGTGTGTAGGGCTGTCTATCAGAGCAGGGCAATCCACCCAGAGACAGACCTCAGAAGAAAACTGATACTCCCAAAGCAGCCATTACTGCCAATAGCTCCTCAGCCGGAGAATGGGGCTTTGTAATCCCCTCCCCATCCACATTGGGATTTTGACTGGCTTTATCTTATGCAGGAGAATGCAGCCACAGCCGCCGTGACTTCATGTATACAATGGGTCACTGTCATGACCAGAAGACATCTTTTTGCTGCAATCCTCCCAACCTCTGGCTCTGCCCATCTTCCTACTTGCTTATCAATGATGGCCCCTGAGCCTTGGAGGAGGAGGCATCAGTTAAATGTCTTACACATAAAGAGAACTCAAAGATGAATACTCTTGGAGCCTCTTACATTCTCTAGTTTGACACGCTATGGGTCTCTGTACTAAACTCCATTTACTGCAGAAAAAAACTTGGCTGAGGGTTGAAAACTGCCCAGTCTGAAGATGCTGGGAAGTGAGATCATGGAGAATTTTATATAATGTGTTTTGCTCCTAGCTACTCACAATTCCTCCCCTTAACATCTCCCAGTTCTGCCCCTATCTTCCTACCCCACCCCAAATTTGTGTCTACTTAAAAACATTTTAAAGCTATCAACTCCAATTTGGGCTGTTCATATATTTCTAAGTGTGGAACATGGTCATCCTATCAGACAACATGTTTCAAAACTGACTCTCCCTCCTCCGGAAGGCAGAAACTGTACATACCTTCTCAGTTAGGGCTGAGGGCTCATGAGCTATTTCCTATCCTGGGCTCAAACGTTGGCTGGCTTGATATCGTGAGGCAGCCACAGCTGCTGTGAGAGCGAGCACTGTAGTTCTCTCATGACCAGAAGACACGGCGATGTCAGTCTGATCCTCCCCAACCGCTGATTCTCAAATCTTTCAGTTCCCATGATGGGCCATGAGTCTTGGAGCGTGCACGTGCGTGTGTGTGTGTGTGTGTATGTATGTGTGTGTAATTTAGATATCGTGTTTGTGACTAAGCACTCCACACTTAACTTATTCTCTGCACTTTTCCCACAAACTGTCATCCACTGTATAAAGAAACTTCTCTGATGAGGTCTACAAGTTGCACTCATCTATGAATAGCACAAATATACAAATTAAGAGGGCAGTTTAATGCTCTCTCCATTTATCAAAATAATAATATAAATCTTTAAAATAACACACACACACACACACGGAGCCTGTGAACTCCCCATCTGTGGATTCTTGGACAGATTTGCAATACCAGACATGTGTTTCTTCCTGTGTAGTAGACCTTAAATCCAACCAGAAAATGATTGGTAACCCCACAACATTTGTGACACTATTGTACATACCCATGGGCAAATCTTGCTATGTTTGTCTTTATTATAGTTATCAGGGCTCACAGATGGCTAAGACTGTTGATGACATTTTCTCCAGCAGCCTGCATAGCACCTTCTAGTACTATGAGAGCTAGCCAGCAACGGATAAAGCTTCCTGGTCAGTATTGATTTTGCCATGTCCTGTGATTAATGTGTGCAATATTTTCAGCAATGGGGTTCTATTGTCAAGCTCTGGTATGCAACCAAGCCAACATTCATTCCTACTGAGGGTGTTCATCCCTCTTTTGTTTGTTTAGATGCTTACTTACTTGTTTATTTTTAAGACAGGCTATCCCAGCTGGCCTTGAACTTACCACATAGCCCACACTGGTCTCAAACTTGCACCAGATCTTACAGTGATCAGCAGTCCCCCTGCCTCAGCCTCCTGGGTGCTGACATTGCAGGTGTGAGCCACCACACAGCTACGATTAAGTCCCAAGAGACCAAATCCTAGGGCACCTCCTCTGATGATAGCCTGAGAGGGAGCAAAGGAGTGTCTTCATTTTCTCTAGGTGAGCGTTACACAGTTAGCGTCCATGCTGGGTCTGAGGTATACTGCTGCCAATCCCCAGGAACAAATGAAGAACTGACATAGCATAGTGTACCATAACACAGTCATGGTGCAAAGGCTGTCCTCACACTTATTAGACACCCCACACCCTCACCTTCCTTTGCAGGGAAGACGAATAGTTCATTCCTGCAATGTGTCATGTAAATACATACTTCACATTTAAAAGTCAAATGTGACTCGAACCAATAGCAGCAGGGCTCTGTTTTATCATGCACACCCACGCTTAAGGATTTTTTTTTTTTTATCAATTGATATTTTAGCGTCAAAAGCCTATGTGTACCCCTCGGATGTATATGGTCTTAGGAACACCCATGTCCCCTCACACGTGCCCAGTAAGTCTGCATAGTCACCATCTTACGTATTCCCTAGTACGGAAGTAGAGATCTTGTCGTGATGGTTTCAAAGGGCTTAGAATTCCTCTTTGGAGACAGGCAGTCCCAAGCTTCAGCTACACTCCACAGCACCCAACAAGAACAGGTTTAGGGTAGAGAGCAACAGAGGCCATTGCAATGACATTCCTGCAATGTGTCTGGGTGACTGGAACCAGATCGTAGTAATTGCTCTGGCTGCTTAAAATCCCTAACACCCAATCCCCAAATCCCCAGCCTCCCATTGCCTTCCTTCAGCTCCTCTGTTGCCAAACCTTTACTTGAATTATTAATAGTAACCAACCGCCCTGCTTGAGAAAGCTTCGAATGCCAAGTTTCCTTGCAAACTGAAATGATTCCAAACCTCAACAATCCTGTTTTACAAGAAGTGTGTAAACACAATCTCTCCTGGAGCATCAGGGCATTCATGGGATCCGGTGTCCCGCCAATCCCATCCTGGTCCCCTGCAGGAAACCCAGTTGCTCTGAGTTGCGAGTAGCAAATCAAAAGGGTACCTCACCTTGGCCTCCCTGCCACCTGGGGCAGTTAACTCAATGCTGAATGAATCACGTTCTTTACTTAGGCACCTCTGGGAGGAGTTGAAACCTTGCATCTAAATGCGGACTTCTCATTTGGGGAGGATAACTCTCCCTCTGGTGTTGTGTCCTGTATAGTGGATGAGAAGAGACGCTATCAGCCACGTCCATCCTTCCTCCCCAAGCAAGCACAGCAGAATGATCTTGCCCTGTATCCCGTAGAAGCAGCATTATTTCTTGCGGGTGAGAGGCGAGCTGGTGGAAAGTCCCTGCTGGCAGGCCATCCTGGAGGCTCCTGGGCACCAGGGCACTGACAACCAATGCTTTGCACTCCTGTGTTTTCATATATTTACTTTGTTTTGATATCCACAAAGGAAGGTGAGGAGGCTCGTGTCATTCATAGCTTGAGGCATCCAGAAAGCGGCCAGTAGATGACGTAAGGGTCCTCACGGCTGGGAAACGTGTGTCCAGCAAGGCTGAGGCTAGACTCCTACAAGAGAATGCACTTTATATCTTAACATTTCAAGAAAACTTTAAGATTTAGGAAAATAAAAGATATTTCTGGCAACGTTTGATTGGGGTCCCCACGGTGTTGCAGTCCTCCCCAGGAGATTCTTAGGAAGATGAATGGAAGCTCATGTGTCTGCCGAGTCAGTGCCCCTCCCACCAGTGTGCATGCCCGTGTGTGCATACTACATACGGTGGAGGTTCCACACCAACAGCTGAACGCCAAGCGCCAAATGGAGCAAAAGTTTAGTGTCTTATGTCATTGTAGTTTTAACTCTGCTTTCTAATTTAATGAATGAAACTGTTACTCCATTTATTCTTAAGTGAAATATCACTACTCTACTCTCTGTCCCAATGTGGCAACATTTACCTTCCCTGTGACACACCTGCCAACAACTGTATTCTATTGGAACAGGACTCGAGAGAGATTTGAATCCAAGGCCAACGCTGCCTGCTCTGTTTACAATGGCTTGTGTTTTGTGAATATATATCAAATGTTGTAATATATTTTTATGATAGAATTGATGGTTAATACAAGGGAAATATATAAATATATATTGTGATTCTGTCCAATAAAGATACCTGTTATAAAATCTCACCTGTACATGACTGACTTAGTGTGGACACATTGTTGTGTGTAAGCTAATTGTCAGAAATGGTGGCACCAACGTTTGTCTTTCTTTTCTACCTTGCCTTCTGAGACTACGTTCTCTTTTCTACACCCTGTCACTGCCTCTGGCCTCATGCAGCTCTGAGTTTGAGATAGTCATATTAATTTGTGCAAACTCACACAATCTGTGCTACATGCCCCCCAAACACACCTGCCACAGGAGAGGTTTGCTCTCTACTACTTCCAAATGCAATGTGTTTCAAACCAGTCATTGTTACCGTAGCAGAGTACTTGAGGCTGGGTAATGTGCCAAGAGCAGCACTGAACTCTGGGAAGCCCAAGATTGAGGGGCTGATGTCAGGCATGGTGGTAGACATCATATGGCGAGAAAGAAAGAATATGAGAACCTGAACTTGAGGCTTCCAGATCCCCTTGTAGTTGGTGTTAATCCGGGCCTGAAGGTGGAGCCTCACTGCTTAAGTGCTTCACATTAGACCCTGCCTCCTGACACTCTTGCACTGGAGACTCAGTTTCTATCACTTGCTTGGTGGAGGGGAAGCAGATTCAAGCCTCAGCACCATGCAATTTTTAACCTTTGGGCAGACTCTCAGGGCTTTGCCAATGATCCATGAGTTGGGTTCCAAAGAGAGAGTTCTGCAAGGGGAAGAAGCCACCCTCTTGCTGCCATATACATGGTACTGGGGTCTCATCCAGGTATACTTCCTAAGAGCTCCAGCTATAAGGTTTTCTCTTTTTATGCTGCTGAGAAGTGCTGCAGAGACTCGAGACCTGAATCAGGAAGGAGTCTGTGCCTGCCGATGAAATGCCCGGGTCCACAGAGGCTATCTTACCACCAAGGGTCAGCTTTTGGGGCCACTTCAGGAGCAAGGTGCTGAGTGAGGGTGTGGACCATCCCAGCCGCCTGAGCACCTGCTGTGGCCCAGATGCTGCATGCCACACATCAGCCGCATTGCCTCTGTGACCCTGCATTCATGGTTTACGTGGAGATGACATTCTCCCCACCCTATCTTCCAGCAGAGGGTCTACAGGTGTGGAGCAATGTGTGCAAAGTGAAAGAGATGCTCCAGGAGGACTCTGGCTGCTCTGTCCCTTCTGCAGTTTTCCTCCAGGCAGGCTGGTGGGCTCCTGAGCATCCATAGCCCCACTGTTCTTTATGTCTGTGGTCTCCCCTTAACCTTGGTTTTCTTTTCAAGGTTTTTGGTTACCTCTAGTGAGCCACAATCCAAAAGTACCAAATGGAAAATTCCAGAGGTAAACAATTTACATGTTTGCAATTGCATATGGTTCTAAGAAGAATGTTGAAATCTTATGTCACCTTGCTCTGTCCCACCAGGATGGGACTTGGACCTTTACATGAACAGTGTCCCTCGATATTCACACAATACCTGCTCACGACTGCTTAGAAACCTCAATGACTGTCACAGTATCTATGAGTGTTTATGTTCAGGTAAGTCCTGTTTCTTAATGTCAACCCCAAAGCACAAGAATAGTGATGCTGGCCATGTGGATAAGACTAAGAAAGGCCGTGGAGAGTTCCATTTAAGAAAAAGGAGGAAAGTCCTCAATGTAAGGACAAAAAAAGTTATTTGCCAGTGGTAAGATCTAGTAGGGAGAAGGAAGCGATATCCTTGTGAGGAAATCACAAAGAAGGAAAGAGAAATGTCTGCTAATTTTGTCCCTGTACAAACAACTACAGAAATGGCGAGCTTGGTGCCTATGAAGAAAACCTTAACTTCTCTGCACTTTCCATGGTTTTGGGCACTCATTGGTGGAAATCTTGGAACAGACTCCCCCAGGATAAGGATAGATCACTGTCTTCTTAATTTTTCTAACTTCTGGTAAGCCTTATATGCATTTTCAAATTCTTTGACACTTTCATACATGCATAGAATGTATTTAGATCACATCCGCCCCCAACTCCTCTCCTCCGAGGTGCGTATTTAGAAGGGCCGTGTTCTAGCCTGGCTTCTGACTTATTTTATCTGCCTTTGTACAAGACTCTTCTGTCTGTTGGCTCCAGTTTTTTCCATCTTTAAAAATTAAGCTGTGATAAATTTTTAGACATGGGAGTCAATTAAAAAGAGAACAGCATTCAGAAATAGATAACACCTCGATGGTCAATCAACCCCCACCCCCCGCACAGGTGCTAAGCCAATCCCCTGATTGATGGGAGAGTCTTGCACCAAATTGTGTGGAAACAGCTGCATGTCCAGGCCTCCAAATAAGTGAACCTTGACCCAGCCTGCCCCACGCACTAGTTTCTCCTGAAACTCACACACAAATGGTAAGTCAAAAGTTGAAACTTCCTAGAAGAAAACACTGGAGGAAATCTCGACAACTTTGGGGCACGCAAAAATATGCCTTTGGGGAACAAAAATGATTGTAAGTGATGGACTGGGATTCATCACAATGGGAAATGCCTGCTCCTGAAACACCACAAGAAAAATCAAAAAAGCAAGGGCAAAGTGGGACATTTGCAATTTCCATGTCTGGCAAAAAATTACATCCATAATACATAAAAGAGATAGCCTTACGGAATGAGTAGAAGAGACAAGCATCACCAAAGAAAGGTTTGCAAATGACCAACGGCATACCAAAAAGTCTTGATATCAAGAATCATCAGGCAAATGGAAATTAAAACTGCAGTGAGTCACCACACCACCACACACCCCTAGGATAGGTCTGCCAAAAGATGTGGAATGATTGAAAGTCACACTTTGTGCTTGGGGATGCAAAGTGATCTGGTGTTTGTGTGCCTGTGTATGCTTCTGTGGCTGTAAGAGCACTGGTACAAGGGTTATTGTATTCTTGGGGGGCATATGTGATGATGGGTACACAGGTAGAGGGTTTGTGTGTGTTGCTGGAGTGCACATGTGTCTAGGGATGCACAAGTAGAGGGACTGCATGTGTTGCCGGGGTGCACATATGGCTACATGTGCACAGGTAGGGGGTACATGTGTTGCTTGGGGTGCACATATGTCTAGCGGTGCATATTTGGCTGGGAATGCATATGTGTGTGTGAAGGACACAAATTGATGTTGAGTATCTCTTCGGTCATTCTCCACCTCATTTAAAAAGATTTTCCATTGCAGTTAAATTTATTGTGTGTGGGGGCAAGCTAAACTTGTAGGAGTTAATTCTCTCCCTCCACTATGTGTATCCCAGGGATCAAACTCAGGTCATCCCATCCATGCTGAGGGGCAAGCACATTTATCCACCCAACCATCTCACTGGCCCTCCAATCAGTTTTTGAGACAGGGAAGCTTCCTGTCTCCATGACCCTCCTAGGTGTGGGGTTACATGCTCAGTTTCTATGTGGGTGCTTAGCATCGACTCTCAGGTCCTCACGCTTGCACAATGAGTGCTTTTACCCACTAAAACATCCCCCTTCCTCTACCTCTGGAATGCTAGGATTACAGGTATGTGCCACACACAGTTTATGCACTACTGGGGGCCAAATCCAAGACTTAGTACTTGCTAGGCAAGTACTATACCAGGTGAGCCCTATCCCCAGACTCCAGCCTATTTCAATAAGCGGGAGAATGTGTCCCAGACAAAAGAATGGGCTCTGACCATTAACTTGAGATGGTAGATGGTGGGATCATATGCTAGCTCTGGGGACAGCAGCTTCCAGACTGACCCTACCTCAGAGTCACCTAGACAGTTCATTCAAACAGGGTCTCTTGACACTTCTCTTACACCTTTGAGACCAGGGTCTCTGCAGAAGAACCTGGCATTTGCATGGCTGGTAAAAACTCAAGAACAGTTCTCATATGCATCTCAAGAAAAGGTTGGATGGGGACTTCAGGGGCTACCCTGGACTCTGAGCTATGATCAGATGGGGATAGGGGGAATCAGGCAGAACGTCTGCTACAAAGTCTCCACAAGGAGGCTCTAAAGCTGTCTTCTGCTCTTTTTGTTGGCCCCATCTGGAAAAGAGGATGGGAAATGGGAGGTTGGGAGGGAAGATGGGTTTTAGCAAAGCTAGGACCAAGCAGAAGGTGACTTGTAAAGTACCACAAGCCAGGAGCAGGAGTGGGAGAGTAGTAGGGGAGGGGGCTATGTGGGGCTTCCTATTTCCCTCTGAGAGTCTGCACCATTGGGACCCAGGTGGCCAAGTATCAATGCTGGGCTTCCAGTTCGATGACCTCAGGACTTAGTCAACACGTAAGTTGGGTGTCGGTGTTCTCCTGTATCAGTCTGCTCACTGACTCAGTCATGCCAGGCCCTGCTTTCAGGGTGTCTGCAGAGATTTTTCCCTCTGTCCCCTTTCACCCCATCATGCCCGCACCTTCTTGTTTTGCCCTTCCGAAAAGAAGGGAGTACAGTTATTGGGGAACAGGCTTTGCACTCTTAGGGGTTGCTTCAGTCTAGAAAGAGTCAGCTGTAGTCAAGGGGAGTGGGGGAGTGGGACTGATGGCTGTCTGACAGCTGAGAGCCAGCCCTGGCTGATGCTCCTTGGAACAATGGCCTCCGTCCTTATCTGTTTGCCCCGCTATTGTATTCTGTTGTCTTCTTTGTGAATAGTCTTGCTCAGAAGCTCCTGTATTTACTTACCAGCTTATATGCTCCATCTTCTGTTTTTTTTTTCTCCCACCCCCATTCTCCTCCCCATGTCCTAAGTACCCAACACAGCACCAGGTACTCAGCAGGTACCTCTCTCAGCCAATTCCCGTTACTAACAACACTGTGGGAATGAAACTTTGATAATAGATTTTTCCTGTCACCTCTCAAGTTCCTGTAGACATTAGACATCACAGAGAACGCTGTTTTCTAAATCAAAATATTCATTATGATCCATGCTGTTTGCAATTTTCTCCGTCTGAGTCACTACCCTGGAGTATGCCTCGGGAGGAAATCAGTCCCCTCCTGGGAATGCCACGGTGTGATAGCTGAGATCAGAGCCCTGCTCTACCCTTGGTGACCTTGGTGGTGTACTTGTCTGCTGATCCCAAACAAGAAGCTTTCTCGATCTGCTAGAGCAGCTAGGGTCACCAGCCTGGATGACATCAAGATGGATGTAAGAAGCTTCAGGACTCCATTACAATTCCCCAGACACGTGTAGACTGCATCAAGCGACTCAGAAGGCTGGGCGCCCTTCAGGCACGCAAACACCAGGAGATAAAACGAAGATCCCCCTGTTTGACGTTTCCCCCCTCCCTGTTTATCTCATTAAAACCAAATAGCTGTGCAGTGCTGAAGTTTGTTCCTGGACTCATTAGGTGCCTCCTCGTAATTGTGGGCTTGAAAGAAAGCTCGAGGCACGGCCTCTGGGGGAAATTAAGCTCAAAGAGCATGGGAAGAAGAAAATGCGTAGGAGCTGGATAATTGCATGCCCGTGTCTCTGGCAGTGGGCTCAGACACACCGAGCAGCATATGGGGATCTGGCGTGAAGGAAAGACTGAAATGAAGCTCAGTTCAAACAAATGCTGAACAAAATAAGCCAGGGGGACATTTGTGGACGAGACTCTAGCTATTCGTTTGGCGACTTTACCCAATAATTGGCTCTGCTTCTCTCGGGTCTCTGACAGCACTCACCAGCATCCACCTCCTCTGAGAGGAGAAGAAATGTTTGCAGCTGCTCTCTGTGATGTGGGTCAGTGGACCCCAGTCAGAGGACAGTTTCCCTCCGCTCCCACAAGAGGCATGCTCTTTGATAAAGTCACCTGCAAACCTGCCCTAGACACGTAGGGCTCCTAATGCCACACTATCCTTTAAAAGGTATTAGATTTTGCTTGTTTGACTATAAATTCATTTCTATGAGTCACTCTGGTAGGAGAGAGAGGAAAAGCCACAAGCTTTAGAATCAGAAGGATGTTTGATGATTAATAATGCCTTCCTAAAGATGTCTTGCAACACAATCACATAACTTTGCCAGAATGATTAAGTTAATCAACCGAAGATAGGACAGCATCCTGTGTGGTGTAATTAGCACCTCAGTTACCATCTATAGGGTTCTTGAAAGATGAACGGGGTAGGTGGGTAAATATGGATCAGCAGGTAGAGTTGCACGATGGATATCATGTAGTTGACCCTACATGATAGAAGAAGAGCATCAATTCTCACAAGACATCCTCTGACCTCCACACCCATGAAATGTGCACGCAGTGTACACAAAAACACACACATTCTGAGAGAGGAGAGCAATAACAATGCAATAAAAATTATTTTTAAAAGAAAGATGATTAAAGGATCAGGCTAGTCAGAGAAAGAGATGTAACAACTGGAACCAATCAGAAGGAACCTAATGGTCCGGACTGCTGGCCGTGACAGAAGAAGGGCCAGAAGCCAAGGACACAAGCGACCTACGGAAGCTGCTGGGGCAGTAACTGGATACCACCTCCAGAGCCTTCTAAGGAGCACAGCCCTCAGGCAGACACCTAGTTTTGGCTCAGGGAAGCTCAGTTTGGACTTCTGAGCAACAGGACCAGAGGATGAAGCCTGCACCGACTTAAAGGGGTGTGTTGCATCAGTACAAAACATTAGTATACAGATAAATGCACTTTTCTGTATCCTGGTATATAAATCCAATATCCTGGCCACAAAATGGAAGAAAACTGTCCTAGTGGTACATCACGAGATCTTAGAGACTGTACGGCTGCAAAGTGGTTGAGGTCAAATGGAAGGTTCAGAGCTGAGGTTTTTTTTTTTTAAAAGAGATAAAGCAACAAGAGTAAGAGTGGCCCTGGGGTCAGCAGGCCACACAGAAATTGCTAGTGTACTTCAATGCCAAAGAATCCCAGGAAAGCAACATGAACTCATCTGTGCCCTAGTTGGGAAAAGAGTAGAGAACACACGGCTCCCCTGAGCTGAACCCACACAGAAAGCTGGCGCTATTCTGTTGGATGTAAATTGACAATAAGTCTCAAAACTCGCAAGGAACCTAGATCCCTTTCTGGCCAGCCTGCACTGTCCCAAATCATAATGCGAACCCATGGAAAATGTTATGGGCAATATAAGGAGCCCGTGTCTGTCTTGTTCATCACAGCAAATGTTTGGGAACTCTTGGGGACTGCTTAAACACACCATGGCACAGCTGGGCACTGAAAGGCCACACAGCTTTTTAAAGGGTCTGGTAGGGTATGGTGGCCTGATAAGGATTACTCTCTAGAGTTTATGGCCAGTGTAAAAAGAAAACCATGGGCATGGGGCTGGAGAGAGAGTTCTGTGAGTAAACTGTGTGCCACATACACAAGAGGACCTGAGTTCTATTCTCATGTAAAAAGCTGGGCATGGGGGCACATGCTTGTAATCTCAGTGCCAGCGAGGTGAAGGCTGGCAAATCCCTGAGACTAACTGGACAGCCAGTCTAGTCCAGTTGTTGAGTCCCTGGTCCCAGAGAGAGACTTTGTCTTACAAAACAAAAAGCAGGATGGGTGTCTCCTGAGAAATGATATCTGAAGTTCACTGCTGGTCTCCACATATGTCTGCATTTGCAAATAGTGTGCAAACACCACACACACACACAAATAGAATGCATACACATTTGCACACATACATGTAGATGCTGTACAACCCAGAATTCCTTTAAGAACATGTGCATGCAAGTTGTCATATGGACAGTACTAGAGGATGACTTGGGGACATCAGGGGTCATATGTTCTTCATTGTGCATTGAAGAAAATAGATGTCAGAGGGAGGGAGCCAAGATGTCAGACAGTTTACACTCGGGCTGTGGAGGGCATTGTGTTACTGATTTGCAAATCAATGTGCAGAGACCAAAACTGAGCACACAGCAGTATTTAGACTAGAAATGTGGAGATGTTCCAACCCTACGTAGTGCATAAGTCAGCCACACAGTCCGTGAGATCTCTGTGGCTGAGGCTAGACACATCTTTCTTGTGTGAGCCCAATGGGGGCTGCTCTTTTGGAAGATTTAGTAATAAAGTCTTATATTACAATTCTATATGAAAACTACAAATCTACAGACGCCACCGCAGGCAGACAAATCCGAACAGAGAATCTGAGCTCTATTCTGGCCCCAACTACGTGCATCTCAACGAGGTCTTTTAGAACATCTCACAGCCCCCTTAGAACCTGTGGTTTCTCAATACAAACAAGACAATGTATTTTACCAATGCCTCAGGTCCCCTGAGACCTGATCTTTGTAGCCCCCTAAGCACTTCCCACCCTCCCATTCCTCTGTAGACCCAAAGTCCATGCCCAGCCCATTCATCAAAGACCTCCTTCTCCTTTTCCTTTTCTTCCTCTTCTTCTTTCTCCACCTTCTCCTCTTTCTTTAATAAATCACCTATTGTAATTAATTCACAAATAAAGCGACTCACTGCTAGTTTAATGAGGGCACTCACGCACTTGCCAGGCATAAACTCGACTCATCTTACTGAATTATGCAGCTAGAATGGCCATTCTGAAGCCATGAAGCTTTGTTTATAGTTTTATACTTTCACTACCAATTACATCTTTTTGCACTTAGATACCACAAAAAGGAAATAAATATGATCAAGTTGAAGTTAGAAAAAATGCTAGCTTTATATCCGTGGCCCACGAGTCCTCTTGCCTGTATTCAGTCCTTCTTAATCATTTGATATCACCATCTCTTGGTTTCCTTTGTAAATATTCTATTATCTCAGCACTCACACCTTTTTACATATGTACATGTATACATCAGAGGTTAGGATCCACGTGTGAGGAAAAGCATTTAGCTCTCTGAGTTTGGATTGCCTTGCTTAACACTATACTTTCCAAGGCCATCCGTTGCCATGCAGATTTCTGATTCTTTTTGATGAATAATATTCCATTTTTTATGTGTACCACATTTTCATTTTCCAGTCTTCTACTGATGAACGTCTTGATTGATTTCATTTCCTTGCTGTCGTAAACAGAGCAGCAATCAAAATGGATGTGCAATTATCTATGTGCTAGAATATGGAGTTCTATGGGTATGAGCCCAAGAGCAGAATAGCTGGAGACTCTCCCTTAGAAAGTACTTGTCATTAGGAGACAATGACAATCACCTTTAGGGGTGATTAGGCCACAAGGGTGGCTTTCTTGTGGGTGGGATTGGCACCTTTGCAAAAGATACACAGGAGATGATCATTGATGAACCAGCCTTCAGCAGACACCATGTCTATCAGAGCCTTGGCTTTGGACTTCTCTGACCCCAGTCTCCGAGAGATATATTTCTTTGTTTTACAGGCAGTCCATCTTAGGGAAATTTCATTGCGAAACCCAAAAGGCCGTTCTACCTGCTCACTGGCGTGGATGTACCAGAAGCACACTGACACGTCACCATGCATCTTGATGGTCCCTGGCTATTATTTGTTTTCTTTGATTTAATACACAGGCGCACAGGTTACTTACTGCAGGTGTCTTCTAGGCTCCAGGCAGTCAGCTATCCCATCATAGAAGTCACATAGTGTGCTCAGAATAGTGGTTATGCTTCAGAGAGAGGCCATTTCATTCACCTGTGCATTTATAAAAAGCATTTGCATTGCTATTAAGATGAGGTATGAGGGCCTAGGGAGATGCCTCAGTGGTTAAGGACTTGCATTTGGCTTTCAGAACCAACCTTGGATGGCTCATAACCACTTATAACTCCAGCTACAGGGGATCTGACACTTTTTCTGGCACCTCTAACACAAGCACACTTGCCCACATGCAGAGCACAAACATATCTTGAGGTGCACGCATGCACGCGCACGCATACAAGCACAATAAAAATAAGTAAATATTTTTTTTTAAAGATAAGACTTGGAAAAGATAAAGCTTAAAGATAAGCTTGTCAGTAGGGGATATTCAAACTGGGGTGGATCACGAGTGGGAATCTTGTTAACTGAGACCCAAATTGTGGCAGTGAGAATTCTGGGTCCGTGTGGGGATTCACTTGGTTGGAATAGCCGCGGGGCACTCAGGTTGGAAAGTCCGGTGGGCCATTGGCTGGGTGAATTTGGTAAAGGAAAGAGAATTTGAGGATGGAGACGAGGATCTAGGAATGATAAAGATTTAGAAGGGGAGTGACTAAGACCATCCAGGTGGAGAATCTGCTTGTCAATCAAGTGAGGGTGTCCTGGGAGCAGGTGGAAAGAGAAGGATGGGCACAGAAGACGTAGGAGGAAAACGGGGGGGGGCTCAGTAGTTCCTTAGCCTGATGAATAAGTCTTAAGAAAGAGAAAACATGTCAGAAAGGGTCAACTAGGTAAGAGCACCAAGATGACCTTGGCTAGAGCATTCTCAAGACAAATAAAGGATGACAATGAGAACCAGGAACTGTGGGGCCTCGCCAGACAGTGAAGACTCAGAGGCTCGTGGAAGACTAAGCAAAGCTAAAAAAAGAGAAGAGGTTTAGGTCTCCCAGACAAAGACTCTTCTTCCAGCACCTCACCTTTCTCTATGTCTGTACATGTGTGTGTGTGTATGTCTATATGTGTGTCTATGTGTCTCTTTTGTGAGTCCCTTTGCTTTAAGATTGTGCCTTGAATGATCCAAAATAGAAAACCATAAAGTACTCCACATTCATCAGGGCTCTTCAGAGAAATAGAATCTATATAATAAGACATTTAATTTTAAAAAGTCTGGTGCATGAGCTTGTGGGAACCCGAGCCAGAAACCCAGGCAAGAATGAATACTGAACTCTTCTGCTCCAGGGGACATCTGATTTCTTTTTAAGGCCCTCGACTGTTTAGATGCCCCCACTCCACCCCCTTCCCATTCTTGTGGGTAACATCTCCTTGACTGAAAGTCATCTGATAGCAGACATTCACTACATATGTAAATACCTTCCCAATAGCTCACTAAGACTGGGGTTTGATTGAACAGCTGGCAGCTCTGACCTGGCAAAGTTAACACATAAACCATCACACACACTAAAGTGTTCTACTCAAGTGGGCAAGGGGACAAGCTGTCATGTCTGATGAAATACAACTGATGAAGCGCTTGCCTTGAAAGCACAGACACATGAATCCCACCCCCTGAGCCCATATATAAAACATGCTGGGTGCAGTGGCATGCACTCTCCCGATCCCCAGTGCTAGGGAAGCAGACACAGGCAGATCCTTGGGGCTCATTGGCAGGCTAACTTAATCTGATGGGTGAGTCTCAAGCCAGTGAGCGGCGGAAAGTTCCTGAGGGACAACAGCGGACATTGTCCTCTGGTCCTCACATCTCACATGTGTACATACACAGGTGAGTACAACCAGCACACACCTCCCACAGACAGAGGAGGGGGAGGGACTTGGGAGTCCTCCTTGTCCCTATGAGAGAACAAGAGAGAAACAATAGCCTCACTTCTCGCATGGTTTCAACTCCTTAAATTCACCCCACTTGGCTTATAAATGTCTTCCAAAGAAGCGCCGTGTTATTTATCTAACAGTTGTAATCTCAGAATGACTTTCTCCATAACATGTTAGCAAGCAGGCGGCTTTTCAGTGAGCTGATAAAGTGCTCCCTCCCACTCTCTGTTCTCAGGGTGGATTTGACAAGACTAAATTTGTCCAGCCTGCGAGAGTATCCTCCACCTTAGCAGCTTAAGCAGATGTTTCCGGGGCCACACGTCAGTCAACGCAGCCAATGTGAGAGGCTGCTGAGTGGCCCACCTGGGCAACCCTTCTTCCCAGCTGACTCCATGCTGGGAGGTCTCCTGCTGCGGATCAAGACTGAGCAGCTGGAAGAGGAAGAGGTAGAGGTATCTTGGTAGTGGGCTGGCTACTCCAGTTCCCCATAACAGTTATTCTTTACCCAGCTTATAAAATTGGTAGGTCCATGGTGATCAGCACCCAAATAAAGTGCGCTTGTGGCTCTATCTGGGATGTGGACCCATGCTTCTGAACCCAAACCGTGAGACTACCGGACATGGAAAATTGACTAGTCTTGGTTAACCAAGGGCTCCTTCTACTTATTCGGACAACCAATGGGTGGACCTAATTCACCTGTCTCTCCCTGTTCTGTTTGTGTGAGAAGTAGTCACTATGTCCATAGCCCAGGCTGGCCTTGAACTTACAGCCTTCCTGCTTGTGCCTCCTGTGAGTGCTGGGATCCCTGAACTAACATGCCTGCCTTTGCCTACTTCTTCCTTTGTATACTCTCATCTCACTGTCAAGATCAACCCCTTGGATCCTGTTGCAAAGAAAGGGCTGTGCTTTTTGAGATAAAACAGTGCTCTGCTATGGGACTCTACAAAATTCCACTCTCAATGAAGCTGGATGCTTCTTTGTCTTCAACTTCTGAAAGTTATCATTTCTGCCATTATTAGTACAGATTATACTTCAAAGCTGTCAGAAGCCATGTCCCCCCCAAAATTATTATAGGGATCATTGCCCTGAGAAGTTTGCAGAGGGCTCCACTTCCCAATTGCATTGAGAATTGTTTTATTGACAAAGCCTATCCCACACCCAAATTAACTGTTAATAGAGAGCTATCTGTTAGCAGAACCCGCCTCACTTTCCAAACTATCTAGAGAACTAGGTGTGTCAACTGGTGACTTCCTGACCAAGGAATCGTGACCTGACCAATCGTAACCTCTTGGCCTACGTGACCAGCGTGGACCACGTAGCAAGATCCCGTGCCCCAGCCCCCCAAGCTCCTCATCCAGGGGCTATATAAGCTGTAACAATGACTCTAATAAACAGAGGCTTCGACAAATTTGCCTAGCCTCCTTCCTCTCATCAGCCCATGTCTTTCAGGTGGTACCTCTCCGTGACCCTGGAATAACTGACCAGCCAGGCGGGTTACAGACCCTAGACAGAGTAACCCGTCAAGGCGGTCTACACAAAGCAGTGTCAGCAGCACTGTGGCAGTCACCCATAAACATCACACAATCAAATCAGGTATTTAGAAATAGAATTATAGTTGCAGAATTCTAAATATAGCATTTCTGCTAGCTGCTACTTCAAAAGATGTTGCCGTTGAGTCGGCGACTGAGAGTTTGCATTGAATGTCCGATAATGAGGCTTATCCATGACTGCATCATTTGTCTCTTAACACATTTTAATTGTTATAAAGACATTTTGAATTAATAGTTTTCCTTCATAGTCTTACGTTCGTCATTTGGTATAGGGAAGTAGATGATGCCGAGGGATCCACGACAGAGAGGAGAATCTGAGCCAATGCCCTGGATCAATGCCTTTCAAATTGCAGAAATGATCCAGGTAGCCATGGGCCATGAAATCCATTGAATGGATTGTGAGTATTTGCTTTAAGGAACAACGAATAAGATAGAAACCAGAAGAGCATGTCTAATGTGCTATGGGAACATTGAACTCATATGGCTGTGTGATCTGTGATTTCTCAGTGTGCTTTGGTTGAGATATTTAGTTAGAGCCACAGTCCTGGGCAGCCAGGTGTGTCAGGATGGAAACCCAGTCTATAGCTTGCTTTTGTCTTTAGTACTTAAGGCAATGTTTAAAGTTAATAGGTAACCATCAAATACCATATAATAGAGAAGAAATGAAAAGGGAAGGTAAGGACATTCACATGATACACAGCTCCACTGAAAATGATTATAAAGGCGTCAAGAAATGCAGCTGAGTACTCGATCAGGGCTGCAGAGTGTGCCTGAGAGAATTTCAAAAAGAACCAGCTAAACCTCCTGAAGTTCTGTCTAATTAATGATTGCTGGAAGTTTTGGCAAGAACACGTGTCTACAATGTTATGCACATGTTTTCCAGGTGTGTGATGCTTCCACAGACCCTGAGGAGCACTGGAAGACAAACTCCATGTGGCCTTTGCCACAGAGAGCCCTCCAGACTCAGTGGGGGAAGAACCAAGCCAATACAGGTAGAGTGCGCCACAAGTCACCAGGATGCAGACAATGATCACTGGTCACAGGGTCGCTTCCCTGACTGGATGAATCAGAGGGTGGGAAATCCTGCAAGAATCTCTGCTGTAATAGCATCCGCCCTCCCAACTCACCTGATCCTGGCAACTCGAAGCATAGCTCATCTTTTCCTTTCAGTCTTATACTGTAAACCCACCTTGAGTTTTCAGACATTCAAAATATCTAGACTCATCTTGGCATTTTTTATTTGGCTAATTCAATATATTTCTTTTTTTTTTTTTTTTTTGGTTTTTCGAGACAGGGTTTCTCTGTAACTTTGGAGCCTGTCCTGGAACTCCCTTTGTAGACCAGGCTGGCCTTGAACTCACAGAGATCCGCCTGCCTCTGCCTCCCGAGTGCTGGGATTAAAGGCATGCGTCACCACCGCCCAGCTCAATATATTTCTTATCTTCTTTCTTTCTAGAGTTATTTTCTTCTTCTTGAGATATAACCACCAAGAATTCTCTATTGAGGATGCCCCCTGCTTGTGGTGCTAACAGAACAGAGACTAGAGTGAGGTATTTTGGAGGTAGACAGAGGTAGCTTTGGCTAGAGAGCTAAGTGGCCTCCCCAGCATAGACTTCTCTGAGTCTTAAAGTCTTGTGTTCCAGTTCCTGAACAATGTCTGACTTCCCCATGGACTGTTAGCTTGTATCATAAGGCACAAGGTACCACATTGTAAACAAGAGAAATTGGTTATAGAAATAGGTAGATAATATACACTAGAGATACACAAACACCTGTTCACTTTCTCCTCCTCTTCCAACCACAAGAGAAACCCAGCACCAAGAACGTGCCCTTACCCCTAACAGAAATGCTCAGGCCCCACGAAGCCGCAGTCACAACGTCTACCTTGTCTTCTGTGGCAGGACAAGTTCTTGTACCTGAGTCGTTTGCAACCAGATGACTGAAAATGCGATGTGTGTGGCCTCTAAGACTGTCTGTCAGTCCCTGCCAGCTACCAAGTGGCCCAGTCAGCTTTGCAGCAAATCCCTCTTCATGGGAGGACCATTGACAGGCAGTCTAGTGACACCTAGACTGTCTCCCCCGGGGATTGCTCCTACACCATACCAGGTATGTGTGGTGGCTTTTCATGGTTTCCAGGGTTAAGTTGTCTCTCATCGGAGAAGATGAGCCTGCACATGTGTCTGTAAAATAATGTCAAGCTTTTAACACGTAAAAAACATCTGTGTACACACATGCACAAGAAGGGAGGGAGGGAGGCGAGAAGGAAGGGGGTCTATCTCACAGAAGATCCCCTCGCTACCCAACTGCAAAGGGAAAGTGTGGAGGCTTTGAAAGCTGCATCTGTCTTCATCCAGGTCTCCATGGAAACCTTGAAACTAGACATGAAGCCCAGCTGAGTTATTTGTCTCCTCAATGAATAGTCATAAAAGAACCAAGTCCCCAGGGCTCTGAGTTAATAAGACTAAGGACTTCTCAAATAGACAAGTACAACACTCCTCTGCCCAATACCACACCCAGCTATACCAGGGACACTCACTCCCTTCACATGGCCAAATGTACTATAGGAAAAGATAGCCATGCTGGGACCAACCTGTATTTTGAGACCTGTATTTTGTTTATGCCATCTTAAGTTCACAAGTTAAGTAAAATATTCACCTCTATTACCTCTGCAGGGTAAGTTCTGGGCCTAGGAAATTAACCTGGTATCTTACCTCCTAGTGAGACTTGCAGGCCCCAGGCTTTAGAAGCAATTAGCATTTCCTTTGTTAGTTAATATCTCTTTCTCTCAGCCAGAGACCTTTTAGATCAGAATTTCAGCTGTCCAACTTTCCAGAACTGCCTGCCCTTACCCCTGCCCTTTTGCTATAAAATGTTCCTGAGAAAAAAATAAAGTTTGTAGCTTGATCAGAAAGCTAGACTTGCTGTCATTTCTTGTGTCTCTTGTCCCACTCATTCCTCCCCTCCAGGGCAAATTCGGTTCTGTTCATGTCTCACTGGTTGGGATAAACTTTGAGCTCATTTCTGCAAAGGGAGAATATCTGTGAGTTCTGCATGCTACTCTTTGATAATGATAATTTTTTAAAAAAAGCAATGACCACCAGTAATTTAATACTTATTTGGGAACTGGGTAAGAGGATTTTCTTCAAATCATCCCTATACCCTATAATGTGCGTAACCTCCTAATCTTTCTTGTAGGAACATAAACATCCTGAGCTTCCTGAACCCACTCAGTTCTTATTGACACAAAGTCCCTTTGCCCTTCTTCTGACGAGTGAGATTTCATATTCCCTTCTACACACAGTGTGGGTAATATTCAATAGGACCCGACTCCATCCTAGCTCCCGGGGTGGGTGGTGGAGGTGTCCCAAATGCTCACTGGTGCCCCCTTTGGCTGTAGTCATTCTGTGAGTCCTATGCAGTAGCCCAGATGGTTGGCATAAACAGGCAGGCTTTTACACCAGAGTCACTGAGGAAGATGACAGTTTCTTTTGCTTGTTTGCTCTGAGAGATGGTGCCTCACTAGTGGCATCTAGGTCATTTACTTACTTCTCATAAGTAATACATCCTGCCTCAGCCTCCTGAGTAGCTGGGACTACAAGCATATGTAGGCATATCTAATTTAGGATGTAGATTCCAGACTGCCAGTAACTCATTGGAGTTGGTAATTGTTCTGTGACCAGACTCTCCGGGACCTGATGGCTGAAAGCAAGAACAATGTCATGATTCCTTATGACTTTTGTACTTTAACTGTGATCAACCTGGACACTCCCTGCTTCCTGCGATGATGGTGGGGCTTCAGCCCAGTAGAGCCAGCATCTGATGATGGATGTTGGCTGATAGAGCAACTGACAAGGTCTTTGTCTTCTAGAGAACTTCTCACATATGGCCAGTGAGCTCTAAAAATGTACCTTAGCAAGTCACTCAGAAATGTCACTCACACAAAATCCTATGGTGCTTGCCTTTATCACTCTCATGATGCTAAAGGTCCCCTAGCACATGTGGATAGTCACAGTTCACTCTGTTATGTCACTAAATACTGTTCCAGGGTATGGATGTACCCCAATTTTTAAAATTAAATGTATTTTAACTGATGCCCCAAAGTATAAACACTGTACAGGAATACTGTGCTTATTGTAGTATTTTTGAAATTCACCCACTTGTTTGATGAACACTCAGGTGCTTTCCAGATGGGGGTCTATTACAAACGAAGCTTCTGGGGATATATTCATCGATGGGCAAAGCTTCTTTAATATAAAACTTATGAGTGGAATCGCTATTCACTTCTTCAGTGTTATCCCCCGTGAGTGGAATCACTAGGTTACTTAGTGAGCCTGGGTTTTAATATTGAAGAAATACCACACTGTTTTCCAAAGTTATTAAGCACTTTACCTTCCCACTAACTGTACACAAGAATCATTCTTCTCCATGTGATCTTGGTTGTCAATTTGATTGGATTTGGAATCAACTAAAACACAAGGTACTGGGCGCTTGTGGGAGAAACTCTCTTCTTCAGAGTGTTTGAAGAGGGAAGCCCCACTCTTATTGCAGATGGCACCTTCTGGTGACAGCCCAAATAACAGGGTGTGGCAGAAGGAAAGCTTTGCTTCTTGTCTACTTGCCCTCACCCTTGCTGAGAGTTCATCCATCCTGTGGCTGCAGCACCCCTTTGCTGACGTTAGAATCAGCTTCTCTGGACTTCCAGCGTGGATAGAAGACGGGCAGCTCTCCAAGAATCCTCCAGGTTCTCAGCACCAGATTGGAAGGGCTGAGCAACTAATGGATTCTCAGTCCCTCTAGTGTGAAGCAGTCACCGTCCAACTACCCAGACCATATCATGTAAGGCAACCTAATAAACCCCCCTTTTAACATATATGTCATAACAAAATAGATGAATAGATAGATAGATAGATGATAGATAGATAGATAGATAGATAGATAGATAGATAGATAGATAGACAGATAGAGGGATAGACAGATAGACAATACAATCAGTTTTGTTCCCTGGAGACCCCTGACTAATGTATCTCACATACTCACCAACATTTGATATGGTTGCCTAATTTTATTGTGGTTGTTCCCATAGGTGTGATGTGCATCTCACTGTGGCTTTAATTTTTACTTCCCTGATGACTGATGGTGCTGGATGTATTTTCACATGAAATTTTTTTCACAAAGCTCATTCAAGGTCCTGTTCATTCTTTAATTGGAGCCATCAGAACATTGTGCCTCAGCCTCTGAGTAACTGGAATTATAGGTGTACACCACCATACCTGACTTAGGATGTGTTTGTCAGACTCTGAGTAACTCATTGGAGTTAACTATTGATTTGTGGAGCTAACTATTGATCCATAACACAGCACTCCAAGATTCAGTGGATCAAATGTAATTCATTGGAGTTGACTATTGATCTGTAACACACCACTCCAAGATTCGGTGGCTTGGTACAATATTGTGATTTCTCAAGAGTTTAACTGAAATGAGCCAGGACCCTCCCTTTAGTTTCCTTAATTACTTTAAGAAATTTTCTTCTATATCTGAATACAAATTCTTTATCAGATCAATCCTTTGCAAAGGTTCTCTCCCAGCATTGAACCATAGAAGCAACGACACAAATCTAAATGCACAAAAGATAACGGGGAAGTGTTTATGACCCCGGGTGAGACAAATACATCTTTGATACAAACCCAAAGGCACAGTCCACAAGGCAGCATGAGGATAAGCTGAATGGCATCAGATTTTGATGAGTATGTGGAAACTGTCAAGATGAAGCAAGGATTCAAGCTCAAGGCCTGAATCCAAATCACATGTCCATAAACAATCTCACTCTAGCGTTTCCCACAGAGCATTCTGAGGCCTGATCTCCTTTTAGAAAATAGGAACTGCGAGGTTGGAGAGATCGATGGTTCTGTGGTTCAGAGCACTCTCTGCTCATTCAGAGGATTCAGATTTTGTTCCCAGAACCCACATGGTGACTGACAGCTGTCTGCAACTCCAGCTGAAGGGGATCCAGTGCCCTCTTCTGTCCTCCAAGGGCACCAGGCATACATGTGGTGCATATACATATAGGTGATCACAACACCACACACAGGAAATGAAAATGAATAAATTTTTTAGAAAATAAAATGAAGGAAACAAGAGCCATCTATTAATGCAGCTCTGGTAATACAGAGTGGAATACTCTGAAGAGTTTCTGAAGCCCAGAAGGAGTAGAAAGGAGATGCAACGTCAATACTAAGCGCTCCACTGGTTCGCTCGAGTCTGTCATCCAAGGTCTATAAAGAATACCCACCTCCACTCCAGAGAAGGAAACTACGGACTCTGTTTGGAGCAGCGTTCCCAGCAGAACCCTCTAAAGAAAGGTCTTCCTCCCCAGCCACCCAAATCTTCACCCTGTGAGCTGTTGGAGGTGCTCAAAGCACCAGGCTGCGAACACCACCAGGTAGGACTTGGTGGGATGGAATTTGCTCACGTGAAATCAAGTCAAGGCTTCCAGGACTGATGTTTGGGGGAAATCAGTACCACCATCCCACGTGATGCTTCTTTAGCGCTTACTCAGCATAACTGTTGCGTGAATCCAGGCTGTAGATTTCTTGTTTAATTAGGAATTTCTGTATAAAACTGCTCTTTGCAATGTCAAGATGACTCTGCCCTGGGCTGGGGTCAGGGCAGGCTGAATGGAATATGGGCTTGAGAACCATTGGAGGAAGCAGACACAATCCCAGAGACCGTTAGTAAGGTTAGTGGGTCCCCTCTGTCCATTACCGACCTCTCTTGAGAGCCCAGGCCAGTGGGTTTCCTCTATCCATCGCCAACTTCTCTCTAGAGCCCCAGGACAACATCTGGGGTATACTGGCCCCAAAATATCTGCCCCAGGCATCTCTGAATCCAAAGGGACTGTGAACGGGAGGAGGAAAGGGGAGAGAGGGTGAGAAAGGGGAGGGGAGGAACAGGAGAAGAAGAGAGAGGACAGAGAAGGAATAGGAGGGGAGGAAAGAACAGGGGAAGAGGCGATGAGTGGGGGAGAAGAAGGGGAAGTGGGGAGAGGAGAAAGAAAAGGTAGGAAGGGGAGGAGGTGGTGGCAGATGCAGGGATGACAAGGTCTAGTTCAGCACTGGGGAAATTCTGAAAGGAAAAGAGGGAGCAGTTTGGGGGCTCTCGTGGGAGAAGGTGGAAGAAAAGAAGGAAAATCAAGTATTGTCTGGAAACTTGAGAGCGCCACGGATAAGTGGAAGTGTAATAGTCGTTAAGGGTGTGCGGGAGCTATTTACACTCGTCTGCCTTCATGGACCACTGAGGCTGAAATGACTGTCGCACCAGCTCTCTTAAACTTCCTGCAGATTTGCTTTTCACAGGAAAGGATTCACAGCGGTTAATAAGCGATTTGCATGTCAAGTCCTTTGCAAACACTGTCATATCTAACACTGTAACATCCCTGGAGGGTAGTAGTGTTCCCTCCTGTTGAAGGATGAAAACATTTAAACTCGTGGGGCTTGGGACTGTAGGCTAACTTAAGTGTTGAGTCCCAATTCAAATTAAACCTTCCCATGCACCACAGGGAGGTTTAAATAGTAGGGGTAAAGTAGCTGCTATGCACCCTGTGGTTCCCAAGGTCCTGGATACCCAGCTCTGGTTAGCTCTGAAAGAAGGGACCACTGGGTATAGGGAGACCAGAGGAGGATGGTGGATAGGGATGCAGGTGATGGGTATGGTCGCTCGGTGTTGGTAGGGAAAAGGTTCAGTAATACAGCATGGGGTGGGGGGGCTCTGTTCCCTGGTTGTGCTGTGGATATCTCTCTTGAGGGGCAGGTGGTCTGGGGTCTTGCTGGATCCCATTTGCCTAAAGGCCAACCCAGGCTATGGGGGTCACCTATGTCTCAGCAACAGGTCTACCCTACTTTCAGGAAAGCTCAGGGCATGCACTCCAGGCTATACCAGTGTGCCCCATACTCCAGACACCCTCTTCATAGTATCCTCTCAACTTCAGCTCTTTGTTGCAAATAAATGTGGTACCCAGACTGTTTTCCATCACCAGAACTCCCCCCCCCCACGGCCACACACACACACACATACACACACACACACACACACACACGGCCCAGCAGTTCTAAAGAAGGAGCTGCAGATCAACCTGCCTTGAATTTCCCAATATTTCCGTGGGCACCATGAGGTGTGTCTCCAGTGCAGAACTCAGAAACCATGTTCGGTCAGCATCAGTTAGGAGAGAAGAGAGAGACTAGTAGATTAGCCGGTAGACAGAGGAGGACCACTGACCTGCATGACTTCCAGGACCATACTGTTTTCCTTTACTAGGTCCTTGAGCTCAGTCTCATTCTGACCCAAATAAACAATCCAATTTTCTCAATGCCCCCAGCCTGGGATAGAGTCATCTTGACATTGAGAACTGCAGTTTTACTGAGAGCTTTCTAATGAAGTAAGAAAACCACAGCCTGTGTTCTAAGGGGAGACCCACTTTGCTACATGTTCAAGGGTCACTGTGTCTCTTCTTATTTTTGCAGATTGGGAGGGCCACCAAGCCACCGGCACAGAGGGTCATGATGGGACTTGGAAAACAAACGCTAATAAGACATACCCATGGACTGAAGCCACATGTTTGCAACATCTGTATCCTCTGAGTATGTCTCATTCACACATCAGCGCCCCAAGACCCATTGCCCTCACCCCCTCACCATAGCACTTCCTTTGAGGCTATGAAATAACAAATATCAAAGGATCTTCTCCAGGGTTATGGAATCAGCGGGGATAAGTAGGGTCTGGCTGCTCCTGGCTGCTCTATTTCAGGCTCAGTCAACTCTCTGCAATAAGTAGCAGCTCCAGACACAGTGTACAGACATGGGGGTGCCCTGGACACAGAGTACAGATATGGGGTACCCCGGACATAGAGTACAGACATGGAGGAGCCCTGGACACAGAGTACAGACATGGGGGTGCCCTGGACACAGAGTACAGACATGGAGGTGCCCTGGACACAGAGTACAGATATGGGGTACCCCGGACTTAGGGTACAGACATGGAGGTGCTCTGGACATAGAGGTGCCCTGGACACAGAGTACAGATGTGGGGTGCCCTGGACACAGCGTACAGACATGGGGTGCCCCAGACACAGAGCACAAACATGGGGTGCCCTGGACACAGAGTACAGACATGGGGGTGCC
Organism: Chionomys nivalis; assembly: GCF_950005125.1. NCBI lineage: Eukaryota > Metazoa > Chordata > Mammalia > Rodentia > Cricetidae > Chionomys > Chionomys nivalis. The sequence continues at coordinate 64,932,249 of NC_080093.1, read as the reverse complement.
CTGGACACAGAGTACAGACGTGGAAGTGCCCCGGACACAGAGTACAGATGTGGGGTGCCCTGGCCACAGCGTACAGACATGGGATGCCCCAGACACAGAGCACAAACATGGGGTGCTCCAGACACAGAGTACAGACATGGGGGTGCCCTGGACACAGAGTACAGACATGGAAGTGCCCCAGACACAGAGTACAGATGTGGGGTGCCCTGGACACAGCGTACAGACATGGGGGTGCCCTGGACACAGCATACAGACATGGGGGTGCCCCGGACACAGAGTACAGACATGGGGGTGCCCTGGACACAGCGTACAGACATGGGGGTGCCCCGGACACAGAGTACAGACATGGGGTGCCCTGGACACAGAGTACAGACATGGGGGTGCCCTGGACACAGAGTACAGACATGGAGGTGCCCTGGACACAGAGTACAGATATGGGGTACCCCGGACTTAGGGTACAGACATGGAGGTGCTCTGGACATAGAGTACAGACATGGAGGTGCCCTGGACACAGAGTACAGATGTGGGGTGCCCTGGACACAGCGTACAGACATGGGGTGCCCCAGACACAGAGCACAAACATGGGGTGCTTTGGACATAGAGTACAGACATGGGGGTGCCCTGGACACAGAGTACAGACATGGGGGTGCCCTGGACACAGAGTACAGACATGGAGGTGCCCTGGACACAGAGTACAGATATGGGGTACCCTGGACATAGGGTACAGACATGGAGGTGCTCTGGACATAGAGTACAGACATGGAGGTGCCCTGGACACAGAGTACAGATGTGGGGTGCCCTGGACACAGCGTACAGACATGGGGTGCCCCAGACACAGAGCACAAACATGGGGTGCTTTGGACATAGAGTACAGACATGGGGGTGCCCTGGACACGAGTACAGACATGCGGGTGCCCTGGACACAGAGTACAGACGTGGAAGTGCCCCGGACACAGAGTACAGATGTGGGGTGCCCTGGACACAGCGTACAGACATGGGGTGCCCCAGACACAGAGCACAAATATGGGGTGCTCTGGACACAGCGTACAGACATGGAGTGCCAAAGACACAGTGTACAGACATAGGGTGTCCTGAACACAGCTTACAGACTTGGAGGTGCCCCAGACATGGGGTGCCCTGAACACAGAATTCACATGTGGGGTGTGTAAAGATTTTTCGGCCTGAAAAACCTCTCCACCGATGCAATAATCCAAATCAGACCAAATCAAACCTAAATAGGAAAAGCCCAGGTTTAATGGATGCCAATGCTCCCGAGTGGCTCTGCAGGAAAACACGGGGGGGGGGGGGACCAGAAAGATCACTTGTTTATTCTCTGGCGGATAGTTTAAATAGCCTGTGTTCTTGACCCTCTCTGGGAGGGGTCACCATTTGGCAGGCTTTCTAGGAGGTAGATCTGGACTGTGGCAGCTCCCAGGGGAGGGGGCTTGGGATGGACACTAGGAGCTGGGGTGATACTTCCAACCAAACATTTCAGACTTTTTGGGTAAGATGTTAGGGGCTGAGGTGACACTTCCAACAAACAGTGTGCCCCAGAGATAGAGTACAGACGTGGGGTGCCCTGGACACAGAGAGCAGACATGGGGTGCCCCGGACACAGAGTACAGACGTTGGGTGCCCCAGACACAGAGAGCAGACATGGGGTGCCCTGAACACAGAGAGCAGACATGGGGTGCCCCGGACACAGAGTACAGACGTTGGGTGCCCCAGACACAGAGAGCAGACATGGGGTGCTCACATCAGCAGAGAGACTCATCTGCTCCAGTGCTTGTGGATTCAAACTCAACAGACTCAGAGACTGTGAAGAGGCACAGAGGACGCTAATGTGCTGTGATTTTTATCTAATTAACTTACAAGAGCTCGGTGCATCTGCGTCCATATCACCCTGTTCCTGCTCGTAGTGAAACACAAACTCATTCAGTCCCATGCTACCCGTGACACGGCTGTCAGTCAAACAGCAAGAATCCTGGCTTTTCAGAACCCAATGCTTCTCTGCATCCCAGCAGCCATCTTATCCTGGGAAAACCTCATTTGTTCGTGTGTGTGTGTGTGTGTGTGTGTGTGTGTGTGAGAGAGAGAGAGAGAGAGAGAGAGAGAGAGAGAGAGAGAGAGAGAGAGAGAGACGCATGGATGGTGTGCACATGTGTAGATGTTTCCTTATTGAACTTAGAACCAACCACCAACCCAGAATACGGCACCACCCACAATGAGCTGAACCCTCCCCTATCAGTCACTAATTAAGAAAATGCCTTACAGGCTTGCCTATAGCCCAACCTTAATGAGGCCTATTTTTCAATTGAGGATCCTTCCTCTCAGATGACTCTAGCTTGTGTCAACTTGACATAAAAGTAGTCAGTGCACCAACTGAATGGCCATCCCCATCTGGACCCTTCTCCCTTACAATCACTTCTAGTGCCAGGGACGGCAGCTTGGCCACAATCTTTTCCCTCCTCTCATCCCAAGCTCAGGGGACTCTCTTTCCAGAATAAGCAGCAGGAAGTCTCTCATCGGTGCTTGTGTTTTCTCCCCCTTTTACTGAGATGAAGAAAAAGAAAACTCAAGATATGCAGACTACCATCCTTCCTCTTCGGGATCAGTGAACAGTGGGGGTGATGAACAAGGGTGAACATAATGAGGCTTTATTTGACGTACATTGAGACAAGTGTGTCTTATTCCACCAAAGGTTAATTGAAGATGTCATAGTCAGCCTGGCTCTAAACCTCCAGCGCTCCTATCTGTCTGTGCTGATGTGTTGGAGGCTGACTCAGGCAGTCACCGAGCTAAGATTCCAGAAGTTTAAACAACGATGCCTCTTGCAGCCCAGAGCATCTGATGTAGTTGTGTGCTCATTTGCCTTGGCTCTTCATCGGTAAGTGCAACTAATGGGGAAGGGAAAAGTGGCAGGATGGAAAATTAGCAGAGTTGTGTGATCAGAAGTCACAAGCTGAATCCAGACAGAGGCACTGTTTGAATTCAAGTTAGTGACTAGCATACATGCCACCCCCAGATCCCGAGCGGCAGTTTGCTGGAGAACTCAGCTGACCTTGACACTGTGTGTGAGTTTGTTTTGCTAGATACCCAAGTGTGGAAAGTCCAGAGTGAAAGTATATGGAGCCGATGACATGCTGTGGGTGAGCATGTGTTCTTGACATGAGCACAGCCATGTCAAGGACTCCAATGCCTCAGACTCATGTGCACTGGCAGAGCCTTTCCCAGCTCAGGCTCAGGGGACTGGCAAAGTCTTCCTCCAGTCCCTGTGTGAATGTTGACAGTATGCAAAGAAAGCATTGACCACAGCTTCCTTCTCCTGGATGTTTACAACCTGACATTGCTCCCCTCCAGAGACCTAGCTAACCTGCGCAATACATAATAAATGTGCCGAGCTTCTGGCTTGTTGCAGGCGGAGGTACTCCCTCAGAGCCCACAGCCCACCTGGTCCCAACCTTTCTCAACATACTTCTGAGCATCTGTTCTTTCTCCTTGGTTAAACCTCTACAGAAAAGTGCTCTTCATTAATGCCCTGGGTGTTTCTTAATCCAATCAAGTAGAGAGAGGAAATTAACATCACAAAGTAGGGGGCTGAGAGCAGGCAAGGGATGCTGAGGAAGGAGGCCCTGCCTACAACTACCTATCGCCTAGTAAATGTTAAATACAGAATTCTTGTCAAAACCAAGACTGAAGATCCGCTCTGGCATTTCTGCCAAGGGATGATTGGTGGCAGTCCTTAAATACGTAATCTGATCCTGTTAATTTTTCAGGAGGCCGATGCATGGCCACAAGAGCATGTCATTTCCTCACGGGACACAGATATTGTCAACAACTGTTTTCTTTCCCACAGAAGGTGCATTTCCACTCCCGATAGATAGTAGTTTGGGAAACACAGCACCATGTAGGGGCCTGCACAGCGAGCTCTGCAAAGCACTGTCAATTATGTGCTATGGGTTGTTCACCAATACAGGCGAAGTCTACTGTGCTGCTGACACCAGGAGGCATCATTTAGAAAGCTCGGCACACCTTTGAATCCTCTTCCAACACAGAGAGAAATAGCATACTCATCCACAAGAAGTCTAAGCAACTAATGAAATGAAAGCATATGTTCTTGGGGTGCTAATGATGATGATTTCTGTTCCCTTCAACTCAGAATGAGGAAGAGGAGGGTGGATTTTGCTGCAGACATTTGAGAGCTGAGCAGAACCTTGTCCAAATAGGAGATTCTGCAATGTGTCAGCAGCACCCTGGTGCGCCTGGTTAAAGCTCAAAGAAATACGGCCTCAAGGAAGGGTGAGGTTGGTGGGGAAGATCCACGGCAGCTCTCTCGCTACCTTGGCCTGAGTCCTGTCAAATGAGAGGGAGGAAGGATCAGGTTGAAAACACATGAGCCTGCGTCCAGTTTCCATGTCACGTGAGTAGTGGCTGGGGGAGTTAAACATGTTTAAGCTGAGACTTAGCATCTCCACAGAAACCCACAGCACGGAGTCCCCATGAGCAGGTTACAACACTTGCCTCACTGCCCTGTCCAGGCCTGCATCAGCAACTCTCACCTGCACCGGTCCCTCTGATAGCCCCTCCTGGCCTCAGTCTTTCTTGGGCCAATTCCTTCCGTTACTCCTGCAACTTTAAAGCCTCTTTACTCAAATGTGGAACAAACAAGTTGGAGAATGGCCACCCGTCCTTGGCTTAGTAGCGCCCTAAGTGACCATCCACACCTGTGTGCTAATTTAATTAAGTGGTCCTTAAGGACATGTGGATACTGGGTCCTGCCAGTCTAGGCAAAATTTACTGCCAAGGGGAGTACTTTTCCCTCGGGACATCTTATTCCCCTTCAACGAGATGACCCCCTCACCTCCTGATCCCACCATCTTCCAGACACTGTAAGTGCTTGAGGCTCACCCCTGGAAGTAACATTCTTGAGCTCCCACCACAGGTACCTCCTGAATGACTGTTACCCCAAGCAACTGATCACATTCCTACACTTGGCAAGAACTCCCTTCTCTTCACTTCCTCTGCCTGTAATCCAGTGCTTGAGGGGGACAAGATGGAATGATAGAACCACGCCTATGGCCTACATTTATACCCACATTGCGGAAAGGAATGTGTGCATGCACGTGATTGACAGACAGCACATATGCATGGTTAGTAATTTGCTTGCTGTTCTGTTACCACCACCCTGCCAACCGAGATGCCCCTAGAGGAGGACAAGGTTGATTCTGGCAGATGCTAACAAGACTCAGAGTTTCCAGGCATGAACACAGACATACGCAGTGAGAGATGAGTACAAGAAATGATGACCAGAGGAACACGGAAAACACGAGTCTCAGAGATATGGCTGACCGCCTGATCAGAGGAGCAAGACTGAACTCTGAGGTGACTGACCACCTTTGCTTCCCCTCAGCCCTTCTCCCCGCATAATCTCCCATCTGGGGATGAGATGGGAAGTAACTTTTCAGGTGTCAAGTCTCTGCCTCCTCAGATAGCTGGATCTCTGAAGAAATCACAACTTGAAGGTTCTATTCCAAATCCATTCACTGGTCCCTGTGGTGATGGGCAGTACCGACTCCTGGATCTCATGTTATGTGCAGTTTGAGGACTCTCTAGTAACTCACAGAGTTAGTCTGTAGAATTCGAAGGTTGCCTGGCCAGGAGGATGCTGGAATTTGGACTGGGAAAGCCCCAAGCAGCCGTCACTCACACATAACAAACTGGCTATAATTCCTGATTTGGCTGTCAGATTAAGGCTGGTCTGGCTTCTGTTCTACTTGACTTCCCTTCCTGAGTTGTGGCTTCAGAATTAGAGTTGTTTTCCTGTTTTTTGTTCTGCCTGGTTTCTCTCAGAGCTCTAGCTTCTAGAGCGGATATCATAGCCTTCACTTCTTGAACATCTTTGGGCATGTTCTGCAATTCTGGTCTAACTAACTCATGCCTCTGGGGAAAGAAAAGGAACCTGCTTGCTGTCCTCTCTATTTTATCAGAGGAGCAGATGCCTTTTGTATCCCAACTGAAATTCCGGATTAAGTGCCTGAGGACATCCAGTCCTCTGTCTGTTCTCTCCTTTGTGCCTTTGCCTACACTAAAAGGCTTTCTAGCCAAGGTCACCGGAGCTTCCGTGACCTTGGCTAGATTTTGCTAGACTATAGCATTCTGTAGCTCTCAGACTTGTGTGAGATGCAGAAAAAATGTGTAAAATTACCTTTTAAAAAAATTCCAAGTGGCAATAAAGTCTGCCCGGGGCCTCGCATCCGACAAAACCTTTCTAGTGTGTTAGTATGTTGACAGGTGATCTTAATGTATTACATTATGTTGTGAATGTTATTTGGGTTCAGCTCTCTCTTAATAAGTGAGTAGATTCGTTTATCTGCTGCCCTGTCTCATGATATTAGGAAAAGAAATAAAGCAAAAAGGAACTAACAAGTGGGAGACAAGTAGATGTATATATTTTATAAGGAAAATTAAGGGGAAGGAGAAATTGTTTTTTTATAAAGAGAGATGTTCATGTAATAAAACAAGGGTTTGTTGTAACAATTAAGGGCTGGAAGAGGAAAACTGAGGGCAAAACCAGGGGGCATAAGCATACTACGGGTTGTGTAAGTCACAGAAAGATTGTGGAAGACAAAAATTAACAGTGGCATATGTAATTAAAGGTTATTAATTAAATTCCTAAGGTCAAAATTCAGTACACTGATATAAAGCTAGAAGCTAATTCTCTATTTAAAACAAAGAGGTTATCTTATTAACTTACTCTTGATAACGTTTACAACAATGGGTTTAAAAATAAATTTGATCAAGATAATTATTTGACTTTTTTTTTTCTAAGTTATCAGGACTTTAACTGCCTGGGAAATGGAGTCAAAAAGTCAAGTATATGCTTATAGAAAGGTCAAAGGTCAAGTGCTAGGCTGTCTATGAAGTCCTAGTTGTGGCTGTTCTAGGTCTCTGTCATCCACGGTTTAGGTCCTTCCCTTTGTGATTCTGGTGAGTGTGTTTTGTGTTAAACACTGCTGTCTGTTGACATACGCACACCTCTTATTTGCTTAAAACCAAACCTAGAAAGCTTGATTGGCACTAAATCCTACATATTTCCACATATTTCCCCACCAATGTAACAAGATCTGGACAACCTGGACATAGCTCATCCCAATGACCAGGGATAATCAGAATAGAACCAGCAATCACTTCAAGGACAAGTGGGTTTGGGGGCTGGGGAGTTGTTAGGATTGAGACAAACTTGTATCTAAAATGGTGCCACGTGTTCTGAATCGCAGCACTTGGGAGACTGCAGCAGGAGGATGATGAGTTTGAGGGTATGCTGGGCTCCATAACCATCCCTGTCTCCAAACCAGCGACACTTGGACCAGCCCTTCCACCTGTCCCAAGATGAAGTGGTTTAAAAAGTGGTTCTTACCTGAGGCCACCTGATACTTCCTCAGTGCTTTCTAACACTTGTTCCTAGTGTTCTGTCTGCGATATTTGTTCTAGAAACAGGCATAGTTCATACAGTTTCACATCAAGTCTTAACTGCTTGCTGTTGCTAGATGCTCTCTGATGTATACAACCAAGTGCTGGAGAATTGCCTTACAGATAAAAAACTACGCCATTAATCAACCATGTACATGAAGGCAGACTGCAGTCCTTTATGATATAGACCTCACAGATGCCGGAGTTACTACTGACGGTGGAGAATAATCGCAGAGAGAAGGGATGGATAAGGGTGCTCACATGTCCTGCACTAAACATGCACCCTCTACTCCATGATCTAGAATAAAAGCCCACATATACATGTTATTAGTAGCATAGTATGTCTACATGGTTAAATGATTTGTTTTGAGCACCCACCCACCCCAACCCAGATACCCCTGGAACATAAAAGCTTGTACCAGCACAAACTAACTCATCTCAGTGTTGCAAGAAATGTCTGCGCCCGGGTATCCACAGAAGGAGGGGAGACTGCAAGATAAGACCAGACATCCTGAGACTTAGGGTGGGGCTGAGTTTTGTAGCAACTGGCTCTTTTTGCCCATGCACTTTCAGCTCATAGAATATAGCATTGCTCGCTATAGATGAGGGCTAAGGCCATTCGGGTGGTAACCTGCTGCTTTCTCCGACAGCTAACTCCCTAAATAAAGAGTAATCTAAAGATTCAATTTCCATCTCTGCTCATTGACCTCTGCGGTGACAAGCAGCACAAACTCTGATATTCTAGAAATAATTTCTTCTACATACCTGTGGCATGCCTACTGAGGCTGAAACTAAGGATGGAAGAGATTCTAAAAGAAGTCCCTAAGGACAGAGTCCTCTCCTGTTCCCACCCTTGCTACTGCCTCCAGCATGATGGATGCTTGGTAAGCGGGGGGGGGGGGGGGGTCCTTAAAGAGCTTGTTAAATGAATGACTTAGTGAACCAGGGTTCTGCCTGATCAGTGGCTCATTCAATTCTTGCTTCTTGAATATGGGAGATTTCATGCAGATTCTCACAGCCATTACTGTTTCAGGGGATGAGAAGAGAGACATTAGTGGGTCTTCATAGTCCAAGAGTTGTTGTTGTGATGGGCTCAGAACATCTGCCCTTCAGTCATCACGTGCATGGAGCATGTCCCAGGTGCTCACGGGGCATGGTGCCTCCATCTTCTGGGCCCCTGATACCAGTTCACTTTCACGTTCTACTTCCAGAGTCTGCCTCACCCCTAGTACTCTGTGTTGCTCACTTTTCACACCCAGCTCTTCTGGGAACCCCTCTTCCCAGGAGCCCATTAAGCCACATTTAAATGTGTCAGACTGCAGAGAGTTAGCCACCCAGGGACAGAGCACAAGAAGCAGGGGGTCCAATGCTCTCACCACCTTCTGTTCTTCCCTGGACGACAGCTGGACAACCTCTGACCTCTAGTCATCTTTAACATCCCTGCGCCATGACTGACGGCTACGCATGTCAGAGACCTTATCACTGTTCTTCGTCCCTCAGCTCCAATTCAGTGACCATCACCCCAAGTAAGCTCCCAGCACTCCAGTTCTCATTGAGACTTGACTTTTGGGAACAGTTCTCTGAACTCATCATACCCCAAATCCCAACTGGAAAACTTGGCGAGTATCGATCCTTTCACCGAGCGCTAGTTTCTAGGACCTTCTGTCTCCACCCTCTTCCCACCAGGAGGCAGGGGATTTCCCACACGAGAGTCCCAGCGGCATCAGTGTGACCACAGCAGACAACTCGAGGTTTTAATTTTCCCCTGCCAAAAATTTGTTGACAAGAAACAAATGTTTTAAGTATTCTGTAACATGCTTAACTCAGGCCACAAGAAATCTTTTTCTGGAAGAAGGATCTAGAACCCTACATGGTTATTGTTGGGGTCAATTTCTGAGCAAAGTCCTCTAGCTCTAACGTGTCCCAGCCATAAGAGGAGTTGTTAGGCTTTTTCCATTGAAGGCCTGCCCCCATTCCACCTGCCTAGCTCCCTTGCTCCCTCCAAGGGCTGAGGTACAGAAGAGGCCAGAATTCCAGGTGACCATTGGTTCCTGTTTCTATCTTATGCAATGAATCAGAAACCTAGGTTGGAGCTTGTCTATCCCACACTCTGGGAGCCCTCATTGAACACTTCTGAAATTCCGAACATCAACGTGGGGAAAAGGGGTGACTTGTGACCAGAGAAACTCTCCTTAGCTCAGCTATTCTAAAATGGCCTGGACTCACACACCGTGTCATTCATTCCTTCAGTGTCTACAGAGGGACCTGGGCAGCAGCAGGATGGGCCTCAGGCATTTCTCCACCTCAGACCTTGCAACCGTGAAGACTAACAGCATCCTGATTAGTTTCTGCAATCCAGCAGCACAGGGTTTGCTCTCAGCAGATACAGCCTGAGATAGACAGTGTCTCTGAAATCCAAGCCAGCACTGCAGTGGAAGGAAGGCAGAGAGCCAGGACACTGGAGGGAAGCCACTCTGTATAGAAGAAGCCATACATCATTATCTGGAGCTGTGAACCCTAAGCAAACATTGTCAGGAGCCAGCGCTGAGCTAAAGCTGTTGGTTCGCCTGCTCCACAATAAAAGGGATTGGGGCAGGGTAAAATCCAGCACAACCCCTCCTGTGCAGCCCTTCCTGGTAGGGCAGTGAATTAGCCACCACCATCTCCAACCACGTCCTCCTCATCTGCACAGCAGGAAGGGAGGAATCATGGGGAGGGACAAATAAAATGATGATGGGCAAAGTGCTGTGTAAATGTAAAGAATGCATTTACCCAGAGGGCCTTAAATAAATGGAGCTGCCTTTACCAAAGCAGGAGGGTCCCTCCTGGCTGCAGACTTGCTCACAGCTAGCCAGGGATAGGGACAGACATGGGGTGGACTCAAATCTATCGCCAGAGGCAGAGAGCAAGCTACCCAGCCAGGGCTTGTTTGAGCAAGGGGGGTCACCCACCGTCACTTCGGTTCTGGAGGATACTAAAGACAAAGAAAGGATGGGTATCTGGGTCTCAGAGTGCCCAGGTATGGGAAGGTGTAGAGAACCAAGCAGAGCTTCCTTGGAGAATATCAGACTGTCTCTGATTGGTTTTAAATTCGAGGAAGTATTTTGTGAAGTTCTTTGTGTGCTGAACAACTAGACAGGATAAGCAACGTATGGAACCTGAGTTTTCACTCTCTATAAATGCAGAATTGTGGTTCCATAGGCTGAGGGCTGCCTTGCAAAGGTGCGAGGATGGTCATATCCAATGCTGCAGCAATGGCAGCGTGCCAGAACACGGAACAGTCCCACCACACTGCTCAGCAACGGCCACTGCCCTGTGGGCTGTGTCAGCTCAGAAACAGCAGAGAATGAGATTGGGCAAAGGGCCTCCATGTAAGTCGGAACTTAGAAACCCCAGTTGCGAATGCCTCAGGAAGCATGGAGTTTCAATCACAGTCCAGCATTGCGGCTTCAGGTTTCAAATCCCCGAGGAGGAGAAAATGAGAAAATGAACTAGTGTGCTCCGGGGTTGGACATGCTGACCTTTGCATTATGGTCACTGGGACACAGACATTCTGAAGCATGTAACGTTAGATGTCGCGCCTCATGTAATATTAAACCCCCAGAACCCTAAGCCAGGATGGTTGGAGCATCCAGAGGAAGGCAGCTGGGGACTGATGTGACAACCTTCTGGTGTCTCCAGGCTCCAGGCTCTGCCATCCTTCAGGCCTGGTTCCCCTCTAAATTAATCATCATAGAACCATTTCCCCAGCCCCTGGATGTCTGGGAGCTGCCCTGCCCCATACAAACTAATTTCATGATACTAGTTGTGCATCTGTGATGGCTAATCTCGGTTGTTGACTTGACTACATCTGGAATCAGCTAAAATCCAAGCTGTCGGGCATGTCAACACACACATGCATGCACACACACATTTTTAAAATTAAAAATGTCAATATTTAGACTCTCCTAGGAGGCAAGCTGCTGGGCACAGCTCTGGTGGATGAGTGTGGCAGCTGTCTCAAGCTCTGGCCCCGATAACTTCACTGCCATGATGGATTGTACTTGAACTGCGTCAGAACAAGGGTTTCCTTTCCTTAAATCGTTTCTGCTAAAGTATTTAGTCTCAGCAACAAGTCAAATGCCTGACATAGTTGCACCCAGATCCACAGGAATGCCTTCAATCCCTGCTATATCATGTCCATAAAGGGCCCAGAAAGCAGCCAGATAAAGACATATAAAGGATGGGTTGGGAAAGATCCTGAGTGTTTGCACCTTGGTGTGCTCTCCAGCCCAGAAGCTTGCTAGCCCTGTATTTTGGGGTTTGGGGAAGAGGCTTCACCATGTAGATGTGAGTGATTACAACAATCCTCCTTATCTGCAATTTGCTTTCCATGATCTGTACTGAGGTCAACTAGTGTCTATAAATATTACGTGAAAATTCTAGACATAAACAATTCATAGATCTTAAGCAAGTTTTATTATATTTGCCTTGTTACAATTTTTCTATTATCATATCTATTATTATTAATCTTCCCATGCTTAATTCAAATTGAATTACCTTATAAGTAAGTATTTAGAGAAACCCCATAGAATGTGCAGAATATGGCAAGCTCTTTGGTTACAAATACTCAGGGTGAAGGTATATTAAGTCAACCCACAGTCCTTTGCTCTTCCTTGGTGATGGTCTGGAGGTGAGAGTCCTAAGCTATTATAACAAGTTTGTCTCATGGCGATCAGCACCATCCGGGAACTACCTCATCAGAATAGAATAGCTCTTACCATCCGGAAAGTTTCAAGGAATTAGGAACACCATGCCAGGATGCAAGGACAGAGACCACTTTTTTGAATGCACCCAAGTCCTGTTTTTAACAGATTAGGGGCATGTGCAGTAGAACCTTGGAAGCAGATCTCGGGCTAAGGATTGGCATGGAAAGAATTCACTGGGAAGTGAGTTCCAGAGACCTTGGATCAGGGAAGAAAGATGCCAGTGAGCACTGACACCAAGCAAGTCCTACTGAAGGTGACATTGATTCAGTCCCACTGGCGTTCTAGAAACAGTACCCAGGCGAAGCCTGACCCAGAAGCAATGAAGGTGAAACAGTCTCTCTTGAGGTCACCCCTCCTCAATTTCAATGCTCCAGGCAGCAGTGCTTTCTGATCATGGGCTGATGAGCCCCAAAGGCGGGGTCCCCCTTGGAACTGGAGAGGCACAGCTTGCCTTGCCTTTGAATGCTCTTCTGTTTGTCCCTCTGTCACCTGAACAAACACAGGAATTCTGTGCCTCCTGGGAAGAGTCTGCTGTAAGGACCCGTGACAGTTTGTGACTGGCATCTGGAACTCGGAGTTATTATCTATGAGAACATGGCAATGCCTCTGGGCGCCTGCAACCAGGGAGCACCATGTCTTTTATTGCTTATTTGTTTTTGTGGCTGGGGATTGAACACAGGAGCCTGGCTCATGCCTGGTAGGGAAGCACTCTCCCACGGAGCTCCACCCCCCCAGACACTCCTCATTCTCACTGAATGTTTCCCTAAAGTCAGAGGTTATTGAGAAATTACTTTTTAAAACTCTCTTAAATTTAAGAAGCTAGATTCTGATTGGTATATAGGCACATACTTATAGAGATTAAATTTTCATGGAAAAAAGGGCATTAACTTTTGAACATGTTAGCTCATTTATAAGTGTTTTAGGAGAGCATATAATTAAGGTAAGTCTTCGGCAAATGAGACTAGTTTAATCATCCAGATTTAATGAAAACAGTCACATTTTCTCTAATTAGTGCTATAAATAATATGAACTACGTTTTATTCTACTATATATGCTTTCTCTAAACTTGGTCAGGCTTACTCATTGTATAGGACAATGTTATTTCATAGTGAATGTTGACGGTTATAAAAAATACATAAATTTTGCATTTAAGTAAATTGACTCATTATTGCAAGAAACTATATTCCAACAGTAAGTATGACTTGTAGTATGTTGGGTTGAACATTATTGCCCAGATCTTTGAGTTAAACCCTTGGGTTGATATAAAATTGCATTATGGATGATTGGGACTGCTCCTTAGTTACTTGTTCTTGTGATTAACTACTCCAACAAGCATAAGAGGGAACAGGCTGATTCCAGAGGATATCCCAGCAAGTTAGGGCAGCAGGAGCTTGAAACAGCTGGGGGCATCACGGCCACAGTCAGTCGGGAAGGGGGAGTCAAGAATGTGCACTACTGCTGGCCTCCCACTCTCCATCTTATACGGTCCAGGGATCCCTTCCCAGGGAACAAATGGTCCCACCCACAGCCAACACACATCTTCCCACGTCTATAAACGTAATCAAGCTAATCCCTCACAGACATGGCAGGAGGCCCATCTCCAGGTCGTTCTAGATTTTCTCTAATAGAAACACTAATCATCACGCATACCCAGTGCTCTCCTTAGTACAAAATGAGATGTTGACTATCACATATGGTCTTGAATACATAGGTATTTGATTCCAGTTTTATTTGCTTTGTGTCTTATTAATGAGCGTGTATGTTTTTCACTACTGTGAGATGGTCTATAAGGGAGAGGGAATATGACGTTAGCAAGTGGTTAAGTAAAAAGTTGGTGTTCTTAGGTAAATGGCTGATGTGTCACACGGAGTCACCATGAGCCATCCTGAAGCTCACTATGAGAAAGAAAAGTGGTTTACTTAACATAATTTAAAGCCTGGCAGAGGGGCTCACACTTGTAACCTCAGTTACAAGCTCAGGAGTCAGAGTCAGCAGGATCAAGAGTTGGAGGCTAGACTGGGCAACTTATGAGACCCTATCTCAAAGAAAGTCAAGAATCACTGGGATAGAGCTCAGTGATAGAGCACTTGCCTAGCACGCAAGAGTCTCTGGGTTCAAATCCCAACATTTCAAAAAGGGTGTGTGTGAGGTGTGGTCTGTGTATATGTGTGGTGTGTGTATGTATGCCTCTGTAGTCAGAAAACAGAGAGAGGATGAGAAGCAGATCTAGGCTATAAAACTTCAAGGCCCACCCCCAGGAGCTCCACAGACCTTCAGATCAGGACCACCTGCAGGGGACCGCATGTTCATTAGCTACCCTGTATGTTTGATGCTGAGACCACCCAGAAACAACACCAATGGAGAAACACAGCACTGCATTTCAGGGCAAACAGTAGTGTTCTCCCTAAGGGCCATGTCTCAGTTTGAAAAAATATCTGGGAGGCTGGAGAGACTGCTTAATGGTTAAAGCACTTGCTGTTCTTGCAGGGGATCCAGGTTCAATTCCCAGCACCAACAGGTTATCTCACAACCACCTGTAACTCCATTTCCTGGAGATGTGATGCCCACTTCTGACCTCCTTTCACACCAGGCAAACATGTGGTACACATATAGACATACCAACAAAACACTCATAAACTAAAACAAATCTTTTTAAATGTTTTTCCGAAGATACCTTTCAACTTAAAATTCATATAGGATCCCAACAAGATTTTGCTTTGTGGGGGCCGGAGACACAGACAAGGTTCTAACTGTTTATGTCTCCACCTTGGACCCTGAAAAGGAAAGTTTTATTTTAAACACTAATGAGGAGATATTTCTGGAGAACAAGATCGAATGCTCCATGTGGTAATGGCATTTTAACATCGGCATTTAATCAGTGACGGCCCTGCAGACCTCTGAGACCGGTCCACAATCAACTTCTCCCAGACCACCACCACACCAATGGAGGGCCAGTTTACACAGTGAACTGTGCTTGTCTCGGATTTTTATTCCAAATCCCAGGGTCTCCTTGGTGTGACTCTGTGTGGTTATTTACACAGGCCCAGCAGAACTGTGCTCGACTTTACTAAGGAATCATGGTTACAATGGTGATGTACAATGACCTTCCTTGGAATGCATGACCAGGTATGACCCTTGCACTAGAAAGGTTCTAATTAGAGGAACTTAATTAGAGGAACTGAACTGATAGAATGCACATCAACTGTAAAATAGTAATAATAATAATAGGGATTTCTTGATTGGCTTACATGCTAGGGCCCAGATGGTCCAGCAAGAGCTACCTGCACACTGGAGAAGCTGAGAACCCAGTAGCAACTCAGTCCATGAAGCTGGATTCCTCACTAGTTCTGATTGGTCTTGTGGGCCTGGAGGATTCATGGTGAGTGGTTGATTTTCAGTCCATGTTGGAAAGCCAAAGAAGCTGGAGTCTGACATCAGCAAGGGACAACAGCTTCCACCCTAGAGGCTACTAGCAAAAAGGGGCAATGAGGGAGGCGGATATGCTTTCTCCTTGGATCTCTTTATGGCTGGACCTCTCATCAGAAGACGTGGTCCACGCTTGGAGGGAGCTCTTTTCATCAGTTAATCCTTTCTAGAAATACACTTCTGTACCTATGTCGAGGCTTGTCTCTTAGTTGATTCTTAATACCATCAAGGTAATAACTGAGATTAATCAGCACCACGGCCGTTCATTTAAAACCTTTATGAGATATAATCTGTATAAATCACTTACTTAAAGTATAAAAATTCAGTAGCTTATTTTTTTAATCACCACAGTCATTTTTGGAATATATACCTCCCTCTAAACCCCATGATTTTCTTAGCTTGCATCTAATCCAGTTCCCCTGTTCCTCAGCCCTAGGCAACCACTTACCTACCTTGTCCCCATACAACACTTCATGGAAACACATTCAGGCAACATATGGCTTCTTATGAGCTGTTTCTTTCACTTAGCATGATGTTTTCAAGGTTCATCCATACGATAAAGGTGTCAGCTCATCATTTCTCATCAGCATATAATATTCCACTGTGGTTAGATCACCTTTTGTTTTCTTCTTCACCATGATGATCATTTGGTTGTTTCCTCCCCCACCCCTCCCCCGTCTTTGGAATCATGCTGCTGCAAATATTCATGAATAGGTTTTGTGTCAACAAGCTTTCAGCTCCGTCAGGTACTCCTAGGTCGGAGCAGAACCACTGGATCCCTCAGCAGTTCCATGACCAACACTCAAGAACTGCTGTGTGTGTGTGGGGGGGGTACACATACCACAGCATGCATGATGCATGTGGAGGTCAGAAGACAACCTTCAGGAGTCAGTCCTTTCCTTCCTCCAGGTGGTTCCTGGGATTAAACTCTTGGCATCAGGCTCGGCAGCAGGCACTTTTACCAGCTGTGCCATCTCGCCAGTCCATGAGTGAAGACTCTTGAAGAGATAGTGGCTAAAACCAAATGACAGATTTCCATTTTCTGAGTCACATGTTCATAATTTGCTAACTGAAAAACAAGACACCACAGGACCACTGAGCATGCGTGATAGGGAGGGAGGGTGTGGGGCCAGTGACGCTGTGCCTCCCCTTGGGCAACCAGATCTCTTAGTCCTGAGGCCAGAGTTCCTCCTGTGCTGTCAGCACTATTCTGAAAGACTAAGAACAAGTGAGACCCAGAGACTGCGGAATCCCAGACACAGAGACTGAGAGAAAGAAAGAGGAGGAGTAGGCCAGAAGGTGGCATTTGAGACAGGCCTGGAGAGAGATCAGGAAGATTTTCAGCAGTGGGAAGAGATGTGTATGAAGAGGTTCATGCTAAGACCCAGGAGCTAATGGAGTCAAAACAAGGAAGAGCACAATGAGAAGCTGAGACAGGAGTGGTGTTCTGAGCTTCAGGGTTGACAACAGCTGACTTTCACATAAGGAGTCCAAAGAGATTGGCCTCCTACAGAGAAGAGTTGGGAGACCCTGACAGAGGCTCAGCCAGACCCAGACCCTGCTGGGAGGTGAGGGCTAGACTGAGAAATGCATGAACCTAGGGCCCTGCAGCCTACAGATCTCAGAGCTGAACACTGAAGTGGTCTGGAGTGCCAAAACCTGACTTCCAGGTCAGGCACCAACAACTCTAAAGTCTCCTGAGCAGACATGCAACTCCCCACCTTTCTGAACTACAAAGACAAATGCTTTTCAGTGCTGCTTACCATATCTGAGGCTGTGAGCCTTCCTGTGATGGGCTTTGTGACAGCCTCCAGCCACCAATAGCTACAGAAGTCAAATTTAAGTTAATTGGATCTATAAAATACTAGAAAGCTCATTCCTAGGACACCAACTACACAGATGTTAGTGAGAACTGCATTCAACGGCACAGAATAAGCTATTCCCACCAGTCCAGAGAGTTCTATTGGACAACACAGGCTTACAATAGAAGTTAGTTATGTCCCAATCCGAGGGTCATATCCAGCTACCTGCATGTCTGGGTAGTTTTCTTAAACCACAGTTGTGCCCACACATTTGAGTGCACACTGCTTGACCTGAGCTATCTCAACATGGATGGTTACTGCTTGTTAAGCGTGGGATATTGGCAGTCTGACCTTTGTCAGAAAAGCTAGCTGCCCCAGCCCCATGCTGATGCAGAATGTTGGTGAGGACCTTTGTGTAAAGACTTCCACTGGCATCTCCAGCGTGTCCGAGCACACGTCTCTTCCAGGAGGAAGCAGAGAGTGGACAGTTGTCAGCAGCGGGAGCTCAGGTTTAGAGTCTCGGGAAGCTCATCCAGAACAGTTACATCCCGAATGGTCACCTCTTCAAAGGTGACTGGACTCAATGAGACAGTGGCATGGTAACCATCCTGGTGGGAATGAAGCTAAACTAAAGACGGTTGTACCCCTCCCTTTGGCTGTCAAACGATTGAGATAATGGTGTTCAAGGAACTGGAATTTCCCTAGGAATCTCTTGCCAGGGTGGGTCAGACAAGGAACTTCTCCCAGGAAGAGATTTTACACAGTTCTGACTACTGTTCAGGATATATCCACTGGAGCAGAGAGAAGTCAATGCTGGGTGGGGCCGCACCTTGCCTGGGACTCTGTGCTGGCCTCTCGCTCTCTATTTAGTGATGGCACAGGTGAGAGGGTTCTGGGCTTGTTATTTATTCTTCTCCTCAGTAGGATCACACTAAATATTTCTTCTTCTCTTTGCCTTTCACTGTTTCTTGTCTTTTCCCTGGAGTGTTGAGGACAAGTAGCGGAACCCAGCCAGCTGAGTCTCACCTGAGAGCTATGGTTACAGAGGCACTGGGTGCTGCATACCCACATGGAAAAACCACACAAGAGGCTCTTACCATTTGCTTTATTTATTTTTTTTTATTTTTTATTCTCCCCAAGTCAACGAGGCAGCAGGATGAACAGAGATGAGACACACTGTTCCCTTACACGATCGTTCAAAAACCTCTTCTAAACTGATGTGTTCCAGAAAATCCTAAGCTTGCTTTCTTTTCTTCATCAGAGTCAACTGGAAAGACATGGCCTTCCATATGCTAACCATAACTCCCCTCCTGATGGGGGCCAACTTAGAGCTTTCACGCCCAGGAGACAGAGAAACTCTGGGTTGACCT
The DNA here is from genome assembly GCF_950005125.1 of Chionomys nivalis. Taxonomy (NCBI): domain Eukaryota; kingdom Metazoa; phylum Chordata; class Mammalia; order Rodentia; family Cricetidae; genus Chionomys; species Chionomys nivalis. The sequence continues at coordinate 64,913,433 of NC_080093.1, read as the reverse complement.
CCCTCAAGCTCTTTCCAGAATGCCCAGGCTGACTGCTCTGGCCTCCTCAGCAAGCCCCATCCCCTGGCTCTCCCAACCTCAGAGCTAACAGAGTAGCAGAGGGTTTAGGGGCTTTCTGGGAACCCAGCTTGCATGCAACAAGCCCCTCAAGGTCTGCAGCCCAAAGATAGATCACTCTTGGCTGCTTTCCACTTCTGTCCCCTCATAGGGAGACAAGCTTTGTTGGAAAAGGGAACAGAGCTGTCTCAGGACTCAGCCAGGCTCACTTGGTAATAAATGCCTCTATTGTCAATTGAAAGTAGAGTGTGGCTATAGCGGCTTGGATTGTCCCCTGGGGCCAGAGAGGATGGATTTTCTTAGGCTGCCTGAGAGCATCTCAGACGATAACATCTGGGACAAAGGGTTCCCCGGGTGCTGCAATGTCAACTGTGCCTTTTGTAAATGCACTGGTGAACTCGGATGTCACGCGAACAGGGGGAAGCCCTGGTTTCCCTTCATGTATAGCCAGTGGGTATGTGCCTTTTTCAGCTTGACTCACTAAATTTCCTCACTCCCACCAGCCTTTCTCTGCTGCTCTGTCCAAGGTATTGGGATAAATGAGAACAAAGGGAAGAAAATACCCTAAGCTGCCGGCCCTCCCCTTTGGAACCAGCCAAGCCATGTTGGTATGCTCCGGGGTGTCTCTTGAATTACAGTCAAAACAACAGTCACAGCCTGCTACAGAGTTACTAATGGAGTGGATTTCATTTGCACAGTCTGGGGTGTGTCTCAAGTATCCGAGAGGGTCACCCACGTTGCCGCCTTTTTCGTCCCCGCAGCTTCAGGCGCCTGGCAGGTAGGCTGACAGGCTGCTTCCCAAATGTCTCCATGATTTCTCTTATCCTAGCCAGGTTCGTCTTGCTGAGTATGAAGTCACACCGAGTGGCCCCCATGTCGTAGCCAACCATGCAGTTCTTGGAGGAAGAGACGAAGCCCTCTGCCTTGGCAGTGACCACATATTCACCAGGGTTCAGTAAGCGCCAGTAATCTCCGTCGCTGGCTGGAAGAAAGCAGGGCACCTCAGAGCAGATCTTTTGGAGCACAAGTACTCCCAGCCTCAGCGCATGGCCAGCCTAGCAGAGAGGGCCCTGAGCTCCCATGCTCAAGTGCTTACAGCACTCGGTAAGCCAAGGTGTTTTTCTCCTTGGCAGCTGCCTTAATGTTTCAACAGGAAAGGGCAGGGGTGTAGGCTTCTGCAGCTCAGGAGCAGAGCTGGAGATGAGACCTCCGGCAGTTTTTCCTATGTGATAGTACAGGGCATTCGTTCTAAATGTGAGCTCACAGACATTATGTCCTTGCCACAAAACAGCATTTTGCAAAGTCAGCAACTCACAGCTTCCTGGCTTCCCTCTGCATAGCTATGAATACAGAAGAATTACTTCTAAAAGGAGAGGGATTCTTAAAAGTTCAGTAACAGACTTCCCAGGAGATGGCCCTGGTGCCTGCACACTGCTCCAGCCCTCATTCTGTGGCCATGGAGAGAAACTTGGGAGCCGCAGGAACAGTTACACAGGGACTCAAGGCAGGGCAGGGACGCAACAGTGCAGTAAAAGGCCCATGAACACTAGCAAGCTGCAGGCAGACTGAGGAAGAGCCCTGATACCCAGTTCTACCACTGGTCACTTACCCATGGGTTCCTTCCTTAGCTTCCTGTGGATCAGAACAACATCAGGCAATGGCAGACTCTGGGTTTAACTAATTCCCCATTGAGACCAACTAAGCTCACTTTCTCATGCAGGCATGCCTGCTGGCTTCTCTCTCTCTCTCTCTCTCTCTCTCTCTCTCTCTCTCTCTCTCTCTCTCTCTCTCCTCCTCCTCCTCCTCCTCCTCCTCCTCTTCCTTCCTTCCTTCCTTCCTTTATTTATTTTATTTTGGTTTTCCGAGACAAGTTTCCTCTCTGTAGCTATTGAGCCTGGCCTGGCACTCGCTCTGTAGACCAGGCTGGCCTCGAACTCACAGAGATCCGCCTGCCTCTGCCTGCTGAGTACTGGGATTAAAGGTGTACTGGCTTCCTATCCACTCATCTCCTTTCAGCCACTCTATTCACCGACCATACTCAAAGGAGTGATGCTGAGATTCAATTATAGATGGATTACATCACAAGACATAGGTACTAAAGGATGCCGTATCTTCACACAGTGGCTATGACAGGAGCAGAGGACCACTCCTACTCTCAAAGACACTGTATTTTAGAAGGAAAGTTGGGAGGGCAGAGGACATGTGGAAGACACAGTTTGCTCAACATGGCTCAAGAAACTCAAGAATGCAGAGATCCTTAAAAGGAGAATTACATGCCAGGCTGACTGGACAACATGATACCTGGGACCGCTCGCTGAAACATCCCTGTCTACATATCTCCCTGTCTATGTATGTAATGAACCCATATCTCTGCATGCCAGACAAGCTCTACCACTGAGCTATATCCCAACCTCATGTGGAGTCTTTTATTTGATGGAAAACCTGCATTCCCACTAAAGGAAGGCACAAGGCAGTAACTGATACCCTTTGGGGAGCTCTCTCTGTGTATGTGTGTGTTGACATGCATGCGTATGTGAAGGTGCTCATGCATGTATGTATGTACATGCAGAGGCCAGGGGCTGAGTCTAGTGTCTTCCTTGATGGCTTGTCACTTTGTTTACTGAGTTAGGGTCTCTTGCTGCAGCTAGAACTCACCAGTTTGGCTATTGTAGCTATCCAGCTTACCCCAGTGATTCCCTGTCTCTTATTCCTGAGCATTAGGATTATAGGAGACGAAGTTAAACTGAGTCTCCAGCATTTACATGGATGTTGGAATGCAAACTCTGGTGTAAATCCTTATGTGGCAAGTGTTTTATCCACTGGATCATCTCTGCTCCTTTTCTTGACTCTGAATCACTTGGCTTTGTGATTCTGTTCTCTCCTTTGGCTCTCCGTGCCTTTCTTGCCTGTCTCTGTATCTACCTGTTGCATTTCTTTCTTGGCACTGGTTATCATCTGTAATATTTTTTTTCTCCCTAACCATCAATTGCAGGTCTCCTCCACCAGAAAGCATACTCAGTGGTCAGGGACATCTTTGCCACCGTGGCTGTTCTTCTTGGCAAACACTCAGTGCCTAATGAGCCAAGCCAAAAGGAAGAAGGAAATGATGGTGATCATGTTCATATCACAGAGTCAGAAAAGGAGATATTCATTCTATAATCTAGAAGCTTCCACTCCTGAAACATGGATGTCCTGCTTTCCCCTCTGCCTGGCAGATCTCTCAGAAGTTCATGGACAATGTTTTCCCACTTTATACCTGAGGCTCTTGTTATTTCTACTTCTTCCCCAATGATACTTATCCTACAACCATGCACTGGAGGACATAGAGGGAGCCATGGCCTGAGTTCTGTCCCATCAAACAACTGATCTCGTGTTCCGGAGTAAACACTTCATGTGGCCACCATGCACGGTTAAAACTGTGGAAGCTGCTTGTCACTTATGGGGTGAAAGGGGCACCCCAAGCCTAATAAGTGCTCATTCATTAGCCATTCAAATTGATATCTTCTAAATAACGACAGCACGTGCAATCCTAGCCCAAATGTGCTCTATGAAAACTCTTTCTAGCTCCCTGCCTGTGGGATTCGGCTTAATGCCTCTGTTTACATTATGCAAACTTCTCCTGAAATGAAGTTTGTCGGATCATATAAGCCTCAGACAAAAATCAAGGCAGATTCAGCACTTCTGGGGAGCATGAAAGGAAGGAGGCCCATAAAGAGCCGTGCATGGAATATGGAAAGCATCTGCACAGAGCAAACACTGGGAAATTATTTATAGGAGGAAGTGAGGGGATGAGATGCATTTCCCATTAGGGCATCCAAATTGTCTGCCTGATTCCAGGGGCTTGAAATTCAGAGCCCATTAAGCAAAGCATTCTCATCTAGGCTTATAGTGCCCCAGGGCCTTTTTTACCTCCTACTGTGTAAAGCCCCTGTGTTTTCCTACATTGCCCACCAGGCACTATATAGTGTAAGGGATGGTCAGGGCTCCTTTAAGAAGTACTTTCTAAAAGAAGCGTTTAAGCAATATTTAAAACACAGATCCCACATAGAACTAGAACAAATGGCCCCCTCTTTCATTCATAAGGGTCACTAATCCTGCTTGATCTCTAGAAAATTATGGGGAATTTGTCCATGTCTATTGAATGGATGGATGGATGGATGGATGGATGGATGGATGGATGGATGGATAGATGGATGGATGGGCAGATGGATGGATGGATGGATGGATGGATGGATGGACGGACGGACGGACGGGCGGGCGGGCGGGCGGGCGGATGGATGGATGGATGGATGGGCGGATGGATGGATGGATGGGCGGATGGATGGATGGATGGGCGGATGGATGGATGGATGGATGGATGGATGGATGGATGGATGGATGAATGGATGGATGGATGGGCAGATGTATGTATGTATATATGTATGTATAGATAGATGGACAGATGGATGAATGAATGTATATATGGGTGTTCATAAGGAGTTACTGGGTACAAATTTCCAGGCAATACTAGTAAAACCTTATGGACAGTGGCTGTAATATCTAGGACAAGTGGCAGAAATCCCACAGAGAGAAGCATTTTGGTGACTAAGGGGAAAGAACAATGATACCACACACCAGTCCCTAACTTCTCAGAAGCTTCCATTGCAATTGGAGTTTTGATCATTGCTCCAAACTATCCCGGGAAAGGGGCAAGAAGAAGCCAAAAAGCCAAAAAGCCAGACTGAAAAGCCTCATTTGCAGGGATCTCTTGGGGGAGCTGGAAGAAGATGCTGATTCACTCCTAAATAAGAAGTTTCTACATGAGCGCCCCATGCTAACCAACTGTGCCACTGGCGCTCTGGTGAAAAACTTTCTGAAATGCCAATCATGAGAGAAGCCCAAGCAACACACTGCAAGGAGCAGGTATTGCTTACTGAAGCAGTTTATGCACATTCATAGATACCTGTCCGGATGTCATGGTTAACCCCTTCGACGGAGATGATGGCATTTGGGATCCCTTTTCCATGCAAATCTCTCACAATGCCTTTGATGCCCCGATGAACCTATGGCAAATGTGAGACACAGTGCATCACCAGCCAGCTCTAGACAGCAACAGCACAAGGAAGTAGGCAGTGCAGGTATCATCAGTCCAGCCCTCACCAAGAACATTCCAAGTGCCACATCTAGTTCAGTATGCACCTGGCTCTGCATGAACTTTGCAGAATGTTTTGTGGCCCATGAGCCAGAAAGTTTCTCATTGGAATCAAAATCCCCCAGAAATGAAAACATATGAAGGTCTGAGAGTTTTATTAAAATATCCCCACTAGGGCTAGGGATGTAGCACTACAGATCCTACAGATGTACAATGCCTGCCCAGCATGCATGAGGTCCTGGTTCCAGCCCTAAAGCTCTGAAAAATCAAAGCAAAAAAAATCTCTGGAAACTAGAATTTGATTTTTCTTTTAATTAATTTATTTTATTTTTAGACAAAGTCTCATCATGCAGCCCCAGCTGGCCTGGAATTTTGTATAGAGACTCGACTGGCCTTGAACTCGAGACATCCTTCTACTTCTGCCTCCCAAGTTTTGGGATCAAAGGCTTGTACCACTAGCTTGAAACAATTTTCATCAGGCATGCTTGCTTTGAATTTTCCTAGGTTCCATGAACTTAACAACAAAGGAGTTAGAGACAAAGGAACCAGGGGCCATCAGAAAATGATTGCTTTGGAGGCTGGGAAGTGGTGGCACATGCTTTTAATCCCAGCACTCAGGAGGCAAGAGGCAGGCGGATCTCTGTGAATTCAAGACCAGCCTGGTCTGCAGAATGAGTTCTAGGCTGTTATACAAAGAAACCCTGTCTTGACAATCCAAAAAGAAAATAAAAGAAAAGAAAAGGACTGCTTTGTCTAGAGCCCATCTACTGACCATGTCACACACCAGCCAGAACCTGTGCCTCAGTCTTCCTGTCTGTAGTATAATGCAACAATCCACGATGGCTCAGCAACTTTCCAATGAAAGTCTGGGCAACTTTGACTAACTCAGACCACAACTTTAAAACTGTGTTTTCACAATCAAAGCCTTTCCTTTTTTTTTTTTTTTTTTTTGATTTTTCGAGACAGGGTTTCTCTGTAGTTTTTTGTTTTTGTTTTCTGTTTTTTGTTTTTGTTTTTTTTTTTTGTTCCTATCCTGGAACTAGCTCTTGTAGACCAGGCTGGCCTCGAACTCACAGAGATCTGCCTGCCTCTTCCTCCCGAGTGCTGGGATTAAAGGCGTGTGCCACCACCGCCTGGCTCCCTCCTTTCCTTTTACAAAGGAAAACTAGCCTTTCCCATGAGGTTCCAGGGCTGAAGCAGAAGGTGGACTCACAGCTTCCTGAGATGAAGAAACTGGTTTCTACCCTCTGTGCCAGGAATCCTCTTAGGACCCTTGGAGGGCAGACTCAGCTGTAAGATCCAGATGCCAGCCACAGTCATCTATGCAGGGGCGCAGCCACAGCACCGGGAAGCTGGTACCCAAACACTGGCAGCAAGCACCATCCGACCTTCCCACGACTATGATTCTCACAGCCACATCCTGTTTCTTAGCTAGCTCCTCTCCTCCCATGCGCCCAGCATACCTGTTCCATGAACACAATCAGAGACTCCCGGTTATTCTCCCATTCCTCAGGCAGCTCACTCTCGTGTGGGTATTTATCACAGCCCACGTAGATGGACAGCTCAAAGCAGTTTGTGTGGAGGTAGCTGAAATCATTCAGACCTGCCAAATCAACCAGACATTTGAACTAACTTAGGCTTCGAATTGCATGGGGAGGTGGCAAGAATGTTCAAGAACAGGTCTTCAACTGAACAGGGAGGCCATAAAAATCTACTATGGATAAACACAGAAAGCCAAATTGCCTGAAAAGCCATCATTAAATACCACAATGGACTAAGTGTTTAATTCTCTGTATTTGGCAGCTATACGGGTCTCAGACGAGAGCTTGAATAGTTCCCTATTTCAATTCATTAAGACAGCTATCCGAGTCACAACCCATCCCGTCTGCATGGTCTTTTCTGTGTATCTATCTTCCTGCACCTCTCCTGTGCCTCTCCATAAGCTGTGTCCTACAGATCACTGCATCCTCCCCACAAGTTCGGCCATAGCTCAGTCTCACAAATAAGACAAGTGAGGCTGCTATTAGTAAAATGTAGATACAGGATTCCTGTGTCTACAAAGGGCCACGGTCTAGGTTGGAACCACTGCTCTTGTCTCCAATATTGTGGCTGTTTGGTAACTGCCTGACTATCCCACCCACCCAGTGAGCCCCCAAAGCAGCAGACCTGCATTCTGACGCGCAGATGGGAAGCTACAGTTCTGGAGTATGACTGTCCCCATATGAGCTTTCTGGGGCCACTGTTACATATGACCACATCCTGGCTTAAATAAGACACTCATTCCCATGGGCTGAGAGGCTGGAAGTCCTCAGGTATGTGTGCTCCCTGCAGAGTCTTGTGGGAGCCCCGTCCCTATCTGCATGACTTTTGTTGGCCCAGGCATTTCTTATGTCAATAGCTTGACTCTACAGTCTTCTGTATTTGCTTTTTCCTCTTTGGGTCCATTTAAGGACACTATTCACTGACGCAGGGCACATCCAGTAACAGAGAAGGAACATCTCCAGGCCCTTAACTGCATCTTCTAAGACTATCTGACCAGTAAAGTAACAGTTACAGGGGCAAAGCAATTACAAAAGAGACATGCTGTTTGGGAATCTTTCTCAAGTCACTACACTATCCAGTATTTGTGAAATGAATACATTATTATCACGAGGGTCCCATGGCATAAAGTAGCCCAACTCTTGGGGTGGGTGGGATCTGTGGATTGGACCTAAGACATTATCCATGCTCAGCACTGAGCCTGCTCTCCACGACTGAGCTTCTCCCTCCCTGTCCCTTCTCGACATCTCCACCTCTGAACAGGAGGTGTCTACCAAGCTATGCTCGATATCAGTAGGGAAAGCACCTTTTCTGGGCACGGAGAGATCCTCTAAGGGGCCCTTCCTGCTCTCTGAGGGTCAGTTCTAGAAGGTGGAAGCTGGGTAAACAGGCTCTGTGTGGACCGAGAAACGTTCTCCATGCACTTCCCCAGCTCAGCCCTCATATGGTCTTTCTCCCTTGCTGCCCTCTATGAAGGGTCTTTCCTTTAAAGTCAGACTTTGGGGTATTAACCCACTGTGCTACCCTGACAACAGTACTTAACCTTTAGCAGCTGAGCTCTCTCTACTTGGTTTCAGTCTCCAGACACTTCAATTTCGGCAACTGTGACCTTGAGTAAACCAGGGACTAAAGGGACATGATGGGACTGTACTCAGGGACACAATGGGACTGTATTCAGGGACACAATAGGGCTGTATTCAGGGACACGATAGGGCTGTATTCAGGGACACAGTGGGGCTGTATTCAGGGACACGGTGGGGCTGTATTCAGGGACACGGTGGGGCTGTATTCAGGGACACGGTGGGGCTGTATTCAGGGACATGGTGGGGCTGTATTCAGGGACACGGTGGGACTGTATGCAGGGACACAATGGGGCTGTATTCAGGGACACGGTGGGGCTGTATGCAGGGACACAATGGGGCTGTATTCAGGGACACGGTGGGGCTGTATGCAGGGACACAATGGGGCTGTATTCAGGGACACGGTGGGGCTGTATGCAGGGACACAATGGGGCTGTATTCAGGGACACGGTGGGGCTGTATGCAGGGACACGGTGGGGCTGTATGCAGGGAGCCCTTTACGAGGACAGGCAAACTCTACATCGACTCATCTATCAACCTACAGCGAGGAATTACTGAGGACATCTGGGGCCTATGGCAGCAGAGCCACCTAGTGCAGGTCTTGACTCTTAGGAAGGATTGGCTTCCTTTAAACATAAAGGTGTCGTTAGCCTCACATTCTTAGGCTCTGCGAGTACTAAAATAATTGTGATAACTAAAACTGTGGAGTGGATATTTTTTCTTTCTTTTTTCTTTGTTCAAGAATCTTTGAGGTACTCGAAGCCTAAGACATGCTGGCAAACTGGTAAGAAATTTCAGCCTGGAGCGGCTTGGGCCCATCCATCTCTGTCGTTGATGCCCTGCTCTTCAAGCGAGGCCTTGCTCAGAGTGTTCCACACAGAAGGGCTTTGACAGTGAAAGATGTGTCTTTCCCACCTGTCCAGAGCACCTGTGGAGCAGGATCTGCCACACCGCCTGAGAGTTCTTCCAACCCTTCAGCCCTGGCAATAGGCATCCTTTCCAACCCTCTCTGTGACTGAAGTCATTGCTACTGCCCACAGCACCAGCCCTTCTCGGGACTGACAGTGCAAGTCTGCAGCCAAGAAGAGCAAGTCACTTGGGAGTTCAAAAGCACAGGCTGCCCATGCTAGACACTTTGAAACACACCAAGCCTCACTCGTAACTGCCGCACCCTCACCCCTGCACACTCACTGACGCCTGCAGTGCAGGGTAATAAGTGAGAAAAAACGGAATGGAGAGACTGAGGGCGAGGAGAGGAAATTAGAGATCAGATTTCTTTAATCTACAAAGAAGGGAATCTTCAGAGTCCATCACAGAAGAATGATGGAGAAGAATCAAGCGAGCATGTGACTTTGCGACAAAGTCCCCAAAATAAGGGCAAGCAGAATTGGGTGAGTAAAACGTCCAATGCTGCCTACACAAGCTTGCTTTCATGATATCACTATTAACGGGACACTGTCACACTCAACTGTGTCTGTTCGCAACTTAGTCACAACAGAAAAAAACAAAATAATAGCTCTTACTCGGAGATTCTTGTAGGTATGTCTTTAGGGCTAAACCTGAACTTTTTTTTAAAATGCTTTCTTAATCAATAGGAAATGTCCCCGATAAATACAAATCAGTGTTTCTTTTGTAATGGGCATAGTGCAAAGTCGTTGCAGAGAAAGAATTATCTCCACTTGGATTGCTGCCAAAACAAACGTGGCATCCTTTTTTGACATGTTTTGAAGTGACCATGGGAACAATTATTTCTATTTTTGCTTTCTTTTCCAAGAGAAAAGTATACTTGAAAAGTATTCGAAGACTGAATTTATAGTAAAGTAAAATACCATGGAAACTAGTGTGTGGAATGGAGAACAGGGTAGGCTCAGGACATCAAGAGGTCTTCTTGTTCCCTTGGAAGGTGCTGTGGTAAGATAGTCTGACAAAGTGTAACAAGGAGGGTACTGTCTGGCTTCCAATTCCAGGTCACAGTCCAACAGAACAGGGAGCTCGGAGTGACTGGTCATAGCCACAGTCAAAGACAGAGAGATATGAATGCATGAGCATGCATATCGACTTGCTTGGCTATGCTCAGCTCACATTTCCAGAGATACCTACCTAGGGGATGGTGTTGCCCACAGTGGGCTGGGCCTTCCCACATCCATTAACAACCCATCCCGCACACATGTCCACAGGCCAACCCCATATAGACAATCCCTGACAGTAACTTGAGGCATTGCTCTTCTCCCATATGATCCACAGAACTCTCTGATTGCTGCCAAGTGATTTGGGGGTCTCTTGGGGAAGCCTCTCCAGGTCCATGTGCAGGTTATACACAACAGGCATTGACATATATCATTGGTGACAACTGGGTGGCTAGCCAGTGGACAGCAGATGCACATAACTGTCGCCACCACATGGAGATCTCAGAACCCAACTCAGTCACGTCACACCTCAGTCAAGATGAGGTTCACAGTCTTGGACAGTCCCCCAGATCCTAGTAACTGAGCACAAAGCCCTAGCTCTGGACCACCGTGCCCTGCCGCTTTCTCCCATCTGCAGTCCTGTGAAATCTGAGTATCTCAGTGGCTAAGGGCAAGACCTAAAACATTCCACCTCTATCAGTCTCTTGCTTGGGAAGAGTCCTGGCCATCTCCAGGCATTCTCGTTCATAAAAATGAGTAAGCCCCACCCACCTCTGAGAACACAGTAAGGGTTAAAGACTAGTCGTTGGGGAGTTCCGAGTATTGATGCTTTGGAAGCCACTGATGGCGGTTATATCGAACATAACAATGGAAGGGAGTATGATAGCTCATCAGTTGTCAACCTTACTACATCTGGAATCATCTAAAACCCAAGCAACTGAGCACATCTGTGATGGATTTTCTTGACTGGATCATTTGAGGTGGGAAGACCCACCATGAATCTGGTCCACATGTTCTGATGGGAGCCCACATAGAAGGACACAGAAGAAAGAAGCTTTTGCTTTTTGCCTGCTTGCCCTCACTCTCACTGACAAGTGCATCTATCCTACTGCTGAAGCATCCCTCCACTGGTATTAGAACCTGCTTCTTCAGGATTCCAACACAGACCGAAGACCATGAGCTCTCTGGGAATTCCCGGGAACTCAGAACCAGACTGGGACTGAACAACCACCAGATTCTTGATCTTTATGTCAGGAGAAAGAGCTACTCAGACTACAGCCCGTAATCAACTCTAATATATATATATAGATATAATATATATCTAATATATATTTATAGATATAATATATCTATATATATATATATATTAGAGTATATATTCATCCTATCAGTTCTGTTTTCTTAGAGAACCCTGACTAATTGGCAGAGGGCATATAGAAGAGGGACCTGGGAGTTAACTCTGGACTAAAATCTATGATTGTTAATATTACCAACTTGACAGGACCTACAAACTAAGAGGAACACCCCTGGCCATGTCTCTGAGGGATTCTCTAGATTGGGTCAATTAAGGTGAGAAGACCTTGGATATCACCACATCATAGACTGGATTACTGGGCTGAACAAGAAGGAAAAAGATAACTGAATATCTGTATCCATCGGTATCTACTTCCTGACTATGGATGCAATGTAACCATGCCTCACATTCTTGCCATAATGGACTGCATCCTCTGCTGTGAGTCAATGACCCTCTAACACACACACATACACACACACACACACCACTACCACCCCACCACCACACAATACATACATTTCCCCCATCTCCACCAGCCTCCCACACCACCACACACACATACACACACCCCAACACACATACAGCACCACCGCCACCACCACACACACATACACACATACCCCCAGTCCCCCACACGCATACACAACCCCCAACATACACACACTACACATACACACATACCCCCAGCACACACACATACACACACACACTACATGTCACACACATACCCCCCTAGCCCTCCCACAGTTGCTCTTTTGTATTTTGTCACGGCCACAGGAAGAGTAACTAAAGCACCACCATCCATGGCCACTGGGGAAATGACGTAGACTGGCAGATCTTAGACTTACTTCCAGCCACCGTGTGCCAGGAAGCCCCGTTGACAGTGCCCTCCTCCTTCTGAAAGTCTTCTGTGTGGCACACTCGCCTCCTGGCATCCGTCATGAGGCGGTGAGTGGAGGCATAGGAGTATGCCAGCCAGCGGAACACGTGATCATCGGGTGTTGGGGTGTGCTCCTGCATCTTCCACAGGGACCGCACCATGTCATAGGGGTATGCCACCACTAGCTCACCCCCCTGTAGGTTGCCTCCTAGCACAAAGGGGATCTTCTCCATCCAGGCAATGACAGCTCTGGTCTCCATGGCCACCTGGGAGTATACAAATTTAACAAAGAGAAGGAAATTGCTTCATTGCCCTAGCTTTCAAAAAAAGGGAAATGTGTTTTTTTTTTTAAAAAAAAATCAGGAATTTTGTTGAACAATATTAGCAATATTCAGAATCTCAAACTGTGTCCTGGGAAAACTGGACTTTTTAGAAGTGATGGATAAAAAAGGGATGGCCAGGGATATGCCCAGTTTCCACAGCAGGATATTCTAGTAAATACTGAAGCGGGGTTAAAGCAATATCATTCTGTGATTCTACTGAACGCCTGGGTTAGGAGTGTTCACCCACAGCGACAGACAGCATGAGAAAGACACACGAGTTAGCTGATGTCTCCAGATGAAAGGCACACACCCCAGAACCCACAAAGCTGAATCTCACCAGGCCTCTAGCTGAGGTATCTGCAAAGGGCCAGATGGTGAATATTTGGGGCTTTGTGGGCCAGGCAGGCTCTGCCACAGCTACTCAACTATGCTCCTGTAGCAAAGAAACACCATGCACAAAATGCAGATGTGTGCCAACCGAGGCCACTCGGGAAAGCAGGCCTGCGTGGGCTGTAGTTTGTGGACGTCTGCTCTGTCTAGTCTCTGCCAGTCTTAAAGTCACTCTCTGTTTCCATAAGATGGAGAAGGATGCACATACATCATAGGAACACAGCCCTGGCTCCCAGAGGCAGTGAGGGCAGCTGCTCATACACAGTCAAGGGCGACATGAAGATATAAGCAAGACAGGGAAGGAGAGGAAATAATGGAGGGCAGTTTGTTCAAAGATGTAAAATGACTTTAAAAACAATAGAAAGGAAAGGGCCTCCTTTGAATCAAGATCTGAGCAAACAGGAGAAGGGTAAAGTGAGGTGAGAGCAATGAACGGAGAGAGGGGAGTTCACTGATTGGTGTAAGGAATGAAGGGGGGACAGTAGGGGCGCCTGCCTTTAAACCCAGCACTCGGGAGGCAGAGGCAGGTGGATCTCTGTGAGTTCAAGGCCAGCCTGGTCAACAAAGCCAGGACAGCCTGTGACACACCTTGTCTCAAAAAAGCAAAACAAACAAACAAACAAAAAAGGGAACTCTGACATATACCTTGCAATATCAACAAAAAAGCTTATTTGGGGCTAAGGAGGACTCCGTGGGTAAAACTGCTTGCTTCGCAAGCTTAATGACTGGAGTTCAGGTCTCAGAACTCACTTAAAATCCAGATGTGGTAAAGGAGCTCCCTGGAGTTTAGAGACGCCTGTTGAAACATTTACAAGTGAGACAACATGATGACATGGTGTCTGCTTTTGTAAGATGGGTGAGGGATGCCCGGGCGGAGGAAGCATGCGTCGGGAGAGATGCCCGGGTGGAGGAAGCATGCGTCGGCACACGTCAACGCCGACACGAGTACTTGTGAGCCCTCTGCTTCTCTCTTTACTTTTGTACTTTGACTTTTTATGGGAAAAGTTAAAAAAGAGGGAAATGACAATGCTAGATCAAATTAAAAGGTTGACATGGTTTAATATAGACATGTAAATCAAGTCAGATTATAATAAATTACAACTGTCACGCAAAGATAATTTCAGTAAGATAAAGTTGATGACAACAGAGGAACACAGGAAGTCACTTATAGTGCAGACAAAAATGCCGACTCAGGGGTACAATGTGCTTGCCAGGCTTCATTAACCTTGATTCTGGTGTTTAAGCACACCATAGGCCCTGAGTCAGGTTAATTATGGAACACATCTCATTGCACAGAATCAATATCGTTTCATGCTGGGAACATGCTTGGGTCCAACCCAAGACCCAAGTCTCAGGTGCAGGTGCTATGACTTGGGTGATTTCAGCCCCTTATACACCTCATTGCTTCCCATCCTAAATACGCTGGCTCTCATTTTCCCTCGGTCTTGTTTTATCTGCACATGAAGATGTCAAATTTACTGTTTCGTTTTACTTGTCTTTCTCGTTTTTTGTTGTTGTTTTTTTTTTACCCAGTTTATGCTCCTAAGATTCATTCTTGATTTTGATGAATGCTATTTCTCAGTCTTTTCCACTTTACAATGAAGAGACTGTTTATCTACATAGGTGAAAATGGACATTAAGTAGTCAGTCTATTGCTGTAAGGAAGCGTGTGCTTTGAACTCTCTGGTCCTATGTTCTGGTACACACATCACCAAAAGTGAAATGGCCACATGTCACCAGGACTCCATCTTGTATATATCACCAGAAGTGACACTGTTTATACACCTAGCAATTAGTGAAAACCGAAGATAATTTCATGGGAGTATAATGGACATGGATGCAGATGATAGTAACAAATCCATGCATTTTGGGGGTGGCTATTTTGATTCTTTACAACTCTGTAGTTATAAAGAAGTTCAATCAAATGACTCCGCAAAGAATTTCCATAATACCAGCTTGAAAGGCAGTTATGACCTAGGGCTATTCCTTCTGCTGGAGAATATGAGAAAGGAGAGACAGCCTTGTCTCAATCCTCCATGCCACACCCTCTGCAGATACCAGCAGAGAGTCTTCTGCCCTCCTCTGCCCTCCAAATGAGAAGGTTTTTTTCACTCACTGTGGCATTCTCAGACAGATACCACTCAGGGATGGCAATGTAGTGGTTGGGCACTTTCCTTGGGGCATTCTGCCGGTCCTCAGCCTCCCAGAGTAGCGAGTTTAAATCTGGAAAGTTGTTGTTGATATCGATCCCATCATGGGTCCAGCGTCCCAGGGACCAGCCTCCCAACTCGGAGCCCTAGAGAAGATCCAGAAGGTAAAGAGCTCTCAGATGCAGTGGAGAATTGGGGATGTGCGATGTGTCTGGGTCTCCTGTGTGCATCTCCAAATCTCTGAATGCTCTTGGCTCCAGAAAAGACATCACAGGAGATTATAGAAAAACCTGCTATTAACGTCCGATAAGCCACAGACAACATAGCTACCTCACTCCAAAGATGGACAGCCAGGGGACCACTTATGCCATATGGCCAAGCTCAAAAGCCTTAGGCCTCTTCTTGTACCCCTCCCTTGCCCCTTCCTCCACTGGTTGGCTGAACCTCTGAAAAGGAAAAGCCTGGAACTGGAGCATTGCAATATCACTTACTATCCATGCAGTACCAATGTGTGCCCTGCCCAGAATCCTGGCTGGGTTTTGTTGTTGTTGTTTGGTTGGTTTTGTTTTATTTTTTACTCTTTGCTCTTTGGGTGCCTGCAACCCAGCTCCCAAATAAATACACAGAGTCTTATTCTTTCTTACGAATGCCCAGCTTTAGCTTGGCTTATTTCTAGCTAGCTTTTCTTAAATTATCCACACTACCTTTTGCCTTTGGGCTTTTATCTTTCTCTATTTCTGTGTATTTTTCTTTCTTTATTGCTCCATTACTGTTTGTATAGCTGGGTGGCTGGCCCCTGTTGTCCTCCTCTCCTTCTCCTTTTTCTTGTTTCTCTCTCTTCTCTCACATTTTTCTCCTTCTATTTATTCTGTCTGCCAGCCCCACCTATTTCTTTCTCCTGCCTTGCTATTGGCTGTTCAGCTCTTTATTAGAACAATTAGGTGTTTTAGACAGGCAAAGTAACACAGCTTCATAGAGTTAAACAAATGCAACATAAAAGAATGCACATATCTTTGCATTATTAAACAAATATTCCACAGCATGAATGAATGTAACACATCTTAAAATAAAAGAATATTCTACAACACCTGACTTTGGAGTTAGTGTAGTATCCATGGACATACTACCCTGAATGTGTCCAATCTTGTCTGATCTTAGAGGCTAAGCATTGGTTGGGCCTAGTTAGTACTCGGATGGGAGTTATCATTACGACTAATCAAGTATTTGTGCCAGAACCGACAAATACAACTGAATGCTATACTTTAAAGCTCACATTTGACAGGCATCTCTACTTAGTGCTCTATTTTATCCCAAATACTGTGAAATATCATTATTGATTCATGACATGATTTAATGCCATTATATACATATATATTATACACATCTGTGGCATATACCAATTCCATATGATAATTAGAACACAAACTATAAGCAATATCTCAGAATCATCCAAACAGTTATCAGTAGGGGACAGGTGAGAATATTAGAGATAATAACCAAGGCTAGCATATGCCTCGGAAGTGCTCAGCCAACCCGAGGTGCTACAGCCATGAGGTGCACTGCTACACACTGGGTGTATAACAATGGCATTACGTGTGTAGATGCTCTCCAGCTGTGGACATACACCTCTCGGTCACCATCAGTCTCAATTCCTGCTTTGCATCCCTTAGAAACCTTGGAGATTGGAAGAAACAATCGGAAAGAAGGCAAAACAGCTCCCGTAGGCAAAGGCTGCAGACACAGGCTCCCACCTTCAGCAAAGAAGGCAAAAGTGGCTGGGGAGTTGGCTCAGTCGGCAAAGTACTTGCTGAGCAAACATAAATCTAGATTTCCCCAGCATCCAAGTAAAAAAACTAAGTGCAACAGTGTGCGCCTATAATCCCAGCACTAGAGAGTGGAGACAGATCCCTAGCTCATGATGGTCTGATGGTCTCGCTGAATCAGTAAGGTCCAAGTTCAGCTATAGACCTATCTCAACAACTAAAGTGGGAAAGCTATGGAGAAGGCTATTGAGGCCAACCTCAGAGCCTCCCTGTGCACATATACACACATGTACATGCACATGCACACCTACAACATATATCACACACATATCAAAAACAAGGGGGGGGGTAGAGGGAGGGAGAGCGAGACAGGCAGAATCAGATTCCTGGGAGTTGCGCTAAGCACACCCTGGAGTTGGAATCTTATATTGGTTGCATCTGGAGTCTAGAAGACACTTACTCCTTCGCAGGCCTTCTCATAGCCATCAGGATTGAGGGAGGGGAGAATGTGGATCCGCGTCTCTTCCACCAAGCGGACGATGCGTGTGTTCTGCGCCAAGTACTCCTGGCAGAGGAACTGAAGCAGCAGCAGCAGCAGCTCACGGCCGAGTACCTCATTGCCATGGGCCCCTGCGATGTAGTGGAACTCAGGCTCACCTTGACAAAGAAAGAGAGACACAGGCTCCTGCAGGCGTCTACACAGACCCTGGCAAGGTTTCGAATGACACAAACACCTTACAGCCATGTCTATTTTTCAAATAACCCCCTCCCCCAAATTGTATTGGGATAATTATTTTAAACTCAAGTGCTCAAGCACATAAGAAGGGTACAGACAACAAGCCTGAACAACTAGAGCCATGGAGTGTGTTCTCACTTAGCAAGGACATACCAAATGCCTCAGTACTGGTGATTACAAGCTTAACACAAAGCACAGCCATTGCTTTTCTCTTCGATGGTGTAGTTCCTCTTGGGGGTTTTCTTGCTGTGTTTTACAAGGAGCCAAAGATGAACGAATACACGAAGAAAATGGTCTAAAAGGAGTCAGCTAGGACACAGGTTGGTGAGTGGTCTGGATATTTTCTCCTCCAAAACTCAGCTTCTTAATGAGAGGGGCTACTGAGTCATGTGTGTATGTCTCTAAAATTCAAGTTCAAGTCAAGACCCTGTGATAGTATGAAGAGGTGGGGCCTTTAGAAGGGGATGAGGGGTTATCATCCTCAGAGAATGTAGCCTTCCACGGCCCTGTATCATGCAAGGGTCAGCAGAAAGCAGGCTACCACCAGCCAGGCTGCAGAGGTGCTAGCATCTCGATCATGAACCTCCCAGGTTCACCAATTGTGAGAAATAAATTCCTGCTGTTTATAAGATGCAGTCTTGTCTACTTTGTTATAGCAGCTAAACAGATTAGAATATCCGTGCTGGGAATGGCTGGTCACACTTCTTTTTCTTCCTTGTCAAGCGGTTCTATGTGAGGAAACATGATTTTATCCACAGGTAAGGCTTTTGCCCCCTCAAAGAAACTCCTGAGATAAACTCCTGAGACAGGAAACATGCGGGAATGATAGACATATCTTTGGCACCATATCTTGTGCACCTAGATTTCAGAGGATTTTGAGATCCTGGTCAGTTTTACCAACAAGAAAACTGAAGGTCCACCCGGCATGCAGAGACTTGGAGTAGTGATGTCTGGATAGGAAACAGCTCAAGGCAGGCTACATTTAAAGACAACATAGAGAGTCCACAGCAGAGAGTGTGGAAGGCATATTTGTAGTCAAAACATTTATGAAACTGTCTCTTTCCTCAAGATAATGAGAAGCTAAACGCAATATTAAGATGGGTAATTCTATCTCCCATGCTGTGGTGTATAGGTCTCCCTTTCATCTGTATGTTTCTCTACAGGAATGTGGCGATATCAGGAATTGATCTCCATGTCTCCAAAATTTCAACTGCCAGATTCTGTCTCTATACTAATATTAATTCCTCAATAGAATTGGTGTGTTATATAATACAAAAAGAAAGAAAATAAGGAAGGAAAGGAGGAAGAAAGGAAGGGAGGAAAGATGGAAGGAAGGGAGAGAAGGAAGGAGGGAGGGAGGGAGGGAGGGAGGGAGGGAGGGAAGGAGGGAGGGAGGGAGGAAAGGGAGCCCTGTGATTTCAGTCATTCATGAATCAGAGAGTCCAGAATGTTCTCCTGGAAGAGGAATCTGTTTCTCTCTCTCTCTCTCTCTCTCTCTCTCTCTCTCTCTCTCTCTCTCTCTCTCTCTCTCTCTGTCTCTCTCTCTCTTTGAGACCGGGTTTCTCTGTAGCTTTGGAGCCTATCCTGGAACTAGCTCTTGTAGACCAGGCCAGGCTGGCCCCGAACTCACAGAGATCCACCTGCCTCTGCCTCCCAAGTGCTGGGATTAAAGGCATGTGCCACCATTGCCCGGCTGAGGAATCTGTCTTATATCCAGCCATTTTCTCCTTTGTCTTGTGATTGGCCTCAGAAGTGGAGAGCACAATTGCATGTGGTCCCTGTGCAGCACAGGTGGGTGCTTCTAGCTCGGGGAGCTGTGCAACTCTTCTAAGATATGAGGGACACAAAACCAAAATCTGCTTATTAGTGGGATAGGTGACTCATGCCCTGAATCACAAATGCTCTCATGTAGAATGTGGGGAGATGCCTTCAAATTAGATAAGAAGCTACTGAAGTTGGGGCACCATCATCTTGGTTGGGAAGCTGGCATAGTTAGCACCAGCTGCCAATCTGACATAAACCTAGATTCACCTGGGAAGAGAGAACCTCAGCTGAAAAGATACCCACATCAAACTGGTCTGTGGCCATGTCTGTGAGGTTATTTCTTTCTTTTTTTTCTTTTTTCTTTTTTTTTTTTTATTGAACTCTACATTTTCCTCTGCTCTCCTCCCTGCCTCTCCTCTCCCCTTTAACCCTCTCCCAAGGTCCCTATGCTCCCAACTTACTCAAGAGATCTTGTCTTTTTCTACTTCTGATGTAGATTAAATCTATGTATGTCTCTCTTAGGGTTCTCATTGCTATCTAGGTTTTCTGGGGTTGTGATTTGTGGGCTGGTTTTCTTTGCTTTGTGTTTAAAAAACCACTTATGACAATTATCACATGTACTCCCTCATAAGTGAGGTTATTTCTTAACCACTAATTGATATAGAAGGGCCCAGCCCGTTGTGGGTGTACCACCCCTAGGCAGGCGCTGCTGGACTATATTTAAAAGATAGTTGAGAAAGGCCATAAGAAAAATTATTCCTTGTTCTCTGCTTTAGTTCCTGCCTCCAATTCCTGCTTGAACTTCCTTCCCTGGTTTCCCTTGACGGTGAGCTAATACCTGTGATTCCAGACAGACCCTTCCCTCCCAAGCTGCTTTTGGTTATGACGCTTCTTACAACAACAGAAAACAAAGACAGAAATCCATCTCACCAACTTCATGCTCCCCAGGGTGGTCAGAGATCTCTACAGCATACAACTTCAGGCCCTGGTGACTTTTGCCAATGTTGTAAATCCTGGTGATGTTGGGGCACATCTCATTCACAACCTTCATCAACTGAAAGACAAGATAAATGAAAGTTTTGAAATCATGATAGCTGCAGGCAAAAAAAAGGAAAAAAGCAGTTTTCCCCAAAAGACAGCTATTTCCACAGCCTCTCACCTCAGCACCCCCTCCATCCCACAGCTCTGTTGCTATATCTCTGTCTAGAACACCCTCTCTGGTCCCCTATTTCCCAGAATAATAACCGCCTTTCCAACCAAAAATCTATCCTTTGACCATCTCCTCTAAGGAGAAGCTCATGGCCATTGCCTGCTCTGGCCTGGTACTCTTAGGACACTTGATTATATTATAGTGATAGCCTCTTGCTACATACTGAATGTCTGTGCCCCTCAGCTGAAATCTAATCAATGCAATAGCATTAAAAGGCAAAGAATTGAGTCCAGTGAGATGGCTCAGTGGGTCAAGACCGTTGCTGCCAACCTGAGTTCCATCTCCACATACAGAAAGGAGAAAGCCAACTCCTACAAGGTGTCTTGACCTCAGCAAGTGCACGGATACCTGCAAGTGCCCATATCTTAACACACCTAATAAATAAATGTAACAACATATTTTTTTATAAAAAGAAGTGAAAAATTAGGTGGTAATTATGTCGTGTGGGTGGAGACTTTGTAAACACAATTAGAACCCTTTAAAAGAGGCAAAGGACACGCGTGTAGAGCAGTGGGAAGGCCACACACACGTGTGAACCAGTGGGTGAGCCCTCAGCAGACGCCACATCTGCCAGCACCTTGAGGTTGGGTTTGTAGTGGCCTCTAGAACTACAAACAAGGCATTTCTGTGGTCTACTAGTCCATAACGACAGCTCCAGCAGAGTAAGGCATCTTCCTGGGTTGGGATTTTCATTCTCTCGGATGTCACATGTGTTTGTCACCCCCTGGTTGTCGTCACCACCTCCCACCCCCTTGGTTGTCATCACCACCTCCCACCCCCTGGTTGTTGTCACCACCTCCTTGGCTGCAGTCAGCCTCTTCCTGGTTGTGGTCATGACTTTCTCACTGTGATTTCTGTCTTTCTGAACCAGTCTCCTTAGAGATCAAATTGTGCGAATATGGACTATATGATATTAAGTTTTCATAATCATTGCACACCTGAAGAAGGTGTTCTTGCCCTTCTGGAGCTGGGGGTGCAACAGGAAGGAGGCATTGGATGATGCAGTTCATGAATGCTAATGAAGAACTTCACATGGTGGCCACGGACACAAACCTCATGAGCCAGGTGGTGGGCTAGAGTGGGGGAAGGAACCCACATACCTTGGTCTAGAGTTTAAGATCAGCTAGCTAACTAACAGCCTTGGTCTATGAGAATGGTGTGAGCTATCAGGGGATGTAGTGAAGGCTCTCTAGTAGGAGAACAGCTTCTGGGGGATGGAGGACCAGTGGAATCCTCTCCTCAGAATTGCCTGCCTCGCATCCCTGACGGGTGCTGTGAGCATTGATTGGCTGGATTAAAGGTGTTTTTGCAATCCCCAGGCACCAGAACCTGGTGTAAATAACACTATATTCTCTCTATGTTTCCTGAGGACCCCACTTTTCTCTTTGTTTACTAAGGACCCTGCTCTCCTCTGTGTTTACTGAGGACCCCGCTCTCCCCTGTGTTTACTGAGCACCCCGTTCTCCACCAGGCACCATATAGACAGTGAAGACTGGAAGGTCTAGAGGATCATTTCAGAGCCATGTGTTAAGAACAGAGGGGACACTCTGGCACTGGCAGAGCAGAGGAAGAACACCCTGGCAAGGGTGGTGAGCAGGCAGTATCCATTGGAAGGACTCCGCTGCCCTGAAATACAAGCTAGAACTGCAAGTGTCCCTTTCTCCCGCTGCAGTGTGAATGATGGCCATAGTCCACTGGCCTCAAGGCCCTGTATGCTCATCCCTCTTGATGCGGTCACACTGACAAGGATCTTAGCAGGTCCTGAAGATTATTCCTTCAGGAATAAGACCTAGATAGTCCATTACTAAGTGGCAACAAATTTAAGCTTCAAGCACAGCCCTGGCTTCCTTCTCTGTTACCCTCGATCTTTAGTGCAACCTGCACCAGAGGTCACAGCCTCCACACTGGAGGCAGACAAATGTCTTCCCCTGGATGCAGCCCCTCACCAGCCCATGTGGCAGCACTGGAGACAGTGGGGGTGAAGAGTAGGGAGATGCTATGAACCAACACTAACTGAGAGACATGGGGCAAAGAGAGCTACGTTCTAATCACAGTTGTGCAGAACCTATGGAGACAAGTCCAAGCACTGGAGAGAGAAAAGTGTGTTGCTGTAGCTTGAGTGTATGTGTTCCCTGAATTCACAAGGTGGAATCCAAGACTCAGTTTCATAATGTGTAGGGGTGAGGGCTTTTCTAGGAGGTGATCAAGTCACAGAGGCTCTGCCCTTGTCAGTGGAATGAGTGTCCTTATAATATAGGGACTTAGGGCTGACGAGGGAGGAGGACTTGATTGGGGGAGGGGGAGGGAAATGGGAGGCGGTGGCGGGGAGGAGGCAGAAATCTTTAATAAATAAATAAATAAATAAATTTTAAAAAAATAAAGGGACAGGAGAAAACTAGGTAGGTCTTTGCATTTTGCATTTCCATCTTCCACATGAAGACCCAGAAACAAGGCACCATATTGGAAGTAGAGAGCAGCCCTCACTAGATACAGAATCTAGTGATGCCTTGATTCTAGGTCACCCATATCAAGAACTATGAAAAATCAGCTTCTATTGTTTAGAAATTACTTGTTCTCTGCACTTTTGTTAATCTGTAAACAGACCAAGGCAAGAAAGATGTAAAATTTGCCAAATCATCAGTACAGTGACTTTATAGAGGATCCTTCAGACTTGGGGCTCTCTGTTGATATAAGAATGCCTGTCTAGTGAATGGAAGTATTTCTTTAAAATTGTTTAAAGCAGCAGAAAAGGTTTTCTTCCATCATCTTTCTTCAGAGACCACCTCTAACTCAATGGAGAAGGAATTCTCAGATGAAGAAAACCACAGTGAGGAGAATCCATGGGTCATGTGGTGGTTTTAAAGAAAATGGCCCCGAAAGAAAGTGGCACTTATGGGAGATGTGGCCTTGGTGGAAGTAGATAGAGCCTTGTTCAAGGAAGTGTCTCATGGCGGAAGTAGGCTTTGAGGTCTCCTATGCTCAAACTGCATCCAGTGAGATAGACTACTTCCTGTTGCCTGAATGTCAAGATAGAGGACCCTCAGCTACTCCAGCATCATGTCTGCCTGCACATCACCATGTCCCACCATGATGATCATGGATTAAACCTCTGAAAATGTAAGTAACCCCAATTCAATGTTTTCCATTCTAAGAGTTGCTGTGGTCATGATGTCACTTCACAGCAATAGAAGCCAAAACTAAGACAGAAGTTGGTACCAGGGACTGGAATATTGCTGTGATAGGTCTGACCATGCTTCTGTTTGGAGTAATATGGATTTTGGGAATTTGGGTTAGGAAAGCAGTGGCATGGTTTAAGTACTGCTTAATGAGTCATACTAGTAGGAACATGAAAGACAGTGGTGCTGAGAATGATTTGGACTATTGGGGGAGGACACTCAAAAGTTTGCAGAGGAGAAGAATTTTAGTATGCTCCCTAGAGATTGTTCTTGTGATATTTTGGTGAAGAAAGTGGCTGCTTTGCTTTATAGAAGCTTCTCAGTCACTGTCATTAAGACAAAAAGGCAACCTACTGAATGGGAAAAGATCTTCACCAACCCCACATTAGACAAAGGTCTGATCTCCAAAATATATAAAGAAGTCAAGAAAATAGACATTAAAATTCTAAATAACCTAATTTAAAAAATGGGGTACTGAATTGAACAGAGAATTCTCAACAGAAGAAGTTTTAAATGGCCAAAAGATACTTCAGATCATGTTCAACTTCCTTAGCAATCAGGGAAATGCAAATCAAAACAACTTTGAGATACCATCTTACACCTGTCAGAATGGCTAAAATCAAAAACACCAATGATAACCTATGGTGGAGAGGATGTGGAGTAAGGAGAGCACTCCTCCATTGCTGGTGGGATTGCAAACTTGTGCAACCACTTTGGAAATCAGTGTGGCAGTTTCTCGGGAAATTGGGAGTCAACCTACCTCAAGATCCAGCAATACCACTCTTGGGAATATACCCAAGAGATGCCCAATCATACTACAAAAGCATTTGTTCAACTATGTTCATAGCAGCATTATTTGTAATAGCCAGAACCTGGGAACAACCTAGATGCCCCTCAATGGAAGAATGAATAAAGAAAGTGTGAAACATATACACATTAGAGTACTACTCAGCAGTAAAAAATAATGACAGCTTGAATTTTGCATGCAAATGGATGGAAATAGAAAACACCATCCTGAGTGATAACCCAGACCCAAAAAGATGAATATGGTATGTACTCACTCATTAATGGACTTTAGCCATAAATAAAGGACATTGAGCCTATAGTTCACAAGCCTAGAGAAGCCAAATAATAAGGTGAACCCAAAGATAAACATATATAGATCCTCCTGGAAATTGGAAGCTGACAAGATTGCTGGGCAAAAGTTGGGAGCATGGGGGTGGGGTCGGGGGAAGGGGAGAGTGGGAGAAAGAAGGGAGAAGGGAAGGACTGGGGATGTATAGACTCTTCATGTGGTTATTAGTGTTCATGTTTATAAAGATGTATAATAAAAAAAGAGCAAGCTGAGGAAGGTAAAATTCAAAATGTACAATCTGAAAAGACATGAAAGAACAGGAAGTGGAATGGAGCTAAATCCTGTGTTCAAGGAGATAATAAGATTAAGAAATGAAACAAAGGGAATGGTGACTTCAGGGCAAGATCCCACCCAGCTAAATTTCAAACTTGTGAAAAGGAACTAAGGAAAAACTTAGAGCTAGAGGTGGTGGGGTACACCTTAATCCCAGAACTGAGAAGGCAGAGACTGGTGAATCTCTGAGTTTGAGGCCAGCCTGGTCTAAAGAGCAAGTTCAAGGACAGCCAAGCTTAGGCAGTAAAGGACAACAGAAAGCTGGTGAAGAGGTAATTAAACAAGGGGCCATGTTCTAGCCCCAGTAAGCTGTAGAACTTGGCAGCTTAGGCCCTGTGGTTCTGGCTTTAGAGTTAAGGAGAGAAGGAAGGAGTTATGGAATAAAGCTACTGAGGAGGCATATGTCAGGGGTGTCCTGTGGATGGAGGCCTAGTAGAGTGGCCATTGTGTGAAGCTGTGAAGTTGAAGCTTGGATTGCCATGGAGACCCCAATATGTCAGAGATACCAGCATCATGGGACACCTGCTGAAGAGAGCTGCTAACAGGGAGTGGAACCAGCCCAAGAGAAGGAAGTGTGTTGCAGTCAACAAAGCTGAAAGGAGTTGGAGATCTGAGGAATGTTTTGACATCAAACATGGAGATGTAGTGTTTGGAGTTGGCCCAGCTGGTTTTTGCTCTTGCTTTGGTCTAGTACAGCCTAACTCTGCTCCCTTCCCTATGTTTTGGAATGATAATGTATATCCTGTGCCGTTATTTGTTGGAAGTATGCAATCTGTTTTTATACTTTAATTTTACAGGGGGTTATAGTTATAAAATTGCATGAATCTCAGAAGAGACTTTGAACTTTAAATTTCAATAAGTTTGAGATTGCTCGAGACTATGAGGTCTTTTGGAGTTGCACCGAATGCATTTTCGCACTATGATATGGCTACAAGTCTTTGGGGACCAGGGACTGGAATGTATTGATCTGAAAGAAAATGGTTCCCAAAAGGAGTTGCCTTGCTGGAGGAAGCGTGTCACTGCGGAGGTGGGCTTTGAGGTCTCCCTATGCACAAGCTGCACCCAGTGAGACAGACCACTTTCCTGCTGCCCACAAGTCAAGATGTAGGACACTCAGCTACCTCCCCAGCACTGTCTGCCTGCACACCACCATGTCACACCATGATGGAAATGGACGAAACCTCTGAAAATATAAACCACCACAATTAAACATGTTTCTTTTCTAAGAGTTGCTGTGGTCAAGGTGTCTCTTCACAGCAATAGAAACCGTAACTAAGATAGGTCAAAACTTTGGTTGCCTGGACTTTCACACTTACTCTCTTGTTCTGGCTTTCCATTGCCATCACCTGTCCTCACACTCAGGCTGGCCACACAGCACACTGGCAAGCTCAGCTAACTCCTGTACATCAGTACTGCCAGCTAGCTGCCCTGCAACTCCTATCTCACCCTTTAACGGCTACCTACCTGCATCATATTAAATAACAACACAACCTGTATCCCTTGAACAACGGGGACCTAGCCATATCATGACTCAAAACAAAGATACACTTTCCCAGGAAACCAATGTCTTTTCTAACTGAGAGGGGCAAGCCATTCCCAATGAGAATGTGTCACACCTTACTTCAAATACACCTTAACAGATGGCTCAGGTCAACTACCCACCTCAGAAATACCTCTCCCCTCACACCCCATCCCGAAAGTTCCTTTCCTAGGGCCTGTGGTGGGACTCACTAACCTTCCCTCTACATAGGAAGGAATGCAGCTCACTTAGGACCTGTGTTCTTTCCCAGTACCCATCCAATACTCCTACTCCACCCCTTTGTTATTGCTGGCCTCTTTGTCTGGATAAGAAGATCAAGCTTCTTCCTACTCTGTCTGCTAGCATCTGCCAGAAATCCAGATATCACCTGGTCCAGCTATAACCAAAGCTTCCTCTAGCCACAGGCAAACAAATCCATCTGTCCCATCCCATCTGTCATGACGACATTAAGCATATGTAGCATAATTTTCATATTACAGACTTACGATAAGTGACAGGGTTATTGCCCCCATCATTACAAGGGAAGGAGATGAAAATGCTCATTTAAATAAGTAACCAGGAAGTTATAAATACATACACTAAGAAGACCTCCAATGTTCTCTTGGCATAATTCTCTTTGCCTTGAATATGAATGTTCGGATCGTCTTCATCTTCCTCTCTTCCTTAGCCATCTCTTGCCCCCTCCCTCTGTCTGGAATAGGAGCCGTGTAACTCAGTGCTCTACAAGGGTGTGCTGCATGGAAGCCACACACGTTCTCGCCGCTGTCCTCTTACAGTGGGACGAACATCTTCACGTGTTTTGCTGCCTTCTCATTGCTGCTTCTCATTTTATCGTTGGCTAGAAAAGTCTCTCTCAGTAGCAGACTAAGCCAACTCTTTTTCCTGAGCTAGAAATATTTCTATAGCCACCTAGAAGACTCCATCTGGGGAAAGGGATAGCAATTCTGTCTTCTAATACAACCCCAAAAACCAACAATCTACATGGCAATGGCTTCTGGCTCGACTCACTGGGACTGAGAAACACTCCCTGGACAGTTTTCAACTCAGTAATTTGGGACAATGGGACTTCAGAGAAGGCCCAAGGTGGCTGTACTGGTGACCCTGAGTCCTCTTGGCTCTAGCATCTCCTGAGTGATAGTCATCATGGTCACCTCATGCATAAAGCACATACTACCAGATGTCCCAAGAGGACCCCAGTGATGCCCACGGGACAACTATTTCAAGGTCTCAGCACCCAGGGACTCTAAGCCTTCAGCTCCCTTTACATATACTTGAAGTTCATTGCACCAACTGAATTGCTAGCTGTCTCACTTCTGGACTTGATGAGATGCCTTTAAACACCCATCAAGCAAGGCTGGGTTAACCCGCCAGTGCTCCCGAAGACAGAACGGTGGGCAGACTCATAAAAATACCCCGAGAAAGTGGAGCAGCAGGCATGAGTCACAAACCTCACGTCCAAGCACACTACCTCTGTTTCTGAAGAGCAAGACAGTAAGAGGAGTGCTTTAGCACATCCCACCTCTACGTCTGTGCTGACAGGTGTCTGGAAGCCGCGCATAGCTCAAGTAAAATGACAGTGAGACAAGCCAGGCATGTTCATTCCATGGAACTGAAGCTCAGACTAATGAGTCCGATCTCAGAAACATCTCTCGCCTTCGTCCTGAGCAGCTGGCTCCTTCCTTCAGCCCACAAGTCCTCCCTCTGAGCTACATTAACTAGCCTTTGGTGAGTCCTTACGTGCCCATGTAATCACAAGGTTATTTCTGCTCGTTATGTCTTCAAACAGATTCTGGAATAGCTAAGAATCTTTGGTTTGCCAATGCCTTCCCATACTTTCTAGCGCATTGCTGTAGAGTGCTGTCCTCTGGACATAGAGGCCACGATCGTCCTCAACAGAGCAGCTGTGACAGTAGACTTGCAAGAGACCCTCAGGAACCAGCCCAATGACTGTTCTCCTTCCCTCACTGAAGGAGTGATCAGGGCCATTGGATTGTCACCTGAGAGCCCAGCCATTCCCTCCTGTACCTGCTCATCAGCTGAATGTAATTCTCTTCTAGCTGCAAGCAGCCTTGTGATCTCGAAGGTGCTGGGGTATATAGAAAGCAGGAGGGTAAGTGAAGTCGGGGAAGGACTCTGTATGTGCAGTGATGTATGGAGAAATTGGTATTAATTCTGGGCTGAAACTTTCTGTTGGTGCAGCTGCTTGGGCATCACCTGCATTCCTGTAAGTATCCCCCAACCCATGTTCTGTATGAAAGTTCAGTAAACTCATTGGTTCATGAAGCTGGACATCAGTGAAACCAGATTTTGTCATCAGTGTCCTATCCAAGGTGAGCAGGTATTTGCTTACATCTCCCTGGGAACCACGGAATGCCCATGCTGGGGGTGAACAAGGAACAGGGCACCAGAGACGGTGAACTCTCTCAGGTGCTGCCCTTTTGCAGTTCTCACGGGTGTGTGGCGGGCAGCGTGCACAGGCTGACACAGCTCAGAGTTACAGAGACTCTGAGTCAGTCTGAGGAGACTCCCACTTGATCATCATTCCCTGCTACTTGAGCTCGAATTCCTAAAAGTGCCAACTCTATGTTCTCAGGCCTGGCTGCACAGAAGCACAGGACAACTTCTAGGACATGTCTGCTAAGGCTTGGACTTCGCTGGGTCTGAGGTGGCTCAGGTGTAGATGCTTTATAGATTTCCCACGTCACTCTAGCAGACAACTAAGACTGGCTAAGAATCTAAGTATTGACTGATTTAGGCCCTCTATATGTTTGTGACAATCATGTAGCTTTGTCTACTTGTGGGACTCTTAGCAGTGGGAGCTGGGCCTGTCCCTGATGCTTTGGCAGGCTTTTGGGGGCCTATTCCTCATACTCGGTTGTCTTACCAAGCCTTAATATGGGGGAGGAGCTTAGTCCTTCCTCAACTTGATATGCCATGCTTTGTAGACATCCATGGGAGGCCCGCCCCTCTCTTAACAGAAACAGAAGAGGAGTGGATTCAGGGTGGGGAGTGCAGAAGAGAGGTTGGGGGAGAGAATGGGAGGCGAGGAGGGAGGGGAACTGGTCGGGATGTAAAATAAATGAATACATTCAATTAACAATTTTTTAAAAAGAATCTAAATATTGTGGTAAGGGGTAATAGCACTATACAGTGTCATGAAGACTCAGTTTCCCATCCCTTCCCAGGCTCTTAGAAAGATTGGACATGTTAACAGAGGTCAGTTGTGGAACACAGCATGCAGACCCGTGGGAAGGCTTTCTGTTCTACCACGAGCGCCCTCTCACCTTCAAATCCACGTTCATTAATATTAATGAATTAATCCTTCAACTGGTGACCCAACTCAAACACACAGCACCTTTAGGAACTAAAGGCTCCGGTGAGAAAAGTTCAGCTTTGAGCCCCGTTTCAGCCATTTCCTAACTAAGGAGGCCCCATTGGGTTGCTTATCGGCTCGTGCCTTGCTGATCTGTGACAAAGTCAGGTTGGAAAGTCCATACTCCGGTCTTACCTGGCGCATTTCCTTATAGTTGTGGTGCTTAAAATCCAGGTCATCGGTGGTGGTCATCTCATTGCGTCGGTGATAATAGTTATTAGGATCTAGGGACAGAAAGATGGTCTTGAATTCCTTCACAGTTGATTATGGTGCCCCTTCTAGGGGCCTGGTTTACATGACGACAGTGGAGGCAGAAAGCTGAACTTCTAACGTGCGTTCAGAGGCAAGTGCGCCAAGCCACCAGGAGGCATGTGGGAGTTGGAACTATTTCGAGGTTAAGGATGTATGGTCACAAGGCCTGGGCTTAAATCTCTACTTGATGTGGTGTGGCTTTGGACAAACCACTCGAGAAGCCTGTGCCTTACTTTTTCATCTGTAAGTGGGAAAAGAACGGCATCGCCTCTGCCGGCTTACGGAGAGCAGTAGAAGAGATACACATGTGCCTGGGCCTCTGTCAGTGAGAAACAAGTAGTTATAAAGGTCAAAACCATATGCGCATCCTCGGAGACGTTAGGAAGCATGTATCTACTGTTAGTCTCTTAGCTGGGATGCGTTTCCTTTCCTTCTTCCTAACAGAAGCCCGGCATGTGAGAATCCCCTCTTCAGACACCTCAGAACTCTCAGGCCCCAGCCACAGGGCCAGGCTGCACCTATCACAGCACCCAGCCGCTCTGACTGCTCCAGTGGAGGCCAAGGAGACAGTGATAAATCTCTCTCCAGGCGGAGGATGCCGAAACTCTGCCAGCTGGCTGTGGTGGCCACTTGACCATGAAGGGACTGCCAGCACAACCTCAGTAACCAGCAGGACCCAGAAGCTCAATGACATCAAGAGCTCCTGGTCAGCCAATCCTGAAGCCCTCCGTCTATGACATTCAGAACAGAAGCACCTGCTGTAGTTTGCATATGAAATGTTCTCACAGGCTCATGTCTCCAGTTAGTGACATTTTAAGAGGTAGAACATTCAGTAAGGCAGGGTCTAGCCATAGGAGTTAGGCCATTACGGGTGACTTTGAAGGTTCTGCCTGATCCCGAGAACCCTCCTCTCTCTACTTCCTGTCTACTATAAGAGCTTCCTCCACCACAAGCTCCCACATATGTGGCATCCCATCTTGCCACAAGCCTGGTCTTGACACAAGTCAACAGAGCTGAGGACTATGCTCCAGAAACCTCTGGAGCCGAGGTCCGAAATCAATCTTTCCTCCTTGAAAGTTGTTTATGACAAGCATTTTGTCACAGATATGAAAGTCTTATTGACACAGCAGCCTCGCAGGTGTGACCAGAATGTAGTAAGAGGCCACCCTGAGGACTACAGCTCTGGTTCAGGGAGCACAGCCTGCTCGCCCTGGCTCCCTTTTCACTGAACTTGAATTTTCTTTTAAATTCCTGTTGTGCTGTGTATATTATTCCAAAACAAAGATGACGCAGAACAGTGGGGCAGGGAGGAAGAAGAACATGAAGGAGAGTAACAAGAAGGGACCCCCCAATGCCCTTGTCCTCATCTGAGGAAGAATGGCAGAGGCTTCCAGGTCCTGGTCCTCATGCTGACATTTCCCCACTAGAGGATTCAGTCCAGAAAACCTCAGTTATCACAGACCCTCACCCCATGCCAAGAGCATCAGAACTTCGGAAGCCCACAACAGCTTGGGATCCACCCAAGTCGCTCAAAGGCCCATTCTAGAAGCAGGGGTAATAGTGGGTTGCAGAAGGACCCCTGAGATGTCAGGATCAGTAGGGAACCATCTCTGCCACCCAAGTCTTCAGACTAGGAGTACGGGCTGCCTAATAGACCTACCTCAGCCCTGCCAAATCGATTCCACAAAATCCTAGGTGACTCTGCAGGCTCTATGTAAGGAAGGCCAAGCCGTGACTCCATCACAGGCAGGAAGGCGGCATCAGTACCCACTTTGCCACATCAGCTGGCCCTGCTGGAATCCCTAACAAATGGCTTTATCCTTGGAGTCTGAGGCCACACACAACAAATTAAGAGTCACTGGGGACTCAAACACCAAATAGAGTATTAAATCTTCATGAACGACCTAGCAATACTATAAGAAACAACAGCTGTCATGAAAGGCAGTAACTTGCAGGAGGGAGATAGGCATTTTTTCCAGGCAAGAAAGCCAAGGCAATCTAGGCTCAGCCAAGGTCCCAGTTATTTCTTGGGGCACAGGATGTCCATGCCTTTGGAGAGAGCTTTCCAGGTCCATGGGTTCCAAAGCAAAGGTAAAGAGTGACAGTTTTTGGTTTGGGTTTTGATTTTGCATTTATTGACACTGACTTCAATTTGCTGTTTTCTAAAAGCTATTCAGCACCCACCCCCAGCTTCAGGGGCATCTTTCCAATCTGAAAACCCCTTTCATTTTCAAACACCAGTTAGGCTTTCAAGGTTGTGGAAAAGGGTTGAAGAAAAAGCTCAGAGCTCCTGTGTACAAAAGAATAGTTGATCAGACAATAGCCTTCCTGGAGACCAATCAGCGTGTTGAAGGATCCAGGACAAAGCCCCGATGCCAAGTCTATATTTAATAAAAAAAACTTCACTTGTCTTTTCTTTGACTGAACAAAATCTTATTGAAAATTTCTTAAGAGTCCATCTTTCAGTTTTAAAAGTAAGAATTGAACTCAGAGCCCACAATCAGTCTATCAACTATCTACAGCTATTCCCTGAAGTTCCTTTCTTCGATCGACACCTATTTCATGTGGTTCAGAGGAGCTGTCTTGTCCCATAAGACCAGGTATAAGCCTATGACCCAAGTCCAGGCTGTGAACCCACTTGCCCCAGCCGGTCATTTGCCCTAGCTCAGAGATGATCCTGGGACAAGATCCTGGGCAGGCTCTGAGTGCAGCTATCCCCACTGGTCTTCAAGAGGAAATAACTTGTGCCCCCTCTCCTTGGCTGTCAGAACATTCCACCAATGGGCTTCAAGGAACTGAACTCTCCCAGGAATCTCACGCTAGGAAAGTAACAAGACTGAATGAAGCCCTGTGCCTGCCAGAGGAGGCGAGAGTTCACCTAGTTCAGAGCAGCAGAGACTGGAGCCTAGACGATGATGGGCTGGTGATGGGCGAAGTTGTACCTTGACCAGGAATGTTCGGAGTTGTGTGCAACTCCCGCCCTCTATTTAAACCTAAACCTCAAGTCAGGACCCGTAAGATGGACTTGGGGGTCACTGCAGCTCGTTGTCTGTTTTTCCTAGTGCGGCCACACTAACTCCTTTCTCGGCATTCCACCATGGCCTTCATTCCCATAAGGTTTGTCTCTTTAACAGGGATAGTGAGCAGGAGTAACTGACCTAGCTCATCAGGGCGGCCAGGGCCCAGGTTCTGACCCTGACTGCTTCCGTGGCAGCAGATTGGACGAGAGCCTCTTCCTCCTGGGGTCACTCAGATGGCAGGAACTGGAGTGATGGTAACAACAGTCCTGACCCCAGAAAGTAGGCCCTGAGAAATCAGCCCCACCCCTGCCTAATGTCCGTCACACCCACCCCTGCAATTTTCATTTGCTGACCAAATTTTTCTCCTTAAGTGAGCCTGAGTAGGACTTCCGGCATTTGAAGCAGAAGTCCTGACTGACTGATTCCATCTCTGTGCCTATATTAGCACAGATGGAGCTCTGGCAAGCCCGCTTCCTACCTCTTTCCACGTGGTTAGTTTTCAGGATCCTTTGTACTAAACCCCAGCAATTCCTTGGGGGGACTCCTTACCGACAGGGAGAGAGGACTCCAGGCATGGCACCTAAAACTCTTCATCCAGCCTACTTACCTCATTAACCCCCTCTAACCTTCTGTTCTTGACACACCGGCCTACTAATTCTTCTGCTGGAGTCACTGCCTGTTGTGTGGTCTCACAGGGATGCTAGGCAACAAGAAAGAGAACGGAAGGAAAGAAAGAGAAGGAAGAAGAGAACTCTGTAGCCATCTGCTGCCCCAGCATCACTGGGGACATGTGAAGATCAGCGTTCACATTCCTCTTGAACAATATGTGTATCAGTGGTCATTCGGTCCCTGGTAGACAATGTCCTTTTCTCATGGCATGGTCAGAGGTCAGTGACCCCTTTATAAAAGTAGTGACTGGCTGCCTTCCAAGTCTGGACTGAAACACAATTAATAAAAATGCAGAGA
Organism: Chionomys nivalis; assembly: GCF_950005125.1. Taxonomy (NCBI): domain Eukaryota; kingdom Metazoa; phylum Chordata; class Mammalia; order Rodentia; family Cricetidae; genus Chionomys; species Chionomys nivalis. Next base: position 64,878,974 of record NC_080093.1, on the reverse strand, counting down.
GAGAAAAATTGGGGTTCAACCTGAAGATCTGAAAAGTAAAGCAGCCAGCCCACTGGCTCTTACTTCAATGTCAGTCCGAAATGGTGATCCTGCCTCCGGGAATCTGTGTCTGAAAGCTGTCTCCTCCCATTTTATAATCCTTTCTAGAACTGGGATTAAAGGCATGCACTTTCCGGTTTCTTTGGCAAACTAGTATGGCTACTGGGATTAAAGGTGTGTGAGGTGGGTGTTACTATTATCTGATCTGTAAGACTGACCAGTGGGACTGTTTTTCTCTCAGATCTTCAGGTAAGCTTTATTTATTAAAATACAATTGAAATGTCACTACACTGGACTCCATTAAAGCAAGACCCTTCCTTCTTTAAACAATGCTTTTTTGTTTCGTTTTGGGTTTTTTGTATCCTAAGAAAGTGATAAATGGAAGCCAAAAAGAGAAAAGAACTCATCAGGGAATAAGATGAGAAAATGAGAAGAATCAGCCTATTAATGATAGGCAGACCCCAGAGACCACAAAGGCAGTTACCTGCAGAACTTCACTGCAGGGCCCACTCCAGGAAGCAGAGAATCAGGAAGCTGTAAAGGAGGCAGATTTAAAGCACTGTAAACGAAGATCTCCAAACTGCTTAGAACTCCTGTTCACATACTGGCATTCCTCAGCTTGGTTTAAATGAAACTGGTCCTGGGATGTGAGAAAGTCACCAGCTGCCTGTAAGTGCTCCTAACATTAAAGACAAACCAACTACAGGGGTTCTAAACTGGCCCCAAAGGTAACAGATAAACTCAAAATGGTAAGTAGTTTGCTGTTGCTGTAGGTGACAGTAGTTACTTATTGCTCTTTCCTGAATTCTAGGTCCAATAAGTTTTCCCCAAGGGTCCTTCCTTCTGTGCTCATTCTTTTGTTTGTTTGTTTTACTTTGCTTTGTTTATTTAAGACAGAGTCTCCCTCTGTCGCTCAGACTATCCTAGGATTTACTATATAGAACAGGTTGGCTTTAATTCCATGGCAATCCTTCTGCTTCAGTCTCCGAAGCACTGGGATACCAGGCAGGTGCTACAATGTCTAGCTTTCAATTTTTTTTAAAATCAATGAAATAATAAAAACAAAAAAATAGCCAAGAGAACTCTGCCTCTGGTGGCATTTTATCCAGCAAGTGGCTGATCTAATCTGGTTTCCCTGGACTATCCTGTCTGGTTCCAGACAGATCAAGACAATTGGTCATCTGATCTAATGAAGAAAGTGTGAGAACCTTTCTCCCTACCTATGACATAAAGGATAAATATCCTCTGCTCTTCAAGAACAACAACAACAAAATTAGAATGCCAAAGCATTCTTATTTAATGTCTCAAATACTTTGGCCAATATAACACCAAAAGCCATGGAAACTACATAGATAGCTATTGTTAAGACATCAAAATACAGAAAACTATGTCTTCTGGAGTGTGTATAACCCTCTTCATGTGCACCTATCTATCCATTCACCTATCCACCTATCATCTATCTATCTGTCTATCTATCTATCTATCTATCTATCTATCTATCTATCTATCTATCTATCATCTATCATCTGTCTAGCACACACATATATAATATATATGCCTGTATATAGATTTATATTAAAATCTTTTTAAGAATAGATTTGGCTTTTAAAATGGCCCTATATATTTGTCAGTGAAAACCAGAACTACACTGAGTCCACACTTAAAACCAAAACCACCCAGGTTTTCCAGTTCATCCTTCTCTGAGAGTGTTTCAAACGCCCATCAAGAGTAACCTGACAGAGAAATGATTATTTCATAGGCTGCGCTGTGCCCTTTCCTAATGACACATGAATTCCTGCCCACAGAGGGAAGCCACGGCTCCACTATTTAGAGTAAGCAAATGGAGGAGTACGAGGCAAGGCTTGTGGCCCAAAGGAAAAGGGACAAAAACTCCCTATAGATGCTGGCCAAGATTTAACCAGCAGAAAATCCTGAGCCCCGTGATCCCAGAAGGTTCCAGATGGCAGCAGGCTGGACAAGGGACCACAGCATGAACTGCTATGAAAGGGAGCCCAAATTCCAAACAGGAGTGTTTCAATGCACTCTCTTTGTTAGCCTGGGAAATGCACACAGCCTGGGTCCCAGAAATCCCACTTGTTACAACCAAATTCAAGCAACAACTGTGGACACAGGGATGGGGGGACACACACACACACCATTGACAGAGAAATAGAAGTGTAACTGCAAGATCATTTACGGAACCAAAAACATTTTAAACTATTGAGTTTCCAGTTACCACAGGCTGATCAACGACGTGAGGTGTTGCCCATGGGAGAAGCACCCACAGACGCCCTCTTTTGTGGTTTCATTCTGTCGATGTGACCAAAAGCAATTTAGGGGTGCAAAGGGCTTATTTCACTTACAGGTCATAGCCCATTGTTGAGGAAATTCAGGACGGAGACTTGAAGGCAGACCCACTTCCTATTCTATGCAATATTATCTCCAACCAGGGAACCCACTCACAGCCAGGGCTGGGCAGCGGGAACTATGGCGGGTGCAGCCTATATCCTCACTCTCTGGATTGTGCTTAGCTAATTTTCTTATACAGTCCAGGGACTAGCATTGCCCACACAGGGCCGGGTCCTCCTACATCAGTTAACAATTAAGAAACCACCCCTCACATAGAGCTGCCCACAGGCCCACTTCATCTTGGTGACCCCTCAGTGGAGACTTTCTTCTCAGGTAGCTCTATGGCGTGTCGAGCTGACTGTTAAAGTGAGCCAGGACAGGCAGCAATCACTTTTGTGACGTGAAAAGAAAGCGTGTAAGGGCAAAAAACATACAATGCAAAGCAAAGCATGTGTCTGCTCTGAGGATCGCTATGTAGGCAGACAGAGCCGTCTTTCTCACCCATGGAGGGTTCATGTTCTGAAAACCTACAGCTGGCAAAGCCAGCTCACGCATATTACAGGACGGAGAGAAAAATAGTAATATGGCATTAAACATGCTTTGCAAACACAGCAAGTGCAAGCTCGTGGTGGAGCCGGGGTGACTGCTGAGATAGCATCAGAGCTGGTAGTACACTGCCTCTGGCTGCGCTGAACGGGACTGGGTACCCACAGGCGGTGATGCTCCAGCTTATGCTACGAACCTAAGAGTGAGCAGACGTGGGGGAGAAAGCTGGGTGAGATGAACGATGCTCCTGCTCCTGTCCCTTGTGACCTGCCTGGAGATGGACAGGAATGCAACATTCCTGCAGGCTCTGATAGGTGCTACAGGGAGAGTTTTAGGCCAGCTGCCTTCCTGGAGATGTTTGGTCAGGAGGAGGATGCTCATTCCCTGGGTTCCCAGTGATGTGGCTGATACTTTCTGAAATGCCAGCTCAGGTCAACCTGTCTGGAGCAGACACTAATAGAATCCAGAAGGTGCACATGAATTCCTGCCTATATCCTGACATTAGACCCAAAGACCAACGTGTGAAAACTCAGGCCATTAGACTAGAAGGAGCAAGCGGTCAGGGAAGAGACAGGCATCCGGGGTCAGCTCTTTAAACAGAGACCCTGCAAATGCTCACAGTTAGGTTTCTTCCACCTCCTGCTCTGCCTCTGCACCCAATACAGTAAGCGAGCTAAGGTCAGATACATGACTCGAGGTCAAACATATTGTGTAGCGCTGAGAACTGAAATCAGAGCCTTCCACACTTGCATGTGCTTTACCATCAAGTTACGTCCCTAGCTGACTGCTAGATGCTTTTGTCTTGCTTCCGAGAAACAGCACTGAGTGATCTGTCAACCCTGACATACACAAACATCTTAAAATTACACCAGGCAAAACCACCCTTGGCAAGAGGGCTCAGTGTCACCAACGTTCGTGTTTCTGAGTTGGGGATTATGAAAAGTTCCTATCCTTTTCTTTTTGAATAACCTGTGTGTTTAAGAGATTTAACAACGAACACAGGAAAATGATGGATCGACTCGTTTGGACTCATCTCAGAGAGGTACCTGCCTCCCATTAGGAAACAGCCTTGCCGGAACTTCAGGAGGCAAACTCACCTGGCAATGGGCAGCCCAAGATCTCCATCCTCATGCAGATGCTCCCATTATCAAACCAGGACTGTGGATTTACACGAATGTAGCGGGCCACCATCGGGACTGGCAACTCATTTAGTACAGGAATCTCCTTCTCACTGTTTCCTTCGAATATCTATTGATGCTCAAGGGGAAAGAGGAAGGACTTTAAGATCTTCATCGTGAAATTCACTCATTCTTTAGAATCCTATCAAGGAGTACATAAACAAATCACCCCTGCACTCTGCCCCAGGAAACCCCTATCTCTCAGTCTATCATGAAAGCAAAAGGATGCTCTAGAGCTCAGGCTTTTTGGAGGCAGACCAGGTCAAGCTTTGGGGCAAGGAGAGGTTCTGTTTGGCCCAACCGTCATGGAAAGCTACTTAGACTGGTAGGAATGGGAGGCGTTCCAGAGGCAGGGAAACATTCGTGAAGAAACCCAGCAGTGGGTTTCATGGGTAGACCAGATGGCTCCATTCTGCGGGTGCACACAGGACTGCTGATGTAAGTAGAAATGAGGCAGAATGTAGAGTGGGGCTGTAGTCAGTGTGTAAGATGCTGGATGCGACGCTAGGAGTGGCACTTGAGATGCTGAATTTGAGAGTAACAAAACTCCCATGCTGAGGGTAATCATACAAGGTGGCTAGCGAAAGTTAGGGCTCTTGGAAGCATCAACCCCAGATGTGGACCATGAAAAGGAGGTCACTATCCACCAGACTCTCCTGGTTGGTTGGAATTTACATGGAATTGGTAAACCTTCCCAGGGACAGGATAAAGCCCCATAGCCAGGCACCAATGGCATGGGTAGGGCAGAGAGGGCACTCACCATGTCACCAGATCCATTCTTCACAGTAACCCACGTGTGACTGTCATTGCTCACCATGACTTTGTAGGATGTCACCCAGTCACTCCTGTGAAAAAACAAAACATCACTGGGGCCGCATCCTTTAAAATGTTTTCTGGTTGCATTTGAGACCTCCACTATAGGAGGGCACCCATGCCTGGAACTATAAACCAGGTCAAAGGTCATGGCTGGGGAAGAACCTATGCTTGTTACTCTGCCAAGCAGCCATGTTGTCCGACAGCCCATTAGTCTGTGCCGGTCTCAACCTTGCTCAGAAAAGCTCCCTTTTGCAATAGGCAAAGGTTAATACAGACTCCTCTCTGGTCGGAGCACGAGAACGGATCATTCTGCATGCTCAGCCCTAAATGGGACATCTGTATCAATCAAACAAGCAAAGTGGGGTGCAAGAGCCAGAGAAGAGGGACGAGCACTGTGAAGTGTCTGCTGGACGGGCTGTAGCTGCTGTACTCGCAAATTCACGTGTTACCAGCACAAGATGAAGCCGCTCAAAATCCTAGAACAGACGGGAAGGGCTCATGCGCCCTGCATCTAGCGGAGAACAACTGGCAGCTGATGGCTGCTGTGGGAGGAGTAGCCGCTTTCCCGCCACGGCTACTGATGGGTTCCTCAGTCGAGAGCCCACACCCATGCACATGTGGGCAGCATTGGCAGGATTCAGCTATACAAGAGATGACAAAGAGAGCATGAAGTTGGAAGAAGACCATGTTAGGGAGATCTGGGAGGAGTTTGGGGGAGACTAGGGAACATATGGTCAAATATACAAAAACATATATGAAATTCTCAAAAAATAAATAATTATTTTAAAAAACAAAAGAATCCTGGTTCCATAGTATTTGACCCATCTGTGCCCCTCTATGCAAAAAAATAGGCCCTGTGAGCCTTGTAGGGTCTAATGCCCTTTAAACACTTAGGACAATTCCTAGTCTCTAGTACGGTCACATACATAAAGATATGCAAACCAGACCATATGTGTCTGTACTGAAGTTATATCACACACTGCAGAAACTTAATGGAATCCAGCAGGGAAAAATAATCTCAGTGAATGCTGCAAACTGGTCTAGAAATTTCAGCTGAGGAAACCGAGTTGTGAATGGAACCAACCAGATCCAGCCAACCACAAAAGCAACAGTTTGAGTCTACGAGACTTTGGGTTTCTCCTTGTCTGTCACAACCATGCAGACATTCCCTATCTTAGCAAGAATCCAGCAGGCTGGACCCAAAGCCAGAACCCTGTCACCATCTCCCACTCTCCAGATATTACTGGGGACATAGCAGCCATAATTTGACTTGCTGGAATGGAGGCCAATCTGACAGGCAGGGCAAAATCAGAGTGAAACCCAAACAGGTTTTTTCCTGTTGTTAATTGCCAGGTGATATGGAAAGGCCATTCTCTGTGTGCCCCATCCCAAAGTCTCGAACCCTGGTGGCAGCACCAGCCCCTCCCGTTCTTCCATCCCTTCCTTCTGTAGGTCAGCTTGCTCTCAGATCCTGCTGCCAGAAGGGTCTAAACCAGTGTTTCTCAACCTGTGGGCTGTGACCCCTTCAGGAAGGTCACATATCAGATATTTACATTGTGATTCATAACAGTAGAAAAAGTGTTCCTCACAACAGGAGGACCCAGATTAAAGGGTCACAGCGTTAGGAAGTTTGAGAGCCACTGGTTAAAGCTTTCAATCTGAGTCAAATTGCTTAGGGAATTTATTCAGTAGCAGCCTGTTTTGAGGGGCCTCTATCCACGCTCAAAAAGTCTCCTCTTACACCTTCTCCTGCTGTGCCTGTCCCACCACCACCTGTATCCAGAATCAAACAGTAGTCCCCACCCCTAACACTCCAGTAAGCACACCACCAAGCATTCCAGACTAGGGCCAAGAATACAGAATAAGACGCCATGAGCAAGGCCTGTTGGGAAGCCCCTCAGTAACACATGCTGGCAGAATTACCCTCACCCCAAAGAACAGTCTGCTCTGTATTTCGATAATTTCCAACAACAAGCCCGCTTTGCCTGTCAACTGTTGCTCAGCTGATAGTGCCCACCCAGGAGCAGAAAGGAGGATGGCAGGAGCAGGGCTCTGCCCTAGTAAGACACAAAGGATGAAGCTAGGAAACTCAGTCAAATGAAGTCCCGGAGGGAGTAAGTTCTCCAAGGAAGAGAGGCTGGGCCTGGGGTCTGGTCCTGTAACCCCAGCTACTCAAGAGGCTGGAAGGAGACAAATCAAAAGTTTCAGACCAGTCTGGGCAATTTAGTGAGAACCTGTCCTAAAATTGTGGTGTGTGTGTGTGTACATATATACATTTATGTATACATAGACATATATTAAAAGCACTGGAGCTGTGACTTGGTAGTAGAGAACTTACCCAGCATGTCCATTCTTGTCTGCCAGGAGACACCACAACAGGGTGGCTTAGCAGGGTCCCTGTCATGCACCAGGAGTCCCACACCAGCACTCACTCGTGACTCCCCTTGCCTTCCCCCCTGTATTCAGCCTCTCACAAAGCCTTTCCAAATTACTGCCTATATCTTTCTAAAATGTATCAGATCTCTGTAGCTCCACCAGCGGCAGCCCAGCCCATTTTCTCCAGCCAGGATAGCTGTCCCCAAGTGGTCCCCTGGGATCTACCCTCCTCTCTCCCAGTGTGTGCTGTGAAGAGGAGCTTACTTTGCTAGAGAAACATGACTGGGTTCCCTCCTGCCTAACAGCTGTTTTAAACACCGAGAATCCTTATTTCATTATATAGCACCCTTATTTCAACTTACTTGTTGACCAATCAGGTTTGCATACTGAGCATCTCAAAGGCTAATGTAGCACAAATTCTATTCGGTCTTAATAATAAAAACCTGAAGTCAGATATTAGGAGGTGAAGGCTGAAGGATCAGAGAAGCAGAGCAGCAGCCACTTGAGCTCTTACCACTATGAAAGCCTCAGAGCAAAGTGGGCAAGATCCTGCCTCCACGAATCCTCAGACTAAACACTCAGACTGAACGCCTTAGCCCCTGTCACCTCCTGCTTTATATTCCCCTCTCCACACAACACAGCTATATCCCTTCCTTTCTCCACCTCCATAGTGCTGGGATTAAAGACAAGTGACTCCCAAGTTCTAGGATCAAAGGTGTGAGCCATCACTGTCTGCCTCTTTTTTCTTTTAGACTGGCTCAATCTCATGTACCAGGGTGGCTTTGAACTCACAAAGATCCACATGCCTCTGCCTTCCAAGTGCTGGGATTAAAGGTGTGTGCCACCATTGCCCGGCTCCTATGGCTAACTAGGGGCTAACTCTGCACTCTGATCTTCAGGCAAGCTTTATTTTGTTAAAGCACAAACAAACAAACAAAAATATCACCACAGGCTAAAGTCGTGTGAAATGTGGTACATACGCCCCAGACCTTTCAGCCACTATATAGAAGCATTCCGACCTCAGAGGGTGCATAGCTAAATTATACAGGATCCTTTCATCCAAGGTGTTTGAAGGTTAACAAGGAAGACGAGAGGTGAACGGAATGTTCTAGAGTGGTGGGAAGAAAGAAGGAGCCGCTGGATCAGTTGAACAATGGATGCACAGCAGGTGGAAGAGTGAAGACAGCCCTCATCTAATACAAAAAGTGGCATAATTTTCCTTTATGTTAGGCACATCTGTTGTCATAAATCAGCCTTGTGGGAGCCTGGAGTCATAATCTCCCTATTTCCTGGTCTCCTAACCTTCAGGGAAGCCTTGACAACCACAACCCTTCTGTGGCTTATTTCCACTTCCCTCAGAGGGATTATTCCATATCACAAACCACCTTGATGTTCAGGCTTGTCTCAGAGCTATTCAGTCCAAGCAAAGAAGAACTGGGGTCAGAGGCCTCCAGACCACAGGAGAAGGCAGAGTCTGGGCTGCTGACTTTCCTGGGCTCTGGCGTCTCACTCATTTGAGAATATAAAACACACAAGATCTCCTGAATGGCACTAGCTCACTTTCCTCCAAATAACCTTCTATCAGACCAGGTTTAAAATAGGAAGGTATACCACGGAGGAAGGAGTTAGGACACTATAACATTCTACTGCAGGGCCTTCCCTACAGGATAGCTGGATTCTGGTCATGGCAAGATAAACAAAGGTTTTAAGTTACCACTGAGTTTGCAAGTGAATAAATACGAGAAATCTCCAGGGATCTGGGGGATATGAGCTGAAAGGAAAAAAAAATAGATTATGCATTGTATAAGTTAACAAGCCAACATTGTTTTAGGGAAATGCGCACATGGATAGGATCAAAACTTGAAGCCTGCCAACCATGAAAAGCTAGGGATGTTGAACCTGAAACCTTCCCCCAAGACTCTCCAAGGGAGTAAAAATACATTAGAGAGTCTGAGTGCATCAGTGTCCACTCAGCTCCCAGCAAGGTCCACACAAACTCTCTGTAGAGGAGTCTTTTTCTTAGGCCCTTGGAGGTTTCCCTAGGTGAGAGGGAGCAGACAAAGAAGGTTCTAAAGCCTCATTAGTCAGCTACAAAATACTCCCCATGAGAAAGAAGCAGCAGAAATAAAGGGCAACAAATTCAGACCCAAAAGAATTGGAGATTTTAGAACTGCCACATGATACATTTAAGTTTTCTAAATCAAGGTTTGCTAAGGACAAATCCTCATATACTTCCAGTGGGGTTATAGCCTAGAAAAATCCATCACAGGGTGATTCTACCGTAGGATGGAAGTGGATAGCCCTCACCTCCTGAACATCAGACCTTAGCAACGCAGCACACTGTAGAGTCTCGCAGCTGCACGAGCATGTATGACTGACGCCTATGGCTCACTGCTCTGGCCAGAATAATGAGAGAGGGTCACATCACACACTGTCACCAGCCCATAAAAAAGTCAAAACCCAAAGTATGAATTTCTAGTGTGTGAGACAATTCTAAAGTTGTTTATCCGTGTCTACCACATGACAGGTACTTTCCTAAGCACTTCGTAAATATTAACTCATTTTTCTTTATGACAATCAAATGGCATTTGGTATTTATTATTCTGAACTACAGATGCAAAAGAGGGTCAAGGGTGTAGAACATGAAACTCAAAATTCAACACTCTGGTTATCTAATTCCTTGTTTTAGCCACTTCTATACATGACATATTTAAAGGAATAAATTACGAAGTAAAAACAGCAAAAGGAAATAGATTAGTATAAAATAAATAGTTAGATGTGAAGAACAAAGCAACTTTGGAAAAATGAAAATCCAATGGAAATTAAATATGCAGATAAATTGAGAGTACTGAATAGGAACTGCTAAAGAGAGAATTAGCAAACAGGAATACAGTTAAAGAAGTTACCAAGAATACAGCACTAAATGACCAGGAGGTAGAAAACTAAAAGAGAAGAAAACTGTGAAGAAGCCTGATATATTCCTCATCAGCATCCCACACAGAGGCCAGGCAGAGGTAAAGAAAGACAGTATTAGGAGAAAACTGGCTAGAACCTGTCTAAAATAGATAAAAGATGGGACTCATACATACACATACAGATATAAGAAATTCATATATAGAGATCAATCTAATTATTCCTACAGAATAAGCAGTTCTCAGTCAAAAAATGCTGCCCTCTTAAACCCACAATTAGCATCCCTCAGTCATCTGACAGCCATGCCCCTTTCTCCAAACACCTGCAGAGGTTGATACATCGTCACAACATAGTTACCAGCACTTACAGAAGCACAAAAAACAGCATGAGACTTAGATCTTCATGAAATTTTCTCAGATTCTCACATAGCATCGATTAAGTCCAGTACTACAGGTGAGAACTTCAAATATCCAAAGATGTGCAAAGAATTAGAGTGACCCTAGGTAAAGTGCTCTGTATGTGGAGGTGTGTGTTCTTTAATGCAAACACTGCATAGTCAGCCCCATCCTTTCTGAGAATTGCCTTTCTGCATGGTCACCTTCAGTTGCAGGTATTTAAGGTAGGGTGACCCCGTATCTTGGCCAAGGACAAACATCCTAACGATTGGGCCCTTAACAGAAAGCAGGCTAATTATAGTTGACAGGCCTACACTAAACATTTGTCCCAAACTGGAACAAAGCATTTTTCCCTGAGAATCTGGATCTGAGAACAAGGCAGCTGCCATCATGAGTCAGAATCCTTGGGTATTCAAGAAAGTTCCATTTGCCCTCATGTGGCTGAAGAGGCAGAGGCCTTCTAGGAAAAGGGGAGTGAAAGAGAAGCTCATAGGACAGACACTCAGACATTCCAGCCGAAAAGTCAGACTCCCACCTTTCTCCCTACCCTTAGTCCTCCTGCACACATAGCGTACTCCAAGGAAGGGCTTCTAATATCCAGCTAAGAAAATCCTGCTCATAATTTAGCCCGAGATCCAGCGATCCTCAAGTGTGGCATTGGCTAAGCCTGAGCAAGGCTGGAGGCTGTGATTCCGCATGAGCAAAGCAGTCAAGCCATTATCACGTGTGAGTCTTATCAGAGGTCCAAAGAGGTGGAAAACACAGCGAAGGCCAAGGTAGGAACAGGCTGGCTACATCTTGCAGCTTCAATACAGTACTTATTATGAAGGTGACATATCCAGTCCAGGCTGATAAACTTGGAAACTAGTGGGGGAAAAGGATTAAGGGTGGTATCCTTAGGCTCCTCTATGAGCCCTGGCCAAGTAATCAAAACATACTGAGAAACACCAACAAAGTAGCAATTCCCAGTGCAGCCTGAGGTAACGGTGCTGATTAGGAAGTGGAGATAACCGCCACTATAATAGCAATGCCTGAGATGAATCGAGACTCAGGGAAGTCTGGTTCCCCAGTCCCATCTATATTTTCCTCTCTGCTTTCCTGTAGACCTGAGTGTTGCCTAAGAGCAGCCACAGTCTCTAGCCCAGCTGTGCTGGTTGCAAAGATCAGAGGAGGAAATACACACACCTGCCTCAACTCCGGTGTTAAAGGGCGCAGGAGATGAAATCGCTCTTATAATTTCTTACATTCAGTTTTTTCCATGAAAGAACAAACTGGAATATACACATGGTGTTATAAGAAGCAGAATATTAGTCCTTCCGAATGACCCCAGATGTAAGTTTCTGTTCAGGTTTATAAGCCTCAGAGGGCAAGCCTGTAGTATGGCTCGTACAAACATGGCTTTGCACATGCTCACATCTTGTAGGCCCAGAGTTTTTGCTTCCCTGCAAAACAGGGATGCAGTACCTATTTTGCTATGTTTGCTTATCAATACCCAACTTGAGGATTTCTGCTTGCTTGTGATGACCTATGCAGACCTCTGAGAGCTGTATGGGTTCCCTACAGCTCCTGCAACGAATTACCCCAGTCACAGAAGCTTAAGCAACACAGACATCACCTCAAAGTTCTGACTAATAGATTAGACTCCTGCTCCCGCTGGGCTATAGAGTCCATGTGTCTGAAGGGTTGTCTCCTTGAGTACTCCGAAGGAGCCACCATCCATTGTTTCCCAGCTCCCACCAGCTTCCCTAATCCCTTGGTGTGGCCCTTTTTCTTGTCATTAAAACCAGCAACATAGTATCTCTCTGACCAACCAGCAACATAATATCTCTCTGACCAACCAGCAACATAGTATCTCTCTGACCAACTAGCAACATAGTAGCTCTCTAACCAACTAGCAACATAGTATCTCTCTGATCAACCAGGAACATAGTATCTCTCTGACCAATCAGCAACATAGTATCTCTCTGACCAATCAGCAACATGGTATCTCTCTGACCAACTAGCAACATCGTATCTCTCTAATCAACCAACAACATAGTATCTCTCTGATCAACCAGCAACATAGTATCTCTCTGACCATGCTCACTCAGCAGGCACTGGTCCTCTGCCCACAGCTAAAGAAAATTCTTTTGCCAAACCTCTATGATAAGGTGGGGTTCCACTTGGATAACTTGGGGTGCCCTCTCCACCTATGATCCTTAACTTAATTTCCTCATCAAAATCACTTTTGTCGTATAAGGTTATTAGATGAAATTTGCATTGCCTGTAAACTCAATAAGCTCTAGAATCACCTAGAAAACAAACCTCTAGGCATGTCTGTAAAGAAGCTTCTAGACTGAGTTAATAGAGGTAGAAAAGCCCACACTGACTCAGAGATCAATTCATTAGCTGTGGTCCTAGACCGAGGAAAAAGAAAAAGCAAACAGCACTCATTTCTCTGTTTCCTCCCTGGATGCTGCTTCATGCTCCTGCATCCTTACCTTCCCCAGCAAGGAGCACATAGTCCAGAACTGTGAACCATAAGGAACCCTCAGGTCCTTAAGGGGTCAGACATATCACAGCCACGACAAAAGTAACTAATGCAGCAGCATATCCAGATTCCGGGGACTAGCATGTGTGTCCTATAGGAGGGTGTCTGCTGCCATAGAAACATCACTCCAACTCTGGCTTCATTTTCCATCCCTTCTCTCCTGGCACAGGCCTGAGGTCTGGACACATCTTGCCAGCATGGCCACAATAGGATAAAACAATAGTTCCCTAAATCCAGTTAATAAATAGGAAGCTTAAGCCTCAGCTAAGAAACCACAGCCAGGGAAAACTAGGTCACTCCACCCTCCCCACTGCATCCCATCCCCCAGCCTCCCTCTTAAAGAGAACATTAGAGTTCAAATAAACACTGAGAAAATTCAGCCCCACCTGACAACTCTGTGCCTGCCTTCAGGATCCACTTACTGTGTGATTAAAATTTCCTGGTACTTCTCAAAGCAGTTGGCTCCTTCCTACAGGCAGAAGCTGGGTTCCTGGAAGAGGCATGATCTATTTTTGACCCAGAGTCAGCCCAACTGGCAAGAACCAACAGGTCGTAAGGTCAGACACTGGGGACTTTTAAAAACTCTTTCAAGCCCAAGCTCAAGGTTCAGTATGCTCTTCTGCTAACCACGAGAGTGTGTCCCCATACTGTGAGGAGTGGAAAGCTCCCCTCTGTGTCAGCGGGAGTGTGGGTAGGTACTGCTAACTGATTTCAACTGAGAAGCGACCTTGTCTGTATGCACAGCAATACTGTTCTGCTGGGGGTGGCTCTGTCCCTCGGGGGACAACTGACAATGCTTAGAGACATCCCTGGTTGTCATGATTGTAAAGGCTGGGAAGACACCTGAGGAGTGGGGCACCCGGGGAATAGGGGACAAGGATGCCATTAGAGCTGCTAAATGCATAGGAAAGCTTTCTATAGCCCAGAATGACCTGCCCCACTCTGAGAAATTTAGATAATGAAGTGGAATTCTCTACTGGATCTGCTCCAAACTATTTTAAGGCCAGGGAAAATGTCAGTGTTGATTTATCAGTAAAGGAACTAAATTGTCAGAGGCCATGACATTCTGAACACCAAAATGGATATTGGATAATACAGGCTTTGTCGAGATGCTCCCATATATTTACCTAACAGTCCAGGCAGGAATTGGAAGTAGGTACAGGACTGGAGAGAAAGGTGAGGACCAAGGCATTTTACAGAATGTGTCTCGGTTACTAAAGACACACACAGTCAATGGTTGCTGCAACATAATGTGGTTTTCTCATAATATCTGAAGATAATGTATTTTCAAATGTTTTAAACAACCATGAATTTTAACCTGTTTTGTATACTTACCAGAAATTGTTACATTGTTTTCTTTTCTTTTTCCCTTTGTATGACGCTTTCATGTAGCCAGACTAGCCTAAAACTCACTATGTGGATGACACAGAACTTCGAATCCCCCTGTCTCTACTTTCTGAGTGCTGGGATTAGAAGCATGCATCACCATGGCTAACTCCAAAGCTGTCTTTTACAAAGTATGGACTGAAGCTCGGACCCTGAAAATGCTATGCTAGAACCACATTTGTTGATACAGAATCAAATACTTGTTATGGGGGGAGGGGGGAAGCAAGCCCCAGAGCAGTTGCCCTCAAATCAAGCCCACTTGAGACCACAGGGGCCATGGAGCCATGGTATTCTGAATACCAGAATGGATATTCTATAATACAGGCTTCATCGGGGTGTACCTGTACCTTTGCCTAATTTACCTATGAGACCATAGTCTAGTGGAGGGCAGGGACCTCATCACTAATTATTCAATTAGTTATTGAAATGCTATTGTGATGTTGTGGGTGACAGTGGCATGGCTGGGGCAGACTGTGAAGCCACCGGCAGTGAGACTAGGATTGATTCCTACTACTTGTACTGGCTTTTTGGAACCCATTCTCTTTGAAGAAATACTTTGCTCAGTCTAGATATAGCTAAAGTGGGAAGGACAAGACAATGTGCTAGACTTTGTTGACTTCCCATGGGAAGCCTTACCCTCTCTGAGAAGTAGATGGAGGGCGGGGGGAGATGGTGGAGAGGGTGGGAGGAGGAAAGAGAGTGGGAACTGGGATTGGTATGTAAAATGAGAAAAGATAGTTTTTTAAAAAAATTAATTTAAGAAAAAGAGAATTTGAAAATGGGAAATGTCAGAAAGGATGTCTTTTGGAAGGGCTGTGCTTGAGCTGAGACATGATGAACAGACAAGAAGTAACTAGGGAAAAATTGTTAGCAATTTCATTTTTAAGTCAGAAAGAAAAACATTAATGCAAGAGGTTTGATGCATATGATAGTTAGCTATAATTGTCAAGCTGACACAATATAGAATTGCCTGGAAAAGTATCAGTGATTAGGTTGGCCTGTCATAACTATAGGGAATTAATTTGATTATGCTAATTGAGGTGGAAAATCCTGCCCACTTGTGGGTAGCACCATTTCTTAGGCAGGTGACAGAACTGATCACAAGCATGCATGAGTTAAATTCTTGCTCTTTGCTCTTGGCTATGGATGTGATGTTCCTGCTACCTTGACATCCCACAATGGTGGACTGGAACCTAGAATTATGAACCGAATAAACCCTTCCCCAACTAAATTGCTTTTGTTGGTGTATTTTATCATAGCAACAGAAGTGAAAGCTAAAATAATAAGCAAGCAAAAATAATTAAAAAATATGGGCTGATAAAGCATGGTGATACATCCACTTGGAAAGGCAAGAAATTACAAGTGTGAGGCCAACTTGGGTTCTGTAGTGAGTTCAAGCCAGCTTTAGCTATATGGAGAGTCTGTGGGAAAGGGGGAAGGAAGGAGGAAAGGAAGGAGGGGAAGGAGGGAGAGAGGAAGGAGGAATAGATGGATAGGTAGATGGATGGCTGTGTAGATGGATGGATGGATAGATGAATGGATGGGTAGATGGATGGATGGATAGATGGATGGATGCGTAGATGGATGGATGGGTGGATGGATGGATGGGTAGATGGATGGATAGATGGATGGATGGGTAGATGGATGGATGGGTAGATGGATGGATAGATGGATGGATGAATAGATGGATGGATGGATGGATGGATGGATGGATGGATGGATGGATGGATAGATAGATGGATGGATGGGTAGATGAATGGAGATGGATGGATAGATGGATGGATGGGTAGATGAATGGAGATGGATGGATAGATGGATGGATGAATGGATGGATGGATGGATGAATAGATGGATGGATGGATGGATGGATGGATGGATGGATGGGTAGATGGATGGGTGGGTAGATGGATGGATGGATGGATGGATGGATAGATGGATGGATGGGTAGATGAATGGATGGATGGATGAATAGATGGATGGATGGGTAGATGGATGGGTGGGTAGGTGGAAGGATAGATGAATAGATGGATGGGTGGGTAGGTGGATGGATAGATGGATAGATGAATAGATGGATGGATGAATAGATGGATGGATGGGTAGATGAATGTATGTATGTATGTATGTATGTATGTATGGATAGATGGATGGATAAATGGTTGAATAGATAAAAGGAAGGAGAGAAAAGAGAAGGTAAGAGTAGAGAGGGAGAAGAGAATAGAGAGGACAGAATAGAGAGAAAGAGGGGAGGACAAATTAGATTTGACATTAATGATAATAACAATATATTCAAATTTCCAAGAACTGAAAAAAAACACAAATTCTTATAATTTTGGGTCACATCAAGTGCCAATAAGATACAACATTGTACAGTATTTAGCACAAGGGACATCGACATGATCCAGAAAACTGTACTGAGGAAGTAAAAGCCAAACGTTTGCAAGAACAGATGTCTTGGATCAGTCACTGTAATGCTTAGGAAAGGGGGCATGGGAGACAGTGGGAGTTCCAAGAGATAATGGGGTGGGATTTCCTTCAGGGAAAACAAACATGTTATAAAATTTATTGTAGTAATGACTTACAATCTCACAAATGTATAAAACCCCACAGGAATGCACCTTTCAAATGAGGGAGCTTTGTAGTGGGGGGTATTACACCTCAGTAAAGATGCCAGCAGTTCTTAGGGAGAATCGTTTCCCAGCACCCATCCAGGGTGACATCAACAAAACACATTTCATTCAAGGAGCCAGAATGCTCCATTTCTAGAAGGCATGCCGCAGCAAAACAAAGGAGGAAACAGAGACTCATGGAGAGAGGAGTTCTAAGAAGAAAAAGGAATGTCGAGAGCTGGGCCTGACAAAAGAGTTCTAAAGACTAAAGCAGCTCGAAGGCCAGCACGGGCCATATGGCCCCAGGAAGAAAATGAAACAATGAATTGTTGGTAGCGATTTTGTGTCGCGATTTTGTGTCGGGATTTTGTGTCGGTCTCACGCGTTGCATGCATTCACACATCTCTGATGCATAAACACACAGATTTATATCACAGGAGATCTGCAGGTCTACTGTGAAGCTTTGGGATGAAGGACAGAAGGAAACCAAGAAAGCTGAAAAGGGAAATGACTATTAACTTCTGATGAGAGCAAAAGCGTCACGATGAAGGAAATGAGCTTGTGGTGCTCTGGCCACCAGGTGTCCATAGATCATAGCTTAGCATTGACCTTTGTAAAAGCTGAGAAATAAGTTCGCAAAGATTCGTGCTGTAACTTTTGGTGAGCAGGGGAAGGGAGGGGGAGAAAGGGAGAGGGGAAAAAAGGTAAAAGAAAAGGAGGGACAAAGGGAGAGACAGAGGGAAGGGGGAAAAGAGGAAGAGACTGACAAGACTGACCCATCTGAGGAGTTAGGTAAATAACCTAAATCCTCCCCTTGGGCAATAGAAAGTCAGTGAGTAGTAATTAAATGATTAGAATGAGTACTGAGACCATTTAAACCAGAATACAAGGCTTTAAAAATACCAGCAGAATGTGCTGGGGCAATGGTTCCGCGAGCTAAGCACTTGCTATGTAAGCATGGGGAACTCAGATCCCCACCACCCACAGGCAAGTCAGCCAAGACAGCGTGTTCTTGGAACCTGTGCACTGGGCAGGGCGCTGGAATACAAGTAGATCCAAGGGGCTTACGGAACAGTCAGTCCAGCTGAAATTGCAAGCTCTGGGTTCACTGAGAGAGCTTGCCTCAAAAATAAGTAAATAAATAAAAAATAAAGTGGAAGGCAATAGATGAGGACACCCAAAGTCATCCTCTGGTCTCCACATACATGTGTGGATACAATAAACCAAGCAATAAGCAAAACTTTTGAAAGAAATGAAAAGGGAGGAAGGAAGGGAGGGAGGAAAGAAGGGAGGGAGGGAAGGAGGAAGGGGGGGGGAGGGAGGGGGGAAGGAGGGAGGGAGGGAGGAAGGGAGGAAGGAAGGACAAAAAGAAGAAAGGAAGGAAGAAGCAGAAGAAATACCTACTAAGAGTTTTGCAGTAGCTGCCCAGATGACCAGGAAATGGGACCAGAGGACCTAAAATGGAGACTATTTCTAAAACTCAGAAATGTTACTTGGTTATTTCAACAACAAAATGAAATGTTAATTTAAAATATGCCCCCACACACATACACACACATCCCTCTCTTTCTCATTCCCATTTCACTCCCTGGCATTTTTGACTTTTCAACTCATTCCAAGGCCAGATTCTCCCTCCACACACAAGAAGAATCAAGGCCAGTTTGTGTCACACTTATAAATCCAGCACAGGACTGAAGAGCAGAATTTCTTTTTCCCTCCTCCGTTAAGAGCCCACATTTTGCTGTGACGCTAAGGAGAGAAGGCCAATGGGATTTTCTTAGTACTGGAAAGCATGTGGCTTTCCCCTCCCATTGCTAGCCTGAGCTCTGAAGGCCATGTCAGCTGAGGACTCTGTTAGATACTCTCATATTAGTCTATGTATGTTATTTCATATTTATATTGAAGTGTGTGTGTGTGTGTGTGTGTGTGTGTGTGTGTGTGTGTGAATTTCTGACTGGGGGGGGTCAGAAAGCTATTTGAAAAAGAAAAAGAAATAACCTTCAGTATAACTTGACCAAGATTTTAACTTTCAAAATGCTTAGGGGAAACCAGGGGATCACCCATTTCTCAGCCTCATGTGAAGCTGGCATACAATGAAAAGCTCCCCTAGAAAACAACCACTTGGTCAAAATTGGAAGCATCCTGCTGGGCCTCCAAGTTGGCTTCCAGGGAGTAAACTCCACAAGCTGACAGCTGTCTGTCCTTGAGCCTGGCTGCAGAGCTGAGGGAGAGCAGATCCAAATCGGGAGATTTGTAGACCTGAGTAGGCTCCTGCAAAGATCAGGGGCCCCCAAGACTGGAAGAATGGGGCTCAAAGTCGGGTTGTGCACACGCTAATCACGACCTCTGTTCTGTAATAAAACATGCCACTGGGACAGAGGGCCTGGGTTCGGTTCCCAGTACACATGTGTAGCTCACAACTGCTTGTAACTCTTTTTTTTTTTTTTTCCTTTCCAAGGATGGAAAATTTATTCAGATGATGTTTGGGGAATTCATAGGCGCCATCACAGGGTACCCTGCCTGTAACTCTTACAGGTATCTGACACTCTCTTCCGGCCTACAGGCTCTCGTGTGCATAACTACTGGATAGTTACGGGGCACATAACCTATTCCAGAGACACACATAAAAATAATTACTCAGTGTTTTAAACATGGCATCTTCTAGGCCCAAAGGACACTTAGGCATTCAACTGGCTGCTTTTTTACAGCCTCAGCAGAGACCTAGGCCAACGGAGCCTTGCTATTTCCTGTTCTAATGTCTCCTTTGCTCACAAATGAAAATGATCACAAATATTTGAAAATTTTCAGAGATGGCTGGAGATTGATGGGACATAAAACTGGATTGTGGGTAGAATTCAGCAGTAGAACATTTGCTTGTCATTGACAAGGAACTAGATTCAATTCCCAGACCATTACACATGTGTGTGCATGCATACACACACACATACACACAGAGAAACTATCATCTTTTAGACCAAAGTCATACCTTGGCAATTCAGGATAGACTTTAAAATATGCAGAATCCACTGGTTAGATTTGTATAGGCCTCTCACTACAGGTTCAAGACATACTATGTGTATTTATCAGAGGAAAAAGTTGGGCCTACTGAGTGTGTGTGTGTGTGTGTGCTCATCAGAGGAAGGAGTGGACATACTGTGTGTGTGTGTGTGTGCTCATCAGAGGAAGGGGTAGACATACTGTGTATGTGTGTGCTCACCAGAGAAAGGAGTGAACATACTGTGTGTGTGTGTGTGTGCATGCGTGTGTGTGCGCGCGCTCATCAGAGGAAGGAGTGGACATACTGTATGTGTGTGTGTGTGTGTGTGCTCATCAGAGGAAGGGGTGAGGAAAGAGAGGACATACTGTGTGTGTGTGCTCATCAGAGGAAGAGGCAAACATACTATGTGTGCTCACCCATCCCCGTTTAGGTAGACACATGCCTTTATTTAAAGAAATTCTGAAACTGTCAAATGTAACCACAGCCAAAGGTAGACATATAACAAAATGTCAGATTTGACTTTAGAATATGCAGCAGGTACCTATTGCATCTTTCCTGTGTCAGACTCGACTTCTTTGCTACCTAGTGCATCTTTCCTAGGTGCTGGCATCCTGGAGGTTCTGGCTCTGGGTAAATAGGGAAGGGACTCGGAGGGAGAGCAGGTAGGAAGAGCACTGTATCAAGAGCTTGTGAAGTCTCTGCTATATGTTGTATGAAACACACAGGCAGCTGAGCAGAGCGCATGGGCTGAGAGAGGGATAGGTGGAGCTGCTGGGGTGTGAGGAGAACCCTCTACAGGGGGCACAGAATCTGAAGAAAGCAACAGGAACAGCAGGCTGCTCACTGTGTGCCCAGGGTGGCCTTGAATGCTGGCTTCTTCAATTCTCACACCAGCTTAAGTGGTAGGCATTATTGTCACACTTTACCAATAGAGAAATGGAGGCCCTGAAAAGCTCAGAAATGTGTCCAAGGACATGCAGTCGGGAATGGCAGTCTCACTCTAAAATCCAGCATCAATTTGTGCCCACGAGATTTCCATGGCTATGACAAGAGAAATGTGTGTAAGGAACAGACTTAGCTTAGCTCATAGTTCCAGAGGGTTCAGTCTATGCTTGCGTGGTTCTTTTGTGTCCACGCCTGTGACAATACAGAGAATCCTGGCTGAGAGGGTGTGGTGGGGCAGTACTAGTCATGTCCTGGGATATATGTACAAAGCAGGGTTGGGGGCAGGGACATAGTACAGCTCCTAGGAGCACATATCCAAGGACCCCCTTATAGCTCCCTATCTTCTCCCAAATTATTAGCCTATCAATGGATTAATCCAACGATGAATTCAAAGCCCTCATGAGCCAATCACTTCCCAAAGGCCCCACCTCTGAACACTGCTGTTGTATTGGAAAACAAACCTAAAAGGCCTGAGCGTTTAGTAGTCATTTCTAATCCAAGTCAGCAAAAGACCAGAGTTTCTTTCCAAGTGGATGAAACCTGTCTGCACTCTTGAGGCTTAACCTTTTGGGTTAGACATATGCTGACCCTGTCTAACCTCTGGAGATGAGGGGAATAAGAAAGATCAGTCACAGAGACCCCATCCTGGACCCAACACTGGAGATTTCAGGGCAAACAAACCTGCTGTACCCCAGAAGCAACATCAGTGCAGCACAAAACACATGAGTGGTAGGGGGACAAAGAAAGTCAAGTAAAGGCACAGAGAAGAAAGGAGTTGCCAGCTCTTAGAGTTTGCCAAGTAGAGGCTGCTGTTGCTGTTGGTTTCAAACGGTGGCAGAAGAAGGCAGGGAGAACATCGGGTGCACAGGCCCAGAGGCAGCAGCATCCATGATGGACCTGTGGAGCAAAGGGGGGACTTCCGGTCTAGGAGGGAAGTGAGGTAAGAACAGGTGTGCAGTGGGAGCCAGTCCAACAGGGCCTTGTGGAGCAGAGCCTTAGCTCACTGCATGTGACTATTATTATCGATCACCAACTCGACAGAATCGAGTCACCTACGAGACAAGTCTCTGTGATCCCTCAGAGGGATTATCTAGCTCAGGTAAACTGAGGTTAGAAGAGCCATTCTGCACGTGGGTGGCACCTTCCATGCACTGGGATCTGAGACTGCATAAGCAGGACCGTGCACAAGGTCCCACTGCTGTCTCTTGCCACCAGGGTAGACTATGTCCTTGACCCTCCCTTTCTGAAGCAGCTCTTGTTGGGGATTTTTGCCAGGTCAATAATACAAGTGTCTAATGCAACAAGAAAGGGGGCCTGCTGCAAAGAGGTCTTTCCCTCCTTAAAAATAACAGTGAGAGGTGGCCAGGTGCCAGCAATCACCCACAGGGTTGCCCACCCAGGCACAAGGGCTCTCGAGAAAAGCAGGGTGAAGCTTCCCTCCCAGAAGCCAGCTCTACAGTTCTTCTACTTCAGACATGTCACCATCTGAGAGCTCATTCCTCAGTCACTGACACCCAGAAACCCAAGTAGGAGGCGTGGGAGGCATTTGTGAAATCTCTGTTTGGTTTTAAACAACTACCTTTGCGTAGGTAAAATAGAGCACAGGGTGAAGAAAAGACTGCGCCTCGCCATGAACTTGAACTTGACAGTGTTTTCATCAAAACCCTTTGAGATCATGCCAAACTCTCCTGCTCAGAAGCTGACAGAAGGGAGTGTGGAAATTCTCTCCCCGGTACAGCACAGGTGCCTGACATCTCATTTCCCCATTAAGCAAGGGCAAGACCCAGCATGAGGTGTTCTGAAAACACACTGCTCTCCCTCCCTCCAGAAGAGACGGATGATGATTGATGAAGGCTCCCACAGTTCTCCTCTTCTGGAGCCTCCAGGCTCCCTCCCCCCTTCTGGAGTTGCAGGGCCCTAGTGTCTCCTCCCTCTGAGCCCTGACAAACTGTTCTGTGGGTCCCAGACCCCCTGAGTTGGGGTAAGGTGACAGTGATGAAGGATGGGTCCCCAGAAATGCAGAAAGCCAGGTACTCCTGGAGGCAGGGGAGGCACTCGCTGAGCACACTGCTTTGGAAATGAAACCCTGAGCAGGTGTTGAGCTTTCGGGTCCCCCCTGCCCTCACTGAACCAGCCTTATCCAGTCATTCTTCAACTGCTCTGTTCCTCCCACCTTTGCCCTTCCTTCTATGTGACCATACTGTCCTTTCGTTGTACCCTCAGCTCTCCTGGTCCATCTCACCCTGAGCACCCTTTGCCAGCGGGAAACATGGAAGTCACCACCTTTGCAGCCTCAAGATCCCCCGACTTATTCTGCACTCTGTCCTTATTCTCTCACTCCCTAAACTATGAGTCCTTTGCGCTGTTGTCCCCAGACAAGCCTCCATCACTTCCTAAGCCTGACATCCCCCAGGAACCCCTTCAGCCTGACCTCTGACTTTAACCCATGTACCACTAGCACTGGGCTGCAATTCCCGCCTCATTCCTCCTAGCAAAGGGTGTGTGCTAGGCACACTCCAGTGCCCTTGGACTCCTGCAGCGTCACCGCCATCGATGCCACCATTCCCTGCAGACAAACCACCGAGACAGTCCAAGGAATAATGAGAAGTCTGTGTGTTCCCACATCCACTGAGCCCTCTCTGAGACTGGATGGAGAAACTCCCTAGGCTATTGTCCAACATGGATCTTTCATTTTCTTAGTTTCTGTTGGTAAGCCTGTCACACTCAGTCTCTGTTGAGAACCCTTCTCCCAAACTGTAAAGCCAGTTGTTCCCTCACCTGGATCGTCACAGAGGAATAGGAAACCATCCTTCTTTCCAGGGCGATCCCACTGCCTCTTATCAGTCTCACACCATCTTAGAGCACCTTGGGAGCCTGTGAAGCTGTCTGTCACAAATTCCACTCAATTCATGGTCAATGTGTGACCATGAAGGAAATAATAACTTGTCTTTTCAATCCTATCTTCATTGAGGCTTGGGTACCTCACCCCCCCCCCAAAAAAAAAAACTAGTTCCTTAAATCTCAGCTAAGACATCCCACTCCAAATGCCTTACTAACTTCCTGGGGCTGTACACGACCCTGCCAATTCTTTGTATTCTTGGGCACAAAGCCTGACTTATGACTAGAGATCCATTTATCTTACTAATCATTCTGCCTACTTGCTCCGAATTCAGCCAACTGGTCAACCTTCCATAGGTTCCTTCACCTGCTCCCCACAACAACTTACAAACAAAATCCCAGTGCTCAAATTACTGCTTTACTTGAAAAACAGATGGTTTTCTCCATTAAACAGTTGAAGTGCAAAGAATTTGATTTTAAAAAATTGTCTACATTTCTTCCAAGTCCTTAGAAGCACTGACTCACCTCGAGCAGAGTAATTAACTTTTCAATCATCAGGCTGGTTATAATTGCAACACTCAGATGTCTAATATACTTTCTGTCATTAGGGAGATGAAAGATTGGTTTTTATTGGGGCACTAGCATTCCACCGAATGGCTATGCAGTGAGGAATGATAACTTATATTGCTGAAGAATATAAATTACTGAAAATCATTACAATTATATTTTATAACTTCCAGAGAGCTCAAATTAGTTGAAAGAATTATTACGGCTGAAATTGCAGACTTTGTCATCAGCCTGAATGTGAACTGGTGGAGGGGAATGTGGCAGCCATGCCTCAGGACCTCAGGGTATCATCCCCATTCCTGCCACAAGTCCAAAGGGAGCTCCACCCACCTCAAGTCAGTATGATGGCCGCCCACTCTTGAAGCCCCCATAGCACACTGGTTCTCCTACTAGACCATTCCCTGGAGGCAGGAACAAGTCTCACTTACAGTTACAACTCTCTGTTTAGTACAGAGCACTCAAGAAATGTCATATGAATTAATTAGTAAGTACACAGAGAATGCCAGAAACAAATGATAATACAGGTGTTCATTTTAAACTATCAACTATGGCAGTCCTATATGGGAAAAGCATTTTTAAGTCTTTTCCTACCATAAAAATAATTTTTACTTTATTTTTATTAGCATACAAAGAATTGGGTTTCATTATAGATAGTATTTTTCAAACAATTTTTTGTTGATTCTCTTCTCACTTCCACCATAATATTCTGAAATATACATTTGTAAAGTGCTTTCTCCTTTTAACACATAGCAAGAAGCTAGTTTTCTGTTTGTTTGCTTGCTTGCTTGTTTTTTTTCTTATTTCTTGAGATAGGTATCATGTAGCCCAGGTTGGCTCAACTTACTATGTAGCTCAAAAGAACCTTAGGCTTCAGATTCTCTTGTCTCCACTTTCTGATGCTGGGATCACAGCTGTGCACCACCACATCCAGCTTTTACACACTGCGGGGGATCCAACCCAGGGCCTCCTTCATGCTAGACAAGCACTCTATCAAGTGAGCCACATCCCCTAATGCAAAAACCTCTTTTAACCAGCAACCTGGAAAACTCAAAGAGCTGCCAAGTCCTTTCTTCTCTGCATCTAAAGTCGTACCCACCCAAGCGCGGCACTCTTTCACTCTTGACTGCAAAAGGCAAACTCTGTCCCCAGCTCTAGCTTTGCTCATTTGCTCTGAATCCCATGTCTGCCTAGGCTCTGCCACACAGCAGTTAGCATGTGAGGGAGTGGGCAGACTGCACCTACGCAGGACATGTAGGCAGCCAGGATGTCTCATACAGAGATGCGTGAGGAATATGTCCAATGGGAGGTTCTGTGACAGGGAGAACGGAGGCCTGGGAAGGCAATATTCCTCCCCCTGAACCATACAATGTGATCTCCCAGCCTATTGTTTCTAAACGCTTCCAATAAATGTTGCATTTGGGAGAAGAACCCATGACTGAAAATAAAACTAGAAATAGGCTGTTATAAATAAAACTGAAGAATGGGAGGGGGAAATTCTATGTGTTCTGTTAAGTTTTAAGTATCCTAATGTAATTGTTTATAACCCCCAGTGCATGCACGCACACACACACACACACACACACCTGTCTAAGACAGAAAATCAACCCTTTTTAGAGGACAGAAAACTGAGGTTCAAAGAAGAAGTCTGCATAACCAGCAGGAGCCATGATTTTAGGGCAGGAGCCCTCCATCTCTAAGAAGTCTGTCGTTTTCCAGCCTAACTTCCTCTCCTTTCCTTCACTCTGTTTGAAGCCTTCTCTCAGTCATTTGCAGTCACAGATCAATTAACTCATTACCAGTCAGGGTGAATGAACCTTTGTTGATTTAATGATACTCATTTAACAGGGAGTCATTTGTTGGGCATCTGTCAGGTGCCTAGTTCTAGACAGGTTCCCCAAATAACGGAGTGTGGCCTCTCTTAGCAAGGCTTCAGAAACCGCTGAAAAGAAAGGCAAAACCCTAAAATATGTCTGTACCAGAAACAGTATGGGTCAGGAATCAGGGTAACAGAAAGGGATTGGTCGTCCTCAACTGCAAGTATTTAAGATGTCTCATGACCACAATGCAACAGACCCTATTACCTTCAGCATTATCCGTGCACTGGGGAAGGGAAAAGTTCAGACACCAGAACATGTCCCCCTTCTAATTCCTGCTTGGCCCTCAGTGGAGACAGAACTATTCCAGGAGGTAACGTACACTGCAGCTCATCACATTTCTTCATGTCATTACCCTGAGTGATAATTTGACTTGAAATAGATTTAGACATTAAGAAAGATCTGACTCTTAGGAGTAATTCTACCACTTACCTCCCCCACTCAGATGTCCCTGTCCTAAGCTGCAGAGAGATATTGTTCCACTGCGATCTCCTGCTCATCCCCAACTCCCTTGTGTTTGTAGTTCAGATGAAACGGGAGCCCTGTACTTCCCTCACTCTCATTGTCTAATCCTGTAATAACCCACTGACTTCATCTCCGATGACAGTGCCCAGACAGGTTAATAGCAAGGCATGACCATCAGTGCCCTCATCCCTTCTTGATTACCTCACAATAGTCTTTGCTTCCCCGCTTCCCATTTTCCCTTGAGCAACCCAGCTTCCAAGCCCTCCTCCCCCAAAGGCTTTCAGAATCTAAACAGTAAAAAATCACCTTCATGTGATACTATGCCACTAAAGAGGGCAAAAGGCATAGCACAGAGCATGCATCAGCATGCATGAATATATGCATAACTGCCATTAAAGAGCAAAGGAAGTCGAGTGTAATACTCAGAATAGAAAAAAATTGATGTGCCAAACTGCAAGAGTTATCCCAGCTCTGAAAATAATGTAAGTTTATAAATAAAATTAAATTAAATAATATTAAATATTAAATAATAAAATGCAAATACAGGAAAAAGCACAGAAGGTCTTCTGCTGATATGAAAAAGGTGGCAAGAAATCAGGACAGTGTTGCAAGGCATGGATGAGTAAATGACAGGCCATTAAAAATAATCAATATGAAATCTGAATCACAGCATGAAAATGTTATGGGTATATTAAGTCGAAAATAACATGACTGAATATGCAGTATACTTTTAAAAATCTGTTGATTTAAAGACGGTGGGATAATGGGTAATGTTTTAAGACACTATTAGAGGCTACATTGTTGTCTTTATACTAAAAAGAAATACGTAGGAAAACAGGACATGAGTTAGTGCCAGACAACTGTCGCCATACAAGAGTATGATCATTGTTGATTTAACAGTCTTCATTTATGAGGGAGTCATTTTCTGGGCACTGGACAGGTGCCTGTTCTGAACAGGTTCCCCAAATGTCAGGGCATGGCCTCTATCAGCAAGGCTCTCAATGACTGTTGAGAAGAAAGACAGAAACCCATAAAAGAGAACCTGAAATCTGTCTATACCAGAAACATTACAGGGCCAGGAATCAGGACAGCTGGCTAACTGTGATCACAGATGTGAAGTCTTGTTCTACTCTGGTTATTAATGTTGACCACTTTCAAACTTAAAATTAATCTCTGGGATGATTAGTGTCAATTGTCACCTTGACACAATCTAGAGACATCTAAGAGATAGGCCTTTGGGCAGGCTTCTGGGGGTTATCTTGGCTATGTTAATGAAGTGGGAAGACCTGCCTACTGTGGGTGGCACCATTCCCTAACTAGGATCCTAGACTGTAAAAGTGGGGAGGGGAGCCGAGTAGCAGCATGCCTTCTTCACTCTTTGCTTCTTGCCTGGGAATACAATGTAATCATCCAGTATACACCAGGAACAACCTTAGCATCTCATGGAAGCTCCTTGGCTATCCTTGGAAATTGAACTACTTCAGAAACCACCAAAACCATGTATATGGCTTGTAAAGACACACAAATGTGACTCTCTCTCTTGAGAAGCTCAAAGCCAAAGCTTAGGTGTGTCTTATCATTTCTCTGAGTGCACATGATAAGCCTGATTCATCTCTTTCTAATAAACTTCAAAGAGACTCATGAAATGTTTTCTGCAGCAAAGTCATGAATCCTGTCTTCACCAGAGTAAAAGTCTCTGGAAAGAACCCCTGAGGCAGCAGCATGGGACTGTATCTCTGGCCTACTGACACTGACAGTCTCATCAGCATGCCATACTCTGATTTTACAGATTGGTAAATGTTGAAAGACGCCAAGAAATGGAACTTTGGATTGCAGCAGTGTGAAGGGATGGGAACGACCAGGAGGAAGGGTTCTCAATGGAATCCCACAAGTCATTTTCTAATGTTGAAACATGGAGCCTTCATGTCCTTGACTTCTCAGTGTAGACAAGTATAGAGGAACCTGAAGACTTCTCACCGGTGTCCTGTTGGCTACACTGAGACCTGCTGAGGCCCCATTTCTGCATGCCCAGGACCCATGGTCAGAGTCGTCATCTCCATAACCTCCCTGAGGTAGGGAGGGTGGAGTTTTCATATGTGTATGCCTGTGTGGGTGCATGTGTGCGTGTGTTGATGCTTCTAGATGTTACAGTGTTATGTTTATAATAAGAAGAAACATATACTTATTTTCACAAAATCTCCAGGCCACAGAATTCCTCACACTGCCTTGATTAGTATTCACCCTGTGACTCTAAGTCCAGCTGCCCTGACTTGCTGTCATCACCACCACCGTTCTGAATTTTAGCTCTTTACTTACAAAAATAAACTTGCCCTCACCCACCTCCCAGTGTCTAACAACCACCATTCTATTTTCCTTCTCTAAGAATCTGATTATTCTCGGTCCTTGTGTGAGCAGGATACCTTGTGTGGTATCCTTCCTTTTATGTTTTTTAAAATAGCATTTAGCATCATGTTCCCTTGATTCACTTATAACATGTCCCAGAATTCCCTTCATCTTCAAGCAGATCTTCCCTTCTGTTCTGGTCTGTTCTGGTCTGGTCTGGTCTGGTCTGGTCTCTTCTGCTGTTTTTCTGTTTTGTTTAGAGACTAGGTCTCATGTAGCCCAACTCGGCCTTGAACTCTTTATACAGCTGTGGTGGTTTGAATGAGAATGCCCCCCCCCCCATACACACACCCAGAAGGCTTTAACATTTGAACATTTGGTTCCCAGTAGGTGGCACTGCTTGTGGAGGTCCAGAAGAGGTGACCTTGCTGGAGCAAGCACAACACTGGATTTGAGGTTTCAAAGCCTCAGGCCATTCTCACTTCACTCTCTCCTCTTTCTGCTCATGGTTCAAGATATGAGCTCTCCGCTTGATGTTCCGGTTGCCATGGCTGCTATCTCCCAACCATGATGGGCCCTTTTCCCTCAGGAACCATAAGCCCAAATAAGCTCTTTCTTCTGTAAGTTGACTTGGCCCTGGGTTCTAGAAAGGTAACTGACACGGGAGCTACAGCTGGCCTGGAATTGCCTGTACCTCCCAGCTGTTGAGATTACAGAAGTTCACTATGTCTCCCAGTTTTGTTCAGTGCTGGGGATGGAACCCAGAGATCCAAGCACAATAAGCACACACGCTACCCACTGAGTTGCATCCCTATCCCAGATGGACAGTTTTAAGAAGCTGTTGCCATCTCGTGGGATCGCTATCAGACCATCCTTGTTACTATTATAGCTCTAATCCCAAGATCAAGTCTCATCCCCAGGTCTCAGCGGGTTCATCCTTATAACACATCTCAAGTGGTCATTTGTTTGGAAACATGCCAAGGCTTCTAGTCCTTCTCCCAGAGTCTGAATGGTTCTTCCTCTTGCCTCCCAAGACCATGTGCTCATGCTTGCTGAGAGTCCCTACTTCAGGCTGAGTTTAACCCACTTGTCCAGATACCAATCTCTTGTCTATGGCTGGACCTTTGTCTATTCCATCCTCCATTTCCAGTGAACCCTGCACAGGGGTGGGGGGTATGTTCAGCCCTGGCCACCTTCCAGTCACCTCTCATTAGATGATGCTTGGCAGTTTCCCTTCAAGTGATAGGTGGAAGGCAGAGTCTGACAGGCACAGGTCCAGACCCACTTACAGCCAGAGAGAGTTCCTTCCTTGGGTGATGACCCCCGTGAATCTGGTCAGGCGCCGGGCATCCACTTCGATCCACTGATGGAGGTCGTTACGGCCAGCACACCAAGCCCCGTCATGAAAGTCGTTTTCATTAATGCCTGCCTGGAAAGAAGAGAGGGGTGTTCAGAAAGACCTTGGGGCAAAGATGACTAAGATAAATCTTGTCTTGAGACTTAGAGGAAGGAAGGAAGGACAAGAGAAGGAAATGAGGAAGGGGAAGAAGAAAAACCACTGCGCCATGAACTCCTTATTCTAAACCATGAGAGGGAGTTGTTGAGTATTTACAAGTTGGGAATATCTCAGTATAGCATGTCTTCTTCTAGGCCAGCGTGAAAGACGCAATTTAATGAGGTCCTATTAGTTATTCAGTCAACACATAAAAACCCATCTCCTGCGTACCCATGGTGGACAACATTGATTGTCAGACTGACAAGATCTAGAATCAACTGCTCGACAAAATTCTGAGTGGGTCTGGGAGAGAGTTTCTAGATTGCGTTAACTGGGTTTGGAAGATTCACCCTGAATGTGGGCGGTGCCATTTCTGGACTAGGGTCCCAGAATGAATGAAAAGGGGAAGGTATGAAACACCAGGCCTTATCACTCTCTTCTTCCAGGCTGTGGACACAATGCAACCCACTGCTGTATGCTCCTGATGCCATACCTGGACGTCCCACCTGGACGGACTGAGCCCTCAAACTGTGGGACAAAATAAATGCTTTCTTCTTTAAGTTGTGTTAGTCAGGTGTTTTGTCCCAGCGATGAGGAAAGTAGCTCATCCACCCACCCACACACCAGGTGCTGGGGAACCTCACCACCCAGGCAGCAAGCAATTACAGCAACACGAACTGGAGCACACGAGGCAGGTGCTATTCGGGGACTCAGAGCAAACCACCATGGGAGCATTTAAGGACAGTTCCACTGAGTCCCTGAGAGCACACAGAGACTCCCCAAGACAGGAGCAGCGTGGAGCTGGCCCCAAAGTGTAAGCCCTGACTAGTGAGCATCTGTCCATGACCGTTCAACTTGTTTGATGTGTTCACTATTACTCACTAATATGGATAGACAGTTTGTACTTGTATTTCCAACGTAGGTCAAAGTCATGCTCTGAAGTTATCCCTGTCCTCTCACCATTTAAAGAGATATAATTCCTTAACAGAATCTTTTAAAAAATTAATTGAGGACATTGAGTTAAGAGAAGCCTTCTGATTTACTAGACTCAGTCTGCATGAATTCTGTTTTATTTTTCTGTGAGTACTTTATATGATTATAGCCAGATGAAAGAAAGTACAAATCTTAGAATGACAGGTCATCTCGGCCTGAAGAGACATCTCTGTGGCTAAAAGTGGCTGC
Organism: Chionomys nivalis; assembly: GCF_950005125.1. Classification (NCBI taxonomy): domain Eukaryota; kingdom Metazoa; phylum Chordata; class Mammalia; order Rodentia; family Cricetidae; genus Chionomys; species Chionomys nivalis. Next base: position 64,847,133 of record NC_080093.1, on the reverse strand, counting down.
TCCTGCAGAGGACCAGAATTGGGGTCCTACAGCCCTTGTCAGGTGGGTCACAACTGCCTGTAACTCCAGCTCCCAAGGATCTGATACCTTCTTCTGGCTTCCACAGGCACCTATATCCATGAGAACATTGCCTACAACACACACACACACACACACACACACACACCACAAATGAATCTTTTAAAGAAAATAATAAGTCAGTTCATCATCTGTATTTCTCCCATCATCTTCATCTTTGAGGACTGTTTCGTGAACATTAGGACAGACTGGCTTCTAATGAGCAGCCGAATATGAAGTGCAGGCTCCAGCTATGTATACAGCTGGGCTCCAAGCCCCAGTAGCAGAACCCTAGACCAATCACCACATGAGCTAACAGTGGTCTAGTTAGGTTTCTTTTGCTACGATAAACTACAATCACCAAAATCAACTCGGACAGAAAAGGGTTAATTTCAGCTTACACATCTCAGGTCACGGACCATCACTGAGAGAAGTCAAGGCAGGAACCTGGGGACAAGAACTGAAGCCGAGAGCATGGAGGAGTGCTGCTTACTAGCTTGCTCCTCATAGCTTGCTCAGCTCAATTTCTTATACCACTCACTCCCACCCTCCTGTGGTTGACATCACCCTCAGTCGTCTGAACCCTTCTACATCAGTCATTAACCAAGAAAATTCCCTACAGACTTGCCTATGGGCCAATCTTATGGAGGCATTTTCTTCATTAATATTTCCTCTTCTAAGATATGTCTAGGTTTGGGACCACCTGACAAAAACCAACCATCACAGCAGTTTCTTATCAGCTTCAGACTTGGTCCAGGCATCCCTAGGGAGTCTGGACACCACCCTCAGTGACCTTCGAGGCAAAGGGTAGAATGTGGACAACACACTGTCTTCAACATGCACTACCATCTCAAGCTACTGTGAGCTGCAGGAACTCCTATTCAATACTCCTCAGAAAATAAGCTTTAAACTAACCAAGACGTCATGGTCAGGTGGCCTTGGAGCTATTGGTGATGGTGATGGTGCAGTCTCCTGAAATCATCAGGGAACATTTGCACTGTGCTGTGTTTCCAGTGGCTCTGGGTACCGAAGTAGGTTAATCACTAAGAAACCTGGTGTCTGCTGTACAGCATCTCAGTTTCTAGCCCTGACAGACAGCAGGGAGGCGAGATGCCAGGCCTCGGGCTATAATTATCTAGCCACTTCCTCCCTACAGTGGAAGGCAATCATCCTCCTAATGACAGAGATTTGCAGCACATTAATGACCTATAATGTCACAACTTGTGCCCTCTCAAGAAACTAGAACATGTACTTATGTTTTTGTTGTGGTTCCCCTCTTCTTGTAAACGCACTGGAGACAGCCCTTTAGAGCTCCATTCATCTGGTAGCTCAGACCTTTGCTGAATCTCTGCTACGCAGCCAGTATAGAAGGGGAAAGGTGTGTGCACCCCATCCCCAGGTACTAGAGCAGACTGAAGCCCACACATGGCACCACAGTGATAGCCACCACCCAGATGCTGGCAGACAATGTGTTCCAAGGATGTACGCCACAGGCCCTGAGTCCCAGCTGACATTCTGGATTTGGACAGATGCTCTGGGCCTTGGTTTACAGGTATCTGTCAAAGCTGAGGCCACAATCCTTTCTTCATCAATGGCCGTCGCCAAGTGCAAGTTCAAATAATGAATGCTCGCCCAAGACTGAGGAAATGGCTCGGTCAGTAAAGTGTAAGGATGAGAGTTCCATCTCTAGCGGTCACAGAAAAGCTGCTCATGGTGTCTGTAACTGGTCTGTAGCTGGCCTGGAACTCTAGTGTTTAGGGTAGCGGTAGAGACAGGCAGATCCCTGGAAAACAACGGCCAACTCATTTAGCGGATTAGTAAGTCCTGGGTTCAGTGAGAGACCCTGTCTTAAACATAAGGTAGAGAGTGGGAGAGGAAGACACCCATACAGCTAACTGACGTGGGATTCCCCTCTGTATGCTGTGAATACCATTGGGTAATAAAGGACTGCTTTGGACCTCTAATAGAGCAGAACTTAAGTAGGTGGGGAAAACTAAACTGAATGCTGGGAGAAAGGAGGCAGAGTCAGAGAGAAGCCATGTAGCCCCACTGGAGACAGATGCTGGTAAGTCACAGCCATGTGGCGATACACAGATTAATAGAAATGGTTAAATTAATATGTAAGAGTTAGCCAATAAGAAGCTAGAGCTAATGGGCTAAGTACTGATTTAATTAATACAGTTTCTGTGGGATTATTTTGGTTCTGGGCAGCTGGAACCAGCTAGCGGCCTCCTTCAACAGTTAACCACCAGCCTCTACACACACACACACACACACACACATGCATACATTCATTCATGCTCGTATACACACATGTATACCAAAACAAAACAGTGCTTCATAAATGTTAGTTGTCAGAATATTTAAAGGAGGAAAATTTGGCTGGCTAGCACTGACAACAGGTAGAAACATGAGTGATTTAAGAATAATTCCACATTTTAGAGGATCCAGGAAATTAGGCCACTCTTCCAGTTCATTGCTGTCACATTTTTATCCAACTTAAAACATCCAGGAAATGGCTATGAACTCAGAAGAAAGGAGACCGGTGATCTAAGGTTCTCAACAGGCATCCACCCTGCCCTTCTGAGGATAATGTGGCAATGTCTGGTGTCGTTGAGGGCTATCGCATCTAGGAAAAAGGGTGTCACCCGACATCTGCAATGCAGAGAGCAGCTGCTGCGTACAGAGCCGCCTGAGTAAAATGAAGCAGTGCACTCTGCTCTAAGGTAAGGCTGACGAGCACTGAGCAGTGTGCTGGCTTGGATGCCTACACTGTAGAATCCTAGAAGCCGGGGCTGTCTGCGTGCTCCTCCTCATCAGCTGACCAGGGCATGGGATTGCATTTAAGGTTCCTGGCTTTACCAGCCTAGAAATATTGTTTCTGCTGCCAGTCTCAGTTCGTTCTAGGCACAGCAGCCAGTCAATTAAATAGAGCACAGTGTTGGGTTTTTTGTGGGGGAGGGAGGGACGGGGATGTTTCCGGCTGGTGGAGATGACTCACTGGGAAATTATAGCCATCTCTGCAAAATCAATTAAGAACTTAAAAAGCAAGCATCCAGAGAGGTCACCAAATTATTTCACGGGGTAATAAATGGTATTAGTGAAATGCCTCTGAGAAACCAGAAAATGAGAACATTCATCCCCGTGTTTAAGATGCTAAGGAGAGCTGACAGGAGGGCTGAGGGGGTAAAGGCACCTGCCACAAAATCCAGAGACCCGAGTTCAAATCCCAGGACACGCACGATGGAGAGAGAACACTGACTCCTTCAAGTTGTCCTCTGACTTGTGCTTACCTCCCTGTGCACTAACGATAAACATAATTTTAGAAAAAAAAAAACCTAAAAATAAAGAAGTTAGGGAAACACTTGCTACATTTTGGAAAGCCTCCCATTAAATGTTGAAAATAAAAAGATTTGATTCCTTCAAAGATAAGCACATCTGAAAAACACCATTAGCATGGTGTAATTTATTTTTTTCTACTATGACAGCAAATAGGTTGAGAACTAAAGCAATTTTCTCAAGGCAATTAAGTTATACAAGACATTTGCAGGGCACATAAAAGTCTCATTTTTGTGAAGGTTAAATGTGGCTGGAGGTCCGTAGCAAAGAGGCCACCTAAATATGACCCACTTGAGAGATCAGATAATGCATTCACCTCAGGGTGCTGGGGAAAACATGCCGGGTTTCCTTTGTCCGTCCCTCAAAAGAAAAAAATCCTCCGAATGGAACAACATACAAAATACAGCTTTAGTCTCTGGTAAAATTCAAAGACATGTGTCTTCCCTAAATCACAGCACATGCAGATAGAGCCGGGACCGGGAGTCTTTAGTGACAGGAGACAGAAGTACAACTCCCTGACAGAACTCTGACAGCCACAGACAAGCTCAGGGGAGCACAGGGGTCTTGAAGGAGGGGTGGGCAGGATTGAAGTAGGCTGGCTTCCTGAGGGGCATGAGAAATCAACTGATCTTTCCTTAACTCCATGGATAACTGGAAAATTGTTTCAAAAAAAAAAAGAAAAGAAAAGAAAAAAAAAAAGTCATGAAACCCAGATTTGTGGATCTGGGGCCAGGAGGAAAAGTGCCACAGATTTCGGGGAATGTCAGCCCATAGAGGAGTAAGACAGGCATCTCCATTCTTCTCACCCTTGGCCAGGCTAGAGAGCACCACACAGTTGGACTTAGGAGCTAACAAAACCAACACAAATGTGCTAAGAAACAGAAAGGTGCTTGAGGAAATTGTAGCGGGTGTCTCTGGAAGGAGACCTCGCTTGGTATAAAGCAAGAACAGGTTACTTTCTGGAAGAAGCAAAGGGCAAGAAGGCACTCTTGAAAATGAGGAATGTGACTGAATTTTAGAAACAAAAATTTAAAAAGAAGAAGCTGAGGAAATCTCATAGAAAGTAAACAGCACACAAAAAGAGAGAGTTGGGGGGAATTAAAACAGAGAAAGAAATCTAAAATATTTTTAAAGGAGGGGGAAATCCTACTGAATAAAAACTGTAAGATAATTTTCCCGATCTGAAAGGCTTTGGTGTCCAAAACCCTGAGAACACAATGAATAATCTAAGACACGTTACCATAACACTTCATAATATCAGAAAGAGAAAACAGCCAAAGAGGAAACAAAAGAGAAAAGAGAAAAGACGGATCAATAAAAGCACTTGTCAGGCAAGCACTGTGACCTGAGTTCGAGGCACAGAACCCCATATAAAAAGCTCGGCAGGCCAGTGTGAGTTTATAACCCCAGCTCTGGGGAGGTGGGGACAGGTGGAGCCCTGGGGTCTTGGGCCAGCCAGTCTAGATGAATCAGCAAGTTCCAGGTTCACTGAGAGACCCTGTCTCAAAATATGAGGTAGAGAGCAGAGAAGAAAACATCTGACATCAACCTCTGGCCTCCACATACATGCACACACATGCATGCACACACACATGCATGTACACCATGAACAAAAACAAAGAACACAGAACAAAGATGCTGACAGAATTCTCAACAGCAGTACTTACAAAATTGGAGAGAATATAAATTCAGAATTCTCTAAAGGTCTCTTATCCTAGAATTTTATGCTGAACAATCAACCCATTGTGATGGGATAATAAGCACACATTTAGATTCATCAGTGAAGAAAATAGAAATATTACCACCCTTCTTCACAACAAAATGGCCTTAAGCTTAGATTCAATGACAGATGAACAAAAACTCTGGACCCTGTGAATGCCTGCAAGTTTTGCTGCCCCCATCGAAACTAAGGATGTAGCATAAAACATTATCAATATGGTCAAGCTTCCCTAATGGTAGGTCTCACCATACACCTAATAGTCTACAAATGTGACAAGGACTTATAACTTATATAAATAGGCGTGATCTTTTGCTGAGAAATAGACAAACGTAAGTGATAGGTGATGTTAAGACTGTACCCCAACCCATGACAGCCAATGAGGGAAAGCAGGGCGAGACCTGCATTCAGATTATAAGAAAAAAGTATTCTCTGAACTCAGGGCCTCTACCACTCTATCTGTGTTGTTGCTCAACCAGGTAAAATAAACTTCCTCACATTTGCTACCCTGGATCTCCAGTGCTTGTGTGTGTGTGTGTGTGTGTGTGTGTGTGTGTGTGAGAGAGAGAGAGAGAGAGAGAGAGAGAGAGAGAGAGAGAGAGAGAGAGAAATAGTTTGGTGGGCTGGGTTATTTGATTCTCACAATCCTCTCCCCCAGATTTTATTGCTCAAACAGCATTTCCATGAAATTACCAGAGGGTGTTGTTAGACACAATCTAGAATGCCATCGCAGGTCTGTGAGAAAGGAGCTGAAACCAACTGCCCCTCAGAGAGCTGTTTTAGGAGGGTTACCAGCCCTAGCCCCTTGCTACAGGCAGTGAGATGGGGTCCTTCAGTTCAGAGCACAGAGGGAATTCCAGGCTATGACAGGTTTTCAGCATAGAATTCTCAGAATGATGAAGTCCCATGATAGTAACTGTACAGATGAATAAGTGAACAAGCCAGGGATCCTGAAAAGATAGCCACAGAGACACAGAAAGCAAAAGCTAACGAAAAATCACTCATAACCTCAGCTTTGCAGAAAAGTATACTGAAGCCATTTCACAGACTCAGCCTTGGTGTGACGTGGAGGAAGAATCTTTTTAATAATATAAGCAATTCGCAATTCTAAAAAAACAAAAGGTCAAGAAATAAATAAAATGAACTTCCATGCTCCAGAATTATCATATTTATTGGCTCAATAGGAAGTAATATTTTGGTATCCATAAAAAGGAAAAAGCTTAAGATAGATCTACTTTAAAAAAAATTAAGATACAGGGCCAGCAAAGATGGCTCAGCAGGCAAGAGTACTTGCAAGCCTGAATTTCATGCCAGTAACTAATAGTAGAAGGAGAGAGCCAACTCCCAAAAGTTGTCCTCTGACCTCCACATGTGAGTCAGTGCCTGCACACCTATACACACACACCCCTGCACACACATACACACACACAAGTAGTAATAATATTTAAGTAAAATTGAGACACTATTTTCATTGAATGCATGAAGAAGGGGGTGAGTATGTGTTGATCATATTCACAAATACTAAGGAAGCAACCACTTCAGCAATAAATGGGAGTGTACAGGAAGTCAGGCAGTATCTGGGGGATAAAACTGAGTTGATAGTCTCATCTTCCAAAGCCAGCATCCCAAAGGCACAGCCAAAGGCTCTAAATCAATACTTAGCAATATATCCATATGGTTTACTAATACTTAAATTCCCCAAGAAACAACTAAAAGCATCCGACAGTCATTTCCCATCCCAGGGCTGGTGGCAGTCAGGTCTACAGAATACTTCCTACAGGCCAGGCATCATGTGAAGGGCTTTGCTTGGTGGCTTTTATGGAAACTCACTCTCCAGACGACATCACTGAACTGCATCTCCCTCTACCCTCAGCCAGCTCTGTGAGGAAACATCTGGAAGCAAATCAAAAAGTCATAGCCAAACAACTGTAACCATTTAGCAAGTCTAAGATAATAGACTCACAGCTGCTATTCAGCGGGTACAGCCCAGGGTTATTTATACACAAAACAGTAAAATGAGAGTTACATTTTAAAGTAGTTTGGGGGGGGGGGAATGAAAAGAGATGGTGACTTGTCAGGTTACCGACAAGTTCCCACCTTTAGTGGTGGGTAAGTGTTGGCAGGCTCTCCGATTAGCGGAGCTAAGGAGTTCACGTGAAGCCATCATGTGGTATGATTGTCTGCCCTTCCATGAAACTCTGCAATGAGCCCAAGGCAAGCTCGATAAACCCATGAAACTGCTCAGGTGCCTGGGGCAGGAGAGATGGTTCAGTGGTTAGGAGCACTTGCTGCTCTTAATACCCGGTTCCCAGCACCCATCTTCTTATAGACTTGCCACAGCCTGCAACTCCAGCTCCAAGGGACCCAATGCCTCCTTCTCCTCTGAGGTCACCTTCACACATGGGGCATACACAGAAACACGGATGTAAAAATAAATCTCTAAAAATAAACCGAAATCTTTTCAGGTGTCTATAAACAAAGCATTCTGCACAGGCCAAACCTTGGTCTCTGAAGTCAGCTGAGAAAACCATGCTCACTGATTGTGAGGCTACTTTTAAAACTCAAAACTAATGTCTAAAATACTCCCCTGCAGCATCCAGGGAAGTCTGTGAACAGCCTGGGACTAAACGGAAAACATAGCTGAAGAAAACCTATAAAGTGCACTAGAAGCATGTATTGTTTTTAAAAATGAGGAAAGGTAGAAAAGATGCTCATTGAAATAAAATGAAAGAATGTTCAACTAAAATCTCAGAACTGCATTGGTCATGACAGTTGAATGTGCATGAAACAAGTTTAATTCTCAAAAAGAGCAGTCATTAAGATTGCATGAAATCCCCTTGCCCCATCAGTACAGCATAGTGTGGACAGACTCCAAGGTTCACACAGCCCAAGCGCAAGTCCTGCTTCATCATTAGCTCCATTTCCAAGTAGAGTAGTCTTTTCTTCCTTCCTTCCTTCCTTCCTTCCTTCCTTCCTTCCTTCCTTCCTTCCTTCCTTCCTTCCTTTCTCCTTCCCTCCCTCCCTCCTTCCCTTCCTTCTGTTTTTCCTTCCTTCCTTCCTTCCTTCCTTCCTTCCTTCCTTCCTTCCTTCCTTTCCTCCCTTCCTTCCTTCCCTACTTATTTACTTACTTTCTTTTTCTTCTTTGGTTTTTCAAGACAGGATTTCTCTTTGTAACAGTCCTGGATGTCCTGGAACTCTGTAGATCAGGTTGGCCTTGAGCTCACAGAGATCTGCCTGCCTCTGCCCCCTACCCTGAGTGCTAGGATTAAAGATATGTGCTGCCACCACCCGGTGGTAGAGTGGCCTTAACACTGGAATTATCAACATCAGACCCTGGGTCCTGGAAGCCCAATACTCAGCCAACCATCCCCCAAAACCAGGCTAAAGAGACAAACCACATAGAAAAGCAGAGAAAAGAGTCATTCACCGTGGCCACGTTGGGAATGGGACAGATAAGGAGATCCACCATCCTAGTTTCCATTCTGTTGCTGTGATAAAATATCATGAAGAAAAGAAACTTACAAAAGGAAGGGGTTTATTTCAGCTTACAATTGCAGGACATAGTCCATTGTTGTGGGGGAGTCAAGGCAGGAACTTCAAACAGCTAACTGCATCACTTCCACAGTCAAGAGCAGAGAAAAACAAACGTATTCATGCTTGCTGGCTTGATTGCTGCTGCTTAACTCAATGTCTCCACTCTAAGGTTCAGGACCCCTGCCTAGGAAATGGTGCCACCCACAGTGGACTGGGCCTTCCCACATGAATTAACTTCATTAAGAAGTTGACAACTTCCAGTGACCACCCCCAAGTCTGTCTTTGAGGTGCTGACATGATGTCTAAAGTTTAAACAGAGGGCAAGAGCGGTCTTGGTTAAGTTGTGGGTTCAACCATCACTGACCCATGGTTGTCGGGGATCCAGTCTTTCCCTTAAGATGTTTTGATAAATTGTCTTAACTTTGTGAAATCTCTTCCTGGGGGACAAATTCCCCCTCTGGCTGGCACCAGGCTTCATTCAGCCTTTTACTTCTCCAGCATGATTTTCCTGTAAAATGTCCAGTTTCTCTTGGTTCGCTGTCTCAATGGTCTTGACATCCAAAGAGAGGGGTGCAAGGGTCTCTTTAGGGTTATCGCCATTTCTTCTTGGCAGAGTTACAGTTCATCTGTAAAATGGGATTGAAATAGAATCCCTAGGAGAAGACTGCTGGGTGGCCACACATTCCTTGGGCTAAATCATCTACAGACCGTCCATCACAGAAAGGGAAGGGAACAAAATTCACTCCATTTTCTAGCTGAACCAGCTGCAACTTGTGACTAAATTTACTTTATGATACACCCCCAACTATCCTGTCAAGAGGAGAGCTTGGTCCATTTAGCCTGTTGACAAGTGCTCTTCCAGTGAGTCACCACCATGGCTTAGACATTCTATTTTTGGACTTTGCTTTTCCTTTAGCTACTGACCCATTTCTTTGCTTGAATTTCATCTTTCCTATACTTTCCAAAGATCCACATCTTTTTTCAGTTAAGCTGATGGAACTCACTTAATTCTCTATGTTGTTTAGAAAGTTGAACTCCCTATTCTGAGCAGTGATGACATCATTATTTCTATTCCTCGCTACCTCTTCTCTTGTTCTGTCAAGGTCTAATTTCATCCATTACATTTTTCTTAGCATCTGCTTTTGTATTGGCTTTCATTTTTAACTGACACAATAATCAGAGTGTAACTACAGGGAAGAGCACAACAGTTAAATACAAATACATGTGTGGAGATGGGATCTGGACAATGGCATGTCTAAAAATCACAAAAGTCATTTGTCTTCACCAGAAACACTTAAAAGATCTTTCCATATGCTTATTTTAAAATATTTAATTAATTGCTGCAGATCTTGATCACCCTACTGTGTTGAAGAATATGTTCACAATGGAAGCTAGCTCCTTCCTTCTCCTCCCCCTCCTCTTTGCCCTCCTCCACTCTCCTCCTTTTCTTTCTTTCTTTCTTTCTTTTTTTTTTTTTTTTTTTAGACATAAAGCATTTTATTGGGGGAGAAAGGCAGAGAGAGAGAGGGAGAAGAGAAAGAGAGAAAGAGGAAAAGAGCCAGAGAAAACGTGTACGCACGCCAAAGAAACAGAAGAGGGAAGCTCTCCTCCTTTTCTTAAGACAGGGTATCATTTGGCCCCGAATGGCCTCTAGCAGCTCCTGTATTCACAATGGAAGCTGCTTCTGCTTTTGATTATTTTTTAGGATTTACTTCATGTCACTGTGTGTGCTTGAGTGCATACGTGTGTACCATGTACATGCAGATGTCCTAGAGGCCAGAGAGGGCATCGGCTCCCCGGGAACTGGAGTTGCAACCGCTGGTAGTGAGCTGCCCAACGTGAGTGCTGGGAGCCAAACTCCGGAGCTCTGCAAGAGCAGCAAGCGCTTTCCACCCCCGGGCACCTCTGCAGCCTCTTATTCTGCCCTCTCCAATCTATTCTCCTCCCTTCTCATAGAGTGAAGGCTGGGCTCAGACTAACTCACTGTGCAGCTAATCCTCCTGCCTCTGCCTTCCAGATCTGGAATCCCAGGTGTGTGCTACAGTGTCCAACCACAAGACACTTCTTTGGAAGAAATAAGAGTGTATACCCATTGCTAAGATAAATACTCATTATGAGTTTTCCAAGGGAGTCATCGTTTAAAATATCCACTTCCATTATTACCATAAACATGCAAATACCCCAAATTCCAGTGTTTGGCACCTAGCACTGTCTCCCAGACTGCAGCTTCAAGCCAGATGCACAATAAAGTCCCTTTATGAGAAGAGACAGAATGGCAAGCTTTGACTCAGAATTATCCTCACTGGGATTATTTTTGCCTCTGAAGCCACAAATGCACAGCAGCCCCCTATATAGCAGCCCCCCGGTATGCAGCAGCCCCCAGCACTACACAGCAGCCCCCAGTACTACACAGCAGCCCCCAGTACATGGTAGTCCCCAGTACACAGCAGCCCCAGTATACAGTAGCCCCAGTCCACAGAAGCCCCAGTACACAGCAGCCCCAGTACACAGCAGCCCCAGTACACAGAAGCCCCAGTACACAGAAGCCCCAGTACACAGCAACAGAAGCCCCAGTACACAGCAGCCCCAGTACACAGCAGCCCCAGTACACAGAAGCCCCAGTACACAGAAGCCCCAGTACACAGCAGCCCAGTACACAGCAGTCCCAGTATACAGCAGCTTCCAGGAAGGACTTGTGGGGTCACAGTTAAATCTCTTGTGGCCAGCCCACAACCAGAAACCAATAGAGGCTGAGCATCATGAGACTGCATCAGGGCTGGATGATCAAGCAGGCTTCAGGACCAAAGGTTCAGGCATGGGCAGGCATGGACAGGCATGGGACATGCAGTGGCAAACTGCAGAGATCCAGAGCTCCAGGCTCTTCTTTCCAGGAAAAATGTCTCTTAGCTAGGAGAGGTGCGACTCCAGGTGCACAGGCACCAAATCATGTCTCTGCACAGCCACAGATGTGAGCAGTGAGACCAGCCATGTGATCATCACACCAGGCTAAAACTCAATTCAAGGGCAGATTCAGCAGGGAAAGGTGCTTATGACTTAAATTCAATCCCCAGGACCTACGTGGTAGAAGAAGGGCAGAAACTCCTGAAAGTTGTCCCTGGCCTCACACACATATAATAAATGAATGCAATAATAAGATGTTGTATTAAGAGAGGCAGGGCAGCGTTCCTGGCACCCGGCCACCCGCATGGCTAGCTTATGTCCCAAAATAATTACATGGAAACTGTATTCTTTTAAACACTGCTTGGCCCATTAGTTCCAGCCTCTTATTGGCTAGCTCTTACATATTGATCTAACCCATTTCTGATATTTTGTGTAGCCCCACGAGGTGGCTTACCAGGGAGATCTTAGCCTGCGTCTGTATGGAGTGGGAGAATCATGGCGACTCCTGACTCGGCTTCTTTCTCCCAGCATTTTGTTCTGTTTACTCCACCCACCTAAGGATTGGCCTATCAAATGGGCCTAGGCAGTTTTTTTTATTAATTAACCAATGAAAGCAACAGATTAATACAAGACCCACCTCCATCAATAAGACCTTCGGTTCAGTAGTCCACACCTGACTTCCTGACCCAAGGGCACACAGATGCCACGTGCCTTAGTTCACATATTGCTTCAAGTGAAAAAGAAGATCAAATCCCCGTAACTGGACTCCAGTATCTGCTTCAGGATGTGCTGTAAGCCCCCTTGAAAGCAGTCCCAGAGCACTGGACAGTGCTAGGGACTGACACATACAGGCACTCTATTTCAGGAAGGGGATATAAAGGGCCAGAGTCATCTCTAACCTGCATGACAAGACAGGGGCCACTGCGTATCAAACACTGTGACTAAGCATGTAGAGAGTGGGTAATTGTGATATACCATGCTTTGTGTGTGTGTGGGGGGGGGGGGTTCAAGACAGGGTTTCTCTGTGTAGCTTTGGTGCCTGTCCCAGAACTAGCTCTTGTTGACCAGGCTGACCTTGAACTCACAGAGATCCGCCTGCTTCTGTGTTGGGATTAAAGGCATGCACCACCACTGCTAGCTATACCACGCTTTTCTTATGACCTCAAAACAATGCCCCTTTAAAGGAAGCTCTGATCTGTGAATGGCTTTCCTACCATTGTAGGAGCCATGGTGACATCCAGAGTCAAGCAGACATGTTTTCAGAAGTTTCTATCCTCTGTCCTCATACATACAGCAGCACTTCCTAACTACAGCTTTAAAGCGGGCGCCTCCAACCTTTCGGCTTCTCTGGAACACACTGGACAAATAAGAATTGTCTTGACCCACACAGTGAATCTAGGAGTGTCTGACCTGAGGCCCACATGCAAGGCACTGTGATGTGTAGTGTCATCTACAGAGGTCACACCCAAGATCCATGCAACTGAGTTACAAACAATGTTGCAGAAAGAAAGAAAGGAAGGAAGGAAGGAAGGAAGGAAGGAAGGAAGGAAGGAAGGAAGGAAGGTCTTGTGTTTTAAGTATGTTGACGATTTTTCTTTGGAGCACACTCAGAGCTTTGCTGGACTGCCTGTAGGCTGTGGCCATGGGTTAGAGAGCCCCTCCTAATGTCTGAAGAGCAGGACAGAAATGCATCACTTGAAAATGGCAATTGCTATTAACCTGCTCAGGCCTCTCCAGCCACCTGACATGTTGACAGTAGAACAAGTCACTTGGGGTACCACCGTTTACCAGCCCCAGCAAAGCTCTTAGAGACTTCAAAGGATGCTTCGGAGATGGGGCAGGTAGTAAGCTGTTGTTAGATGTGCCACCTGAGTACCAGGTGTTGTATAGGTATGGGTCTCTAAGCAAAACAGCCAACGTTTTTATCCCAGCAGCTGTGCGTGCTTGCAAGAGACTAGCTCAATCCGGTCTGTTGACTAATGGTGTTCCCTCAGAGGATCACTGGGCCCTCCCCTGAGATGCCAGTACTTCCCCAGTCATTGGTATGTATTTCTTCCCCAATTGCATGTGATCTCAGTGGCGTTACAGTTATAAAGGCTGGGGAAGGTTAGTGAGGTGGAGGGCTATCTATCTCTGTGGCCGTGAAGAAGCCATAGTCTCTGCTGGGGTAAAGGCTCTCCAGTGCAGCTTCTTTGGGGTTCCCCACATTCCTGCAAGTATCCCCTCCCCCACTGTCCTACTTTGCTTTCTGTTGCTGTGATAAAACACTACACCCCAAAGTCCCTTGGGGGATACATTCTACCTTACAGGTTACAGTGTATCACAGAGGGAAGCCATGTAGATACTCCTGGCAGGAGCTTGAAGGGAAACCAGCAGAGGAATGCTACTTACTAGCTTGCTTCCCCAGGCTCTCACAGCTGCCTTTCTTACATAGCCCAGGCCCACTGCCCAGGGGTGGCACTGCCCACAGTGGACTGGACCCTCTCACATCAATCAGTAATCAAAAAAAAAAAATGACCCACAGACAAATATGATGAAAGCAGGTCCTCGATTCTCAGGTATGTCTAGATTTATTCAAGTTAACCAAAACAAACTCTGACGCTCATGTTATGTAAGTCAAGCCCAATAAACTCATTAGTTCCCCAGGGCAAATGTCAGTGGAATCTTATTTTGGTTTGTCACTGGGAACTTAAGAAGAGGGGATAGACAGTGTTTACATCTCCTTGGGGAAAGACTCCTTAGCTTACTCCTAAGACTAACCACAGGCAAAGGATCGGAACATATTTTAGAAGCTCGTCTGCAGACTCTTGGAGGCTTACAGTGTTCCTTTCCAGGCAATCTGTGGTTCCTCTGGGGCAAAGGAGACCAGGAACTGTGTCAGTGAGATCACAGCGGGGAAGTCAGTGGAAAAGGTCCAATGAGCCCTGGAGGAACAGTCACTGAGACACTGTGAGTGGCCAAACCTTCCCCATCCTGCCAACTGATCTTCTTTTTCAAACCTTTGGAAAATCTGGTCCCTATGTACTGATGCAGTGGAAGCCCTGTTTCATCATTAAACATATATTATGAAGTTCACAGGAAAAGCAAGAGTCATAAGTTGGGCCACAGGGATGCTTTCAAAGTCCTCTGCTTAAAATGAGATGGTTGTTATTTCTGCCACACTGCAGCAGGTGTGTCCCGGTGAAGGCTCGCTGTTTGCAAACTCCTGTCCTGTAAAACCTAGGTTCCTGGAGGAAATCCCATTCCAGCCAAGTCATTCCAGAAGTCTATGTGAACTGAAGCTTCCAGAACAAAAGCCACACCTAGGTTAAAGAGTCTCCAAGGCTAATTAACTGAGTGACACTTCCAGTGATAGTGAGGAGCTGGGATATTGCAGATCAAACTTCCTTGGGCTACCTTCATCCCCCTTAACAACCATTCAGTGCCCACCTCTGTGTTTGACCTAACATCCTTGTGACTACAGTGTAAATCCTTTAGGATGTACCAATAGACCACCAGTTTCTGTCAACCCAAAGGCTGAGGATGCCATCAGACATCTGAGACCTATAGCAGAGATGTCCCAGACTGGCTGTAACCTAGTTATCTGAAGTTCCTAATGGTGTGTTGAAAAGGTGTCTTCATTCATTCCCTTTTTTTCTGTCCTGTTACTATATAGAAAAAAAAAACTTCATAAAACTATTAGCATGTTGAACACAACATTGCAGAGAACTTGAATCCCTATTTATAGCCATTGTCACTCGCATCTGGCTCCAGAACAAACTATCTCTATGCTTTGAAATGAAAACTATTTATTGGCACTGATGCCTTCAACCACAAGACTCAAATCAATAAAAAAAATTATGAGCAGTTAAATCTGAGCACAGAGACAAAGCAATGGCTTTAGACACTTGAGATCAAGCTAGGGAGCTAGCTCAGTTGGTAAAGCACTCATTGTACACATAAGTATCTAAGTCTGGTCTTCCAAACTCACAAAAAAGCTGGGTACATAATTGTAAACCCAGCACTGGGAAGGAGGAGACCAGTGAGATCTCTGGGGCTAGCTGACTAACCAACCTGGTCACATCACTGAGCTCCGGGTCAGTGCAAAACTCTGTCTCAAAAAAGATGGACAGTACCTGAGGAGCAACTCAAGGTTGACCTCTGATTTACACACATACACACACACACACACACACACCACATGCACACACACACATACACGCTCACATGCACAAAGACACACGCACGAATGCATGCACACACGCACAACACAACTGTAGGCTTGATCTTTTAAAAGAATCATTTATGATATGTAATAGAAGGTGGGGTGCTGCTGATTTCTGGAGGCCAAAAGAAAACTCACAGAGGAAGTGAGCAAAAATGAAGACTGGACCACTGTAAGCCAAAGGAATAGGAAGAGGAGGACTGTACTACACAGCAGCCTCGGCATCCCTCTGCAGAGAGTATACTCCCATCAGCTGCTGTTACATGGGGCAGCACACCATCAGTACCTAGTCAGCCCGCAGATCATTGCTCCCATCTGTGCAGTCCAAGAGCCATGGAGGCCAGACATTCAAACACAGACTCTGTGGCTGTGCTGAGTGGGTGCAGCTGTCTTGTCATTGATCCTTGGATGCAATGCCATACTCACTTACATTGAATTCAGTACTGAGAGCAACCCAGAGGTGGTTGAACATGTTTGGGAGGATGTGGAAGGTTATGTAAAAATATATGAAGAACTTGGGTCCCCTGTGACCTTTTCCTTGAAGCAATCCTCCATGGATGTCAAAGAAGGAAAACAAAAATGAAATGTGAAGCAAATGCCAGTACCAAGTGATGTCACTCCGTAGTGACCTCACTCCTGTACCTGCCAGCAAGTGTGTCCAGGGAACAGCCTGGAAATCAGGACACATTAGGCAGCAAGAGTGTCAGCACAAGGCAGGGACAGCAGAGAGGTACTGGCTGACTCATCCCTGCAGATGTCACCTAGATCCCCCCGGCTGCCGAGGCAATTTTATGACATTGTGAGGAGCAGCCCTCTGAGATTGCAAGCAGCTTGGATTCGTGAGCTGTCTCTCCTGGGAAACCTTAGCTGTGTCCTTCCAAGCTCTGTGTTTGCTTTGTGTAAGTCAGGGGAGCCAATGATGGTTCTTGTCTGTGCCGTTAGTGTTAAATAATGCATGAAAATCATCCAGCAAGGTGCTGACAGCTCTTAGAGGCAAAGCCGCTCTCCCTCTGTCAAGGGCCAAGTGCATCATGAATGCGGTGAGTGAACGGGGCCTTTCCTCCTGTGATTTCTGTGCCAGGGCAGAGCAGACGGTCCTCCACCAAGGAGCACATGGATTCTGATGAACAAGGCTTCTGAGACTTACCAGAGACAATCTCACCTTTATTCCTCCTACAGACCCGCAGCCAGTTTGAGAATTCCCACCTATAAGCCCTGCATACTATGGCCTGGATATGTACCTGCAGAGACCTGAGCCGGGAAAGGGCTAGATGAAGCTTGTTCAAGTCCTGACGCACGAGAAGACGGGCTGAAATGCAACTTCTAATTCTGACACCTTGGTGGTTCTCACACTTAAAATCCCATTAGCTTGACACGCCTACAAAATACTCACATGTGAGACAAGAGATGGCTATTTTTAAATCATAGTTCTAATTGTTGTGTGGGGGTGATGTATTCTTGGAGCACGGGTTTAATTGTGCACCTGGATCTGTCAAATCGTGATGCCTGCGGTGCTGGCTCTGGAAAGCAGGAACTGAAATGAGGGCCCTGACCTAGTCAGCGTTTGCCTCTGCAGATCTTATCCAAGCCCTCCCATGAGGGTAGGGAGAGGGTTCTGTCTATGAAGCACTTACCACATAAGCATGATCCCTGCTACCCACATTGTTTCTAAGTGCTGGGAAGGTAAGAACAAGGAGAATTTCTGGGGCTTGCTGGCCAGCAAGCTTAGCCAATTAATGTGCTCTAAATTCAAAGAAATACCCTGTCTCAAAAAAATATATGTATGGAAGAGAGTAATTGGAAAAGACACTCAATATTAACCTCTGACCCTCACACACATGTGCATAGGTACCACTATAAATATATATATGCAAGCACACAAGCACATATACAAAGCACACTTGTGTACTTGGGCCATGTTCTACCCTCCCTGGTCAACCCCAGAAAGGGGTTGTATCATGGACTGATTGCAAATTGTCCCCTGTAGGTTCATGTATTTTAATATTTGATCTCCAGCTGGTGTTCCTGGAGAAAAGATTACGGAAGCATTTGGAAGTTATAGGCCAATCCACTTTCCCGTCCTCTCTACTGTTGGATACACCAAGATGTGAACGGACATGAGCAAGTACCCACTGCCACGGACTGAATCCTGCCAGCTGCATGCCTTCCCCACCATGACGAAACCTATGTTCTAAATAGTGAATCAAAACAAGTCTTCTCCTTTAAGGGTTCAAACAGCAACTCTGCTCTGTAATGTTGCTTCTAGAGGTTCCCTCATTAGAAGGAAGGCTCCTGAGTAAACAAGTTAGCACCGCAGAGACAAATCCCCATGCAGACAAACAACACTGATGTGATGTCCAGCCACCTCCTTTCTCATTCCTCATGACAGGCAGCAGAGTGAGCCTCTGCCCAGGTGTTTACAGAGGGGAGCTTGCTGTGTCCTGGGCTACACCTCCCATTCATGAAAGACAGAGTAGACAGGTAAAGACTGCCCTCCAAGAGGCTGGATGCATAGCCCAGAGATGGCAAGACAAGGTCATATTCTCACCACACCTCACCAAGTCTCTGGTGACATCCTCTCTGACACCCGCCTAGTATTACGGGTGTAGTTCTGAACTCTGGGGGGCTCACAAGTAGAAGACAAGGTCCCCTTCGTGTGGGGCTTATGCTCAAGGAATGGGCTCATAAATAAAACCGCGATGGCTCATTTGATTGATACTGTGAGGGGATCTAGAATCACCTAGGAACCGAGCTCTGGGCAAGCCTGTGAAGGATTGGATGAAGTGTGGTGGGAAGAGTCACCCTAAACGTAAACAGCACTGTGCTGTGGACTGAGGTTCTGGACTGAATAAAAATGAGAAAGATACAGAGTACCGACACCCATCTCTCTGTCCCTGAGTGTGGACTGCGGTTACCAGCTACCTCAAGCACCTATCTCCACACCCTTCCCATGGCTCTACCCTTGAACCATGAGCAGAAAACCTCCCTGAAGCTGCCATTGCCAGGTATTTGGTCACAGCAAAAAGAAAAGTAACTTTTGCACCAAGAAAAAGTTGCAGTTGCTCCCTCAGAGGTCTAGAGTCCGTCGTAGGGGGCCTGGGACCCTCGGAGATTCAGAGTGATCTCCTCTCGTCAACCATTGAGAGTTCACCTTTACCCTTTCATAACACACAGGAGGGCTTTGTCTTGGTGTGGTGTGTCTTCCGCCACTCTCTTGTAGCCACATCCCAGTGTTTCTTAATGGCTGTTGGTTTTTAAAGAAGCTTTAGGGGGTGCTCTAAAAGAAAAGGATAGAATCAGAAGAGGGGTGCCCAGGGTTACACATAAGAAAGGCCCAGCCCACCAAGCCGAGCTTCTTAGAAGGAATGGCCAAGATCCAGATGGCAGCTGCCACTGGCCTGGCTTTCCCTCAAACCTGCAAAAACACAGTCCTACCTACACCTTGACCGAGCCAAGTGCTCCACCCAAATATGAGAGAACAGCCATGCACTGTCACAAACGCTGAGTCCTACAGCAATGAGGGGGCCCTTCCCGGGACTCGGCAGGATTGTTATTGCTTTGGAGGCTGCAGGGCCTTCCTTGCAGACAAGGTAACCAGCCTGTGGTTACGATTTGAGTGGTAAGCAGGGGAAGCTCAGCAGAGAGGGAGACTAGAAAGTACTACAGGCCAAGATCACAGTAGAACCTCAGAGAGGTGGCCACGTGTGATGTTCCCTGTGAGCCAGAGAAGAGCCTGGATGATGTGGGCGGGCCTGGTGGTTACCAAGGAGGAGAAAGAAGATGAGGCTGCCTCCCTGCTGTGTGGTGGACATCCTTGCCATGTCCACACCTGTGAGCATTCTTTATTCTGATTTTGCCATTTCTTGACAGAGGACACCCAAAGGGAAGTCCTTACCTCATGTGTCCTGCCATCTGTCTCCGGAGAAGCCCCATCCTCTGCACATAGGCCCACTCTACAGTGCCCCCTCACCTTGAGAACCAGCTAACACTCTTCAAACGCCATGTATCGCCAACCCCAGCTCAGGGGGGGAACCCTCCCTGTGTCTGTGACCCGAGCACTCTGCAGTGTGACTGGAATGGACGGAGAGGCTAGTACCTGGATGTTGAGTCTCCCACGATGTGCTCCCAGGCCGTAGCGCTTTGCCGTGGAGGCATGCAGCTGGAAGTCTGTGATTTTTAATGTTTCCAGACCCAGAGGCGGGCAACCTGGGAAGGACAGGTCTTGTTAGAAACAAAGACAGATATCAGAAGAAATGAGTGTTTGCTTTTCAGAGGCGGCCATGTGCTTCCTTCCCCCAGTGAGCCCTTAAACCACTGGCATGGCCCCCTTGCCCTGGCACATCCTGGGTTTCAGACAGATTAGGTCAACGCCGCTGTCAATGGCTCCCCAGTTCTGTCACCAGCATTTGCTTTCTGAATATTTGGGCTCCGAGATTCCTTCTCGTCTGCTGGCCTTGCTGCCCCACTCGGCCAAGACAATAACACTGGGTAGGAATCTAACAATCCCATGCTCGAGATCTGTAAATTAATCAGGACTTGTCGACTCTGCTTGAGCACCTCTGGCCTCTGTTGTGCATGGTAATGAGCTGTGCGGCATAAATAGAAACCTTCTATCATCTTTCTTCTTGGAGACAATAGGGAGCCGTGAGAACAGTTCCTGAGCGCAGCTTGACCCTGGAATAAACGCCAGTCAATGACTGCAAGTCTATAGACCACCATCCCTATACATAACAATATTGATGGCAGCCGGGGCTGGACGCCAGGTCTCCTAGGCTGGGCTACTCTCTCTCACCCACTAACCTGCCATCATGTCCCATTGGGGGCTTGTAGTGATAAAACATCACAGGGAGTCTCCTCTTTACCATCTGACTTGGAGAAGAAAAACAGCTCTCCAGTAGGTGTGAATCAAGTCTGTTTCCAGACTGAACTGGAAACGTCAGATGACAACTTCAACTTCAGCCATCAGAGGACACAGTCATTGGGGGACCGGAAGTGTGCAGGAACTGAGGGCATGCTGCAAGCATGGCTGCCCACTAGACCCTGCTCGCCTCAGATTGGAGAGGTCTAATGAGAAGACAGGGGCTCTGCTGGTAGCCGGATGGAAAGATCCACTCAGGCAATGCAGGCGGGCAAGGTCAGATCTGCCAGGAACCAAGATACCACAGAGCCCTCCCTTAACCTCTCAAAAGTGGAAACGAGCACATTGAGAACCTGAGACAAGTCACCGAGAGATGCCAGCTGCCAGCAGAACTCCCAATGGAGTTAGCCTTCAGAGTCTCATCTCCAGGTTGGTGGTACATAACACTGTGTATTCTTGGGTCTGCTGTCACCCTCTGGGAAGCTTCTGGGCTGGTAATTGACATTAGCCGTCTACCTGGCCCCCACCATAGTGCGGGTGGGGGGAGCATAATCAGGTGAGTACTGCTGTCTCCCCCCACACACACACACACTGCAGGAAGACAGGTCAGCTTCCAGTATTAGTGTTCCATAGATTCCAAGAAAGAATCTTGTAGCTGGGGGCTGGGAAGTCACATACGAACAGAGCATTAGTGAAGGGGTGTGAAGTGAGGGAGAACAGCATTCAGAAGAGAGGGGTGTGAGCAGAGGCCGCACAGTGACTGGGGCTGTGCAATGAATTTAGATGGCATGTAAGAAGGCCAGGGACACGACTGACGCCAGGCAGTCTTTGGCAACCCTTTCAGTGAGTGAGGACGAGGTTCACTTCCCAAGGCCACTCAAGGTCAACAGTTACCGTGAACCCCCTGCTTCGCAAGGGCCTGTCCCTCCACCTTCCCGGTCTGGAGGACACAGGAGTCTGACTCACATGGGTGGCAGGGTTTTGATACCAAGCGTTAAGTGAGTAATTCTCCATCTTGCCTACCAGGAATTGATGATGCTCACGTCTTTTAACTGAGCAAGGCTGCCCCACAGCCTCTTCTGAAATCCATAATGCTCGCCTCCTATGATGGGCATCACTGTGGACCTTCTTGGGCCACGAAAGCAGTAGTCTTCCCTGCCTCTCAGGCCCAGCAGCCATGAAGCATGACCCCTGAGCTCAGATTATAAACCCATTACCTCTCCTGTTACAAGGGCTGGTAACGTGGGCCTGTACCCTCCCTGCTGTAGCTTCAGGACAAGAAACACCCTCTCTCAGCCGCTGCCCTGGGCTCACAGACCCAGTATTCTCTTGTAGCCATCACAGGCTGTGTTCAGAATTCAGGCAAGGTTTGGGGATAGCACTCACCGACTTACAAGGGTCACTGGAATCAAGGTTATCTGAGGGCTTGCCAACTTAAAGCATGACTAGGATTTGAGTTCAAGGGTGCCTAAACTGATGTGCCTGCCTCACAGTTCTGATTTTTTTCCCTTCTGCTCCTACCTGCTATTGGGTCCTTGCACTTCCACTGGTCATCTAGTCTCAACCTGTCATGCTTCAGACACTGGCAGCATCCTCAGCCTGTGCTGAGAGGCCCCATACCTCCTGGTCCTGGTACCGAGCTGGTCACTGATAATTGGGCTCTGTGGATAATCCTTGTGTTCTGGGTATGACCTCTAAGATAAGCTCAACTCCTAATTTAGTTTCTGACCCCAAAGGACTAGGGCATCAAAGACCAGACGTGGGGTGATGGAGGAGTTACTTTCATTTAATAAAGAAACTGCCTTGGCCCATTTATAGGCCAGCCCTTAGGTGGGTGGAGTAAACAGACAGAATGCTGGGAGAAAGAAGCCGAGTCAGGGAGTCGCCATGATTCTCCCACTACAGACAGACGCAGGTTAAGATCTTTTCTGGTAAGCCAGCTCATGGTACTACACAGAATATTAGAAATGGGTTAGATCAATATGTAAGAGCTAGCCAATAAGAGGCTGGAACTAATGGGCCAGGCAGTGAATAAAAGAATACAATTACGGTGTAATTATTTCGGGGCATAAGCTAGCCATGCGGGCGGCCGGGTGCCGGAGACGCGGCCCTGCCGCTCTTATTACAACAGTGGGGGGGGGCAACCCTAGTTCAGTCCCTCCATATGCGAGTGCTAAGATCTGCGATATCTCCATATCATCAAATCAGAAAAGCAAACAGTATCCACCGCCATTTGTGACACTGTCTCAGGGCCATGCAGACATCATTCCAGCCTCCGCTCAACAGAACATAGAGAAGAATTCCATTGCCTCATCTGGTCCTGCAACCTCCATTTCTGTTATTTCTAATCAGACAGGCAGATGCACAGGTAGACAGCCAGATGGACAGATAGCTCATGACAACAATGACTGCTATTCAAAGCCTGTCTTCTAGGAAAAGAAAACATCTCTTGCACATATAAATATTTTAGTTCCAAAAGGAACTACTTGAATAAAGCTAAATATCTATTAAAATTGCTTCCCTGCTAAAAAAAAAATCCCATTAAGGTATATAAGATATGGAAAGAAGTGCCCATAAGTGGGGTATTTCATGGATACACATCTCACACTGACTCTAACGTTCAATGCCTGCCCTCTGGGAGGGCCTAGGCCATCGTGTGCCTGGGGAAACAGTGGAGTTTCACACGGGTGGCATCTACTCTTGCCCACACCTACAAGAGCGTCACAGAAGAAACAAAATGTTCTGCTCTCTTCATCCATAGAATTGCCGGGCAGTGATTTTGGTGGGAACCCAGATAAATGTATGGGCTCTGTCAGTTCATATATACTGTCTTCCAAGATCCCGGCACCCGGACACTTTTTTCTTTATTGTAAGGTGCTATCTTTAGCTGATCTTGTTTTATTTGGAAGCCCTTCCCATCTTCCATGCAGGAGTAGCTGATGGTGGATCCACCCCAGGAGAGCACCATGCCCTTGAAAGGTAAAGATGAAGATATAGACCACGTGGATTAGTAAGTGTTGTTTGAGTGAAGGAAACCAACGGCACCTCATTTAAACAAGAAAGGATCACTATAGGGACAGGAGGGATGGGATAGGACAGGGCCAGAGCTCCCATCAACCAGGTAGCACTAGCCAAAGGAACTGACCCTAAGGGTGTCTCCAGAGTCTCCACCCAGCCACCTGCCTGGCACCACGACTTGACTGGTATCAGCAAAGAAAGAGTAACAGAAGCTAGCCACAGTTCACAGCCACCACAGTGCCTGGGTCAAGTGCATGGAGTCCCCTGTCCAGTGCTGAAGGTGAAGCTGGGGGATTGTAGGGCAAGGGTCACAGAGATGGAGCAAGGCAGTAAGCCTCATTCAGGAAGTTTCCATTTCAACAGTTATCCACTCTTATCTTTTCCTCTGACCACCTCACACCTTACCTCCCATCAACAATTACTGTAATTCTCTTCCCAAGGTTTCTACGGGGGAGACGGTCTAGTGGCGACTGGCTACCTGCTTGACACAGAACAATGTGTTCTTCAGTGTGTGATGCTATGGGTGGAGCTCAAGAAAAACAGCACCTGCTAAAGCAGCTATAAGGGCCCCACTCCTCCAAACAAGATTTTAAGACATATTTTAGAGCCAGTAAGATGGCTCACCACCATGCCTGACAACCTGAGTTCCATACCAGGGCCGCTGGAAGGAGAAGAGGACCAATTGCTACAACGTTGTTCTCTGGACCCTCCTGTGCACTGTGGCATGCAATGTTCCCCCAACACACACACACACACTAAACGTAAAACTTTTAAACATGTTAGAATTAATAAAAGCTTAAATGTAGCAATTTAAGGAGAAACTGTTCTCCTGCATTCCTTTATACAAAGGCAACAACTTCAGATTATAGTTACAAAGTCACGCCTGGTGAAAGTTCCTAGGTTCATCTTAGTTTGAATACTGGTTTACATGGGAATGCCCTATAAAAAAAAAAAAAAGGAAGATGCTTATACTAAAGATAAAATGGTAAGAGGAAAATTACCGTTTGAATTTAGACTTCAAATTAATTCAAAGTATAGGATACTAAAATATCTTCCACACTGTATTGTTGTGGGAACTCATTCCACCGATAGCCTTGGGGTACGAGAGAGAGAGAGAGAGAGAGAGAGAGAGAGAGAGAGAGAGAGAGAGAGAGAGAGGAGGGGAAGAGAGAGAAAGAGAGAGAGAGAGAGCGGTTGCTCGCTCTTTTGGGTGGTGACCAGGTCAGGCAGCGTGAAGCAGGGTGTGGTTGGTTCCCAGCTCCCTTGGAAAAAACAGAAGGACTGTTTTATACAACTGGTTATACCTTGTTCTGTATCCATGAGTTTGTCTCCCCATTGCACTCCTTAATAAAATTGATGTGTATGTGTATATATATATAATATTTTTATTTTATTATATATACATATATAATAAAATTAATAATATATATCTTTGTGGTTCACATTATACTGCATGCTTAGCCCTGATTAACTTCAGTATTTTTTTGCCTGATTCATTTTCCTCCTCTTGATTCCCTGAGAACATCCTAAAGATTTTCAGAAGAGCTGGTGGGTGTTGAGAATCTGCAGAGAGATCCTCCCACCAGTGCACCTGCAGGGTCCTCTAAACTGGAGAAAAAGATGAGGAAGGCAATTACAGTATCACCCTAAATTTGTTCCCACCTGGGAGAATGGTGAGAGGCGCCATGGAAATGAATAGAACAGTACGGAGGCTGAACAGCCAGGAGGGTCAGAGAGGAGCCCGTGTCACCGCAACACATCATGGGATCTGAGATCCTCAGTCCTGCACAGGGAGACAGACAGTTCCTCTTTCCTGTGGCCAGAGGGACAAGGATAGGCTAGAGAGAACTACACAGAAAAGGAACAACTGATAGCTCCCTTGGAGCTAACACCCAAGGCCTCTACTGGTCCCTGAGTGACATTTTCAGGGCCTCAGACTGTGCTCTGGGTTTTGGATTCCAGCCACAGTGAGGAGAGCCACTACAGTAACGCCCAGGACAATAGAACCCTAGGAAAACCAATAGCACAAACGGACACCTCCGCCTCCTTAAGATCAGAAATGTAGAAAAGCAGAGAAGAGACACGGTCGCAGTTTCAGGTACCGTCCTTAGCCTGTCTGCAGCTATGGGAGATGACCCAGTGGTGACTCACGCAGACAGGGGGCTGACTGAAAAGAAATCATAAACTTGTTACCAGCTAAACTACCCATCAACAGCCAAGTGAATCAGGGGCACTTTCAGACATATGAATCCTTGGGAAACGTACCTGTTTCTACTGGCTGGGCACTGTAGGATGAATATTAGAGTTAAATGGACACGATGATGTTTAAACCCTGGAGCCGATGAGACTGAGAACCCGGCTAACCAAAAGGTTCTAAACGGGAAGCAAAGCGGGTGTTACAATGCCTTCGCTTTACATTGTCAGGGAAATACTGGCCCTACCAGTCACCTTCTAACAAGGAGGGCTGTCCTACATCCTTCAAGAAGCACTACAGAGAAAGACAGAAATGTGGTTGCACTGGTGATAGGTAACAGGGAGAAACAGTGTTTCCAAGCAACCAGTCTTGGAAATATTTGTAGCCAGTAGTTTAAAAACAAAAAACAAACAAACAAAAAAAACCCTTCTGTGTTGAGCCATATATTTATTAGATCGCCAAACCATGAGGTAATTACTACATACTGGGGCTTCAGATGTGCAACAATTGAGTGCTTGCCTATCAGGCATGAAGCCCCGAGTTTGATCCCCAGTACTGCATAAAACCATAAAAAAAAACCAACTTGGAATGCCAGCTAACACCTATAATCTCGAGTTTGAGTTTGAGGCCAACCAGGGCTACATGAGATTTGGCTTTAAAAAAAATCTTGAAATAAACATGAAAGTCATCCACAGCCCTTTTTGCCTCCTTAGCATCTCAGTATTCTGGTAAACCCTGCTCCATGGCCACACTATATCAAGAACCTGGTCCCCAACTAATCCATGCGCTGGGCCAGTAGCCACACCCACCTGAGGATAAACACTCTTCCGCAAAAAAAAAAAAACAAGCATGCATGAACCATCAAACTGAGTTTCTCCCACTGTTTAAAACAGGCTCTTATCCGGAGAAGCATGTGGGTGAGAGAACATGGCAAAAAAGTGTGAAAAAAAAGTCTCCAGGAAAATATTAATTAGGGATCTGTGATGTGGTACAATCTGGAGAAGACAGACAGTCACCAGAGACGAAGCCACTTCCTCTTAAGGTCTGCAGCTCTTGGAACGCCCTGTGCCAAATGAAGCCCGTCTCCCAGTGCCGCTCCATCTGTGGGGACTGGAGATGGGACCCCTTGTCTCATCTCTACTCAGGACACACTTCATTAACTCTGCCCCTTGCTGACAGTCTTGCACAGTGGTCAGAGTACACATTGAAGGCCACTACCCTGTCGTATCTTCACCAATCCACAAGGTCCTTGCCACTACCACCACCAAGCTATGCATGACAGTAAATTTTAATTATCAACTTAACACAGTCTAGAACAGCGGTTCTCAGACTGTGGGTCGCAACCATTAGGGGGTCACATATCAGATATCCTTCATTATCAAACATTTACTTTAAGATTCCTAACAGTAGCAAAATTATAGTTACGAAGTAGCAATGAAAACAATTGTATGGTTGGGGTCACCACAACAGGAGGCACTGTATTGAAGGGTCACAGCTTTAGGAAGGGTGAGAACCACTGCTCTAGAATTATCTGAGAAAAGACTCTCAAGGAAGGATTGTCTAAATCAGATTGGCTGATGAACATGACCATAAAGGATGTTCTTAATTGGATTAATTAACATAGGAAGATTCACCCTGAATGTGTGCAAAACCATTTTATTGACTGGGCCCAGAACTGTAGCAGAGTGAAAAAGGCAAGCTAAGCAAGCAGGCATGCATCCTCTCTGCTCTTGACCAGGATGTGATGTGACCAGCTACCTAAAGCTTTGACTGTCATGATAGCCTTACAGTGATGGACTATAACACAGCTTAAATAAAAAACTTTTCTCCCTTAAGTTGTTTTCGGCGGGATATTTTATCACAGCTAGGACACTCTGGGTATCAGTTCTTGAACAAATTCCAAGGCTGCAACGTTGTGGTGCAGAGATATAGGAAACAGATTGCAAAGCACATGAATCTTGTAGGCAAAGTCGAGACAGGGTTTCTTTGTGTAGCTTTGGTGCCTGTCCAGGAACTAGCTCTTGTAGACAAGGTTGGCCTCGAACTCACAGAGATCTGCCTGCCTTTGCCTCCTGAGTGCTGGGATTAAAGGTGTGTGCCCCAACTGCTGTCAAGGTCAAATTTTTAAAAGCTTGTTAATCTGTGAGCAATTAGGCTAATGTCCAAGCGACTCCCTCTGAGTCGTCCCCTCTGGATATCTTGCCACTTAACCTTCACAATGTCCACAAACATCTTTCCCATAAACAAACTGAGACTCAGAGAGGCCAGACTAACTTCAATAATTACGAAGTGTCCAAGTTCAATTTGAAAATCAGCCATGGCAGGAGATCCCAAGTACACTCTTTAAATCCCCCATTAGAGTAGAAAGTTCCAAAATAAAATACCAATGCTTTGGTGGCATTGGGATTCATACCAGGAAAGGTGCCAGAACTGGGGAAGTCATCACTCCTGACAGAGAGGAGCTGTGGAGGTCTGCTGGGGCTGCCTGCTACTACCAAAGCAGAGGGTTTGGAAGATACAGAAGGGAGAGGCTCCCAGTAATCAGTTTCTAGCTCTCCTGGATTTCTGTTTTCATTGCTGCCTATAATCCAATAGGATTCAGTTATGGGATTCTTTCCTTTGCCTTTCTGAACTTGACATTCCCCCAAACCAATGAAGAGTGGAGAGGCTGCTTCCTGTGTGATGAGGTTGTGTTTGCAGTGGCTCGCTGCCTGCCTCAGACACCAAGAGCTACTCTGAAGGGTGTGGGAGTCTCTAAGGGTCTTGGGAAGGCTCTGGACTAATCTTGGTCTTATCTAATCACCCTTGGAAAGCTCTTTAATACCCGACACTTCAAAGAGAACCCTAAAGATGTGCCCCACTGTACTGCTGGAACAGAAAACTAAATGATCCATCCCAAGAACCAAAATCTTTGGAAGAACCTAGAAAAATGGATGCCCGCATTCCACACAGACTTGGATCGATGACTGCAGCTGTCAGGAAAGTCTTCTGAGGTCCCAAGAACCTCAAGAGGTCCCCGGAATCTGGCTGACATCTCTCACTTACACAGGAAAAGAAGTCTGGAGAGTGTCTTTCCCAGGCTCTGAGAGTCCAACAAAGGAAGTTCTCAGAGAACTGAGAGGCCAGCCCAAGCCTGCAGCCCATAGAGTCTGCCCCAGGAAACTTCAGCCTCACGGGATCTGATCAGGCCACTGACCCTCACCTTGGATGTCCAGCTCAGTGGCTGCTTCACCTGGAAAACCTCCCACACTCCATTCCCAATTACGCCACTCACCCTACTCATCCTGCTTTGGGGGCAAACACCTTATGAAAGCTTGACCATCTCAGAGAGGTAAGTCTACTTTCCTGAAGAGGCTGGAAGCCTTGTTCACAAGCCAAAATGAGTCTCCATCATAGAATCCCTGACATCTACCCGATACTTCCCAA
The DNA here is from genome assembly GCF_950005125.1 of Chionomys nivalis. Taxonomy (NCBI): domain Eukaryota; kingdom Metazoa; phylum Chordata; class Mammalia; order Rodentia; family Cricetidae; genus Chionomys; species Chionomys nivalis. The sequence goes on along the minus strand of NC_080093.1, from coordinate 64,817,885 downwards.
ACACATGAGTGATGAGTCTCGGTAGCTTGCTGTGACTGATCCTCACTGCCTCTGCATCATCATGGGAAATTCCTATTTTTCCTCACACCTTGCTAATAAAGACCCCAGAAGGGAATTGCTGGCTCAAAACAGACTGCTCGTCACCACAGCCATGGTCCACCTACACGACTATTTACTTCACGTTTCTATTTTACCAAATATTTCAGCGACAACACAAGAGGAATCTATCAGTAGAAGATAGAGATGAACGTCTTCAAGGCCTTGGGGAAGGCAAAAGTAAAATGAAGTGTGATGGAAAAGCGCCAACCATTAAAGAAACGATTAGTGACTGGTTTGTTTTAGGTTTAAGAACATCTGTTATTCAAAAGACACCCTTGGTGGCGTGAAAAGATAAACCAGTGGGCGGAGACAAGCCTTGCTCTAAGTACCTGACAAAAAGAGAACAAAGAAACCCCTCCCCTAAATAAAAACAATGGCAAGGGAAAACGTGGCCTCAGTGGTGTTGAGCAAAATAAGTCACTCTAATGGCAAAGAAGCATTAACCAGCAGTCACCAGGAAAGCACTGAGTTAGACCACAACAAAACAGCAGCATATGTCACCAACATGAATAAAACAGAGAAGACGGACAGGACCAAATGTGGGCTTTTAAGGAAGAAAAGCAACTGCTGGTGGGAACGCTGTTCGTCATAATCAACCTGGAAAATTCTCTGCCTGTTCTCTGTGTCTGGTGTTACATGTGCGCATATCCATGTGTACACGTATATGCATGTAAGCTTGTGTACACATAAGTTTGGAGACCAGAAGTCAAGATAGGGTGTCTTTTCCAGTTGGTTTCTGTCTTATTTTGCTTTTAGAAAGTCTCTCATCTAACCTGGGTCAGTTTGGCTAGACTGACTGGCCAGTGAGTCAGGGGTCCTCCTGTCACCTTCTCCCCTGTGCAGGGGTACTAATTGTGTGTCTCTATGCCCAGCATCCTTCTTTCCAACATGGAGATCCAAACTCAGGTCCTCGAGTTTGCGCAGCAAGCACTTGACCACCTGAGCCATAGCCTCAGGTCCTCCCTAGCAGCTCCTATTGAAGATACTCATTCCCTAGGATAGAGCAACTCTACTGGAGGTACACACCAAAAGACTCGCACAGAAATGATCCCAGGTGCATCCTGTAATAGCCAAAGGTTCAAATCCACACCCATACCTATCAATAGGAGAGTGAGTCCACAGACAGTGGTATACAGTCCTGCCGTGGAGTACTACAGCCCTGTGAAGATAAACAAGTCAGAATCCACAGCAAATGTAGCAACATGGATGAGCCTCACAAACACGACAGCCAGCAAAAGAAATCAGACACGAGAGTGTCCGTCCAGCATGAGTCCACAAAGATTACCAAGTTCAAAACCACACCTGTCCCCTCTGATCACAGCTGTGCTTAAGGAAAAGCAGGGAGGTTGGCTGACTGGGGCTCAGAGCCGACTTCAGAGGTTCCAGCACAATCCTCTTCTTATAAAGAGCAGTTGCAATGATGCATTTTCACACTGTGTGGTGTCCATGACAACCCAAATCAATGCGTGGATATTACACACCCCAGTGAGTTATATCCTTATGGTTCCATCATCCCATAGTTTTCTCTATACACATTAGCCCTCATTAATATTTCAGTGGGCTTAGCTTTGCTTAACTACCACATCACAGAAACATCAAACCAGATCTATTTATCCAGTTCAGAAGGAATAAAAGAGATCTCTATGCTGAATGTAAAATAAGTCAGTCTCCAGGGTTACGTAGCATATGATTTCATGTACCTTGTTGTCTTACAACTACAGCATTATGGGGAACAGAGTTGCATTGCCAGGAACCAGGGGGAGAGGAGTGTCTATAAAGAACAGCACATAGAACCTATGATAGGACAGGAGTGCTTCCAGAAACCACACATCATACAGCTGCACAGTGCTGCGCACGCACACGCGTGCGCGTGCACACACACACACACACACACACACACACACATAGAGCTGGCAGAATCTGAAGTGATTCCAAGTCAGTTTCTTGACTCTATTCCTTTACTGCAGTCGCGTAAAAGTGGTAGTAGTGCGTTCCTTTAATCCTAGCACTCAGGGAGAAAGGAGGATCTCTATGAGTTCTAGACCAACCTGATCTAGAAGAATTAGTTCCAGGGCAGCTAGGATTGTAACACAGAGAAACCTTGTCCCAAAACAAAAACACAAACAAACAACAACAAAAAAAAAAAACAACACGTCAGCATTGGTAGGGGCAGAGTGAAAGATGAACCAGACTCTTCTCCTGGTTTTTGTTGTTGTTGCTGCTGCTGCTGCTGCTGCTGCTGCTGCTGCTGCTGCTGCTGCTGCTGCTGCTGCTGCTGCTGCTGGTGGTGGTAGTGGTGGTGGTAGGTTTTGGTTTGGTTTGGTTTTTTGTTTTGTTTTACACCTTCTTGTGACTCTACAGTTATTTCAAATTAAAAAACAAAAAAAAACCTTTTTCTTCAAGGATACTTTAAAAGATAAAACTTCCTCACCCTGAACTCAGGATGACTTGATGCAACTCATAAAACTCTCAATTGCTCAGAAGTGTCTTCAGGGAATTTTGGTTTAAAAAAAAATTGTGTAACCACTCCCAAGTTTGCCCTAGAAGCCCAAAACTCAGAGAAGGAAGCATACTTGAGCCTAACCCAGCTGTGGAAGAACATCACCATGTGTGAATCAGATGAACGCAGCAGGAGGAAACAGCTTCCAAATGGGAGGTGGCATTCATCCTGCCCTTACTGTGTGCCCCAGCTTTAGATCCAGGATCTACGGCAGCTGGAAAATTAGACACTTTCTGATACCTTCTCATGTGGCTGTCTGGAGTAGGCAGGCGCCTACATCTCCTTCCAGTCAAGTTTCCACAGAGATTCACATCACAAATTCTCAGAAAACACGGGGACCGTAAATTACCCCAGCAGCAAAGAAGAATGGTGGTGAGCACTTAGCGACTTGGGCTGGTGTCCTAGGTACAGACATGTGGAAACAGACAAAGGCTTTGCTCCCTCTACTCACAACCAGATGCGTCTCTTCATTATGTCAGCCTGACATGGCATGTAGATCAACTCGAAGTTAAGTAGCTTTCAATTTGGGGGAAAGGACTGGAAAGTCACATAGTGAAAGGTAGAGGCACAAAAAGAGATGGAGAAGTAGACGAAAATTCAACCAACCTAGTAGCTGTCCTCCAACCCGACTAGTATAGCGCTATAGCCACATAACAGGTACGCATACATTTGCTCTTGGAAAAGTTCTTCAAGGGTGACTTACTTGCATATGCCCCCACCGACTTGAGACTCTTTTAAAGGCTTTGCCACTGGCCTTCAGTGTGAACCACCTACCCACCCACCCACAGTCTCTATCTCCTCAATCATTATTCTCTCCCTCTCACAGTCTCATCAAGTCTTCCTTTAAAAATAGAATAATTCTGCAGGTTGATAACATAGCTAAGATATTCAGTCAATTGGCAGTGTGATGGCTGCCTTTGAGGTGAGCAACCCCACCCATGAGGCCAGCTCAAACAACAATCTAGTTAGTTGGGAGCATCTGTGACAGAAAAGAGGAAATGCCATGTGTACATTGTGTGTGTGTGTGTGTACGTAAATGAACTTCCAAAATCTTAATGAAATGCCTCCCTCAATTTTAATAACTTCCAATTCTGAGAAAGAAGAAAGAAGATCATCTAACCCAAGCCTTCTGCTGAAGCTAGGAGAAAATCTGGACTAAATATGTTTTAAAATGTGTTTGAAAGCACTCAATTCACCAGATACTGAAGAACCCTCAAGTTCGGATTGGTTGGCAGCAAAATTCCAAAGTGCTCCTGAGGCTAGCACCTCAAAGTGCTCCTGAGGCTAGCACCTCAAAGCAACCTCAGCCTAGTGGCACATGCCAGCAAACAGCAACTGTTGCTGCCCTTCCAACAGAAGAGACCCGTCACCAGAAAGGAGTTAAGACTCTGACCTAGTTTCATTTTGGTCACCGTGACCAAAAACCCCTGCAGAGGACAACTCAAAGGAGACAGGGGTCCATCTCAGCCTGCTATTCTACATTCCAGTTCATCACTGGGGACGTCACGGTGGCAGAAACTTAAAACAAGGGGTCACATCACATCCACAGTCAAAAGCAGAGGGAAAGGAACACATTCATACTTCAATTTCTCCATTCTTACACAGTTCAGGACCCACTGCCTAGGGAATAGTGCCCCTCACAGGGGGTGGTGTATAGTCAAATCAATTACTTAGCTAAAACAATTCCCCAAAGACAGACCCACGGACCAACGCAAAGCAGACAGTCCCTCATCTGGACTCTCATCCCAGGTAATATTAGGTCAAGCTGATGATTAAACCTAACCATCACAGATGCTAAAGGACCAGAGCCCCAGGTGAGCCTGAGAAACACAGCCCTCACTATATACTGTACTCTCAACGTATCCTCCCAAGGGATAAGTCCTTACAGTGGACGCCTCAGTGTCCACCTTCAGATGAAATACATATTTACATCCATACATGACTGCAGAAGCTCATAATTGATTTCTCTAAATCTTAGAACACACTGTATCAGAGCAATGATATCTCTGGCAGCAGGTGGTTAGGTAGAAACACAGCCTCAAACACTGACACTGTACCTAAGGGAATGTGAAACTCCCCTGGTGACTTTCACCTCTGTGACACAGTTCTTGAGCAGATGTGGCCAGTGAAAGTGAGTCCTATTCAAATCCGTAAAATGTTTAGCTGAATTTCTTTTATTTGTCTTCTGTCACTACTAAGCAAAAAGTCAACAACCCTGGAATATTTCATTCTAAGCTTTGTTTTGCTATACAGCCCTGGCCAAAGTACCTTCCCTTAAGCTACAAAGTATGGAGGAGTGGGGAGGAGGAGGGGGAGGGTAATGGTGATGGTGATGACACCCACAGTAGTTAGCAGGGTGCCTGGAAAGGTCAAACGCTGAGCAAAGCATCTAACAACTACACATGCATTTAATAAATTGTCATTATTACAAACAATAGCAGAAATAATCCTAAATATTGCAGTTTAGGACAGCAATAGTGACGAAATAGTTAAGGATATTCATAGCACCTCTTTCAGAACTTGGCTCCAAGATGACCAAAAAAAAAAAAAAAAAAGGAGAAATAATGGTTGTATCAAAAAGGGCCTGGCCATGTGCAGCCGATTCGCTGCATTAACTGTACCCAGTGCGTGCCCAAGGACAAGGCCATTAAGAAGTTTGTCATTTGGAACATTATAGAGGCCACTGCCATCAGGAACATATCCAAAGCAAGTGTCTTCGACGTTTATGTGCTCCCAAACTCTATGTCAAGCTGCATTACTGTGAGCTGTGCTATTCACGGCAAGGTAGTCAGGAATTGAACTCGGGAAGCTCCAAAGGACCAAACACCCCCACCACGATTTAGACCTGCTGGTGATTCACCACGACCTCCACCAAAGCCCACATGAAGAAAACACCTTGGAAAAATAAAATGGGACTTATACTTTATGTAGTATTTGAGTGTGTCTTTGCCAGGTGTGAATTGTGTGTTATTTCGCTTTCTGAGTGTGCGTCTGGAGACTGTACAGCAGAACAAATCTGGTATTGTTTGGGCTCTGTACTCTCTACACCCTATTCTTTTTTTGCAGGCTGGTCAACCTGTGAACTCCGGAAATCCTGTTTATGCTTCCCCAGCCTTGGGATTAAAAGTGCTTGAACCAGGCTCGACTTTTTTATGTGAGTTCTGGAGATAAATTGGGTCGACCAAGATTTTCATATTCTTGGAAACCCTACTGCGGTTTTGCTTTCTTTTAATTTGTTTTTCTAGTGTAGGACACTCACTGACTTTTCCAGCCCTACAGGCTATGTGTGGTCTTCATTGTTTTCCCTTTGGCTTTTTGGGGACATGGTCAGTTGCCCTGCTTGCTTTGAACTTAGGTCTCTCTGTCTCTAACTGGTAAGATTAAAGATGTATGTCAATCACACACCAAAAAAAGAATATTCATAGCTACAGCTAATGGGCCAGCACTCCTCCATGAGTCTTGAAATAATTAATAACATTAAACATTCTTTTTCTATAATTTTTTGGCTTGAGACAATATCTTTTTGAGACAATATCTCACATATCCTAGGCTGTCCTACAACTTTCTATGTTGCCAAGGATGACCTTGAATTCCCAATCCTCCTACCTCTATTTCCCTAGTGCTGGTCTTAGAGGTGTGCACCATCACATCCGGTGTGTGCAGATGCTGGGATGAAGCCTAAGGCTTCATGCATGTGAGGTAAGCACTCTACCAATTGAGCTATATGTACCCCCTGCCACCACCTAACGCTGCACACACTAGGGTAAGTAATTATACAACCGAAAGTTTCACATGACTGCAAGATGTCATGTCTAGTATTGCAGATTCTAGAAACTAAAGACTTTATCTTTGTCCCCAGAGATCCTCTGTTGAGAGACAAGACACACACAACCAAGGCTATGGGCAGCTAAGAGATCACAATGCTAAGAAATCACTTCCAAGGGAGACAGTCTAAGAGAGGGAACCGAAAATTTGGAAGTGACATGAGCAATTCAATCGGGAAAATCTCAGTGGGGCAGTAATGCCCCCAGAGAGGTTTGAGCTGCTGAGAAGTCTGTACTCCTGCACAATGGCTAAGAATAGACATAGGTCCAGACAATACCCCTACAGGGTGTATATGACAATACAGTCCATGCCAGCTGCCTGCACCCTCCATGGGCAGGTGACAGAAACTTAGCAGGGACCCTCCAAGCGCTTTACTTACTCTCTCTGACATCCTCATGGGCCACAGGGACACCATGATCATCTCGGGCAGCTTTTTCAAGACTCTTGCTTCTTCTGCCTTTTCTGTTGCTATTTTTACCTAGAAAGAAAAGGAGGAAAAGATATTGTTATTCTGCGTATCCAAGAAGCCTCTGAATGTGAGAGCTCACAGTCCTCTTCTGCAGAAAGCTGCCCTCAGCTCTGCTCCCCAGTCCCAGAGCCTTGAACTCCAAGGGGTCTGTGGTTAAAGAGGAGGATGCTCAGTACATATGGAGATAATCACCCCTCCCAAAACCCATGTGCAACTGTATGCAGTTAAGTATTGTAAGCCTACAAAATGCTGCTGAAGCTCCCTGAGGCACTAGGAGAAATAGCTGGAACTGGAGGTCAAAGCCGGACTTGGACATCAAAGTCAGCATGTTTCCAAAGCTAGCTCACACACCCAACTCTCTCCGATGTCATGACTTGTGGACCTGTGAGTCGGTTGTTCACTAACTGGGGAGTGACCTGGGAGCCTGATGTGACTCTGTTAACCTTCCATTTTCTCCTTACTTTGCTCCCGTACCCCTATTCTAAGAACATTTGGCATATACTGTCCCCATCGTGGGCACACCCGTCCCTCTACTCTCAAGCTAATTGGCTCCTTCCCATCTTGCAAATCTCAGCTTGGCATCGTCTTAAACTGCCTTTTGATTCCTCGCTTCAATCTAATCCTCCTTGGAGCGGCACTGATAGCATCTGTCTAGAGTCAAGTTGCCTCCAAGCTAAGCCTAATTCAGGGTTTCCATTGCCTGGGAAGTGCTAAGGGAAAGGAGGGGGAAGCAGGATCCAGTCAGGGAAGAAGCTAAGCAAGCCTGCCTAGCTGAACTCATCACCTAGGGCTTTGAGAATGGGACTGGCTTACAGAATGTTTCCCACTTGAAAAGGAAAGCCTCTGCATAAAAACTAGCCAGCTCAGGGTTGGGGTACAGCCTTCCAGAGAAGAGAAGAGGTGTGATCCACACACTCCAGGGTGCTACTTGGGAGACAGGTACACCCAAGGTACCCCCAAGGTCACCAGCCTGACCTCTTGACCACTTCCGCTCCTTGACAAAAAAAAAAAAAAAAAAAAAAAAAAAAAAAAAAAAGTAGCAGAGCCTGTCACACAGGAAGTTAGAGCAAGAACACAAAATGATACCTGTGAGATACTCAGGATGCGGTTGTCTCTACCTGGCCATCATTATCCTGAGGTTACACGTTACTAACACTATCCCATTTGCTAACAGTTGACAAGAGTGGCAGGCTCCAAAATTTATAAGGCATGTTCACTGCAAGATTCAACCCTCTGAGGACAGGAAGGGCATTTTACAGTCGAGGATATAAAGACCTTGAGCAATAGTTCTCGACCTTCCTAATGCCGTGACCTTTTACACAGTTGCTCATATGGTGCTGACCCCCAACCATAAATTAGTTCATTGCTACTTGACAACTGTAATTCTGCTACCATTATGAATCCTAATGCAAATACCTTATATGTGACTCCCCCCAAAAAAGGGGTCTCGACCCACAGGTTAAGAATCCCTGACCTAGAGTGAGGAAGAGGGCTTCCCAAGATCACTGACAGCCTGGAGGTAACTGTGCTGGTGACCAGCTCCAAAGGGCCTTCCCTGCCAGCACAAAGGCCTCTTCCATAGACCCTTCTTCCCCCAGAACAAGAAAGGCAACCATATCGTCTGTACAGATGAAAGAAGAAAGAGAAGAGGAAATAGTGTTTGAAGAAAGGAGCCAAAATCCAATCAGCATCTCCATCTGGGCCGCGTGACAATGCAGAATTCCTTAAAAGTAGCGCACTGCACCCGCTAATGTTGGCCACATGTTCTATTCTGGTGTACCGTGGTAAATATAATTCCTCTGGCTTAATAAAAAAAATAAAAAAATAAAAAACAAAACTATTTTTCTTTTGCTACACAAGGAGCTTACAGTAGCAACCCGCTCCCCCCACACACACATACACACACCCCAAACCGAAAAGCCTTTGCTTCCCTGAAGTCTCTGCTTCCCCAGGAAATTCCAGGCCCCAGAGCTCTGCACTCCCCCTGCAGGAGGGACCTGGCCCAGGGCTCTGGCACAGTTCTTGCCTGTTTCTTGGTAAGGAACCGTGGGCAGGAGGGGAAAAAACACCATGTGAGGATCTTGCAGTAGCTCCCCAGAAAGGTCTCTCCTCCTGTAAGTGTTAGAAATGAGTAGTGTGTGTGTGTGTGTGTGTGTGCATGCACACGCATGGACACTCGAGTGTGCATGTGTGGCAGAACACGAGCAAGTGTGTACACACACGTGTATGTGGCAACAGAGGACAGCCTCAACCTCAGCGCTGTCTCTCTTTTCTTCTTTCCATTTTCAATGTTCAGCACTGTCTCTCACTCCCCTGGAACTTGCCAAGCAGGCTAGGCTGGCCGGCCAACAGCCCCAGGATCCTCCCATTTTTTCCCCCAGAGCTGGGATTGTTTGCACTGTGATTTTAACTGGAGACCTGAGCTGGATCTGACCTGAAAGCCCCCCTCCCTTAGGACTGGTTTTCATGGTATCAGAAGGCATCAAGAAGCTTCCAGGGGATGGAAGCAAACAGGAGCCCTACACAACCGTGATGCCTAGCATCCACAGCAAAGTCCTGCACGTATGATAACCCCAAGTAGTAGCACACATACTTTGGAAGTAACTCGCAGCTCCCTAGGTTCACACATGCTGGTACTGGAAACCTAGCCAGCTACTCAGGGCTGGGAAGACATTGATCTTCTAGGAGTCCCAACATCCAGCACATTATTAAACCAGCATAATCCCTAGCTATGTTCTAGTTATTTATCCTTATATCCATAGATAAGTGTACTTCTCAACCCTTGCCAAGGAAACCTCTCTTTGCAACAGATAAAGACTATTACAGACAACCACAACCAATCAAAACGCAGAGGACAAGAGATTATGTGGTGCCCTGACCCAACTGATATACCTATGAAGTAATTCCTGCACTTAAGGTTCACGGATCATTGCAAATAAATAAATCAATAAATAAATAGGAGGGAGGAAGACTGTACGAGCCAGAGGAACAGGGCGTTTTCCAGGATCGTGTCTCCTAGAAATGTGAGAGGGGCTATATCCATGACGTCTTATCAGCTTAGCGGCCTAAGCAATTCCCAAACAGTGACGATATCAGAGGACATTCTAACACAAAAAGGGGAAAGATCAAGGGGCCTCTGTCCTAAACACACAACTATGGGCAACTAGGGAAAGCTGAGGGCAGGAGAAATGGCTTCCCAGTGAAGAGTATCCCAACTGGTTAGTCAATACCACGTGGTGAGCCCCGAGATCATGTACATACAGGTAACATTATAGGAAACGGGCAGGGTGCGGTTATATATTTAGAATATATATGTAATATACAATTAAAGAAAAAAGTCATGAATTTGGGAGAGAGCAGGGAGGGGTCGAAGGGAAGAAAGAGAGAGAAAATTATGTAATTATTGTAATTATACCATAATCTCAAAAAATATTATATAAAAAATAAGTTCCTGCTCCATACAGGTAAGAACAGGAAAGGGACAAGGGACAAGGCAGGGACAGACAGCCTGAACCCCTTTCCGGCTCTGAGGACAGTTGGTGTCTGAGAGGACAACCTCAGTGGTCAGGCAGGGAAGGAACGCTGAAGGGTCACCAGGTAGACAGCAAATGCCACTACACTAGAAGCCCGGATCAGTCCACCTATGAGTACCGGCCTCCTGTCTACATCTATGCTTCTCGGGTGCTGAATCCTTCCTGGGAAAACAACCTGATGAGCCTCTCTCCAGGGGGCAGGGGGGACCAGGCACAAGGGCAGTAGGCGCAGCTGGCAGAGGTGCCTCTGAAACCAGCACACACACTCTCTGCGCTAGGGTTCTCCACCTGTGGGTCACGACCCTCTCATGGCCAAATGATCTCTCTACAGGGGCCACCATACGGACATTAGAAAACAAAGTCATTTACATCACGATTCATAACAGTAGCAAAATTACAGTTATGAAGTAGCAACGAAAATAATTTTATGGTTGGGGATCACCACAACATGAGGAACTGTATTACAAGACCACAGCATTAGGAAGGTTGCGAACCACTGCTCTAGGTAGTCAGAACCCTCCTGGTTCTCGGCTACAGTTCTATGAAGTTCATTGTCTCTAAGGAAGCACCCCAGGAACAGCAGCAGGCAGGCAGGTGCACACAGGTAAGTGTGGGTCCTTTGTCGGCTGTACAGGGACCCTGGGCACATATCTGCCTGGGTTTGGGTTCTGCCGAGAACAGGCTGAGATAAGCAGGTATGTACTGCACGATCGTATCTGGGAGATGATTTCACACAGCTTAAGGGAAAGGGGCAAAGTAAGAGGAGGAAGGAGATGCCGACAACCTGCGGGCGTTGTCTGTCAGGGTCCACAGGACACAGCCTGGCAGGTACTCCAGGAGCAGGGAAAGGGGGATACAAAACTGTGCCACCCCACCTCTGTCATAACCAGGGAAGCCACATCTATCACACCTCAGCAGGCGGTATGAGCATTATTGATACAATCCTCGAGGGGGGATCCAAAGGCTTGGAAAGTCACTCGTGCCCCATAAATAGCAGAGTTCTGCCCCTAGCTGTCTCTGAATCCTCAACAGGCTTACTAGGGAGCATTGCACGTGTCTTGTGTGGAGTAGATGGAGTATCCAAATCTGTGGCACAGAGGCTGATTCACATGGGAAGGAAGGTATTCTTTGCCATGTTAGCCGTCCAGGACAGCCAGTGAGCAGCTAGGTGGAGGCCAGCCACTTAGGATACTGACCCATCCCACAGTCAGTCAAAGAAACCCAACTCGAAGTTTTCATGACCCAAGTAGCAACTGCATGGACAGGGACCTGAGAGGGTCTCAGAGGGCAGAGCTTGCTGCTGCTTGGTGACACTAAGCCTAAGCACTTGTCTTCCTAGCCCCTTGGGATATGCAAAGGAGGCCTCACCACAAAATCCAGTCTCTGGACCTAAAACTGGTTTTGTCTCAAATAGAAAGTACGGTCACCTTGAGATAAGGGAGTCACAGGCACAAGATGGGGCGAAATGCCACGACTGATTTAGAACCACAGCATGCAATCCAGTTTACCTGACCCCTATTGGGTCTCTGCCCTCTATCATCCAGGCACAACCCTGATTTCAGGAGCCGTGGGCACAGGCAGGAGGAGCAGGTCAGCGGTAAGTTAGCTTTGGAAAGAGTTCTGGAAAGGGCGGCAGTGCCTCCGAAGTAGATGCTTTTTTTCCTAATCCATCCTTTCCCTGGGAACTTTGCCGAGCATTTCCTTGGATGAAACACTTCAGGTTTAATACTAAAGCATGTATGTGGGCAGTCATCGAGGCTTTCTTGTTCTTTAAGTATGCCAATAACAGCCCCTGAGTTTATTAAAAATACGACTGAAATATTGACAAACACCTCCTCCTAATCCTCACACTCTAGTTTTGCCTAAGATAGGGTATGTCCATCTAAGGCCAAGATGCTCTGGCCCAACAAGAGACCAGGCAAAGCTCTGCAGGAAAAACATTTTCCACCAACCAGCAACAGCTCACACACAAAGAGCTCTGTTGACAAGCAAATATGCTCAAAGGGCCACCCTTCTTCCCTTTGACGGCTGGGACACAACACATACTAAATGCAAACTGGATGATTCTAGGCGTAGACCCACAAACAAAAATGGATGTCTGCACACTCCGCACGTTCCAGAGGGACTAGCTCAGGACCAGGGGATGTCCGCGTGAGTTTGTTCAGATCCAAACGGTGGCGCAGTCTAGCTGGTGCCTGGAAACACTACAAACAAAGGAGTCAGTGGGAAACCAGATTTAAAGCCTCCATAACCGAGCCAGCTCCTAAGCCAGGGAGCAGCGGAAGAAGAAAACACGATATTCACGTCACTTATTCTCAGTCTTGTTTGTTTCTTTCTGCCATGTGGGTGGAAAAGGCAGGTGAATTATGCAACCGTGATTTATTAGCTGGCTACATTTCATCTTCTAAAAGGAGCATGGCCACCATTCAAAGTCACCCCAAGATATAAACATACCCTAAATCCACTGGCATGGCCTCCATGGAGCTGCTATTTTATTCTTTCTTTGTGCTGGATAATGAAAAGGAGGGACCTGAGGCTCACTTCTGGGACCACAAAGCATTCCCACTGCAGAAGCTGTGTAATTCAACCAGAAACAGCTGAATAAATAGAGTTAGAAGGAGGTTGTCAACGAGGAAGAATATTCTAGCAACCATCACTGCCCGTCCAATGAGTGGATGGCCTTGAAGTGGGAAGAGCCAATCTGGGGAGGGGTGGAGCAGAGGCTGGGCAGCCATTGTCGGAACCTTGTAGTGGAGAGGAATTTGCACTCTGACCACTCACTTTCCTAAAAGTTCTAGGATGCTGGGATAAACTGATGCTTACAAGAAAGGCCTCAGAAAGTTTATGACATGAGAGTCCCCTAACCCCCAGAAAAGGATTCCATGGTGCTATATCCTGGTGGACACAAACACACACACACAAGCACACATGTATGTGTGTGTGTGTGTGTATGCATGGAGAAACTACTGAAATGCATGTACACACAAACATGCATATACTCACACACAAATCCATGGAGAAACTTCTGAAATGTAACATTACAATCTAACTAATAGTATTTATAACAGTCTATGTTATGCTTTTGAAACCCAGTGGCAATTCTGAACCCCCTGCAGATGACTGGCAATGTCTAGACATTTTTGTCTGTGAGGGCTGAGAGAAAGGTCATGGGTCAAAGCTGCATATCCTACAACACACAGGCCCTCACTCCAACCCCTAGCACACATATAATCCAAACTGCTGAGACTGTCTTGATTGGGAAACCTATACTATAGATACCTAAGATTTCCCACTAAGGTCATGGGACCTCACCATAATACTTCTGTAAGTTCCTATGAGCCTATAATTATTCTAAACCTAACTCAAAGTAAATGCTTTTCAGTTTTCTCTTCCATTCAGTACAGCTGGGTCCTTCCATTGAAAATGAAGAACTGGTTAAGCATCCCTGATTCAAGTTCTTGGGAACAAAAGCACTCCAGATTTCATGGTTTTTCCCAGCCATGGAATTGATCTATGTGTCATATACGCCACACACATAGCCTGGAGGTAGCTCTGAGTTGAAGCAAAGCTTTGTGGGGCACAACCACCATGAGTGTACTAGTGCTTAAAGGGCTCAACTATTTGAGCATTTCAAGATTTAGCTTTTTAGAGAATGTGTTCTAGTTTGCCTTCAGTTGCTATGATAAATACATGAGCAAAAAAAAAAAAAAAAAAAAAAAAACTTGGGGAAAGAAAGGGTTGATTTTAACTTACAGGTCACAGTGCATCAAGGGAAGCCAGGGAAGGAGTTCAAGGCAGGAGCTTTGAAGCAGAGACCACAGAGGAAGGCTTTCTTAGCTACCATTCTTACATAGCCTAGGACTACCTGCCTAAGAGAAGCACCACTCACATTGGGCTGGGTGCTCCTACACCAGTTAGCAATCAGCTCTAAGTCCCCCACAAGCCCACCCACAGACCAATCTGAGGGTAGTGATTCTTCAACTGAGGTTCCTTCTTCTCAGGTGTGTCAAGCAGACAACAACCATCACAGGAGGATGCTTACTAGTCTTTCCAATTGACCAAAGGATTCCATTTTCCAAGCCACTTCTATCGCTATTGACACATGGCATTCACAGGGCTTTTCTCTAGTTGACAAAGATCAAAGCCAAAACTCAAATCCAGACCAAACATCCATGCCACCAGCCTCCTCAGGGATCCTCACATATGCCCTATCAGTGCCCACAACACACACTTTTCCAGTTTCTCCTTATCAACTCCAACTTCCCTGCTCCCAAGATCAAAGCGGGAAACATTTCACTGTCTCCAAGCGTGATAGCCAAGTCAGTTCTCCGTTCTGTGCTCTTGCCCATCTCTCAATCTTACCCTCTGCTCCCACCCCACTGCCTAGCTTGTCCTGGAACCCAGCACTCAACAGTCGTGATGCAAATTCCAGACACTTGCCTCTAACACCCCAGACCATAGCCCCAGATTCCCTTTCCTGAAGCACATTTTTAAGATTGGCAACCTGTCCATAAACAGCCCGCCACATCAAGAGTGCCTCTACGACCCTGTGAGTGTTGTATACACCATACCACCACTTAAAGTGGGAGAGAATCATCTTCTCTCTGTGCAAGAGAAGTGCACAAATTCTTCTAGTTCCCTAACCAAGATCGTTTTAATCTCTCCTCTACTACATGGAGTCCACAGTTGAAAGTTTCATTGAACACACACATATACATCCACACACAGTCATGAATCTGTGCACACACAGTCATGCATCCGTGCACACACACACACATACACACACGCATCCGTCTACACATTCGGAGAATGACAGGAGTGGAGGGAGAAAGAGAGGTACTAGCTTAAATTGTTCGATGGAGCCCGGTGGTGGTGGTACATGCATTTAATTCCAACATTCAGGAGGCAAAGACAGGCAGATCTCTGTGAGTTCAAGGCCAGCTCAAACTAGGAGTACTAGCTCCTGTAAACCTAGTTCCAGGACAGGCACCAAAAGCACCAAAGCTACAGAGAAACCCTGTCTTGGAAAAAAAAAGTTCCCCCAGGGCAGGGCTGACTTTTCTTAGGACTGGAGAGGGAGGGGGGAAGGGGGAAGGAAATAGGAGGAGAGGAGGAGGTGAAAATTTTTAATAAATAAATTTTAAAAATTATCTGATGGATGTCACACTCTTCTTATCCTAGCTGGGGAAACTCTAAAACATCCCACCTGATTCATTGGGAAAATGGCTGACATGGCAATGAGCCAGGAAGCAGCTCCCCAAAGGCCTCTCCGGCTGATTCTGGTGCTTCAGGATGTGTTTCATTTGGAGACAGGATCTGGTTGACTAACTATTCACCATGAACAGTTAACGTCCTGTCCCAGGCCAACTTTTATCTGCAAGGTGGCTTTCCAAAGGCAAATGGACCTTTTCTTGCAAACCAGATTCTACCTGACTCCTCCTTCAGAGACCCCCATTCCAAGGCTGATAACCGCCGATGCTCCGAGCAGGAAGGAGAGCCACTTCTGGGCTGTAAGAGCTGAGCCCCCAACACATAAGCTGGGGACACTGCAGAGGCTGGGCTGTGACCCTCTGGGCTGTCAGGACAGATTATAACTGGTCACTCATAAGAATACCCAAATAAATTCAGCTCACTGAATCAGGCCTAGTCAGCCATATCCCCCTGGAAAGCATTGGCCTCATCCTTCTATTTATTGTCTTGACATCCCATCTTCTGTACGACTCTCAGCACACCTGTGATTATTTCCCCAGAGTCACACAACTTCTGTGAGGTCCTTGGAGAAGGGACTAGGTTGTCTTATGTTCTCTCTCCCTAGCACACAGTAAAGGATGTTATGAGAGGCTGTGACATCATCAGACACAGTAAAATGCAGCGGCAGACACTGTGCTTTCTATCTGCAGGTGAAGCAGTTGGGGCTCAAAAAGTGGACCCTACGTTCCAGGTTGCTAAATGGCAATCCCAAGGCCTGACTAATAAGGTGGGCTTTTGTGGGAGCTCACTGATGGGGATCTATTCCACCTTGACCAAAGATCAGAGAGTTCAGGTCTATTCTTGCTCCTTCAAGGTTATGACAGGAGGTTTGACCCAGGGCGTGGCTAACAGGATGTTTTGACAGAGCATGTGGTTACTTGATGCTTTGAGTATTGAGGAGGTGATTACTTTGTTTGTTCCTAGTATAGTGGTAAAGGAGTCTTTTGTCTTTCCTCTCCTCTTTGGATTGGGGTATTTAAAGCGTTTGAGACATAAATGCAGGGTGAACTTTAGAATTTACTGGATGCCCTCTTGACTCTATTCTGCATCTCTGTCTTTTTTTCTTTTTTTTTTTAATTTCTGTTTTTTCTACCTGCCATTTCTTAATCCTCACAGAAGACCCGGCTCATGTTGTTGCTTTCAATTCTCCCAAGTAAGACAGTGATAAAATAATTTACTTCCCCCGTTTGAGCTTAAGGCTCCTCATCTGTAACACAACAAGGACAGCCATTTTCCTGAGCTAGGAAGAGAACTTAATGAGACCAGCAGACATTACTAAAGTCAGCGTCTCATCCCACCCTTTTATTCAAGCCACTGCAGTTGTCTACATTTTAATCCATGTTAAAACTCACACACACACAAAAAAAAAAAACATTGGGAACTTCCTATGGATCTATTTGGGGGTCACACAACCCACAAAACTGTCAACAGCATATGGCAGGGATTCAGCCATGCACAAAGGTAGTACTCAAATGGGGCCAGCCCCTCAGGAGTGTCTGCACATGCAGACCCTTGACACCCTAGTTGATGACTTTGGTATCTGTTAACCAAATGAAAAGCCACTTCTGAGCTCAGAGCTCTGGGACCTAGAACATGACTCTCTTTTTCAGGCAAAGACACTGCAAGGTCATAGAATTAGGTCACTGTCCTGCTGGCTTCCCAAGGCTGAAACAGGAGGGACACAGCTCTGACACTGAGCAATCACCACCTGAAACAATTTAGAGAAAGTCCTCTTCACAGGTTGTGTGATAGCGACTGGACCGGAAGAAAGTGAAGATGAATTTTAATTTACTCTTTCAATAAGGAAAATGAGAGGGACGCAAAGGATGCGCAGCTCACCCCAAACTGCCTGCCACTCGGAACTTTCCAGGGCTTCTCTAGTCTGCCCTTTCTTGGCAGAATCTTGGCTGCTACCGGGACCAGAAGTGGTCCAAAGTCTCCAGCTGGGACTGTGCCATCCTGTGCATAGTGGATTCAAGGGGCCCACTGGCAGGAGGGTAGAGGGAATAGAGAAGGGGCACAGCCTGAATAAAGGCCACTGACCAAGCCTTGTCCAAGGCTATCTGCCAAATTACACCAGTCAGTCACATGCCGATGGTTTAAAGTCATTCTGAAGAAAACGTCTCTGAAGACTGAAGACCTAGACAGAGCAGGAAGAAGCAATAGACACCTCTTGGGACACCGGGGCCGGCTCCCCAGGCAGCTTCCCAAAGTGCACAATTCTGTCTGAGGGGGCAGGGAGAGTAAGATGGGCTTAACTTGGATGCAATCTCTAGTGAGTAGCCAGCACCACAGGATTTTGGCTGGCATCACTGAGGGAGACATACTGGGAAGCCAGGTGTCCCCTGGAATGCAGCGATCGAGGGCGCCCCCTCGGGTCGCCCGATGCAAAAAGTTACCTGGTGGAGGCGTCTCTGCGACTACCTTCTCCCTCTTGGGAGCCTTCTTAGGCTTGGCGGCCTTCTTGGGCGGCCTGGGCTCCTGCTGGAGCTGCTCCTGCTGCTCCTGCTTCTCCACCCCGAGACCCTCATGCAGTGGAGGCGAGAAGAGCTCGGGCTCCCGCTCCGGTTGCTCATAGTAGCGCCCGCGTCTCCAAAGTTCCTGGCCATAGTAGTCTGGCTCTTCGAAGGCTGCGCCCTGTGCTCTGACCCCAGCCAAGGCCACCGCCACAAGTGCCAAGGCTAGCGCCCGGGAGGCGGCTCCTCGATGGGCCATGCCCGCCCCGTTCTGCACCCTGGGCAGGGTCCGGGTTCCCGGGAGCGACAAGCAGGCTACAGATGACTGCTATGGCTCGGGACAGGGGCGCGGGCGCTGAAGCGGGTGCAGATGCGGCGGGCCCTGGCTGGTGGGACAGGCCAGACGGGCGGGGCTGGACCAGAGCTGGGCGGGCAGGGGCGCGCCCAGGAGAGGCGAGGCGCCGGCAGACCCGCCCTCCTTCCTGCCGGGGCCTCGCCAGCAGGTGTTGAAGGCCCTTTCATTCTAAGACTGTAACCAGCCTTCCTTGTCTTTCCCATTCTGTCCTGCTGGGCACCCCTTCTCAGACTTCGGGCATGCTGATCTTCGGAGGGAACTTCGGGCTGTGTCTTCCATTCCTTTTTGCAGAGGGACAAACCTGAGTTAAAACTAGCCTGAAATCTTGAGGCTAGATAGAACCAGAAGGCTGCCTACCTGTCTTGCTGCTCTCAGCCCAGGCAGAAACCCCAAGTACCTGAATGAAGTTCCTTGAGAGCAGGGCCTAAGGGCCTGGGGACCCCTGCTCTCAGCCCTCCAGAATATTTCTGTTGGAGAGAATGAGGCCAATCAAAGACCACCATTTCCTAAGTTACAAGAGGGCATTGGTCTCTTCCAAGGATCAGGCCTGTCTGGAGAAATCTGGTGTTGCTTCCCTTTGATAAAGTGATCCCCACTTTTAAACAGCATGCCTCAGGTTTTCTTAGTCTTCTCTAATAGAGTGGAAGCTAGAGGCCCCAACTTCTCTCCAGGCTGGAACGCTGGAGATCCAGGGCCTGCAGCAATTTCTATGGCTCCTCTAACTGACTGAGACAGGGTTAACCCAAGAGACCTACTGACTCACGGGTTAGATGTCTGAGGCTGAAGTCAAGGTATGAGGTGGTAGCTGAGGGACTCAGCAGAGAGTTCTGGGGCGGGGAGGGGGAGGATAATGGCTTTCTAGCCACTTAGGGTGTCGCTAAGTCAGGTTCTAGCAGAGGTACAGATGGGGTTCCATATATTCCCTGACTTTCAGCTGAAACTGTTTTGCAGGCTGCCTGCCTCCTGGTTTGTGTGCCTTCCAGGGCCTGCCTCGGGTCTTTGCAGGCTGCCTAGCATCTCAGAGTCAGTACTCACGGGTCAAACCTAAGCCACACCTTCAAATCTTTTCTACCTCCAGCTAGGGAATAGTGTCTTAGTTCAAGTTTCCCTTGCTGCCGTGAAATGCCATAACCAAAAAGCAGGTAGGGGAGGAGAGGGTTTGTTCAGCCTATGCTTCCATGGCACTGTTCATCACTGATGGAAGTGAGGACAGGAACTCAAGCAGGATCCTGATGGCAGGCGTTGACGCAGAGGTCATGGATGGTGCTTACTGGCTTGCTTCCCATGGCTTGCTCAGTCTGCCTTCCTGCAGAACCCAGGACCACCAGCCCAGGAACAGCACCACCCACAATGGGCCGGCCCCTCCCTCATCAACCACTAATTAAGAAAACACCTTACAGCAAAGGCTTATGGAGGCTTTTTCTCAACTGAAGCTCCCTCCTTTCAGATAACTCTAGCTCATGTCAAGTCGGCGTTAGACAGTTTGCAGTCTCCACTTTTTGGAGCTCATGGGATTAGAGGAGGCGCTGAGATAAACCAAGTCTTGCCCCAGATGTCACCAGTTTACTCTGTACACTTAACTCACAGGGTCTAAGGACTCAGAGAGATGCCTGCGGGGGGGGGGGGGGGCATGGTACCTGCACAGAGACAGCTAGCCCTCAGTCTGTCAGTCTGGTTCCGAGGGCCTAGAAAATGACTCTAGAATGCCTCTGAGTGAACCTGGGCACTGGGATATGGCCTCCCTATTTGCCCGGAAGAGGGAACCACAAGCTTGAGGCCCCTGACGTCAGGGTGTTAGCCAGGTCAGCTATCATTCTTTGTCTCACTCCTTTGTCCTTGTTCTTTGCCTCAATGTCCCTATCCAGGCCACCCAGTTGGCCTTTGGATTGCAGTTTTAGGAACTCCCGGACATAAGGGTCTTGCAAGAGGAAATTGTAGCTGACACAGGGCCCATGGGGGAGGACCAGAGGGCCTTGGTTCCAGTGGTCAAGCCTCTAGGATACTCAGGATGCAAGATGCAGAAAACTTCTCCAGAAGAGAAGAGACAGCCTCTTCTCCACCGGCATTCCAGGCAGGCATGGGGTTCAGTTGGACCCCATCCGCTTTTCTCTGTATACGTCCTCTGAGCTCACTCACAGGGGTTGTTATCTAAAGCCAGCCACCTCGAACAAGAAAATAAGTCCCAGGGATTTGTGTGTAGCGGAAGAAAGAGGCTCCATTAGCAAGCCACACTCCTGATGAAGACCAGCAAGAGAACCATTTAGGGTTTTACATATTACCTAGGGTAGGTGTTCTAGCAGACAGACACCAGGCCCATGCAGACCCACAAAGGCTCCTAAACACTATGTGCTTCTCACATGACTCTGACAGCTGAAATTTAACACTACCTCCTCTTGAATCCTACAGAACAGATGGGAACAGAGTCACCCTCAGACATACAGCAACTGGTAATGGTCCAGGCACAACCTGCTTGAGCCAGTAGTTAGAGCATAGGAAATCTTGGTAGCCCCAAACCCCTCAGTTCTGAGACCATTTGATAGCTTCCTTTGGCAACTCCAAGGTCAACAATGAAACATGCACCTGCACTTTCAAGGTCTAAGAAGCTTCCAGAGAATGTCCCCATCTGAATGTGCATTTCTGCCTAGGCCTAAAATCAGGAAATGAGTCCCGCTCATCCCAGCTCTCGCTGCTAATGTTTGCTTGTTTGTTTTCCCTGGAGAGATGCATAATTAGAGCAAGCAGGACAAACAGAACAGAGACGATCGATCTCTCAGAGCCAGCTCTCCAGAGTGACAGCCAGCAGCAGTATTCCTTCTCTCTCTCTCTCTCTCTCTCTCTCTCTCTCTCTCTCTCTCTCTCTCTTTCTCTCTCTCTGGGGATACTCACTGGGAAATCTGTGGCATTCAAAGGTCAGAGACTATAGAAAGGACAGCAAAGCTGAACCTAGTATTCTCGTCCCCAAGCCTCTTCCCACCTCCCAGTGCCTGCCTGTCTGCAGGGAAGGTCTCTGCCTTCTTGACTGCCCCGATGAACTCTCTCCAGCCAATCATCTGTCGATTTCTTCCCTGTGATAGCTATCAGCAGTGTCTGGTGCATTAGCTATCAGCAGTGTCTGGTGCATCCCAGGCTAGTCTTCAACTCACTTTATTTCCAAGGATGACCTTGAACCGCTGCTCCTCTTGCCTCTACCTTCCAAGTGTTGAGATGCAGGGATGACATCCACGCACCACTAAGTCCCATATTATTGCAGTGTTGGAGACTGATCCCGAGGCTTCATGAGTGCAGGCAAACTCTCTACTAAGTGAGTTCTATGCCAGCCCTGGCATTATTTTTCAGCTAACTTCCTCTGCTCCTGCTTCATCCCTTTGTGTCTCCTTCAGAGACCCATGCCAGAGCCCCGCAACACTCGCGTACTTGGTCACACTGCTTTCCAGCTCACTGACCTGTGGGACATTGTGCACTTGAGGCTCGCACCTACTCTCCAGGTCCAATGTCACTCCCCTAGTGAAGACCCCACACAGGTCCAAACCACCTAGATGAGATGTCAAACTCACCATGCTTCAAGTCAGTCCTCACCACTCCCCAACAGGTGACCACGGTAGGGTGTGTTCTCTGTAGCATTTGGCACTGCTTTTGTAGACTCTTTAGAAACTGATGATTATGATAATCTGCTGATTTTACATTCTTTGCAGAAACAAAGAGACAGAAAATCCTTGTCACGTGACTACACTTGGCAAAGGTCTTTCATAGCACCAGCCAGAGAGTGTTTTTCTATGAAACTGTTTTTGTTCTTAACCTAATAACATATCTGATTAACTTTAGTCTGAGACCCCAACAAGGGACTTGGAACATCTCTCCAGGGGATCAGTGGAGCTTGATAAAATGTGGGCTCCTCTTGGATGATAGCCATGCAATAAAGCCAGGCTTTCCAGGATGGGGAACAGCTACAGAAGGGGGAGCAAAATGGCAGTTGGAAGCCCTCCTGCTTCCTGAGTCTGCCACAGGCTCATTGTTTGCTTTGCTCAAGAATCTGCTACTGTATTTCTGTTAAGTAAGGTAAGCCGGTGTTTGTCTGTTCATCCATCCCTGAGACTCAGAATGCCGTTAAGCCGATTTCTGTTATACAA
This sequence comes from Chionomys nivalis, assembly GCF_950005125.1. Taxonomy (NCBI): domain Eukaryota; kingdom Metazoa; phylum Chordata; class Mammalia; order Rodentia; family Cricetidae; genus Chionomys; species Chionomys nivalis. The sequence continues at coordinate 64,795,271 of NC_080093.1, read as the reverse complement.
CATAAATCTGTACTTGTCAAATAATCCGCAGACACCTTACACAGCTAACAATTGTTCAAATATTTATGAGCCCCACGGAGGAGATTTATGTTAAGCTGCTTGACAGGGAAAAAGAGACTGTGCAGTTCCACGGAACATTCTGTTGAAACAAATATTGTCAAGACATCGATACATTTATAGCATTTTTTTCACAATGGACTTTCACACCTGCTCATTTCCCTAATTATCCCCGCGACTGTTACTCTTTTGGATTTTTTTTTTTGAAGGATCAGTAATTTGAAAAATTAGTTTCTATATAAAGAAAAATACATACTTGGGCACAGCCCATTTCTAAAAATACAGTCTGGAGATGCATGCTGAGGGAGAAAGATACTGAGTTGTTATGGCAACTATGATTATAATTACGAAGCTGGAGGGCTTTTCCTGTTCATTACTATGTTGAGATGTGGTGATTTAAATGGCATTGTCCTTTGTACTGTCTCAATCTCATTACTACATAATTATCCATTTTGTATTTAATCGTCAACGTGTTTGTTCTTATCCGTATACCCTGTAGATTTGGCATCTTTTGCTGTCTTATTCTTAGTTCATGGGTCCCCCTTGGAACCCAGCTTTCTCCCCTCTCTGTGATTTCATTTTCAATTCGACCTTTGAGGAAGCATGTGTGGGCATGAGCTATTCCTTTTGTAAATAACAAGACACTAACAGCACCACAGCTAAAAGCAACCCAGCAGACACCTGGGAAGATGCTGGACTCAGAAAAGCCAGAGCCTCCTGGGCACCCTCTGAGATCCAGCACTTTTGATCTATGTCATATGAGTTACTTTCCTCATCAATGGGGCCAATGACCTGGCAGAGCAACTTATAAGAAAAAGGATTTGTTTGACTCGTAGTTTGAGGGGATACAGTTCATTATGGCAGGGAACATGTAACAGAAGGTGGTGCTATCTGTGCTGGCTGGAACAGGTTGTTCAAATTTCAATAGAAATGGAAGTAGAAATCAGATGAGAAGCGGGTAAGGTTATGAAACTTTTAAGTTTAAGAGACCACTTCCTCCAGTGAGGTTCCACCAACCCTTCAAACACCACGAACAGCTGGAAACCAAACTAGTTAAACACATGATCCTATGGGAGATACTTTACATTCAAACATAATTATCCCAAACCAATTACTACATAAAGAAAATTAATTTTTTTCTTATTTATAACTTTATGATTACTTCTAGGCCATAAGGTACAACATAGATAATCAAGTAAATGCAAAATCATAAAACATTTATCAAATGTCCTTTGCCGATGTCTGTGATATACTGATAGACAGACAGGCAGGCAGATTAATACTCAGTACGCATGTATCTGAGATCATGACTAGAAAAGGAGATATATTGCAGTTTACTACACCCAATTGATTTCCCTACTGTGGTAGTCAGTGTTTATTGCCAATTCGGGAGAATCGAGAATCACCCAGGAGTCGGCATGTACGAGGTGGAAGGTTCCATTCCTTGGCCGGGTCCCAGTCTGTAGAAATGGGGGGGGGGGGTGCTGGACAGCAACAGCGTTAATCTCCCTCTGGTTCTTGATTGCAGATGTCGTGTGACCCGCTACTTCAGGCTCCTGCCACCTTGACCTCACCACCATGACAGACTGCACTCTGAAACTGTGTGGTTTCACCTTTGAACTGCTTTCGCCCGAGTGATGTAACACAGGAGCAGGAAGAGAAGCGAAGGCCCTGACCCTTCAGGAAACATGGTGTGTTACAAGGCTTTGGCATTGCTCCTCCACCCATAAGTCGTCCTCAGATTGTGACTCCTGTGCTGAGCCCCAGATGCTTCTGAGATGAGCTCCCTGGAGAAGCCCGACACCGATGTTTCTTTCCACCTCAGCACATTTCCTTCTCCGTCTATGAGCAAAGGAAGGCAAGCTGTGCCAGCAGGTGATAAACAGCCACAAAAAAAAAAAAATCCATTTCTCTGTCTGTGAAAGTTAAGCTCAAGATCCGTACATACCGTTTTCCCCTTGCTATGATAAAATGTCGTGGCCCTACTAGAGAAACTTCAGAGAGAGAGGGTTTATTTTGACTCTCGGGTTGGGGGGTTAAAGTCCATCCTCGCAGAGAAGCTAATGAAGGATGGAGCTTGTGGCGGCTGGTCACACTGCAGTTATGGTCAGAAGCGGGAGAGATGAAGGCTGGTGCTCACCTCACTTCTCCTTTCTGTGTCTGAGGCTCCAGCCCAAGATCACCCACATTTAGAGTGGGTATTCCTGCCTCAACTAACCCAGTTTAAAAACTTGTCACAGATGCGCCTCACAGACAGAGGCAAGTTTCCATGGTAACACGAAATCCCATCAAATTGATGCTACTAGACATCGCAAGGTCTAGGACCTAACGCTTTGGATATGCAACCCAAATTGGCGCCCATTACTAGCACCTGGATGTAATTCTCCACCTTTTTAGACTGAAGCTTCCAAACTGCAGTGAATCAAACAGAAGGCCCTTTGTCCTTCCTGCTTACAGGAAGGTATTAAATGTGGAAGCACATAAATCTTTTACCTTAATAAGTAAGCAAATTCCACAAGAAGACAGCCAATGACCAGGGAGGGGAGTAAGGGACTAGATGAGGACCTGAAGCGCCAGGCAGGCTTTATAGGCGACAGCAGCATAGGCCTCGGGTTTTTAATCCTGAATCTACCACAGTCACAGTGCAGCCTGGAGCTGCAGGACTGCAACTCCAGGCCCAGTTTACATGTGTGCAAAATGGGACAACCTCTCTGAGTGGATAGGGAACCCTGGTGAGAATTTAGTGGAAACATGCATATAGCTCTCAACATAGAGTGCCCAAGTATCAGCCTTTAGGTTTGTTGAACTCGGTGCCCAGTAAATAGAAGAGAGAGAGAGAGAGAGAGAGAGAGAGAGAGAGAGAGAGAGAGAGAGAGAGAGAGAGAGAGACTGAAAAAGTGGCAAGTTCACATCTCTGGAACCCCCTTCTTCTCGGAGTCTCGGTCTGGAGGAGCCACCGCTGCTGACCACTGCACACACCCTAGGTGTCTCTCTCCACGTTGGTACAGTCTGCTCAGGAACAGGGAAAGTCCCACCATTCTTATAACCTTAATACAGCCCTTCCTCATCCCACAATGATAGAGCCCACAGTTAGGGATTTGGGGGCTCTGTCATATACAGAGTGTTCCCACCTGGTGTGGCTACTCGGCAGGCATAGCAGGTCTCTTCTTCCAAGAAGCAAATCTAGAGCCAGACCAACCCATGGCTCGGTCATCCAAGAGAGCTGAACTGAGCTAGTTAGTGAGCCTGGATATGAAAGGAGAGAAAGCAAAGCTTCCTGGGAAGCCACTGGCCTCTGACTCTCATTTGCCTGACTAGGACTTGCATGTCTCCCATGGGTTTTTACAGGGTCTAGGACCATGTGCGTGGGTCCTACCTCAATAGATAAACAACTTAATGTCTGTCTGTCTGTCTCTCTCTCTCTCTCTCTCTGGAAATACTCTAAGGAACTTAGATGAAGACAGCCCAGCAACAATTAAAATCACTATGAAGTAGTTTCTTTCCCAGTGAAACCTCCCAGTTATTAGTTACATAAATAAAAACATTTTCATCTTTCAGGTCGCAGCTTAAGTGTCATTTCCTCAGGGAGCTCTTTTCAGAGAATTCTGTCTGGAGACATCCCTCATTTCTTGACTCTGCATCTTGTTTTTTTTTTGTTTTGTTTTGTTTTTGTTTTTCCTTTGGGGAGCCCAGCCCTGTCATTTTCCTCTGGCTCCTGTGACTGGAATAAGAGACAGGCTGGTGGAGAGTGACCACATTTCTGCGACCAGATCTGGCTCGCCAGCTATGCTCCAGCACAGATCAGGACACCTCTCTGCACCTTGGTGGCCTCATCTAAGAGAAAATAACCGGTTCTCTTTGTTCCACTCAGCTCCCGGAACCAACACTCTTGGGCCACTCTCAGCCCTGGACAGAGACACTTCTGTCTGCAGTGATCGCTGAGACACGTTGGTCATAATACTGAGACCATGAAGCTGAGCACTCGGCTCTAAACAGGACATCTACGTCAGGTCACCGAGGAGGAGACAGAAAGATGTTAAGAGCCAGAGGATGGGGAGGAGGGCTGTGAAACGCAGTCCTCCTTACCTGGGACCCGACACAGCTATTGTACTCATGGGCTCAGAGCAGCCTTGGTCACCTGCACAGGACCAAGCCAGGCCAAATCCTGGCACAGATGGAGCAGAAGATCTGCAGGCCCCATGCCTTACAGAGGAGCTATTGGCAGTTGGTAGCTGCTGAGAGAGGGCAAAATCAGTCTTTTTTGAGGACATGGCCACTGGTACGTTTCTCATGATCTAGGGGATGGCTCCACATCCGTGCATATATGGGCAACACTTACTGGACATAGTGAGTTATCAGGGGACAAAAGACATGAATGAGATTGGAAAGGAGGGTATGTTGGAAGGGATATGGGGGAGTTGAGAGGGGGAGGTGGGGGCTATATGTGGTCATATTGCATTGTATAAAAGTATAAAATTGCCCCAAAATATGGAGAAAGGGAAGTAAAGTAGTTCCATTTTTGCAGATGAAGTGTGGAGATAAGTGAATTGACCCAGGAACAAGGGCCTAGAACAGCACCTTGCCATCACCAAGGCTGAGTCACAATACTGTCTTCCCCGCTCTGGCTTCACATGTGCCCAGGAACTAAAGTGGGATACATTCACCGTAGTTCCTGGCATGGGGCAGGTACTCTAAAGGCTGGCACAGGGCTTTCTCAATCTGGCCTTGGCATGTTTCTGAACTCACCCAATTTTTTTTTAACTCAAGAGCCCCTCCTCTGGCCAGGCTGAGAATTCCCCTCCCTAGCATTTGGTTCTCCTCCTTTCCCACCACAGCTGTCCCTTCCCAGAGGGCCCCTTGCCAATCCTTCTCAGGTGTATTCCCAGGCCCTGTGATCTCCATACCCCACCCACCCGTCCGGAGGCCCAGAGCCCTGAGTCACACCTGCAGCCTGGAGGGACAAGCGTCCTGTGCACTGTGAAGCTGCAGGCCCTCACTCCTTGGAGGCACACACTGCACCAGGCGGTGGCAAATGGCTGCTGTATAAGGAAACTAGGAAACTGGAGAGGGGAAGGCAGAGCAGGGCTTTTCAGCTCCCTGATCAGACATGTGTGTGCACTGAGCAGAGACAACGCACCCTCACTGAGGCTATTTCTCATGTGAGTCATTGGAAATGGGGACAGAGGTACTGTAGGAAGAAAACCAAACAACTGCACCACCTGGAAGATGAGCCATTTGTACCCAAGTGTTTCCCAAGTCACAGATTCTCAGAGTTCTGTGCTGGGATGACTCTGTTCTATGAGAGCTATGTCTACATTGATCAGCCTAGGGACAGAGCACAGACCGTGAGCCACCACAGTTCCAAAGAGGCCACCCTCCGTGTCTTTAGGGACTCACTTGCACCATAACGAACAGGGTGACTGGTCATGCTGCTGGCCTTCTTCACCCTGCCCAAGGTGCTGGCTCTCTGTGAGGAATGACAGCTCCCCAAACCTTCCCAGTGTAGGTCAGAGGATCCTAAAGGCTGAGGCACAGCCCAACTCAGCACACCACTCTCTGGACTCTCAGGCGCATGTCCAACCTGCTGCATGCCAACTGTGGACACGTCCACAGGACCCCTTCTTCCCATCTAACCAGCTCTAGTCCAAACTGTTCTCAGTGGATTGGGGGTCCAGCCAGTCCAATAAGCACTGACTCTCTAATCCTACCCTTCCTGTCTGTAGTTTCCGTTGTCCCACTGCCTCTCTTTCTCCTACCTCCAGTTTCTCTTCAAAGTATCTGCTAAATGATACCCAGGATCCTTGACTAGAGACAAGACCATCTGTATTACTCCTGGGAAAGCCCAAACCATCAGGATCCCCCTGCCAGCCAGTGTCCAAATCCCAGACTCAGACCCTGGGCTGTTGTTGATCTGGTGGACCTCTCCTCAACAATGCCCTCCCCTCCTGCATCCCACCAACCTTGCCCTGGTGTGGAAGCCAGGTTTTATCTTGTGGTCACCTCAGATTTTCTCTTCCACATTCCACTTTCTGGAGTTGCTAAACTCCAGGAAACCCATCCTGCTGGCCTTCTCCTCTTCCTCCCACTCTGGATTGCCACATCCGCAATTCCGTGGACCCAGGACAGGAAGAACATCATGGGAAGATCACGTGCTAACCTTTCTATTTAACCTCAAAGAGCTCCAGTTTCCGGGTCTATAAAGCGGGGTCTTCCTGGCCAACCAGAACCACAAATTTGAAACTTGACACAGATGTCAAGCAGATGTAGCCAAGCTTGCTTGTTCCCCTGCCCACAGTCCCTTCCCACTTCTGTCATAGGAGCAAACTGCTCCTCCAGCTCCAGGATCCTAACAGGTCTATCCAGCCACTGTCCCAAAAGCTCACGTGTCAGTGCATCCAGCCTCACCAGCTCCTAAGGACTTCTGCAAGAGTAATCAGAGAAAAGCTGAGATTAAATCCAGAACCCACACCACCTCGTAAAGATTAAACCACAAACCCCTGGCTTTGGAACACCAAGCCAACAAAGGATCCATAAATAATTACTCCATCTTGTCCTGTGTACCCCAACTGCCCCTAAAATTGTTTCCAAAAGATCTGAAAGCCTTCCAAAGATAAAAAATCTATGGAGAAAGCCTTTCAGGTTTCCTGGGGATTGAAGCCATTCCTGTGAATTTTCACTCTGTGAAGCAGAGGGTGGAAGGTGACCCCACCCAGTGGTGCACAAAGAACCACGGGCAAGATAGCTCCTGTCTTTCTCTAGGTGAAAGTCCCAATAGCCCAGTAGCTCCGTGGATGCCCGCTGCCCATATAGAGTTCATCTATTGGTCCTAGAGATCTGTTCCACAACTCCAACATAATGAACTCCATGTAAGGGGCACTTGGAAGAAGCTCAGAGCGAGGCCTGTGAGTGTGTTTTCTAGACGATTGGGAATTTGGAGGGCTCTCTTGTGAAGGAGTGTTCAGATAGGACAGGGGAGAGAGCCTGCTCTGGCTGCCACAATGATTTGCTAGCATAATTAATGTTCTGCTGAAAGGCGAGAAGCCCATCCGGATCCCAGTGACTATTTTTAAAGGCCCGCTAATGGAGAACTCTTTGCCTTTCAACCACACGGCTTTCTGTAATTGGAAGCGAGACTATTATTCAAAGCATATTGTGCTTTTCCCTCAAATTTCTATGCTTTAATCTGATGCTATCGTGAAAATACATTTACCTGAGGCCCGACAGCACTCAGAGCAGGCAGTACCCTGGAAGAAACAGGCTAGTACCCAGTGTCCTACGGTGCCCTTACTCTTCCCACACAGGAGGGAGGATGACGTCACCACCACACCAAGTCCCACCCTGCCCCTGCTCGGGGTCACCTAGGCAGGTGGGCCCCTCCAACGGTGCTTTCTCTAGGGAACTGACTGACTGTTGCCATCTGGGATGACAAATGTTGACTGTCAACTTGGCAAGATCTAGAACCACAGAAGGGTACCAGGATACGAGCATGTCTGTGGGGGATTTCCTAAAATAAGTTAATTAACGTGGGAAGACACCTGAATCAGAGTGGCACTTCCATGGGCTTGTGGTCTGGGACCACATTTTAAAAATAGAAAACCAGCATCCATTTCCCTCTGCTTCCTAAGTGTGGATGCAATGTGACCATCCACCTCGATCTCCTGCCTCCCTGTCTTCCCCAGCATGATGGATTACAGTCTCACAAACTGAGCCCAAATAAAGCATTATCTATTGTTCCAATCATGGAGTCAAAGATGCCTTCCCACGGGTTCACTTCTGCA